>NC_047108.1:118661483-119264158 GCF_902500255.1 Thalassophryne amazonica
GTGCAGCACTTCCAGGCGCCATCGTCGGCCCGTTTCGACCCGAAAACATCCTAATTTAAGGCTTAATTCACCCAGGACGTCGTGAGAGAACAGAGAAGATTCAGAAGAGGCCGGCATGCGGACATTCCACTGTTTAAGGACATTTCTTCAATGAAAGACGTGCGCACAAGTTTCCGTGATGACTCGGCAAATCTGTGTGCGCCGCGACAGGAAAAACACCTCCATGTTGAAAACCATTTGTAAAATTCAGGCGGCTTTTGATGGCTTTCAACAAGTGAGTAACTGAGAAATTGTTTAACAGCTTGGGCATGTTCCAACTTGCCCGTTAAGGTTTCCAACAGATGTGTTTTTCCTGTCGCGACCCCCCGCAGTCGGGTCCGGCCCGACTCTGCCCGCACGTTCTTTCATTACAAAATGTCCGTTAACAATGGAATGTACGAATGCCAACTTCTTCTGAAAGTTCTCTGACGACTTCCTTGATCAACAGAGCCTGAAATGTGGAAGTTTTCAATTTGAAACGGCGAGACGCTGCCGCCTTGAAGCGCATATCGCCGTGGGCCGTCCTTACGGCGACACTACCAGACCAAAATCTCTCATCAGCCGTTAAAATTTTTACTGAAGACCAGCTGAATTTATCGAATGGGGTCCACTCAGTTGTGCCTTACAGTTTTGAAAAAATTTTGATCAAACAAAGCAGCAGTCTCTGAGCCATTCCTAAACAATGAAAAAACGACGAGAGGGTGGGCCACTCCTCACTCAAAGACTGCCCACAGGCGAATGACGTAACCGACAGGCGTGAAAAAACTCTCGCATGCCCACGAGGGTTCAAGCATGTCTGATGTAATCACACGTGATTCAAATCCATATGGTTTTTGAAAAAAATAATAAGGTTGAATACTTTTCTAATAGACCTCGTATAACCTTGTAATATGTCTTTTAAATGTGTTTTGCTGCTCAAAGTAGCATAAACACTGTCATATTGCAGTATACACAAGTACATGAATATGTGCCACCTGTCACCTACAGGGCAGTGGAATAAGGAGTTGGGCTACCAATATATAATCTTGGGTTTATTTCCTGGTTACACTGTGTTTTAGGGGTTGGTTATACAAAATCTGTTATATACGGTGTTTATTACATGGAAAACCAGAAGCATTGGGACTTTTTGCTTTTGTCCGGTGAGTGCGAATATCCGGTTTATACGATGACTGTTTAGATTAGTTTTATTGTACTTATTTATACTTAAAAACATTGTTTATTTATATCAGGGTGTGGTTCTTACAAATAAATCTGGCTTTTCTGACCTGAAAATGGGGCTCTCATGAATGATTATCATAACCACAGAATTAGTGGTTTCTTGTGGTATTTTGTAAATGCGCTCCTTCTCAAAACGTGCCTCTGCGAAGAAGTCAAGCGCACAGTCTTCTTCTGTGGTGTTTAACAGCAGCCGGCGTCCTTACTGTTGCATTGCTGACACCTTCTGCATCAGTCCGTTATAGCAGTACTAAATCCTCTCGATGAGTCCAGTGTCTTTCAAGTATTTAAAAAGCCTCCACTTGACCCTAAGTCTAAAATACTTCCTGCAGAAAGTTCTTTGAAGCCTATTCTTCTACATTCTAACAGGAGCTCTTGCCTTTTTCTGGAATATTTATTATGATACACGAGGACCTGCTGCACACTGCTGACATTCCAAACATATCCATCCTGATGCTTTCCTTGGAGGAAGAGAGTACTGTTCATGAAAGTATGACCAGTTCTCACTCTAGCAATATTGACTTCATCCTTACTTTTCCACCTGTTTCTTTTACAGCTATTTACTGAATCTGTCATTCTACTAGCTGTTGAAAATAAATGCTTACCCTTAGTCTCCTGCTCCCAGCATTTTTGCTGTTGTACGTTAATTTCCCTCCTGATGATAAACTGATTGATACTGATGTCTGTTTTCTTTTGTCACTGTTTTTTTTTTTTTTCTTTTTTTTTTTTTCTTTTTTTTTGGCCAACCTATCCACCTTCTCATTTGTCGGGATGCCTATATGTGCTGGAACCCACATCAGTGTTATCTCAACCCCTTTCTTTGCCATATCCCTAATTGCCAAAAGAATAGCATAAATGAGCTTTTGCTGATTCCTGGATGATCCTGTCCTAATACTGTCAATATTTGTCCCAGACTCAATTCAGTGTGCGCTGTTTTAACTGTATTTTATTAAATGTATTTAAGTAATATCACTGTGTGTGCCGGGGGGATGGGGAGTCACCACATCATGGTAGATGTGCCATATATTTTCCTGTTTTTTATCTAGCAGCTGTTCTGTCTTGGGGAAAAAATCTGCAGTGACTCATGGGGTTGTTTGGGGATTCAGAGGATATACCTGTTGTGTCACAATGACTTACATGGCCGGAGGGTGCAGCCCCTGAATTGGGAGACAACCAATGTCCACCTTTATCTTTTTGATTGTTTTTTTTCTCCCCCTCGTGTATCTTTAGATTTACAAACTGATCAGCGAGACGAGGTGTTCCTTCATAGACACACTGGAGGATCTGGTGTCTCTAAATGAGAAGCTGTGCAAAGTGCCTGAATTTGCAGTTGACCTTGAGGTAACAGAGGATGTAGAATTATCGTCTGAGCAGTCTCTTGAGGCTCTGGCTCCTGTTGGACATGCTGCAGGGTTTGTTTTTTTTTGTGGTTGACTAGTGTAGAAATCTCATTTCCGCGTTGTCTTCACCCTGTTCTCCATTGCAGCACCATTCCTACAGGAGTTTCCTCGGACTCACGTGTTTGATGCAGATCTCCACCAGAGAGGAAGACTTCATCATTGATACGCTGGAGCTCCGCAGTGAGATGTACATCCTTAATGAGGCATTCACTGACCCGGCCATTGTCAAGGTGACCAAACATTGCGTCTCTTCAAGTATCCACAGAGACAGTAAGATTACTATGTGTTTTTTGTGACCGTGTGCATCCTGCAGTCAGTTTCATTAAACAAATTAGTTCAACCATATTAACAAATTTCCTGTTGTGACATTAGAAATGAAGTTGAAATAAGTTAATACCCAAGCTGTATTTTGTAATTATCCATTCTTGTACAGTAGAGTTGCTTCCTGCATCACCACGTTACTTTCAACTTTTTGTCCAGGATACATGCAGAATGGTATCATTCCAAAACTGTCAGTTCTCAGTCCAAAAAAGTGACCCCAACACAACTTATCAAAAAAGTCCTTCCATCAGGCAGCTAGCCAGCTACAGGCAGGTCACATCGACATGTCCACCACACCACTAAACTGCCGTGGGTCGTGGATAGCAACCACTCAGGCAAACAACCAATCCATCCCCACCTCTTAAAATTAAATTAAATTGTCTGCCTCAGCCGAGTGAAATGTGGGCGTCTCCTTGGCTTTCTCCAGCTGCTGGAGTGCTCAACTCTGAGGCTTTTGAGTGCTGGACATGGCCCAAATGTAAAAGCTGTCATTCCAGAGGTGCCCAAGGATCCTCTCATGAAAGGTAGTACCAAAGACATCCAGTCATCACATTAAGTCACTGGTTAATGCTCAAGTTTCACAACCTTACAGTAAGACATGAAGCACCAGCACCCTACAGACTTGGACCTTTGAGATTCCAGCTTCACCAAGCGGCTCTGTCCAGAAACCACACAACTCCAAACATTTTTCAATGGCGTTTCTCAATCTCAAAAGCAGAGAATCCAGAGACATGTTCTGCCATAAGGCTCAGACTCAAACATTCACCAGGTGTTTTGTCTGATGACTGTCTGCCTTCCAACTGCTGCAGGAGGTGTTTTTGGTAATTAAACTGCTATTCAAAAATTGTATCTCTGGATGATTATCATAATTTGGTCTCTTTTATACAACTGTATCCAGGGGGAACACCACATTCCCAAATGTCAGCTGTGGAAATGGCTTAAAAATGTCCCTACAGGGTTAAAATTCTATCAGATAATAGAGAATATGATGCGAAACACCCCAAAGAAAGCTTAAATCATGTTTGTCCCATGCAAGGGCGCAATTTAGAACTAGAAATTGGGGGGACAAAGTGCAAGGCTCGCAGGGCCGAAGCCCATAGGCCGGGGGGGTGGGGGGTGGATTTAGGCCCCCAGAAGCCAACGGTTTCTAGATAAGCTCAGATGCATTCTGAGCATCCAGAACAGTAATTTTAATGTTTTGAGAAGACCATAAAGTGGACACCATTTGACTTATGCAATTTGAAACTGTGGATATAAGTAGTTTATTCTGAGAATAGCCAGCATTGATTTTATTAACATCCTGGTGTAAATGAGGTATCACCACATGTGTAGAACTCAAAAAGAATGATAGGTTGAGTTTTCATTTAAAAAAAACTGCAATGTGGTAAAATGTATTCATAAATATGAAAGAACAGGCTCTTAATAATTATTAACTATCGCATACTGTATTTTGTTTTTCTCAAGATTTGTTTTTGCATAAGTTTGAAAAAACAACAGATCATAAGTTTAGGATAAATTACTTATCATGAATTTAATTTTCGAAGTGGCACTAATGACAACACTCATACTGAACATAATTTGGCTTGCATAGACTGATTTTGGAGATCAAGCAATAATTGCAGATGGGCTTTCTGAGGTCCCAGATAGCTTTTCTAATTTCCTTTTCTTTGAGAATTTAGTAAATTAGCATATGGTCCATTGATACTTATCAAATCAAATCAGTTTTATTTATATAGCGCCAAATCACAACAAACAGTTGCCCCAAGGCTCTTTATATTGCAAGGCAAAGCCATACAATAATTACGGAAAAACCCCAATGGTCAAAACGACCCCCTGTGAGCAAGCACTTGGCGACAGTGGGAAGGAAAAACTCCCTTTTAACAGGAAGAAACCTCCAGCAGAACTAGGCTCAGGGAGGGGCAGTCTTCTGCTGGGACTGGTTGGGGCTGAGGGAGAGAATCAGGAAAAAGACATGCTGTGGAAGGGAGCAGAGATCAATCACTAATGATTAAATGCAGAGTGGTGCATACAGAGCAAAAAGAGAAAGAAACACTCAGTGCATCATGGGAACCCCCCAGCAGTCTACGTCTATAGCAGCATAACTAAGGGATGGTTCAGGGTCACCTGATCCAGCCCTAACTATAAGCTTTAGCATAAAAGGAAAGTTTTAAGCCTAATCTTAAAAGTAGAGAGGGTGTCTGTCTCCCTGATCTGAATTGGGAGCTGGTTCCACAGGAGAGGAGCCTGAAAGCTGAAGGCGCTGCCTCCCATTCTACTCTTACAAACCCTAGGAACTACAAGTAAGCCTGCAGTCTGAGAGCGAAGTGCTCTATTGGGGTGATATGGTACTAAGAGGTCCCTAAGATAAGATGGGACCTGATTATTCAAAACCTTATAAGTAAGAAGAAGAATTTTAAATTCTATTCTAGAATTAACAGGAAGCCAATGAAGAGAGGCCAATATGGGTGAGATATGCTCTCTCCTTCTAGTCCCTGTCAGTACTCTAGCTGCAGGATTTTGAATTAACTGAAGGCTTTTCAGGGAACTTTTAGGACAACCTGATAATAATGAATTACAGTAGTCCAGCCTAGAGGAAATAAATGCATGAATTAGTTTTTCAGCATCACTCTGAGACAGGACCTTTCTAATCCAATATGGGTGAGCATAGCTCACCCATATTGGCCTCTCTTCATTGGCTTCCTGTTAATTCTAGAATAGAATTTAAAATTCTTCTTCTTACTTATAAGGTTTTGAATAATCAGGTCCCATCTTATCTTAGGGACCTCGTAGTACCATATCACCCCAATAGAGTGCTTCGCTCTCAGACTGCAGGCTTACTTGTAGTTCCTAGGGTTTGTAAGAGTAGAATGGGAGGCAGAGCCTTCAGCTTTCAGGCTCCTCTCCTGTGGAACCAGCTCCCAATTCAGATCAGGGAGACAGACACCCTCTCTACTTTTAAGATTAGGCTTAAAACTTTCCTTTTTGCTAAAGCTTATAGTTAGGGCTGGATCAGGTGACCCTGAACCATCCCTTAGTTAGGCTGCTATAGACGTAGACTGCTGGGGGGGTTCCCATGATGCACTGTTTCTTTCTCTTTTTGCTCTGTATGCACCACTCTGCATTTAATCATTAGTGAGCGATCTCTGCTCCCCTCCACAGCATGTCTTTTTCCTGGTTCTCTCCCTCAGCCCCAACCAGTCCCAGCAGAAGACTGCCCCTCCCTGAGCCTGGTTCTGCTGGAGGTTTCTTCCTGTTAAAAGGGAGTTTTTCCTTCCCACTGTAGCCAAGTGCTTGCTCACAGGAGGTCGTTTTGACCGTTGGGGTTTTACATAATTATTGTATGGCCTTGCCTTACAATATAAGGCGCCTTGGGGCAACTGTTTGCTGTGATTTGGCGCTATATAAAAAAAAATTGATTGATTGATAATTTTAGAGATATTGCACAAATGCAAAAAAGCAGTCCTACATATTTGTTTAATATGCGCATTGAATGACACATCCTGATCAAAAATGACTCCAAGATTTCTCACAGTATTACTAGAGGTCAGGGTAATGCCATCCAGAGTAAGGATCTGGTTAGACACCATATTTCTAAGATTTGTGGGGCCAAGTACAATAACTTCAGTTTTATCTGAGTTTCAAAGCAGGAAATTAGAGGTCATCCATGTCTTTGTGTCTGTAAGACAATCCTGCAGTTTAGCTAATTTGTGTGTGTCCTCTGGCTTCATGGATAGATAAAGCTGGGTATCATCTGCGTAACAATGAAAATTTAAGCAATGCTTTCTAATAATACTGCCTAAGGGAAGCATGTATAAAGTGAATAAAATTGGTCCTAGCACAAAACCTTGTGGAACTCCATAATTAACCTTAGTCTGTGAAGAAGTCTCTCCATTTACATGAACAAATTGTAATCTGTTAGATAAATATGATTCAAACCACCGCAGTGCAGTGCCTTTAATACCTATGGCATGCTCTAATCTCTGTAATAAAATTTTATGGTCAACAGTATCAAAAGCAGCACTGAGGTCTAACAGAACAAGCACAGAGATGAGTCCACTGTCTGAGGCCATAAGAAGATCATTTGTAACCTTCACTAATGCTGTTTCTATACTATGATGAATTCTAAAACCTGACTGAAACTCTTCAAATAGACCATTCCTCTGCAGATGATCAGTTAGCTGTTTTACAACTACCTTTTCAAGAATTTTTGAGAGAAAAGGAAGGTTGGAGATTGGCCTATAATTAGCTAAGATAGCTGGGTCAAGTGATGGCTTTTTAAGTAATGGTTTAATTACTGCCACATTAAAAGTCTGTGGTACATAGCCAACTAATAAAGATAGATTGATCATATTTAAGATCGAAGCATTATGCACTAAGCACTACTTATGTGTAGACACTAGTCCCTAGAGGCAACTATTTTTGGTTTCAAATCTGGGCAAATGCATTTCCAGAAAATTCTGAATGTGACAAACAAGAAACAGGTGTTGTAAACAAGTCAATGCTGCTAAAAATACAAACTTGCAGAAACAAAGATACTATTCTGACATGGTTTTGCACATAAGACTGACATGGTTTGCACATAAGACTGGCATAGCATGTTTCAAGTACACACATATATGTCAGAAGGTGGGGGGAACATACCATATTCTGTCCCCCCTGGTTGAAAATTGCACCCATGGTCCCATGATGTTTTATGACAGCTTAAAGCTAACCTCAAGTTAGAATGTTAATAATAATAATAATAAATTTTATTTGTAATGCACTTTACATTCCATGGAATCTCAAAGTGCTAGGATGTTGGTCCCTTTTAACACTGTTTTTCAACTACATTTGATAACATAGTGATTGTAGGAGGAGTCTGTCAGAATGTCTGAGACCATTTTCAAACACTTTTCAGATACTTAATGTGCTCGCAAGTCAGAATGATTAACACGCGAAATTACATTATAAATGGTAAAATATCAGTTTGTCATCAGTGATGAGCCGCTGCATGTTTGTCTCACAGTTTGTTCATCGTTGTCACATTCTTCAGTTTGTGACGCGAGCTGAATGTATTGTCTTTCCTGTTCCCAGGTGTTTCACGGTGCCGACTCTGACATTGAGTGGCTCCAGAGGGATTTCGGAGTGTACGTCGTCAATCTCTTTGACACACATCAGGCCAGTCGGGCTTTGAACTTGGCCAGACATTCGCTCGACCATCTGCTCAAACACATCTGCAGCGTAGATTCAGACAAACGCTACCAACTTGCTGACTGGAGGATTCGGTACGTAGACGATGGCGTCATCATGTATTAGTTTTGGAAAATGTCTACAAAACAAACAATGTTTAAAAAAACAAAGTTATTTTGTCTTGAGGCTATTTAACAGTTGTCTATTCATTTTGCCTCTCCAGCCCGTTGCCTGAGGAGATGGTGCAGTACGCTCGGACAGACACACACTACCTTCTCTACATCTATGACCGCATGAGAGTGCAGCTGTTGGACGCCAACCACGGGCAACCCGGCCTGCTGCAGTTTGTCTGGAACAAGAGCAGAGACGTTTCCCTGAAGGTGCACATAAATGTCCATCCAATTTCCATGCACTGTTTGCAGAACATTGACCTCCAGATATACCGTTGGCTAACCAGCTCTTCCAGCTTTTTGGGGACCTTGAGATCAGCAGTATTGATAAATATTTGTATTGGTAACATCGGGCACTTGTGCTTGATATGGAGAGAGATATAACAGCCTGTTACACACCAGAAATATAAGTAACTACATCATCAGGTATGAGTGTGCACATTAAAGTGCACTAACATTTCCTACCGTGGTGTGTTGTTTGAACTAATGGTGGTGAAGAAAGTACTGGAAATAGTGCAAAAAAAAAAAGAGGAAGATGGTCATAAAAGCCATAGTGAAAATTAACTTGCATCATTCTCTAAAACTGAGGAACTTTACTAAAAAGCTTATCCATCTGAGGGTTATAGTTGCACTAATTAAAAAAGGATAACAAAATGCAGATGAGGCTCTCATTGTGTGACCAAAGAATGGCAAAACCTTTCCACAGTGAAGTCTGTATCAATTCCACGTTTTGTTTAGCACAACTTCAGTCATGACGTTACAGTCACGGTAAATGCTTTACACTTCACATTGGAAAATGGACTGCAAATGGTAAACGGACTGCATTTAGATAGCGCTTTTCCATCTGCATCAGACACTCAAAGTGCTTTACAATAATGCCTCACATTCACCCCAATGTCAGGGTGCTGCTCACTACACACCTGCAGCAACTAGGGGATTAACGTAGACCTGCATTGAAATAAATGTGGTCAGATTTCAGAAAGAAATAGCTGATACGTATTTATAAGACCCCTATGAATGCAGTAAGGTAAATCTGTAAGCCCAAATTTGTAATTCAGCAGAGAAATCTTCATTTAAAAATGACAAATTTGCAGCTATAATTTAGCCCTCCGCGAAAACAGTTTGTACATCCGGATCATTTCCGTGACGTCGGGGACAAGACGATGCGCTCCTGCCTTCAGTCCAATCCCGCATTGAAATTGATTTTATCTGTTAGTAATGTTACTGTTATACACATCCTGGTTTCAACATCCAAAAGTAAGCTGCAATGAATGCGAGATACAGCTCTGCATGCTCAGATCAGCGGCGGCATCGACAGCGGGAGACGTTCTTCCCCAATGCCACTCTCACTGCCTCCGATGCATTTACCGAGTGCATGCGCTCGTTAAATTCCGTCGCGGGCCACTCACACCCCCGTGTCTGCTGTGCAGCCGCAGACACAGCTCTGTCTACTGAATGGAGGTGCAGCCAACTTGGCACAAGTCCAGAGACTACGCTCGCCGTTTTGATGCGGAGCGGCCGGTGACACCTGTTGCTCGCAAGGACAGACTTCTTGCGGCAAAATCCGCAGCGCCGCACATCTCGGTAATTGGAGCCGCAGAGCTCTGTGGCCGCTGAGAGAGGTTTATATCTTTTTAATGACTTGAATTCTTTGCGGGCCCTGCCTCTGTACCCTGCGACGGTAACACCGGAGGCAAAAGACAGTAGATTTTCAATGCAACACCACTCAATCAAACGGGCGTATGAAAAAGTCCCAAAAAATAATTTTCAAGCACAAATAAAAGAAATGTGTACTCGCCAAGCGTACCGCAAGACAATATGAAGTTTTTAAAAAGTAGATCCTTCCGTATAAGACAAGAAAAAGGTGCAGATGCAAACTGACGTAAATCCACAAATTACAGTTGGCGCGCACAATGCATGCTGGGATAGGGTCTTCTCCCTGACGTCTCGGCAGCGTCCCAGATGTGCTGACAGTTTTGCGGAGGGCTAAAGTTTAGCTGTAAATTTCTCATTTTTAAATGAAGATTTCTCCCTGTTGAATGACAGATCTGGGCTTGCAGATTTACTTTACTACATTCAGAAGGATCTTATGTGTAAATATAAGTCATTTTTTGGTCCAAAGATCTGACTGCATTTATTTCAATGCAGGTCTACTTTAAGGACCATGCCCAAGGGCCCTTAGTGATTTTCCAGTCAGGCTGGGATTTGAACCAAGGATCCCCTGATCTCAAGCCCAACATTTAACCACTAGACCATCACCTCCCCATGAAGATGAAGAATAATGTTTATTTGTGCAGCATTTTCTAACATTATGTACACAGTGCTTTCCAAAATAAAATGCAATGAGAAATTTTTAACCAGTGGCAGCATTATTAAGTTGCATATTAGGATGAAGCTCTATAGATAATTGTGGAAATAATATTGATATATTGTTGTTTTTTTGTTTTTTTAACCATAGTAGTTGCCCCGCCGTAGAGTATGTACATTTACATATGTCATGATCTGCCATGTTGCCATCATCCACACAGAAATACGTGAAGCCTGTGTTCACGGAGGAGTCCTATTTGGAGCTGCAGTGGAAGCAGAAAAAGAGTTTTAACACTCAGCAGCTCGCTGCCTTCAGACTGCTGTTTGCCTGGAGGGACAAACTGGCCAGGCAGGAGGATGAAAGCACCGGGTAGGCTGCCGCAAGGGCGGACGTACTGTTCTGGAAATCTGCTCCGGCTTCTTTCCCTATTTATAGTTTTTGCTGTTTTGGAATTCACTCTGAATTTTATGACATACTGTCTCAGCCAAACTGTTCCACATTTTAATGTTGTTTTGTTCATATGTGTTACTTATTTAGATACGTCCTCCCCACTCACATGATGATCAAGATATCTGAAGAACTGCCCAAGTAAGATGGTTAAATCTCATGGTTGGGTTTTCGAGCTATTCAGTTTAAGAGTACGTTTAATTTTAAGTGCATGTTGTGTGTGTTTTGTTTTTTTTTTAATACAGGGAGCCTCAGGGCATCATTGCGTGCTGTAACCCGGTTCCACCGCTGGTGAGGCAGCAGGTCAATGAGCTCCATTTGTTAGTGCAGCAGGCCAGAGACATGCCTCTGCTCAAGGTAAGAAATGTCGGCTGACACAATGAGGACACGACGTTTTCCATTAGGTAGGAAATTTCATTGTTTCTGTGGAGGCTCCAAAAACGATCACTGCACACTTTTTCTTTGTGTGCAGAGTGAAATAGCAACTCCAAAGAAGAAGGGCCTCACACCCATAAGAACGGTTGGTTAAATCTGATAAGAGTTTTAAGGTTTTCAGTGACTGAGGCTGTCGCTTTATTAAAGAATACGGTTTTGGGGTCAAATATGTTGTCTATTGTTCCCCAGTCTGAGGTTACCTTGTTTGGTCCTCATGATATGTCCAGGGTCTCTGAGGGCGAGTTCCCCTCCTTCCCTCTTCATGGTAAGCTCAGTTAATTCACACTTATGTGACTGTATGTACAGTAGTGTTCAGAATAATAGTAGTGCTATGTGACTAAAAAGATTCATCCAGGTTTTGAGTATATTTCTTATTGAACAGCATAGTTTGATTAAAAAGTTGATTGGAGAGGGGAAAACTTATACGCAGGTGCAAAAAATTATAGGCTGTTCATCTACAATGATCTCCAATGCTTTAAAATGGACAAAAAAACACGCGTGGAAGAAAACGGAAAACAATCATCAAAATGGATAGAAGAATAACCAGAATGGCAAAGGCTCACCCATTGATCAGCTCCAGGATGATCAAAGACACTCTGGAGTTACCTGTAAGTGCTGTGACAGTTAGAAGACGCCTGTGTGAAGCTAATTTATTTGCAAGAATCCCCCGCAAAGTCCCTCTGTTAAATAAAAGACGTGCAGAAGAGGTTACAATTTGCCAAAGAACACATCAACTGGCCTAAAGAGAAATGGAGGAATATTTTGTGGACTGATGAGAGTAAAATTGTTCTTTTTGGGTCCAAGGGCCGCAGACAGTTTGTGAGACGACCCCCAAACTCTGAATTCAAGCCACAGTTCACAGTGAAGACAGTGAAGCATGGTGGTGCAAGCATCATGATATGGACATGTTTCTCCTACTATGGTGTTGGCCCTATATATCGCATACCAGGTATCATGGATCAAGTTTGGATATGTAAAAAATAGTTGAAGAGGTCATGTTGCCTTATGCTGAAGAGGACATGCCCTTGACATGGGTGTTTCAACAAGACAATGACCCCAAGCCCACTAGTAAATGAGCAAAATCTTGGTTCCAAACCAACAAAATTAATGCCTCGCAGATGTGAAGAAAAACTGTGGTTATACAACTAAATACTAGTTTAGTGATTCACAGGATTGTTAAAAAAGCAGTTTGAACATAATAGTTTTGAGTTTGTAGCGTCAACAACAGATGCTACTATTATTGTGAACACCCCCTTTTCTACTTTTTTTTTACTAATAGCCTAATTTCATAGCCTTAAGAGTGTGCATATCATGAATGCTTGGTCTTGTTGGATTTGTGAGAATCTACTGAAATTACTGGTACCTTGTTTCCCATGTAACAATAAGAAATATACTCAAAACCTGGATTAATCTTTTTAGCCACATAGCACTACTATTATTCTGAACACTACTATATGTAGACCTTTAACATGTATGTTCTTGTGCAGATATGCTTGTCAAACCAGGAAAACTGTTCTCAGATGACGATCACGAATCAGATGTTGAGATTTCGGAAACAAGTAGTCTCATGGCACCTGCTAAAATCACGCTGTTTGAGGTAGAGTTGATTTAATTAAGTTTATTTCGTCATGTTTGTCGTTTTATTTATTTCCTGTGTGGATTTTCTTCACTTTTAAAGGAGGTGGGAACAGAAGTCGACCCCGAGTCTCTCACTGTGTCTCAAATGAAAGCCAGAAGTATCAGTGAGTCTTTTGAAAACCCCTTTAGGATGGTAAGTTGTGATGATTGAGCATTGTTTGGATTTAAGTTCACTTTATTCAATTTTGCTTCTTTTCTTTTCAGTATTTACCTGCCAACAATGCACATATCAACAAGAACGCCAAGCGTGACCCCTCTTCTAAAATATTTGAGGTAAATCAGAGTGCCAGTCTTTTTTTTTTTTTCTTCTCAGTGCTACATAAAGAAGTAAAATCATAAATATCTTTAAAGAAAAAAATAGTTTGATGAAAGGCACAGCAGCTAATGAGCTTGTGTTATGTGATTAATAAAATGCTTCAGTGTTTATCGCTGTGCCACCTCACATGAACAGATTAGCAAAAGATGGAAATTGCAGAGTGTGGAGCAGCAGCAGAAGGAACTGGAAGCCAAGAAGAAAACTGCTGAAGAGGCGAAGGCACACGCAAAGAAACTGACAGGTAACAGTATTGAATTTATTCAAGCATGTAGACCAGATAACTCGGTGGATAGTCTGTTTGATTCCCGCTCACGCTACCTGTCTGTTTTCTTGGACAAGATGCGTAATCTGTATTGTCTCGGCATCGATTGACCTGCTATGGAGTGGTGTCCCATCCAGAAGGAGTTGTAGACTCTCATTCGTTTCACGTGACAGAATCTGACGATATTCACCAGTGGACCTCGGGGCCTGTTCAGGCATCCCAAGGCGTGTCTCATGATTCCATTTAATTATGATTCAAAGGGCTAAGACACGATAGTAAACAGATCTCAGTGCCTCTTGATGCATCTACTTTTTAAAATAATTTTAGTTTTTCTTGCTGTTTGACTGTTTGCTACCTTTTAAAACAAACTGTATTTGGATTTGGAGTCATCTCGTGGTGAGGTTATGTCATTGCCAGTATTTTGACTTCATTTCTTTGGCGACTCTGATTCATAGTCCTTTGCCTTGTCTTGATATAAATATGTGTGATCTCCAGTTCAAAAAAATGTGGGTTCTCAAACATGTTAGCCTGAACTAGCACCCAGTAATCCTTGTCAAGGGAAGGGATCAATGATTGCTATTCTTTTGTTCTTTAGTCTTCCCGTCATGCGACAAAATGTGAAAGACAGTCTCTTTTGGGCTACTGTGTCAACATGACAGCTTCCATCAGGGGACTTGCTCCCATGAAGGACAAATTCCAAACTCATAAAACACAATTTTTTTTTCTTTTTGCAAGTAATTATACACTAATGAACAGATGGTTGTGAATTCTATGTTCTATTTCTACTACACCCCTACATCCTCCACACTGTAGCTATAAATGATGAATTTAGTTTAACTTGACACAACTTGCATATAGTGTGGCTCTTATCCAGGTCCTGATTTCACAGAAAACCAGTACTTTATGTTGAACGGTAGGAGCTCATCAATAAATCTACCTGCTGAGGCGATTGGTTGAAAAAGTCCACAAGCCAGTAGTCAATTTTGACATAATCAGTACCACTTAAGGGGGGACTAAACAACTCTTACAATCCAGCCTCAGTGCACCATGGCCGAGACAAAAATGAAGTAAAGGGATGAATAAATGGAATAGTTGTGACTGTATTGAATGTTTGGTCTCCACAGTAAAGGTCAAACAAGGTCAATGTCATTGGATTCTATGACCTGATAATTAAGCATGACAGGTGGTGCAAACTATTTCTTTTTAAAACCCTGTGAACTCAACCAGTAATGCGCATCACTTTTTACTAAAATTGGACAAACTTTAACTTTGGACCCCTGTCCAAGCTGAAATGGATCTTTTTCACAGTTTTTGCTGTTTTTAACCACATAACTTCATAACATCCCATCATAGATAGTCCAAACTGTACCTTTTTTGGAATTCTTATGATCACACAAATAATGAGGTGTACTTTTCAATGTGACTGGAGCATTTTTAAATTTTGATTTCTGTGTAATTCTTCATTAACCTGTTCCTGGTTATGGTTGTCATACATTTTTGTGTAGGCCATGGTACACTGAGGCTATATTTTAAGTGCGGTTTAGTCCCCTTAAGTGGAACCGAAAACCTGCTTGACCCATAGACGAAAAGGAAAACCTGCACTGTCTATCAATGTTCCATTATTGACATTTGTGACTTGATTCACAACCGTCCACATCCATGCTGCGATGCGTCTAAGAATCGTTTCTTCACACCCCTTCCCCATGTGCACCTTTTAAACTACAATATGTGCATGTAATGTTCTTCACTGTGCTGTTTCTTCTACAGAGGAAAGAAACAAAGCTAAACAGAGCTACCAAGAGTCTCTCCAGAATGTTGCCACTGTTCGCCAGCAGGCAGCGGTGAGTAAATTTATATTATACTGCAGAAGCACATACAGTACAGCAGACAGAACACACTCTGACCTTATGACATCACAGAAACAAAATCAGCTTATTCATTGTAAAAGTTTTTAAATTATACTCTCATCTCACAGTGAGGGGAGGTGATGATCTAGTGGTTAAGCGTTGGGCTTGAGATCAGAGGATCCTCGGTTCAAATCCCAGCCTGACCGGAAAATCACTAAGGGCCCTTGGGCAAGGTCCTTAATCCCCTAGTTGCTCCTGGTGTGTAGTGAGTACGGATGGGTATTGATAAGATTTTATCGATGTCATTATCAATTCTAATTATCGATCCGATTCCGTATCGATTCCCTTATCGATACCTCTTGTGAATTTTGTACTAAAAGTAGGCTTTACAGGTTTCTATGTGTTTCATTGAGTCTTAAAGTAAATAAATATGAAATTGGTCACTGTATCCTTGATCTCTGGACATAAATAAAAATAAACAAAACGGTGTTTCGCTTTGAAGTTATTAATTCCGACTGAATTCTATCATTCTAACGTGACTCGGCAGAGAGCCGCGCGGCATTTGGAGCTGTGTGAACAGAACGGAGGACGATTCTCATTTCTTTCTCGCAACAAGACAGGAGTCAGTTAGTAACTTTAGTCCGCACAAAAGTGACTCATGATTTCACATATTCAGGGATGAAAGTGGTGAAAAACAAAAAAAGCTGAAACCCAAAATTACCCCCCAACACCACGTGCACGGAAATGTTTGAATTCTAGAAGCTCTGAAATGCAATCTGGGACTATTCCAGACAATAAACTGCAGTGAGTGCAGTTTAAAAACCAGCTTTCCTTATTCAAATTAATTCCAGTATTATTCTGTTCTTACTAGGATGCCGGCAGTTTTCTAGCTTGGCAGATAGTTCTGGAGGAAATCACTGAAGAAATTAACAAATTGAAAATATGGTTTGACCGAAACAAATTGTCATTAAACTTAAATAAAACAGGGATGAAGTGGAGGTGTAAGAGTCACTAAGTGTTCACAGGAAACATTTATTTCTATATATATTTATTTATTTTCATTGTTAGACGGTTTTATCTTTTCTGTTGTTTTGTTTCATTAGGTTCTTTTTGTCTCTTTCTCTAAAATTGTATTGTAACATTATTAGTCTGTTATTATTGACTATTATGTCTATTATGTAGACTATTATTGTTGTTGCTATTATTATTAATATATGGATAAAAATCAATTTTAAAAATTACAATTTAACTCTTTTATGACAACGAACGCTGAGCCATTAATTATAAAGAAAACAAATCAACACAAACGTGCTGATGCGAACAGCTTAATGCTAACTTTAACATTGAAAACGCCATCAACATGCTAACGCATTAGCATCGGTCCCCTTTTTAAGTTATAAAATACATCTATCAATTGTTTCAGAAGACCATAACAGGTTGGTTTAACATAAAAATATTAAATATTACTCAGACATATGCTCTTCAGGGTTTTAGCGGGGAAAAATTAGGATAAGCAAAATAAAACAATGAATCCATGAATCGTAGATCCAAGCACTGCTTCGATCTGCGAATCACTGCTTCGATTGGTTCAAGGTTCAAACCAAAGCCTCGCTGCAGAAAAGTTGATTACAGACCCGCTGCAGGGTCTGTAATCAATGTAGAGAAATTATAATTTTCCTGACAAACGCACCCCAAAACAACAGCCACTCTGAAGGACCAATAAGGTAATCGTTAAGCAAAAAGCTTATTGATGTCGGTGGATCAAATCATTTCTTAACGATACCTGAAAGGAACCGGTTCTCAATACCCATCCCTAGTGGCAACACAGTGAACAGTTTTACAAACATAATTTTAATCATTTCTTTTTTTTCAAAGTCTGCTCTGAGTGTCTCTGTGAACGTTCTCACTGTGGTTAAACTAAGAACACAGCTGCAGTCCCTTGACATGTTAACAACAAACACTGACGTTTTTGCTTTTTAACGCACCTGAAATCTCTTTCTGAGGACAAGATAATGTTGCTGCTCAGAGATTGCAAACCGGGGCATATCCAGATGGAAAGAGGCTGCTGTGGGGGTGATGTGCTCTCCATAACATCCCTCAATTAACCCTCTGGGGTCCAAGGGCATTTTTTGGACAGTTCACTCACCTGGCATAAATGTTTTATTATTGCTGTTAACAGCTCTCCCTACATCCCACAATCAAATTTTATGTCTCTTTTTTCAGGACAACCTGTGCTTTCAGAATATACAGTGAGGAAAATAAGTATTTGAACACCCTGTGATTTTTGCAAGTTCTCCCACTTAGAAATCATGGAGGGGTCTGAAATTTTCATCTTAGGTGCATGTCCACTGTGAGAGACATAATCTAAAAAAAAAAATCCGGAAATCACAATGTATGTTTTTTTTAAATAATTTATTTGTTTGTTACTGCTGCAAATAAGTATTTGAACACCTACCAACCAGCAAGAATTCTGGCTCAGACCTGTTAATTTTTCTTTAAGAGGCCATCTTATTCTGCACTCTTTATCTGTATTAATTGCACCTGTTTGAACTTAACTGTATAAAAGACACCTGTTCACACACTCAATCAATCACACTCCAACCTGTCCACCATAGCCAAGACCAAAGAGCTGTGTAAGGACACCAGGCAAAAACTGTAGACCTGCATAAGGCTGGGATGGACTACAGGACAACAGGCAAGCAGCTTGCTAAAAGACAACTGTTATGATTATTTATTAGAAAGTGAAAGAAACACAAGATGACTGTCAATCTCCCTCAGTCTGGGATTCCATGCAAGATCTCACTTTGTGGGGTAAGGATGATTCTGAGAAAGCTCAGAACTACACAGGAGGACCTGGTCAATGACCTGAAGAGAGCTGGGACCACAGTCACAAAGATTACATTAGTAACACATGATGCTGTCATGGTTTAAAATCCTGCAGGGCAGCAAGGTCCCACTGTTCAAGCCAGCACATGTCCAGGCCCGTTTGAAGTTCACCAATGACCATATGATCCAGAGGAGGCATGGGAGAAGGTCATGTGGTCAGATGAGACCAGAATAGAGCTTTTTGGAATCAATGCCACTTACCATGTTTAAAGGATGAGAACAACCCCAAGAAAACCACCCCAACTGTGAAGCATGGGGGTGGAAACATCATACTCTGGGGGTACTCTTCTGCAAAGGGGACAGGACGACTGCACCGTATTGAAGAGAGGATGGATGGGGTCATGTATTGCGAGATTTTGGCAAACAACCTTCTTCCCTCAGTAAAAGCATTGAAGATGGGTCATGGCTGGGGACCAAAATCCCTGCTGCAGTGTGTGAAAAACTACAGGAAACATTTGACCTCTGTAATTGCAAACAAAGGCTACTGTAGCAAATATTAACATTGATTTTCACAGGTGTTGAAATACTTATTTGCAGCAGTAACATACAAATAAATTATAAAAAAAATCATACATTGTGATTTCCAGATTTTTTTTTTTTGTTTTTTTAGATTGTCTCTCTCACAGTGGACATGCACCTAATGGCCCAGTCACACGACGATTCCTGAACGAAGGGAAAAAAGTAAAAAAAAGTCACTATTCATTGAGAAAAGGTGGACGAAAGAGCTTTTATTACCGAACAGTCTGCGAAGCAAGAGCACAAAAGGGACGAAAGAGGAACTTAACAAAACCGAAGCTCACGATCTCGACGCTTTAAATGAAACGCGCCTGGAGTGACAGCTGGAGCAGTATGTGTCTGTATCTCTGCGTTCCAGAACTCGGCGCTGGGACAGAGCTCATAGCGCCGAGTCCTGGAGAAACTGTGAACAGTGGACCACCTGCTCTGGTTCCTCATCCAGAACTAAAGAGGGATCATCTCGATCATCATCAGAATCCACACTGTCTCTTCCTCCAATTTAAAAAAAAAAAAAAAAAAAAAAAAAAAAAAAAATTGTGCTGTTGTCACTGCTGTATCACAGTATTATGTTCTAAGCCATATATATTGATTTATAACAGAAAACTGTCAAAAGGGAGAATAAATATAAGTGTAAAGATGATTGAATATATCAGAGCAGTAAATTGATCAGTGCGTGTGAATGCGCATTGACTCACGTGCGGTTATTCCACCAGCTGATCACTGATCCACAACGTGAATTCTTCCTTCCAGAACAGCTCTTTATATCATCATTTTTGATTCATCTGCCCGTTGCCACATGTACAGAAGGACTGGATTATCATTCCTACACTCATATTGCTATATGTAATAAAAAATAATAAGTGCACGCAGCAGCTCCTGCTGCCGCTGATGCTGCATTCAGGTACCGTCGGAAATTACACAACGTTTATGTTGTTTCAAATTCAACAGTTGCTTGTGGCAAAATAATTAATTATATCCACACAAATGATTCTGGCTTATGTAAAGTGCCTGAGCCCATTGAAGCTACCCCTCACACAGATAAAAAAAAATCCAAGCAAGCAGGCTGAGTTTACCCTGTAATTTCCAACGGTACATGAACGCAGCAGCAGCCTCAGCACTCAGAAACTGGCTTCTGCACTGTGTGAAAACACTCAGCTGCTCCAACGAAGTCAAATTAAACAATAACGTTACAAAAACTACACAAACAATTAAAAAAACGTCAAGAACGACAGCAAAACGAAACGCAGACGAATTGAGGTTTTCGTTGCCCTTCGTTCAAATTTTTCGACAGTTTAAAAATCCTGACGAAGTTCCAGCTGCAGGAATGAGGCTGCGCGAAGGTTAAACGATGCCAACGACAGTCAAAGAAAGTCCAGATTTCTTGTTTCGTCAGGGCTTCGTCACCCTTTAAGTGCCGTGTGACTGGGCCATAAGATGAAAATTTCAGACCCCTCCATGATTTCTAAGTGGGAGAACTTGCCAAATTGCAGGGTGTTCAAATATTTATTTTCCCCACTGTATATATGTTTTTGCTGTGTTGTATAAGTGTAGTAAAGGTTTACAATCAAAAATACGCAAGGAAAAAATAAAGTGAAAAATAATTTTCCACACACATTTATTCAAAACAGAGCAGACTATAATAAACAACTGTTTTGACACTTTATAAAGGTAATTTGAGGTCTTGTGTGAAAGACTGTACAACAGAAAGGTTCAAACAATAAACATAAATGCACACTTTGAACAATATATACAAAATGGTCTATGCGTTTTGTTATTTTGATATGGTAAACAGTGCTTTACACAGAGAAAGCAACTGAGTTATCCAGTAACATTCACATGCAAACTAGTGGAGCAATCCTGATAGTTACACACTATTTGTTTGAGCACGTGAAATTGTCATCAGAGGCTCTCAATCTGCTCTGTCGGATTTCACTTTCGCTGTGCGTAATGGCGCAGGGCGCACTGAGCATGTACTAATAGTATGTAAACGGGCCAGCTAGTAACACATCACTCCTGAAAATGATCTTTGGCTTTTCACGTGAGGTAAATCTGCCCTACGATTGGATTTTGAAAAACCATGTGATGGTGAACTAATTCCGATTGGACACTCACGTTGCACACATCATCACACAGCTTCTACGAGGAGTAAAAAGATGGCCGATGGCTGGTTTGAAAGTCTACGGAGTTAACTTTTCAGCAAAAAAAAAAAAAGTAAGTTTCTATCTCATATCATTAAAAAGTTATTTATAATTTAGTAAAGCTTGGTCTTAGCCATCGTATACGACGGCGTCGGCCCCAGAGGGTTAAAGGTCCACTTTTGAATATATTTTCCATAGTACTACTTATATTAACAACTAAAATGTTTAAATCAGTGTTACTCTGGGCCTACATTTTGCTGTAGTTGTGGACTGTGGTTCTAGCAACAGTGGGCGGGGCCACCTGGTACTGCAAATTTCCACCCGCCTCTCGGGTTCGAATTGGTTGTGCCACCCAGCACAGAATTTCTGAAAATGAACAGAAATGTTGCTGAAAATGTACCAGTTTGATCATGTTTCAAGCCTATAGAGTCATAATTTTGTGATTTTTAAACCAATAATTAAAGTAATAATAAATATATTTCTCATTTTCTTCTTATCAAATCGCAAACAGTAGAGGTCAGTGTTATTTAATTTATTACCTTAGACTTTGACCAAAACATGCAAAAAAGAACTTTGATCTTACAAATATTACAACATAAATATAAATATGAGCCGCGATCGCGTAATTTACCTGGCACTTAAATGGTCCTAGCTAGAACCATGTTTTGGACTAAAGTTTAATTGATGAACCATATAAACCATATAAAAATAAGTTTAGTGAATTTAGCTTTTCTACGTAGCTAAAGTGGGATGGGAAGCAATATCTTTTTTTTTTTTTTTTTTTTTTTTTATATGTAATGTCTAAACTCTGGCATTACTGCATCTGTTTGGGGTTCTAGCTTTTAAATCAGGTCAGTTAAGATGAGGGAAGCCAAAAATATGAAAATGATTCAGATACTTGTGATTAGTAATCTTATCAAACATGTATGTTGTGATATTAATTTGGGATAAAGGCAAAGAAAAGTTGAAAATGTGCAAAAGAAAATACAACACACATTAAGCAGCACAACTAAATTGGGGGGGGGGGACATCAGGGTGAGAAAAATAGTGTTCAAAAAAAGCTCCTGAATGCATTCCTAGACCTCAAAACCCCAAGATTTTCTGGGGGCTTTGAGCAGCACCCAGATCCCCTGCTGACGAAAGTCCATTTTCACCAAAAAAGATAATTGGCTCATTGTAAAGGACATTGACGATCTGCTTAGGAGTCCAGTCCATGTTTTATTTATTTTTTTCCAGGAAGAAGTGTACACAGTACAGCCACACTGTAATAAATCTGTCCAGTGTACTTCACCGTCAAAAAGTGACTGTAGTGAAGGAAGCCACCAAAACACCCATGACAACTCTGAAGGTATTACAGCGTTTAGCAACTGTGATTGGGGGGAAAACTGCAAAGAGCAACACTTCAGGGTTGACAGCATCATGGTGGAGAAGAAGAAAAGAGTTTAAAAACAAGATGTGAAATCTAGGTTTGAGTTTCTCATGATTTCTATAGCTGAAATCTTGTTGGAAAAGAGGAGAGTGGCAGTAAATGTGGGAGTGAGAGACGTGCAGCACAGGTGCACAAGCTGTGGAAGTCCCCAGAGCGCGTGGTAATGGTGCGTGCAGCGGTAATCCACTGTGTGATTAGGCGCTAAGTGTAGAGTTGGATTGAGGGCGCTCCCTGCTGAAATGGTGCCTTCAGACAAACATGTTGGCGCTGTGTGGCGGCAGGCATCACAATCAGATGTGTTGGCAGCAGAATTTAAAAGTGACACTCGTCACCCTGCCAACTGCAGACAAATATTGGCCGCACAACATCGCTGTTAGTTTCAGATGCAACTTTGAAAGATTCTTCTTTGAAATTAAAGCTCTGAGGGTTTCCATCATGTCGCTCTGTTATTATGATGAGGGTGTTTGTCGAACAATTGAGCTCCAACATTGGCTGTTGGGGGGGGTGTTTCCCCTCATTGGCCTGCACACTGAAGCAAACAGCTGAATCACATACTAACACTATAATAGGGGAGCCAGAATGACTGATTAATTCATTCATTTTTTTAACCTGTTCATTCCAGTTAAGGGTCACAGTGGGGCTCAAGCAAACGGTAGTCCAGCCAAAATCGGGCAAGAGACGGGGTCGACCCTGGACAGGCCCCAGTCCTTTTGCAAGGGTGACACTTAAAGACAGACAAACTCACTAGAACCACAGTTAGTCATTCAGGAACTTTTAAATAATTCCATCAATTTCTAGAATGTTGGGGAATCTTCCGTGCTGTTTAAAGAGGTTTTCAGCTTGATGTAAGACGTTGAACAGCGCAATAAAATCTGACATAGTGAAATTGATTCATTATTTTGAAATGGCTTCACCTGGAGATAACGTAGATGTTATCATTGACTTTGGACATGTATTGTTTGATAAAATGGCATATACACATTTGGGAAATTGAGTTTGAAAGTTTTTCAGAAATGTGTTTGTGAGCTTGTATGTTGCAACTGTACATTCATGAACATAGTAACATATTTGGCATCTGTCAACCTTTGATAATATACAATTATAGACTTTTGATGAGGTGTACCCGTAATGGCCTCGGTGAACCCCATCCTGACCAGGTCTGTATAATCACGGGTACACCGAAATCAAAAGTCTATAACTGTTTTATTATATGGTACACAAGAAAATTGGGAATTTGTCAAACATACTAAAACTGAAAAATCAATCTCAAGTTTCAACTTTTTATTTATTACTGTCATACTGGAACAACAGGTCCAAAATACTTCATGAGCACAATCTCTAAAGCCCCTTTCACACTGGGGCTGCCTCGAGCTTCCTGTGGTGTCGTGACGATGCAGGAATGTCTGCGTCAGGTGCAGACAGACTGTGCACTCTGATTTATCTTCTAGTTTATATTTGTTCTTGTGCTGAGCTGCAGGTCTGCGCTTTAAGTTCTGTTATAGTTTCTTTCCTACTTTGACCATAAGATACTGTAAGACCGAGGAGCTGCTGCAGCCAGCAGCGTTTTTTTTTCTGTGCTCTTAGTTTTTACTGCATTGTGTACACGGCGTCGTCATGACGACGCACAACGCAACTCGAAGCGGGCCCGTGTGAAAGGAGCTTAATAAGGAATAGTCTTTGTGAAATAATGCACAGGCATCATGTATAATCTTGTCAACAAACTGACAGCCAAAGTAGGCATTGTATCGCGTTATCTGATTGGTCGTTATCAATAGAAGGCGTCGCTCGATTGGCTAGCACTATGCTGCACGCGAGGTGTACTCGGCTCACCAGCAGTCAACTCGGCGTGTGGTACAGCTCAGAAAGTGGCGAATGAGCCAATCAGAAGTTGGCAAAATCACATACCATATAATAATTACTCATATCAGATTTCAAGTTGAATATGTTGTTTATTTTTGCAATTTTATCATTTAGAGTAATTGACTAGTGTACAACATTGGTAATTTAAACAACATCCATCCAACTGTCCATTTTCAAACCCACTTTTCCCAGTTAAGGATCACTGCGTGATGGAGCCTATCCCAGCAGTCATTGGATGAGAAGCGGGGTCCATCCTGGACAGACAACCAGTGATTTAAACATCATATCTTATAAATGTTAATTTTTTTAAAACCAACAGTGGCCACCAGGATCCTGCAGTTTAGAAGCTGTAGCCCACTTGATTTATTTCTAAATTTCTAGACTTTTATTATTGTGCACGAAATCCAATTAAAACTATTTTAATCAGGCTCCTTGTCTATACTTTACTGCATCAGCCACGTGAGTTACGTGCAGATCAGAGTTACCGTTACGAAGGAAAGTCCAGCTTCCTGTGTCACATGTTTGTAACAGGAAGTTTTTCCTTTTTTTCTCAGGTAGGTCGAGGCCCAGTAAACTCATTTTAATAATTCAAGCTTCTGACCTCCAGTAGGCTCTGTGTGCAAAGTTTGATATTGATCAGACTAATGGTCTGGGTTGTGTCGGAAACAACCAGTTTTGCTGATTTGTGGGAAAAAAAAGGTATCTTGGTGCTAATGGGTGTAGCCTAACTCAGGAGATTCGAGCCAGTGAACACGTTCATATAAGGCATTTGAATGTGCGATGTACAGTTTGGGAGTTATAGGCCAAAACACAACCATGCTGTTATAGCGCCTCCTCTAGGCAGATTTAATTCAATTTTTTTGTGTGTCTGAGTTACGTGCAGGGTTTTGTACCAATACTGAAAGCGGCACCTCTCCAGATATTATGGTCTAGGCTCCAGTATTGCATTAATGGGGGGAATAAAAAAAGGAACAAAAACAATAAGGTTCCTTGCCCCGCTGGGCTTGGGCCCCTCAAAATCCCAGCAAAAACAACAGGGTTTCCAGTCCTACTTGCCTGGAAAATGTGTTACTTTGCAACCGCGGTTTCCAGCGCCTTTGGACTTGAACCCCTAATAACACTATGTAACACAATTTTTGTTCCTGGCTACTAAGTGTTATATTTCAACTGCTTATGTCTGAAGTCTATGGAAAAATGACTACATTCAGCACAAACTTTGATTTTATTTTATTTTTTTTACGTTCTAGAAAGTTCTAAAAGTTTCTTGAAATTTCTAGATAATTCTGGAAACGTCTAGAAAATTCTGGACAGTTCTAGCAGTTAAAGAATATTCTAGAAGACTACTCAGTAGTAGTGAAGGCGAATCGAGAATATTCTTGAAAACAGACAAATTTCAAAATATCATTGTCCTGATCACAGAAGCAAAGTTTCTGTGGAATAACAGCTATTTTCTATTTATTTAAGGCATAACAGGTTAGGAAAACACACTGTGTACCCAGGAACAAAACAAAAATAAAAATTTGTTACATACTGTAATCAATGTTGTAAGTTTTGGTGGACTCAGATCATCGATGTCTGTTTACTCACTAGATGGAGGACCGGGGCGATCTGCTCATTCGCTGGCTCTTTCCAGAGCGCTGTCATCTTGGTTAGCGTCCAACAACCAGGAATTAAATAGAAATCAATGTGGGCATGATCAATGTTTTCAAGAGAGTTTGACCATAAATCTGCCTTTTCCATGCTGTTACTGAGCTGTTACATTTATTCAAACTCATATGTACATATTTGTACAGCCAAACAAATATAAACGGGGATCAGACTATTTATATAATAGACTTGAATGAATTTGTTAGTCCCAGTCCATGATGTTGGTAAAGCAAGATAGAAAATAATATCAGTTTGTCAAATACACTATGTCTGAAATGACACGAGATACCAGTCTGATCCTTAATTAATTTCAGTATGAAGTTAAGTTAAAGATGGAAATAATCAGGGGTGAAAGTAAGAGCTTCACACGCTCACATCATATTAAATATAGTAATATTAAAAACTGCTCTTAACCCACCTGTGGCATTGCTTTTATGGAGCAAAATTTCAAATAAAATAAATAAAAATGAAACAGCCGCACCAGCCAGGGTGAAAGTAAGATGATTCAATCATTTCTGGACCAGCTTGAAAGAAATCTGAAAACACTTCACTGGAATATGGAGTATAGAGAAATTAATCTCATTCCTGTATATTCTTATATTAGTAGAATATACAAAGTGACTGTCATGTGACCCACCATAATGAGAGGAAAAAAACATTTCCATTCCATGAATATGCTGTTACAGAATATCTCAGGATTTAAAATCTGGTGCGAAGAAAAAAGGGATAAATTAAGACATATAAAAGTGAATGGTGCGATATTTATCACATTTTTTCAAAATACACATTTATCACACTTTACAAAATACAGATAGAGACAAAAAATAAAATTTTCTAAGCTTTATTCAGCAATTTTAGTAATTTCCCCAAATCATAAATATTACATATAATACTCACTTATGAAAACTCACTCCACAATTTACTATTACTTATTTTTTTATTTATTTAGCCTTTTTAACCAGCTGATGCTCCTTTGTCAGCTTGTCGCAGCACCTGAACACTGCGCAAAAGAGCATTTTCAGATCACTTTAATCCAGGTTTAAGTCAGCGCATCATAGATCTCTATTTAATCTACTGCCTGACGACACGGAATAACGCTAAGCAAGATGTTTTTGTGAAGGCTCTCAGTTGTCCAGGTGGTTTCCATAGTAGAGAAGCTTGAATCTTCGACTGGACTGGGTTGCTTGACGCAAGGACGTTTCAGAATTCTTGCTCTGGTAGTCTGACTTCTGTCTACAAGAGTCAAGACAGAAGTCAGACTACCAGAGCAAGAATTTTAGCTGAGGAAGCTTCTGCAATATGAAGCGAAACGTCCTCACGTCAAGCAACCCAGTCCAGTTGAAGATTCAAGCTTCTCTGCTAAGCAAGATGGCGGCTGCTGGCAACAGCTCACAGACTGCATCCGCCATCTAGTGGATTAAATAGAAATCGATGGCTCAGATGAAGTCCACCCGGAAGAACAGCAAGTTGCAATTCCTTGACTGGCCACTTGAGGAAGGGATGTCTGTCATTTTGAGCATTTTATTGCAAATACCTGGATCTGTACGGCTTGTGTGGCAAAACATCCTAAGGGATCGTCTAAGATGTCTCTGGTGCAATATTTGTGCATCTTATTTAATGCCATATGCTGAGTTAGCACTTCTAGCAGCTGTAGCTTTATCTGTTGAGCTCCATTACTGCACAGTTAATGAGAAAATAAGCAGTTCGTAACTTTTAATGTCCGCACCAAAGCAAACCATTGTGAGAACCACCACGCAGTCCCCAAAAATATGATTTATTAAACACCCGAACCAAGGTTTGCCTGTTAGCCTAGCTTGTTTAGACTCGAACGTAGTGGCGTGTTCAGATGTCTTTCTTCACACAACAGAGCCACCCACACGCCACCTCTCTCCATTTGTGTGTTCGTCATAATGTAGCCAGAGCTAACGCTGCCACCGTGACAACGCCCAGATACGGGCTTCATATCGACTTGTACAGGTCTCAGCATATATTACACACCTGCTCTTGGTCATGCTGGTTTAATAGAAAACATACTTTTTAAAAAAATGAAATGAATAAGACAATGAAAAGCAAACTGGGTTTTGTACTAAATCTAAGACAACTTTCATTAGGAATCTGAAAAAGGCGGTGGACAGAAAAGAAAATCTGCTGACAGGGAGGCTGGACAGTCGACTCCCAAACAGAGTAAGAAACTAAAGAAATCTACAGAGAAGCCCCAGAAGAGTGGCCCCACTCTCCAAGATGACTTCAAGCCCTTCAATTACAGTCAGTCAGATCTGAAAGTCTTTACTGGTATGTATGAATATAAAAATATCTTTAAAAATAATCTGCTGTCAAACTGGACAAATGTTCAGCCAGATGTGGGTTTAAAACAAATGGAAACAATTCATTAAACTTTATTTGATCTAAAGGTGCCAAATCGCAGAACGACACCCAGTTTGATCCAAATCAGCAAGTCCAAGAAAGGAAAAAGGTACTTTTACTCTCATTTGTATGTTGAAAAGAAAGATCTACCAGTGCTTCATCCATGCTTCTCTTTTGTCCAAAAGAAAATTCCAAAGGGTCAAAAATCAAATTTTGACACTGGAAACAGAAGTATGTCATACCTGCCCGGAACATCTGACAGGTAAACATAAACTATAACAAGTGCCATTCATGTGAGATTAAATATAACGGGTTTGGTAATAATTGACCATCTCACTCTGTTAATCATTCTCCTTTCTTCTCTCTGCAGAGGATTCCGGCACAACTGGCCCAAAAGATAGATCGTCTTCAATTTCAAAACTAATTTTTATGCAGGAACAATGATTCCTGTTTGTCTTAGGTTAAGCATTTAAATGATTTTGAAATACATCTTTGCCATTCTGTGCGTCAGTATAACTTGTAAATAGAGGGAAGCACAGAACTGTAAGTAAAGATCATTTTAGAAGGAAAAAGTCTTGTTCAAATGTCTTCATTAAACACAATCTAATGATGGGTCATAAAAAAATCTTGGCCACTTTACACAGTATTCTTTACAAATATATAAGATTTATGGGACTGATAAACATATTTATGGTGTATTTGAAATTGTCTGTGTAAACTGTAAGTAACATTTGTCTTGAAACTTGGCAGAAAAATCTCTGTTCTGTTTTTAAACCTTAGTCTTGACAGATTTCAAAGAAATACGCGTAGACTTAAGAACTAGCTTGTGTTTTTTGCTGCAACCCAGTTGGGTTAAATTCTATTTTATAAAGCAGTTAATTCTTGTATTATTTTCAAGAAAGATGCCATGTGGGGTTCCTCAAGACTCAAACCTTGGGCCTTTCCTGCTTTTGGAATGTTTTACTGTTGTTTTCCAGTGAACAGAAAAATTCCAGAACCCAAGTCTAATCCCAGTTTCAGACCTTTTCTTGTAAACCAGTGTATGCACGTACACGGACACAAGTACAGTGAAACCTCGACATAGGAGCATCTCAACATACGAGTTTTTTTAAATACAAGATGTTGATCGGTCCATATTTTTGTTTGGAATACGAGCAGAAATCTGAGTTACGAGTTACGCTTCAAAAAGGGAAGTGGATAGAAGGAGGAAAAGATTCTAGTGCGGATGTTAAGGCAGCGGATGAATACATCACACGTTTTGCTGCACTTGTTGGGAAGGAAGGCTATGTCCTGCAACAAGTGTTTAACTGTGACGAAACTGCATTATTCTGGAAAAAAAAAATACCACAGAGGACGTATATAACAGCAGAGTAGAAGAAGCTGCTTCATTCAGCACTTTTTAATGACACTTGTACGTCACATTTCTGCAACATTTTGAAAGGCAGGCAGAAGCAAACCTCCTTGGATAAGTTTTAATCCAAAAGACTTGCAAGTTTACACTTAGTTACATCTATAAGATCCTTTTAAGGATCTACAGTTTTAGTTTGTGTTTACAGTGTGCGCAAACCTATCTTCCTCCCTCCCTTCTCCGCCTCCACATTCATCTGTTTCTAAGGTAAGAACACTTAATAAAACTTTTTAATTTATATATTTTATTGTGCACAGGTAAAGTATACATGTCTATTTGTTAATTTAAAAAATGTATTTTTTCATAATTTATAGTGGTTTGGGGATGTTTTGTAAGGCTGGAACGGATTAAAATGATTTTAATTATTTTCAATGCAGAAAATTCATTTGAAATACGAGCAGATTGGCTTACGAGCTTGGTCACAGAACAAATAAACTTGTATCTTGAGGTTCCACTGTACATGTTTTAAAAAAAAAAAATCACATAGCAGTCAAGAGGCACTTAACAGCATGTTATCCTATCCTGTTTTGTTGGTGTCTGAGATATCTATGTGGTTACAACATTTTCATTTTGTATGCATCTGACAGAACGTATGTTTTCTTTTCAGGAGGGTATTTATTTAAGACCATTTTGTACTGAGAAGAATCAAATTTTCTTGCCCCTGTCACCGACCGAACAGTCCCTCCCAATAATCGGTCCGCCCTGCCTTCACTGCGCATGCGTCATTTCGGAGCGTCAGTTGCGGTTCACCGATTATCACCTCATTTCTGCTTAAAACTGCACTCCAGTCATCATCTGTCTCAGCAACAGATATCTGAAGGTTTTGTACAACAGTCATTTCCACAAATTCAGCATTATTTCATAAAAGACTGAGGAAGCGATCAGAGCGCCACAGCCAGACGAGCTGCTAGCTGCTGCATTCACTGCGCCTCCATCACTTCATATCATCAGTAACTCACCAATTATCACCTCGTTTCTGCTTAAAACTGACTTTAGAATGATTTAAGAGGTTTTACCTCGTCATCAGATTGTTAATAATCCCATTAATCCATTTGATCACTTTGGGTGTAGAGTCCTCAGACGAGCTGCTGTGGTCCCAAATGATGCATGCACAGTGCATCATGGTGGACCCATTTTTAGGGGTGCGTTCAGCCTGCGACACCACACATAAAGCAGTTCTCCTCAATGTATTTTGATAATTAGTTAACTTCAGGAAAAAGTGTCACAAAAATTGAACCAATGCTCTCTCTTTGGTGGAGAACACAAACTCCTTCTATGCCACTTTGAAAACTCATTTCTGATAAGTAAGGCTTGAATTTATGTAATGTCTGGTGAGTGAGATGCAGTTGGTGAAGAAAATTGTAATTAACCAGTCTGTAGTTGGCATAAACAGTTACTGACCATCTGTCGTGAATAGCTGTTCGTTCTTTACTGTGTTGTTTTCTGACTCCCATCTGTAGATTTGTGCAGATCTGCCTTTGGTGCCTTATTTGTCAATACAAAGTACTTTTTAGGAATTATTGCACAGTACATCTTGGGCATTTTCTGTTCAAAATCAACATGCACACTGACACAGTTATCAGAAACATAACTGTGTTGTGCTGATAGACTTTTTTTTTTTTTTTTTTTGCTGGTTCTGTGGTTGGCTGTATGAAGATGGAGGTATATCACACCTCCATATTAACACATCCACTAGCATCCACTCATTGAGCCAACTAGTACGTTATATATTCTACCAGAGGAGGCTCTGAAATGAACTGCATTTCTTATCGTGCTTAATAATGATGCCTCACATACACACTGATGCCAGCGAGTAAGATGCTCAACTGCACACCAGGAGCAACCTGAAGACTGAGGACTTTGCCCAACGGGACCTTATTGTGATTTTCCTGTGTGATGGGCAATTGAACTGCAGATCCTCTGGTCACAGGTGTGTCTCTCTAATCCACCAGCCCACTTGTCAAACCTCTGAGGTGATATAATGAGAAGCTGCCTTTACTTGGACTAATAAGCGCACCTTATTGTGGTTGTTTTGGGCACTTTGGGTGTCAGAGATGATAAAGATTAGCTCACAGTGACAGCGGAGTCGAAACAAAACTATCAGTTTTTTGTAGCAAACAGATGGGCGGCAACATGTGGGTGATTCTTTAACTACGGGCACTATTGGCCTTGTAAATGTAATTTCCACCACACCATTGCCTTACAATATAAAGCGCCTTGGGGCAACTGTTTGTTGCGATTTGGCGCTATATACATGTGCTCTGATGTCACTGTTTATCTCCATAGAAACTACCCAAACAATCTTTCATACAAACTGTTTAGGGACATTACAGTGTTGTGGTGGAAATTACGGCAATAGTGTGGGACAACTACATTTTGTTTAAAACAAATCACAACAGTTGTATGACATTGAATACCCCAATTATGTTTTGATTATTTTACTGATATTTTATTCAGAGATATTTTAAAACATTAGAAAAAACGTTTCTTTACCATTCATTTTTATCATTGAAGATCAAAAGTCTGGGTGTGGGACAAGCACAAAACGGCAATATTTGCATATAATGATGCTGAAAAAAGGTGAAAAAGTCATCATAGACTACTAGAACAAATTTCTTAACACACTTTCATTGTAAAGATAACTATAAAAGTGTGAAATTTCCCCTTTTTTTCTGTTTTTCATACAATATGATCAAAGGACATAAGTGCCCGTAGTCTAAGAATCATCCATGTACGTTTTTCTTACAGCAATTTAATAAGTGAACAAAGCTTAAAATTAATATACATAGCACTCTGACCCATGTAGTTTTGAAACTGAAGCGTTTCACTTGTGCCCTTATGAGCAATTTACTTGTCTAATAATTTTTTTTTTCATCTCCCCCAAGACAAATAAATGGCACAATCGAAGGTGGCTGCCATGCCCTTCTGAAATATCTTCAGTGTTCCATCTATATTACTATATGTCATACAGACACAAATGAAGTTTTATCACACACTGAATCCACCAACAATTGTATTGATTAAAAGAAGAAAAAAATGGAACATGGTGTGATATCATTAATTCACTTGTTTTCTGCACACTTAGCTATATTTGGCCAAGTTCTCAAACTCTTTCTGGAGGATCTCGAGGCATTCCCAAAACAGATGGGAAATATAATCCTTCCTCTCACGGGTCCTGGGTCTGTCGGCCTCACACCAGTTGGAGGTGCCTGGAAGACATCAAGTTTTTTTTTTATTTTTTTTTTTTTTATGATCTATCTGCAAAATTTGGTGCTTTTACCATAAAATGCACAGAAGTCTCATGAAGTGTTTGAGGCTTCACTGGTCAAAAGTAAAATTGTGCATTGCATTTTCACTCCTTATAAGCATATGTAAAATTATGTTTATTATGGATATCAATCAATCAATTTTTTTTTTATATAGCGCCAAATCACAACAAACAGTTGCCCCAAGGCGCTTTATATTGTAAAGCAAGGCCATACAATAATTATGTAAAACCCCAACGGTCAAAACGACCCCCTGTGAGCAAGCACTTGGCTACAGTGGGAAGGAAAAACTCCCTTTTAACAGGAAGAAACCTCCAGCAGAACCAGGCTCAGGGAGGGGCAGTCTTCTGCTGGGACTGGTTGGGGCTGAGGGAGAGAACCAGGAAAAAGACATGCTGTGGAGGGGAGCAGAGATCGATCACTAATGATTAAATGCAGAGTGGTGCATACAGAGCAAAAAGAGAAAGAAACTGCATCATGGGAACCCCCCAGCAGTCTACGTCTATAGCAGCATAACTAAGGGATGGTTCAGGGTCACCTGATCCAGCCCTAACTATAAGCTTTAGCAAAAAGGAAAGTTTTAAGCCTAATCTTAAAAGTAGAGAGGGTGTCTGTCTCCCTGATCTGAATTGGGAGCTGGTTCCACAGGAGAGGAGCCTGAAAGCTGAAGGCTCTGCCTCCCATTCTACTCTTACAAACCCTAGGAACTACAAGTAAGCCTGCAGTCTGAGAGAGTCTACTACGAGGTCCCTAAGATAAGATGGGACCTGATTATTCAAAACCTTATAAGTAAGAAGAAGAATTTTAAATTCTATTCTAGAATTAACAGGAAGCCAATGAAGAGAGGCCAATATGGGTGAGATATGCTCTCTCCTTCTAGTCCCCGTCAGTACTTTAGCTGCAGCATTTTGAATTAACTGAAGGCTTTTTAGGGAACTTTTAGGACAACCTGATAATAATGAATTACAATAGTCCAGCCTAGAGGAAATAAATGCATGAATTAGTTTTTCAGCATCACTCTGAGACAAGACCTTTCTGATTTTAGAGATATTGCGTAAATGCAAAAAAGCAGTCCTACATATTTGTTTAATATGCGCTTTGAATGACATATCCTGATCAAAAATGACTCCAAGATTTCTCACAGTATTACTAGAGGTCAGGGTAATGCCATCCAGAGTAAGGATCTGGTTAGACACCATGTTTCTAAGATTTGTGGGGCCAAGTACAATAACTTCAGTTTTATGAGTTTAAAAGCAGGAAATTAGAGGTCATCCATGTCTTTATGTCTGTAAGACAATCCTGCAGTTTAGCTAATTGGTGTGTGTCCTCTGGCTTCATGGATAGATAAAGCTGGGTATCATCTGCGTAACAATGAAAATTTAAGCAATACCGTCTAATAATACTGCCTAAGGGAAGCATGTATAAAGTGAATAAAATTGGTCCTAGCACAGAACCTTGTGGAACTCCATAATTAACTTTAGTCTGTGAAGAAGATTCCCCATTTACATGAACAAATTGTAATCTATTAGACAAATATGATTCAAACCACCGCAGCGCAGTGCCTTTAATACCTATGGCATGCTCTAATCTCTGTAATAAAATTTTATGGTCAACAGTATCAAAAGCAGCACTGAGGTCTAACAGAACAAGCACAGTGAGTCCACTGTCCGAGGCCATAAGAAGATCATTTGTAACCTTCACTAATGCTGTTTCTGTACTATGATGAATTCTAAAACCTGACTGAAACTCTTCAAATAGACCATTCCTCTGCAGATGATCAGTTAGCTGTTTTACAACTACCCTTTCAAGAATTTTTGAGAGAAAAGGAAGGTTGGAGATTGGCCTATAATTAGCTAAGATAGCTGGGTCAAGTGATGGTTTAATTACTGCCACCTTAAAAGCCTGTGGTACATAGCCAACTAACAAAGATAGATTGATCATATTTAAGATCAAAGCATTAAATAATGGTAGGGCTTCCTTGAGCAGCCTGGTAGGAATGGGGTCTAATAGACATGTTGATGGTTTGGATGAAGTAACTAATGAAAATAACTCAGAACAATCGAAGAGAAAGAGTCTAACCAAATACCGGCATCACTGAAAGCAGCCAAAGATAACGATACGTCTTTGGGATGGTTATGAGTAATTTTTTCTCTAATAGTTAAAATTTTGTTAGCAAAGAAAGTCATGAAGTCATTACTAGTTAAAGTTAATGGAATACTCAGCTCAATAGAGCTCTGACTCTGTCAGCCTGGCTACAGTGCTGAAAAGAAACCTGGGGTTGTTCTTATTTTCTTCAATTAGTGATGAGTAGAAAGATGTCCTAGCTTTACGGAGGGCTTTTTTTATAGAGCAACAGACTCTTTTTCCAGGCTAAGTGAAGATCTTCTAAATTAGTGAGACGCCATTTCCTCTCCAACTTACGGGTTATCTGCTTTAAGCTACGAGTTTGTGAGTTATACCACGGAGTCAGGCACTTCTGATTTAAAGCTCTCTTTTTTAGAGGAGCTACAGCATCCAAAGTTGTCTTCAATGAGGATGTAAAACTATTGACGAGATACTCTATCTCACAGAGTTTAGGTAGCTACTCTGCACTGTGTTGGTATATGGCATTAGAGAACATAAATATATATATACTGTTGTGTCACTGACAGACCAAGTGTCGTTACGTTTTTACAACTCTCGACCTTTGAACCAACGTGGTTGCACATGCGCATTCCCAGACTGTGAAAAGTGGTGGGTTAGGAGCTCCTACTGGACACTTGCCTCAAGTGTCCTCGGTCCCACTGCGAAGAGGGTTTGCTGGGAGAGATCTCGGTATGAGGACATTTCAATGAAAATGAACTCCAGCTCAAAACTCCACAAAGCAAATATAGCAAAGTGAAGTCCGGATTGAAAAAATGTTCCCGCTAGCTTGGCTAATGAGGAATAAACCTTTGGCTGACCTGGTAGAGTTCTGGTCTTTAGTTCAAGCAGTCTGGGGTTCTATCCCACCGCCGTCCCGGCCACAAAGGTCCTCTGGTCACAATTGGCGCTGTCGGCAGGATGTGAGTAGTCACAGAGCATGCTTAAATGCACCTGTGACTTTGGGACAAAGTCAAAAATTCCCCTTTGGCTGACCTGGTAGAGTTTTGTTCAGTGATCCGAGGCTCAACTCCACCGCCGTCCCAGCCACAAAGGTCCTCCTGTCACAACTGGCGTGGTCAGCCTTTGGCTGACCTGGTAGAGTTCTGGTCTTTAGTTCGAGCAGTCCTGGGTTCGATCCCACCGCCGTCCCAGCCACAAAGGTCCTTCGGTCACAACTGGTGTTGTGGGCAGGATGTGGGTAGTCACGTGCTTAAATACACGTGACTGGGATGAAGTCAAAAATGGTGGGGAAATATGTAGCAAGGTGAAATCCGGATTGAAAAGATGTTCTTGCTAGCTTGACTAACGGGGAATTCCCTTTTGACTGACCTGGTAGAGTTCTGGTCTTTAGTTTGAGCAGTCTGGGGTTCGATCCCACTGCCATCCCAACCACAAAGGTCCTCCGGTCACACAAATATGAAAAAGTCTAAAAATGATCAATTCTACTGGCCGGATGTCTCCCAGGATAAAAAGGTCCCCAAATCACACCTAGGCACCAGGGTGTGTGAGGAGAGCAATAGTGCAACTTTTCCCAGTGCTGCGGGGAATGAGCTCTCCTGCGGCAGCACTCAGCTGGATAATCCAACAGATCAGCGTAGTTACGATCCTGGACTCCAGCAGCAACAGCCTCAAAGGGACAAGAAATTTACGAAACTACGCCACTGTAAACTGGGCCATTGAGGAGAAGAAAAAGATCTTTTACTTCTTTGCTTACTCAAGGCATAAGAAGAATGATGAGGGATTTTTCTCTTGATCAATTCTCAGATGGGATGGTGGCTGCAGGGAAGAGCTATATCCAGCATCAGTCTGTTTAACGTGTGACTGTCATTGCATGCTGACAAACACAGTCCTTGACAGATCCTTAGCCTGATCTAATGGCTGGGAAATCCCAGACGATGGGGGTCTGAGGACCTGCTGCAGCCTTCACAGCTGTTGGATTACAAACCATCAGCTGATCTCCAATGGAGGGCTCCTTGTTTCACCAGAGCCCTGTTAGCCGTCTCATGGTCTGATCAGGGCTCTTCTTGGGCCTTCGTGGTTACCGTATTGGCCATGGGGCACACAAGGTCCCCACCATATTTCACCCCAACAAGTCATCTCCTACTTGGTGTTAACCGGCTATCGCAACGTGAACAAGGGGTTGGATTTTGACATCCCAAATGTAAAAAAAGGAGACTGAAAAGCCTTGTTTGTGTGTATCCAACTACACAGTAACGTCAAACCATGTTGATACACTTATAAATGTTAAAAAATAATTACTGGCTCAAGTGAGGACTGGGGACAGTGGCGGCGCCAAGGGGGGGCTCGGGGGGCATAAGCCCCCCCCAATAATGAGCCAAGCCCCCCTTCAGCCCCCAATAATTCTGCCAATAATGTGAATAGCGACTGACATATTTGTGGATCTCAACTGCAGGTTTGTGCTGAGAATGTCTCAATATTGCGTAACTGAGCAAAGTGATGAATGTGTGTTCAGTGATCCATCAATGCTGAATCACCCTTCACAAACAGAATTTTCAGTTTTGCAAATAAACATTTATTTGTAAAAACCCACACACAAATTACAAATCAGAAATTTGTGTTTGTGGATCACAAAGCACATGTACAAATCAAAGGATATTTGTAAGTCACCCTCTGTGCATTTGCAAGCATTAATGAGACAAATTTAACTCCATACTCGTACTTCGTAAATATTACGGCCACTCTTAAAACTTCACTTATCTTAATAATTTTATAACTGGTAAATTTTAGAATTGATTTAGACGAGATATACTTATTATCTCACAGGAATGTGTCACAATTATCTGGGAACTACTTTTTGCGCAGGAATTCATCAAGCATGTCGGCCGCAGCCGCGCACTCACACAAAATATACAGAAGCTGTATATTGTTGTTCGGCCAAAACAAGCATCCACTTCCTGAGTTCGTGGCGTGCGTGAGAATATTGTGGAGTTAGCAGATCACAAATTGTGTTAAATTGGCAATAAATCTTGGATATAGATGATTTGTGTAAGGTTGATTCCATGCATTGTCTTGAGCACCATTTCAGTGAATTCAGTTTGTATACCTAGGTGCAAGTTTACTGAATTTGCAATCATTCTAAGTGATATGTGTGTGCATTGATACCACATTTTAGAGGAGCATGGGTGACTAAAAATATATACCTTGTTATTTATAAAGCAATTTACTATATATTGTTCATTTCGACGACATTTTGTGGAGCCCCTCCAACTTTTACCCCAGACTCCACTCAGCCCCCCCCCCCCCCCCCCCCCCCCCCCCCCAACAAAAAATTCCTGGCGCCGCCACTGACTGCGGAACAATCACCATAGCTGTTATTTGCTCCTCTCTCTTGGTTGTTATGGACGCGAGTGATCCGTATGTTTTTATGTTGTCTTTTACTGGGTGAGGTGAGATGGCCGCTGAGATGCTTCCGGTAGTTTCCCCGCTAGGTGGCTCGGCAGTTCGACAGCATGTGTGCATGTTGCCAGGCATAGATATTTTATACGTAGACGCCTCATGGACTGGAGCAGGCGTATCCGCGCGGCCGCCATCTTGGATGGGTTCCCTGTTGCCACCCCAGTGCATTTATTTGTACTGCGGAAGGTGTATCCCCAACTACAATAAAACATAACTCCCCGAATTTTTTACCCGATTTGGATGGAAATGCGCACAAATACACTGTTCCTTTTGCCGCGTTAATGAAAATTCCCTTAGGAGTTGCAATACTAGTTGGATGGAAACGCAGCTAATGATTTTAATATAAAAATGATATAAAATTAATTCATACATTTATCTATACGACATAGCATATGTCATTTTTTTCAGTTCAATTTATTTTCATTTATATAGCGCCAAATCACAACAAAGTTGCCTCAAGGTGCTTCACATAAGTCAGTGTCTTTGTTAAAGAACATAAGACAAAGTCTTTCACCATAAAAGCATGACTTTTAAATGTGTAACGGCATCCTGTGTCTATAACAAACCAAACCGTGGGAAAATCTGTTAAAAATTCGGGGAGTTAAGGATTATTGTAGTTGCGGATACACCTTGGTGCGCAACAGGGAACCCATCCAAGATGGCGGCCGGCTGACACGTCAGCTCCAATAGGTAGCGGCAGTCCATCAGGCGTCTCCGTATATAATGTCTATGTTGTCACTAGGCGGCGGTGTGAAGTCAAACAAACTCAGAAGTTCTTCTTTTCCATTGGCCGACGTCACGGTGAGTTGATCACTTTACCTTCAGTTCATTGGTTGGAACTCAAAGGCAGCAGGTTTGTTTGTGTGAAAAGCGCTGAGTGTCAGAGTGTTGCCACATTTGCGAACACGTTCTAGTGTCACTTGTAGCCGCTGGCATTAGTTATGAACAATATCAAAGACGGCTGGTTCACGGAAACATGCACCTTATGGCCCGGACAAGCCATGAGTCTGCAAGTGGAAGACGTTCTTTATCACAAGAAGTCCAAATTTCAAGATGTTATGGTTTTCAAGAGGTGAGTGCTCTTTTTGAGTTGGCTGCTAGCTTACTGCTAGCTTGAGTTAGCAGTGAATGAACAACTTGTATTGATTTAAAAGTCGTTCAGCAGCAGGTTATTGATTACAAATGTGGTCAAAGAAAATCTGGGTTTGATTAATGTAAGTTAATGTCAGTGTGAGTAAACTGGTGGAAACAGCGAGATTGACACTTTGTTCTGTAGCTGAATTTAATTACAGTCATCCATTGTTTTATTTTATTTTTTGTCTATGAAGTTGAAATGAAGCTATCGAAATATTGTTTTGGTAACTTTTTTAAGCTTTAAGTTGGGGAGTTTGACAAAAAAAAAATCAATTAACGTTTAGGAACTAATTATTAGAGCCTTTATTGTCATTTTACACATACATACAATGAAATTTGTCATCTGCGTTTAACCCATCCTAGTTACAGTTAGACGCAATCCACCTACTAGGAGCAGTGGGCAGCCACAGTCCGGTGTCACAGACCTGACGGTCCATCCCTAAAAATGGGCCCTCCCCTGCCTCAGGTGCGCATGTGTCATTTTGGACCTCAGCCACTCGTCTGAGACAGAGTCTCTTCACCCAAAGTGATCAGATGGTTTAATGGGATTATTAACCATCAGATGACAAGGTAAAACCTCTTAAATTTTTCTAAAGTCAGTTTTAAGCAGAAACAAGGCCGTTTAAGCAGAAATGAGGCGATACTCTGTGACATTTTGAAATGATGATGCGTAGTGAACGCATCAGCTAGCAGCTCATGCAGCTGCGGCGCTCTAATCTCCCATCTTTTATGACAAAATAATGCTAAATTTATGTGGAAATGATTGTTGTACAAAAGCTTCAGATATCTGTTGCTGGGATAGATGATGACTGGAGTGCAGATTTAAGCAGAAATGAGGGGATAATCCGTGAACCACGGCTGATGACGCATGCGCAGTGAAGACGGGGGACTGTTTGGTCAGCGACACCGGCACCTGGGGACCAACTCCTAGATGTAGAGACACTGCATTGGTCAGGGGCAGAGAATGAAACAAGATATTTTTAATTAACATTGTATATGACCTGGGATATGTGTTTACATTATGCTTATTGGTTGTGTATTGATTTGTATAGGAAATTTGATGACTAGATGAAAGGTGGATCGAACAAATAAGTGAAAACTTCTTCCTGCTCCTTTGTGAACATGTATTTTGTATTATTATTATTTTTTTTTTATTTTATTTTATTATTTGTCGTTTGGTAAAATTTCTCATGTAATTACACACATATATATATATATATATATATACAACAAAAATATAAACGCAACACTTTTGGTTTTGCTCCCATTTTGTATGAGATGAACTCAAAGATCTAAACCTTTTTCCACATACACAATATCACCATTTCCCTCAAATATTGTTCACAAACCAGTCTAAATCTGTGATAGTGAGCACTTCTCCTTTGCTGAGATAATCCATCCCACCTCACAGGTGTGCCAAACCAATATGCTGATTAGACACCATGATTAGTGCACAGGTGTGCCTTAGACTGCCCACAATAAAAGGCCACTCTGAAAGGTGCAATTTATCACACAGCACAATGCCACAGATGTCGCAAGATTTGAGGGAGCGTGCAATTGGCATGCTGACAGCAGGAATGTCAACCAGAGCTGTTGCTCGTGTATTGAATGTTCATTTCTCTACCATAAGCCGTCTCCAAAGGCGTTTCAGAGAATTTGGCAGTACATCCAACCAGCCTCACAACCGCAGACCACGTGTAACCACACCAGCCCAGGACCTCCACATCCAGTATGTTCACCTCCAAGATCGTCTGAGACCAGCCACTCGGACAGCTACTGAAACAATCGGTTTGCATAACCAAAGAATTTCTGCACAAACTGTCAGAAACCGTCTCAGGGAAGCTCATCTGCATGCTCGTCGTCCTCATCGGGGTCTCGACCTGACTCCAGTTCATCGTTGCAACTTCGCACAGCCATTGAAGAGTGGACCAACATTCCACAGGCCACAATTGACAACCTGATCAACTCTATGCGAAGGAGATGTGTTGCACTGCATGAGGCAAATGGTGGTCTCACCAGATACTGACTGGTATCCCCCCAATAAAACAAAACTGCACCTTTCAGAGTGGCCTTTTATTGTGGACAGTCTAAGGCACACCTGTGCACTAATCATGGTGTCTAATCAGCATCTTGATATGGCACACCTGTGAGGTGGGATGGATTATCTCAGCAAAGGAGAAGTGCTCACTATCACAGATTTAGACTGGTTTGTGAACAATATTTGAGGGAAATGGTGATATTGTGTATGTGGAAAAAGTTTTAGATCTTTGAGTTCATCTCATACAAAATGGGAGCAAAACCAAAAGTGTTGCGTTTATATTTTTGAGTGTAATATATATCTATATCTTCAAAATAAAGATTGATTTGATCATTCTGAAAATCTAAATTCTTATGCCAAAAGAAGACTAGTGAGGGAAGCATGAAACCATCAATGAGTCATAGGCTTCTGTGGTTGGTGAAATTTGCATAGTGTAATGTTTCTGTTGCATCACCAGTTATAAATCCTGATGGTGGACTGGATCAGAAGAATTTTCATACAAGAAAGCTGATCACAACTCTGTTCAAGTCTGACAAACTGAAGCTAAAATTTAACATCTTAAGATAATACTCTGTGCCAATGTGCCAAGAAACTGTACTGTATAAGTAGTGATGCAACAGACAAAAGCGTGTGGCTGTTGTTTCATGCACAAAAGCCTGTATTTCCTTAACACACACGTTGGTTTTCCATTCTGTTTTGTATTATAAACTGGTATGAAATATTTTAAGCCAAATTATGTTTGCTGTAACTTCGATCGTTGGTGTTATTTGAAACACTATTTGATAAATTAGTTTTCATGTTTAGTAGTTGTTGAAACTCTACAACTCATTTAAAATTTTCAGAATCATTGGCTCCATATATCATACTGAACTGTAACTTTTCAGTAAAACGTACGGGAACGTGTTGGTGCTCGATGGCGTTATCCAGTGCACCGAAAGAGATGAGTTTGCTTATCAAGAGATGATTGCCAACCTTCCACTGTGCTGCCATCCTTCTCCCAAAAAGGTATTTCCCCAGAGTTATTGTTGGAAAATTTCTGAAAGTATAACTACATTTAAGAGTCTAATTTCTTGTCCAAATGGCCACGCCCTTCCTGTTGGCAGGTGCTCATTATCGGCGGTGGAGATGGTGGTGTACTTAGAGAAGTGGTGAAACATCCGCTGGTTGAATCTGTAGTTCAGTGTGAAATAGATGAGGTGAGAGCAACACTGCCAATAATTCCAGTTTGTCGGAGTCTTAATTCCTGTTTTTCCAGTGAGAGGAAATGAGCAATGCCTATGTTGATATTGATGTTGTCTTTATAGGATGTCATTAATGTCTCGAAAAAGTACCTCCCAGGCATGGCCAAAGGGTTTTTCAGTTCCAAACTTACCCTTCACGTTGGAGATGGATTTGAGTTTATGAAGCAGAATCAGGATGCCTTCGATGTCATAATAACGGATTCCTCGGATCCTGTCGGTAAGCGCCACTTTATCACAGTTATGACGTCTTAATGATCAGTTTTGGCATCTTATGGAGATTAGGCAGTAAGTTAATGAACTCCAATCTGTCCTTTGTGATTCCTATATAAAGTAAAACCCGCATATAATAGATTCAGGTGGACCAGCGAATTTTGTCCATTATATTCCAAATCCGTTATATGTATAAAATAGACTAAATCCGTTATGTATGCAGCGGATTAGTTACAGTCAGGAGGCACAGAACGATCTATGGGGAATTCCCCGCACGAATTAGGCTTGCGTATTTCCTTGTTCAAATGCCTGATTTTGAATCGGGACCTGCTTCATTTAATGACGGGGTCAAAACTTTGTCTGAAAAAAAATAAATGCCTGCCTTAAATAACCACCAGGCATTATGTGCATTGAAAGAATTACATTTGGTCAAGTCACTCTGTCTTTTGTTGTTTGTTTTTTTTGTAAGTCTGCTGCCGAGTGGTACCTTAAAATCCTAAAGCCCGATTTATGCTTTTGCATCTCTGGAACCTGATATGCGCATGATCCTACAAAGTTTTCAGTCACGTCTTTATGCAATTTGCCACAGCAACAGTGACTTTTTCTGGTTTAATTTGTCCCTTAATGAGCTCCACTTCTTTATACAATCGTCAACGTACAATTTCCTCCATGAATTGCGGCTTGTTTGAGCGTCTCTTTCCTACTGTGTTGTGATGTTTGTGGACTTTCCTGCCAAATGTATTTGATCCATGATCGAAATGTAATCAGTGAGTGCACTACAGAAACTTATAACGTGATGGGAGAGGAAGGAGTGAAAATGTAAAAGTGGCAAATCGCAGCTTTTGCAGTCTCAGTCATTTAGCATGTGCATGTTGGGCTATGGAGATGGTTCCCAGCCATGCTGAGGGCTCTGATCTAAAGCGGTTTAGTTTGTCACACCCAGCGATATGTGTGAAACTTAACACCATATTACAGTCCAGGCAGCAAGCAGCATTTTGTTAATAATCGCTGGACTTGAATAAAGGCCTCATTTAGGTGCCGTGTCTGAGCACTGTTATAAACGCCCGATCTTTTAATCACAGAAATACGGTGCCTGCTTTCCACGACTCAGCGTGTGTCAGTGCTGAACTTTATTTTGTACTTCTGTTACTGGGTACATCCAGACTGCTCTGTCCAATATATGCCAGGAGTTTTTAATGGAAATGCATTACGATTAGACAGGACGTTATGTCAGATGATGGTTTAGGCGAGTTTTACTGTACATTAAAACTTGCCTAAACTGTCGTTGTATAAACTGGATATTCGCACTCACCGGACAAAAGCAAAAGTCCCAATGCTTTTGTATAGTTTTCCATGTAATAAACACCGTATATACTGGATTTTGTATCATGAATTTTTGCTCACATCAGACAAAACGTCCTGTCCGATCGCATTGCATTTCCATTTCTGCCACTCGCAGCAGAACCATACCCCAGCGCTAACTCCTGGAACACGGAGGAAGATGTGGATACTGCCCCAGCAGGGTTCAGCCAAGGAGAACATCAGGAGTCCAGGCAGAGACTCTTTCCCCCAAAAGTCCAAAATACCTTTGTCTGTTTTTCTGCAACAGACACAGTCTGGACAGCCTTCATCAACACAAACAAAAATGTTGCAAAAAACAAGGAAATAGGGAAAAATACAAAAGATTGAGATGGAAGATCTCTACAGATTTTTGGGGGGGCTTCTGATGTACATGTCATTGGTGTCAGCCAAGTCTCCAGGACTACTGGAAACAAAATCATATTTTGTCTGTGCCCCTTCCAGCTAAAGTAATGACAAGAGACACGTTTAGATCCATATTTTGGAACATCCACGTCAGTGAGTCAGATGAGGATGTAGAAAAAGGGAACACCAGGCCATGACAAACCATTTTGTGTCAAGCCTCTTTATGACATCCTCAGTGCCTGCCAAGCTTATTACCACCAGAGGAGGGAGCTGGCAGTGGATGATAGTATGATGGGGATTACTGCAACAACTGGAATGACACAATACATGAAGGACAAGCAAGCTAAATGGGACATGACGCTTCTCATATTGGTTGAGTCAAGCATTGGCTACACCAAGTTTACCATCTACGCTGGGAAGACTATGACCAAGAGAGAGCCCAGCCTGTCCTATGATGTGGTCATGAGTCTTATTCAACCATCCTATCTTGGGACTGGGTACAATATTTACATTGTCAATTTTAATGCCAGTCCCAAACTGTTCATGGACCTGGCCAATGTGAAGTTTGGAACATGTGGCACCTACAGGGACAATAGGAAAGGATGATCCAGAGGCATGGCAAATGGTCTCACGAAAAAATGGACAAGAGGATCTGTGAGATAAATCAAAGAGGGGCCTGTTGTGTTTGTGAAGTGGATGGACACACAGGAGGTGTCTGTGTGCTCCACAATCCGTCCTTTATTTTCAGGTGAGACTGTGTGGAGAAGGGTGAATGATGACTACTGGATAGTAGAGTTCCACCAGATCAGCCAGATAAGATGGCGCCAGTCCATGAACAACCTTATAAGTCAATAACAAAACCTTAAAATCTGCTGTCACAGAAACAGGGAGCCAGTGCAAAGATGCCAAAATGGGTGTGATATGTTCAGACCTTCTGCTACGTGTCAGAAGTCTGGCGGCAGCGTTCTGAACCAGCTGAAGATAGAACATTAGAACAATAGAACATTACAATAATCTAGTCTAGAAGAAACAAAAGCATGAATTAGGGTCTCAGCATCAGCCATGGACAGGATGGGGAGGATCCTCGCTATATTTCTCAGATGGAAAAATGCAGTCCTAGTAACATCCCTGATGTGGAGGTCAAAAGACAACGTGGGATCGAAAATTACCCCAAGGTTCCTCATTTTGTCCGTATGATGTATGACACAGGAACCCAGGCTGAGCGCCAGCTGGTCAAACTGATGCCGATGTCTCGCTGGACCAAGAACCATCGTTTCAGTCTTATCAAAGTTTAAAAGTAGGACGTTACTAGACATCCAACTTCTCACTGATAGAAGACAGTCCTCCAGGGATTTTATGGGAGTGAGATTTCCCGCAGTTATCGGCATGTACGACTGAGTATCATCAGCATAACAATGAAAGGCAATCCCAAAACTCCGCAGTATACACCCAAGGGGTGCCACATAAAGGGAGAAAAGCAAGGGGCCTAAAACAGATCCCTGTGGAACCCCAAATCTCATGTCAGCAAGGTCAGAGATAATGCCATTATACAAGACACATTGAGAACGTCTGGACAGATGTGACGTCAACCAGGCAAGGGCACTTCCAGTAATCCCCCAAAAAAAGTCTCCAACCTATTGAGCAAAATATGATGATCCACGGTATCAAACGCAGCACTGAGATCTAACAACACCAAAACCGTAGTGGTGTCTGAGTCCATTGCTCGCAGAAGATCATTCACAACTTTAGTGAGCGCTGTCTCTGTGGAGTGATATTTCCTAAAAGCAAACTGCAGAGGCTCAAAAAGATCATTCTCAGTAAGGTGGTCTATGAGCTGCCGTGAAACCACCTTTTCTAAACTTATGGAACAGAATGATAGATTTGATATCGGCCTGTAATTTTTCAATACACTAGGGTCAAGATTATATTTCTTAAGTAATGGTTTAATCACTGCTGATTTAAAACATTTTGGAACAGATCCAGAGGTTAATGACAGATTAATAATTTCCAGCACAGTCGGCCCAAGAGTGGGCCACACGTCCTTAAACAATTTTGTTGGTATGGGATCAAATAAACAGGTTGTGCTTTTTGTAGATGCCACAAGTTTCGTCAGCACGTCCAATGAAATACTATTAAATTCTGTCAATCTAGGTAACACCTCAATGGTAGCGCCCACCTCCATAACAGGTTTTAATGGCTGGGCCGAGGCGTGCTGAGATATGCTTAGCCTAATATCTTCTATTTTCTTCTCAAAATAATCCAAGAAATCCTGTGCTGAAAAGGGAGAACGACTAACAGGTGGCTGCCCGTGAATAAGAAATGCGACTGTGTCAAATAAAAACTTTGAGTTATGTTTGTTTTTACTGATCAAATCAGAGTAATAGGTCCGCTTCGTGGCCAGTAGTGCATGCTTATAATCTAAAATAGCATCCCGCCACACAAGGCGGAACACCTCTAATTTGGAATAACGCCATTTCCATTCCAAATCTCTAGCCTTCTGCCTGAGGTCATGCAAATAATCATTGAACCAAGGTGACTGTGCCTTAGGAGGGCGTGACCTTTAAAAGAGGAGGCGCAATCTTATCAAGTGTAGTTTTAAGCATTACATTTAGACTATCCACGAGGCTGTCCACTGGTTTAGCATTCTCCAGATTCAAAGCTAAAATATCAGGTAGTCTGGCCTCAAGTTCAGTCATAGTTGAGGGTTTAATACGACACTGCAGTTGTAGGCAAGGTTGTTGTTCCACTAAACATGGCAGCGTAAATGTAAACCTGATAAGTGAATGGTCAGAGACTATAGATGCGAGAGGCAAAATGTCAATATTTGTGACACCAAACCCACGTGCAAGAACCAGATCGAGGGTATTTCCACTAATGTGTGTTGGGTCCTGAATGCATTGCTGGAATCCTAAAGCATCCACAATTTGCATAAATGATTTGCTAAGGGGATCAGAGGGCTTATTTATATGAATGTTAAAGTCACCAATAATCAAAATGTTATCTGCACTAGTTGACAAACTAGAGATGAACGCACCAAATTCATCTAAGAACTCAGAATATGGGCCAGGGGGCCTATAACCAGTGACAAAATAACATAGCTGATTTCCAGTTTTATGACCCTGACAGTACTTAGCATCAGGGGCATAACGGAGAGTCAGATGCTCAAACGAAATATATTTGTGACCCCCAACAGTTAATAAAGAAAACCTAGATTTGTAAATAAAAGCCACACCCCCACCTTGCTTCACACCACGAGACACGTGACTGTGTGCGCTGGTGGGCAGGCCTCATTCAAAGGAAGGAGAGTTGTGGGTTTGAGCCAGGTTTCACACAAGCCAATCATACCTAAATGATGATCCATGATTAAATCATTAATCATCAATGATTTCGAGGACAGTGATCTGATGTTCAGGAGACCCAGGGTAAGGACCTCAGTGGGGATGACAGTCTCACTGTTCGGAACCCGGCGAAGCAAACCCAGGTTCCGAGAGCGCCACTGGCGCACATCAATCCGGCAAAGACGTGGACGGCCGGGCCAACAGTCCTCAGAGCCGACTAGCGGCACCACACAGGCACTAACCAGATCCACAAGGCGCCAGGGCAGCACACATCCTGCCAGAATTCTGTGCATAGCTCGTCCGGAAGCCAAACAGTAGGCCAAACAGCTTCAGCTTCACCAGATGTCCACTTCGTCTCCCGCGGCGACGCCTGTGCTTTCGGCCGAAAGGCAGCACAGGAGCACGGCACAGAAAAGCCGGCACCTCTGATAAAAATGGGGGGGGGGGGGGGGAGTTCTGTCCACCCACCGATAACCACACCACGAACCGGGGGCTGGAGATCCAGCAGAGTTTAGCGATCATACACCCGCAGTGCCTCTGACTCAAAAACAGCATAAATTAAAAACAATAAAATAACAAACAGACTGGAGAGCAGCAGACGAGCAGTCAGACACAACGGCGCTATCTTGGCACTCCCTTTTCATAGTGAAAGACATTCCCTGTCCTATAAAAACATGGGTGGAGTTGACCTGCCCAACCAGCTCATCCAGTACTACTCCACCCATAGATAAAATGCTCGCTGGTACGGGACTGTTGCTGCACTTCCTTGACATTGTATCCACAAATGCTTTCATCTTGCACCATGGGGCCATTTCGTGTGAAATCAGATTTTCCAAAATCATCCCGGATCACCAACTCGGATTCTCATTATTTATTTATTTATTATTATTATTATACAAGTACCTACATATGTCTGAACACATGCAAAATATTTCTGCTTCATTCCAAGTAGTTTTTTTACATATATTTTTTTTTAATCAGGCTACCCACAATCCTACTGTACACTTGTGAATGCATTTTGAGCTTATTTATTTATTTCATTTTAAAAGGCATTATCTCAGCTAAAAATGCAGATATAAAGCTCAAATTTGGAATGCACCTCAGACACAGTAGTAAATTTCAGAAATGGGATACAGCACTAATTTTTCATTCTGTAGCATCACAAATTGGTAGTTTGTCCATTCTCGCCAAAAAAAATTACAAAATTTCAAAGAGCTGTACTAAAGAATGGATTCAGTGGATAATCTTCATATTGTAGAATACACACATCTGGGGTACTAGTTATGTGTGTAAAACATTGCAGTCATAACTTGAAGAGTTTTTGAATTATTGACTCTTGAAAATCAAACATGATCGTAGAATGTCAAAAATAGGCTTTAATCTGAAACTTGATCTACCAGTACTGCTTTTCAGTAGGAATGAAGAATAACTAATGTATTGTTTTCATTTCAAACTGTCAATCATCTTTAAATCACTGCAATATGATTGTAGTGGAGGGCTATAAGAGTGTTGTGCTACACAAAATAAGTTTTCAGTGTTGCTGTGGTGACCTGAAGTGAAAGGAAGAAGCCGAAAGGACTTACTGTTTAATGGTCTGTCTGACTTAGTCTTTGCATTACAGTCTGTGCTTCTTCTGAGACGACTCCTATGACATTGCATTTATTTACTTATTGCTGCAGGCCCTGCTGAGAGTTTGTTCAAGGAATCTTACTATCAGCTGATGAAGACAGCTTTGAGAAATGGTGGAATCCTTTGTTGCCAAGGTAATTCAACATTTGAGTTGAATTAGCTGTGCAAAATAGAATAGCTTCAGGTTCTGAGTTGAACTGAAGTCAAACTGCTTTAATTGTGGTGTTGACTATTTTTTCCAAACATATCTGTGGCGTTGATGAACACCTCTGCAGCTGCTTGTGTTCCCGTGTTCTGGTCTCTAAGTGCTTCAAAGTGGAGCAACACAAAGACGGACCTCCATTTAACATGCCTTTTCTTCTGATCTTTCACAGGAGAGTGTCAGTGGCTCCATTTGGAGCTGATAAAAGAAATGCGAACCTTCTGTAAGACCCTGTTCCCTGTGGTGGACTATGCCTACTGCACCATTCCAACATATCCCAGCGGCCAAATCGGGTTCATGCTCTGCAGTAAAAATTCTGTAAGTGCGCCCTCGCCACAGTCAGTCCTTGTCATTTTGAGGCACGTCTTTGTCGGCCGTGATGACATCTATTTCAGACAAACTTCCAGTCACTTATGGTGAAAAGTTGGTGCTTTCGTGTAGCTGTCCATGAGAAACCGTTTGGACTTCAGACCAACTAAAAGCAAGATTATAGTCCACGAACACAGCACTGAGACGTGACCTGCATCAGCTGGTTCAGCACAAAAGTGAACTCTGCTCACAGTGTTGTGCAGTTTTACGTAACAACATGAAACCGAATTGAGAACAAAATAACACATTGCCACTAGAAAAATATAGCTTAAATAACTGTTTTGTATGGTATTTTAAGGTCGCTTGTCTTCTTCCCCACAGTTGGGACTGTGTAAAGATGAACATGAGGATTCAGAGTTCACATTTCATAAGGAGTCCGGATACATTGAATATAAAAATGTATCTGCTGGTTGGTGCATCAAGAAATGTAACGACTTGTGTTTTTGATGCAAAAGCATGTTTAAAAGTACAGATTATATGCTCTGACCTTTATAGAGAAAAATCTCCAACTGCATCACAGCACTTGGAGAGCACACACCAGTTTAAGCTGGATGAACACCTTCTTAAAAGTGAGGTCCATCTCATTCCATCTGAACAGGCACAGCTCACATGTACGCCTTGTGCACAGTGGTGAGCTGACATGTCACACAGCATATTATCAGATGTTAAAGGATATAATGTTCTCAGAAGTTGTTTCGATTTTTCTCTCGCTGATTCTTGAGATGTGTGCGCTTGCTCGGTCTGTGCAGCTCCAGTTCCTCACCATAAACCCTTTCCCATACATCCCCTAATACCATAGTATTGTGCGCCTTGCGCTGTTGTGCAAAAAGTTGATAGGTGCCATCCTGATTGGTTGACGTTATGAAACCTCTCTAGAATGCCGACAGCACACCGGTTACCCACAACACTCAGATCTGTGCATTTGCACCCTCAAGAGTCCGACGTGTGCTCGGTCGCACACCAAATAAATTTGCACCATGTGTTGTAGACTCTACAGCAGAGGATCTCAAGATAGGAGCCAAAATATGATGGCTTTTAGGAATTTGGCAAAATACCAGCAACGACACAGTTAGCCTTTCAAAATAAGGAGCCACGATTCTGTAAAAATGACTTAAGTGACAAACATTCAAGAAAATAGATTGGTGATAGTTTCCTGCTTTCCAATTGCTGCCAGCAACATAGGAGCAGCTCCCAGCATGCTCTGGGCCTGCCTGGGCTGTGTTTGGTGAGTGTCCATCAAAACTGAAGTGAATCTTTTCCTTTTTGAATTAGGAAACAAATTTCCGAGAACCACTGAAAGAACTGTCAAAAGAAGACGTGGAAGCCATGAATTTTAAATATTACAACCTTGAAATTCACAAAGCGTCATTCATCCTTCCCGAGTTTGCAAGAAAGGTGAGTTTCCCAAAATTGAGTGCAGAAGTTGATTTTGTGAGCGGCATTGAATTTAATATGATTAAATGTTAAGTTTATGTCTTCTTGAATGTTTGACAGGTGCTGAATGATGTATAATGTGCGGTGGGGAAAAGGCTGCCATATTCATCTCAGACCCAGTCCAGCTTCAGGGCAGAACACACCCAAATTGTTGCATGAAGGAGGGCAAACATCAGAATTGGGTTGGTGGAAATGTGCAGAGTTGCAGTTTGTTCTGTTACTCTATTTCAAGTCTTAAAACCTTTTGTTTTGCTTTTTAATTTTTGTAACTTTTGTGATCCTCCTGTGTAGAAGAATTAGGCGGGTTGATTACGATCATACTTAACCTCACATTGAAATGCTGCACTAGTTATTGGAGTCACTGCTTTTGCGTAGTGTGTAATATGCAGTTAGTTACATGCTTGGTGTGTGTAATTTATTGCTGCACTTTAGTGTTTATTTTTCATTTCAGTTTAAATTAATTGAATTTTGGTTAACTGTCGGTAAATCACATATGGCCATCTGTCAGAGCTTTTATATGACGAGTACTAACTTATTCTGTGTACATGAACACTGTGGTGCCTGTAAACATGACTATTTACCATCAGAAAACTCGAGTCTGAAGAGTTGAGAAAGCGGACTCTATTCATACAACATTAATTAAACTGATCTTCTGCATTGATCATGGTGTAACGTTGAAGATGATAATGCTTGAAATTGTTTAACTATGGGAATGCAGTTTGTGACAGAATTATGCAATTATAATTTGCAGTATTAAATGTGTTAACTATAAGGCAGTACTGTAGTAATGTGGGAAAACCTGTGGGATGCTGTTTAATTTGTTTCTCGTTAGATCTCTAACATTTGTCTAGTACATATGTTGAGCTATCATCTTAAATTACTACCAGGTTCTTTATAAAATTCACATTTTTGAGAAACTGTATTATACATGGAACTGTTTCTAAGGTTTTATGACCTGAAATAAATCTGTGGTATAGATCGATATAGATTATGTAGATACAAGAAAACTGTTGAGCTACTGGCAATTTTTATTCAGAGCTGAAAATTGTGCTGACATATTTTATTTTTGGGGCGGGGGGAGTTTGGCCAATAAACACTTAACTCTGCGATAGTTAAATGGTTTCCTGTCACGTTTTCGTCTTGTTTTTCTACATGTTGCTGTAAGAGGTTCTTGAGTTATATGCTGAACTTTTAACACTTCAATATTTGACTGTAGAAATAGGTATAAATTGTTGTGTAATTTATACCCATTTCTGCTGGATTATATCATATTAATTAATATTGTACCCTCCTAAAAATGAAATGGAATAGTAAATGGACTGCATTTATATTGTGCTTTTATGGTCAAAACGCTTTGTATTGATCCATTCACACTCCGGTGGCTTTGTGGACCACCTTACTGAGAAGAATCTTTTTGAGCCACTACAGTCTGCTTTTAGAAAATATCAGATGGCTCTCACTAAAGTGGTCAGTGGTCTTCTGCTTGCAATGGATTCAGACACCACTACGGTTCTGGTGCTGTTAGATCTCAGTGCTGCATTTGATACCGTGGATCATCATATTCTACTCGATAGGCTGGAAAATCATTTTTTTGGAATTGCTGGGAGTGCCCTTGCGTGGCTGACGTCATACTTGACCAGTCGTTCTCACTGTGTTTTGTACAATAACACTACCTCTAACCTTAGTGACAAGAAATTTGGGGTTCCACAGGGGTCAGTCTTAGGCCCCCTGCTTTTTTCCCTTTATATAGCACCCCTTGGGCACATATTGCAGTGTTGTGGGATTACCTTTCACTGCTGTGCTGATGATAGTCAGTTATACATGCTGATAACAGCTGGTAATCTCATCCACATAAAATCCTTACAAGATTGCCTTGCATCAGTGAGAAGCTGGATGTCTAGCAACTCCCTACTTTTAAACTCCAATAATACTAAAATGGTGGTTCTTGGTCCAGTGAGACAACATCAGCAACAGTTTGACCAGTTAACGCTTAGCCTAGGTTTGTGTATTATACATTACACTGACAAAGTGAGGAAACTTAGGGTAATTTTTGATCCTACGTTGTCCTTTGACCTCCACATTAGAAATAATACGAGGACTGCTTTCTTCCACCTGAGAAATATAGTGAAGATTCGTCCCATCCTGTCTATGGCTGATGCTGAGACCCTGACTCGTGTTTGTCTCTTCTAGATTGGACTACTGCAATGTTCTGTTTTCTGGTTTACTACAGTCCAGCATTAGGGCTGTCCAATTTTTTCAAAATGCTGCTGCCAGACCTTTGACATGAAGCAGAAAGTTTGACCACATTACACCAATTTTGGTATCTCTTCATTGGCTTCCTGTCCCAGTGAGATCAGATTTTAAGGTTCTGCTACTAACATATAAAATTATTCACGGACTGGCACCTCCCTTCCTAGCTGCCCTAATTAAACCTTGCATACCGGCCCCGGCTTTGCGTTCGCAGGTTGCAGGAACACTTTGTGTCCCTAGGGTGAATAAGAAGTCTGCGGGGTCACAGAGCTTTCTCTTATCGTGCCCCTGTTCTGTGGAATGATCTCCCTGCATCAATAAAACAGTCAGATTCTGTAGAGACTTTCAAGTCCAGTCTTAAGACGCACTTATTTTCCCTTTCATATGGCTAGCATACTGGTATAGTTTTGTTTTACACTTTTTACTTTTTTAAATTCATTTTATTAGTAAACGGAGCAGACCGCAGCCTCAACTTTACCTAAATTCTGGGTCTTTTAGTGAAGCTTAGGGCTAGTGGCCGGTGATCGGCTCAGTATTTCTTTAGTTTTTCTTGTTGCTTAATGCTGACAAATTATAATGTATTTCTTGTCTTTCTGATGCCTGATTGTTGGTTCTTTTTTGCTTTTATCTCTGTGGTCCGGCTCCATCCAGATATGGGTGTGGTGTCTGTTTCTGAAGCCCTCCTGTCCTGTGCACTGGCAACATTTCCTGTAGACTTGTTTTGTGAATTGTTCTGTAATTTGTCTATAGCATGGCCCAAGCAGAGGGTCACCCCTTCGAGTCTGATCTGCTTGAAGTTTCTTCCTCAGAGGGACTTTTTCCCTGACCACTGTCGCTTGTGTGCTTGCTCTGGGGGTTGGTAAGGTTAAACCTTACTTGTGTGAAGCGCCTTGAGCCAACTTTAAGATTTGGTGCTATATAAATGAAATAAATTGAAATTGGGCCAGTGATTGAGAAACACTGAATTAAACACTGTGCTCAAAGGCTCTTTCTCCCTGTGGAAAGATTTTGTACTTTGTAAATGGTTACTGGTAATTAGTAAAAAAAAATGAGGTGGGCTTCATAGATAATTGGCAAAGCTTCTGGGGAAAACCTGGTCTTGTTAGGAGAGACGGCATCCATCCCACTTTGGAAATGGCGTCTCACTAATTTAGAAGATCTTCACTTAGCCTGGAAAAAGAGTCTGTTGCTCTATAAAAAAAAAAGCCCTCCGTAAAGCTAGGACATCTTTCTACTCATCACTAATTGAAGAAAATAAGAACAACCCCAGGTTTCTTTTCAGCACTGTAGCCAGGCTGACAGAGTCAGAGCTCTATTGAGCTGAGTATTCCATTAACTTTAACTAGTAATGACTTCATGACTTTCTTTGCTAACAAAATTTTAACTGTTAGAGAAAAAATTACTCATAACCATCCCAAAGACGTATCGTTATCTTTGGCTGCTTTCAGTGATGCCGGTATTTGGTTAGACTCTTTCTCTCCGATTGTTCTGAGTTATTTTCATTAGTTACTTCATCCAAACCATCAACATGTTTATTAGACCCCATTCCTACCAGGCTGCTCAAGGAAGCCCTACCATTATTTAATGCTTCGATCTTAAATATGATCAATCTATCTTTGTTAGTTGGCTATGTACCACAGGCTTTTAAGGTGGCAGTAATTAAACCATTACTTAAAAAGCCATCACTTGACCCAGCTATCTTAGCTAATTATAGGCCAATCTCCAACCTTCCTTTTCTCTCAAAAATTCTTGAAAGGGTAGTTGTAAAACAGCTAACTGATCATCTGCAGCTAACTGATCTTCTTATGGCCTCGGACAGTGGACTCATCTCTGTGCTTGTTCTGTTAGACCTCAGTGCTGCTTTTGATACTGTTGACCATAAAATTTTATTACAGAGATTAGACCATGCCATAGGTATTAAAGGCACTGCGCTGCGGTGGTTTGAATCATATTTGTGTAATAGATTACAATTTGTTCATGTAAATGGGGAATCTTCTTCACAGACTAAAGTTAATTATGGAGTTCCACAAGGTTCTGTGCTAGGACCAATTTTATTCACTTTATACATGCTTCCCTTAGGTAGTAGTATTAGACGGTATTGCTTAAATTTTCATTGTTACGCAGATGATACCCAGCTTTATCTATCCATGAAGCCAGAGGACACACACCAATTAGCTAAACTGCAGGATTGTCTTACAGACATAAAGACATGGATGACCTCTAATTTCCTGCTTTTAAACTCAGATAAAACTGAAGTTATTGTACTTGGCCCCACAAATCTTAGAAACATGGTGTCTAACCAGATCCTTACTCTGGATGGTATTACCCTGACCTCTAGTAATACTGTGAGAAATCTTGGAGTCATTTTTGATCAGGATATGTCATTCAAAGCGCATATTAAACAAATATGTAGGACTGCTTTTTTGCATTTACGCAATATCTCTAAAATCAGAAAGGTCTTGTCTCAGAGTGATGCTGAAAAACTAATTCATGCATTTATTTCCTCTAGGCTGGACTATTGTAATTCATTATTATCAGGTTGTCCTAAAAGTTCCCTAAAAAGCCTTCAGTTAATTCAAAATGCTGTAGCTAGAGTACTGACGGGGACTAGAAGGAGAGAGCATATCTCACCCATATTGGCCTCTCTTCATTGGCTTCCTGTTAATTCTAGAATAGAATTTAAAATTCTTCTTCTGACTTATAAGGTTTTGAATAATCAGGTCCCATCTTATCTTAGGGACCTCGTAGTACCATATCACCCCAATAGAGCGCTTCGCTGTCAGACTGGAGGCTTACTTGTAGTTCCTAGGGTTTGTAAGAGTAGAATGGGAGGCAGAGCCTTCAGCTTTCAGGCTCCTCTCCTGTGGAACCAGCTCCCAATTCAGATCAGGGAGACAGACACCCTCTCTACTTTTAAGATTAGGCTTAAAACTTTCCTTTTTGCTAAAGCTTATAGTTAAGGCTGGATCAGGTGACCCTGAACCATCCCTTAGTTATGCTGCTATAGATGTAGACTGCTGGGGGGTTCCCATGATGCACTCTTTTTCTCTTTTTGCTCTGTATGCACCACTCTGCATTTAATAATTAGTGATCGATCTCTGCTCCCCTCCACAGCATGTCTTTTTCCTGGTTCTCTCCCTCAGCCCCAACCAGTCTCAGCAGAAGACTGCCCCTCCCTGAGCCTGGTTCTGCTAGAGGTTTCTTCCTGTTAAAAGGGAGTTTTTCCTTCCCACTGTCGCCAAGTGCTTGCTCACAGGGGGTCGTTTGACCGTTGGGGTTTTACATAATTATTGTATGGCCTTGCCTTACAATATAAAGCGCCTTGGGGCAAAAAATTAATTGATTTGAATTATTAACAGGGATGGATAAGTGGTTGGTTGAGATCAGGTTTGACTGAGAGGATCCATCGAGAAGTTGGTACAACTGATACTATGCTATGAAAACTATTTTGTACCATTGAGCTTTTACACATTTATTTTTGTCTTTCAGGGCTGTGAAAACTCTGTGAAATTCTGCAAATTTCATCATGGGGGAGGGCGGGTGTTAGTGTTGTACTCTTAATTGTGATCATCAGTGAGTTCTTAAAATGTCTATTGCAAAGCGTTCTTTTTTTTTTTTTCTTACACATCATCATGCAAGTTTTATAAGTCCGCGGACACTGATCTGTGTTACATATATAAATTAGTTTCCTCGGATCAGCGGAACTTCATGGAGGATAAATGCCACTCAAAGCCTGGCTGTTACGACAGTTGTCGTAAAGCTACGCCCCCCCCCAGACCTCCTGCATATTTTCCTCTGACTTCACAATTTTCATTTCACAGCCCTGGTCTTTTTTTTTTTTTTTTAAATCTTAGGTTGATTTAATATTTTTCACTGAGTTACAAATTCTATCAAAGCCAAAACAATGGTGTGCAAAAGTGCAGTGTGCTTATGTTTGTACCATATTTTCCAAAGTATAACTCAAAACGCCTTTTCAAACAGAAACCCCCATATGTCACACTAATTTGGGATTTTTGTGCTGCAGTGTTGTGTACTTTTTTTATTATTGGCTTTTATTCTTTTATTATATTAGCTTGAATTTGTTTAGCATTTTGATTCCTGAGAAAATCTTGTATAAAAGTTGTTTTTTATGAACCATGAATGTATAAGTGTATATACAGTAGTGTTCAGAATATTAGTAGTGCTATGTGACTAAAAAGATTAATCCAGGTTTTGAGTATATTTCTTATTGTTACATGGGAAACAAGGTATCAGTAGATTCTCACAAATCCAACAAGACCAAGCATTCATGATATGCACACTCTTAAGGCTATGAAATTGGGCTATTAGTAAAAAAAAAAAAAAAAAAAAAAAAATAGAAAAGGGGGTGTTCACAATAATAAATAGTAGCATCTGCTGTTGATGCTACAAACTCAAAACTATGTTCAAACTGCTTTTTTAGCAATCCTGTGAATCACTAAACTAGTATTTAGTTGTATAACCAGTTTTTCATGATTTCTTCACATCTGCGAGGCATTAATTTTGTTGGTTTGGAACCAAGATTTTGCTCGTTTACTAGTGGGCTTGGGGTCATTGTCTTGTTGAAACACCCATGTCAAGGGCATGTCCTCTTCAGCATAAGGCAACATGACCTCTTCCAGTATTTTGACATATCCAAACTGATCCATGATACCTGGTATGTGATATATAGGCCCAACACCATAGTAGAAGAAACATGTCCATATCATGACGCTTGCGCCACCATGCTTCACTGTCTTCACTGTGAACTGTGGCTTGAATTCAGAGTTTGGGGGTCGTCTCACAAACTGTCTGCGGGCCTTGGACCGAACAATTTTACTGTCATCAGTCCACAAAATATTCCTCCATTTCTCTTTAGGCCAGGTGATGTGTTCTTTGGCAAATTGTAACCTCTTCTGCACGTCTTTTATTTAACAGAGGGACTTTGCGGGGGATTCTTGCAAATAAATTAGCTTCACACAGGCGTCTTCTGTCACAGCACTTACAGCTAACTCCAGACTGTCTGTGATCATCCTGGAGCTGATCAATGGGTGAGACTTTGCCATTCTGGTTATTCATCTGTCCATTTTGATGGTTGTTTTCCATTTTCTTCCACGCATCTTTTTTTTTCTCTCTCTCTCCATTTTAAAGCATTGGAGATGATTGTAGATGAACAGCCTATAATTTTTTGCACCTGCGTATAAGTTTTCCCCTCTCAATCAACTTTTTAATCAAACTATGCTGTTCTTCTGAACAATGTCTTGAACGTCCCATTTTCCTCAGGCTTTCAACGAGAAAAGCATGTTCAACAGGTGCTGGCTTCATCCTTAAATAGGGGACACCTGATTCACACCTGTTTGTTCCACAAAATTGACCAACTCACTGACTGAATGTCACACTACTATTATTGTGAACACCCCCTTTTCTACTGTTTTTACTAATAGCCAAATTTCATAGCCTTAAGAGTGTGCATATCATGAATGCTTGGTCTTGTTGGATTTGTGAGAATCTACTGAATCTACTGGTACCTTGTTTCCCATGTAACAATAAGAAATATACTCAAAACCTGGATTAATCTTTTTAGTCACATAGCGCTACTATTATTCTGTACACTACTGTAAGTCACAGGACCTCCCAAACTAGCAAAGAAAAACTGAGTATTTTGGAAAATACAGTATTAGAACACGTGTATATACGAGGTCTATTAGATAATAAACCAACCTTTTTTTTTTTTTTTTAACTATATGGATTTGAATGACGTGCGATTATACCAATCATGCTTGAACCCTTGTGCGCATGTGTGAGTTTTTTCACGCGTGTCGGTGACGTCATTTCCCTGTGGGCAGGCCTCGAGTGAGATGTGGTCCCGCCCTCTCGGCTGAATTCCTTTGTTTCACACGCTGCTCGAGACGGCGTGCATTGCTTTATCAAAATTTTTTCCGGACCTGTGACGAATATCCAAGTGGACACTATTCGAGAAATTAAGCTGGTTTTGGGTGAAAAGTTTAATGGCTGATGAGAGATTATGGGGTGTTTCTGTCGCTGTAAGGACTTCCCACGGAGTGGGACGTCGCGCAGCGCTTCCAGGCGCCGTCGTCGGCCTGAAAACATCCTAATTTAAGGCTTAATTCACCCAGGACGTCGTGAGAGAACAGAAGATTCAGAAAAGGCCGGCATGAGGACTTTATGCGGACATTCCACTGTAAGGACATTTTTTTTAATGAAAAACGTGCGCGCAAATTCGCCGAGTCGTTTCCGTGACGACTCGGTGAATCTGTGTGCGCTGCGACAGGAAAAACACCTCCGTGTTGAAAACCATTTGTAAAATTCAGGCGGCTTTTGATGGTTTTCAACAAGTGAGTAACTGAGAAATTGTTTAACAGCTTGGGCATGTTCCAACTTGCCCGTTAAGGTTTCCAACGGTCGGGTCCGGCCCGACATGCGACTGCCCGCACATTCTTTCCTTACAAAATGTCCGTTAACAATGGAATGTCTGAATAAACTCCTCATGCCGACTTCTTCTGAAAGTTCTCTGTTCTCTGACGACTTCCTGGGTGAACAGAGCCTGAAATGTGGAAGTTTTCAACTTGAAACAGCGAGACGCTGCCGCCATGAAGCACAGATCGCCGTCAGGTGCCGTGGGCCATCCTTAACGCGACACTACCAGACCAAAATCTCTCATCACCCGTTAAAATTTTTACCGTAAACCAGCTGAATTTATCGAATGGTGTCCACTCAGTTGTGCCTTACAGTTTTGAAAAAAAATTGATGAAACAAAGCAGCAGTCTCTGAGCCATTCCTAAACAATGAAATCGACGAGAGGGTGGACGACTCCTCACTCAAAGACTGCCCACAGGCGAATGACGTAACCGACAGCCGTGAAAAAACTCTCGCATGCCCGCGAGGGTTCAAGCATGTCTGATGTAATCACACGTGCTTCAAATCCATATGGTTTTTGAAAAAAAATAAGGTCGGATACTTTTCTAATAGACCTCGTACAGTCTGATATCTGGACAGTCTCTGTTCACAGTTTTCTTTCGATGGGATAGATATGTGAATGTTTCCTACTTACTGAATAGTCTTGGATTTCATTTACATCAGTCATTAAATACGAACACTGTGATAACGTCTGCCAACTCTGCTTAATAAAAAGAAACTTGAATTTTCTTCTATAATCTGAAGTTTTAAAATTTGAATGCATAAAAGCTGAAAGGGGCATCATTGTTTTCTACAACGCTGTGGAGCGATGTAACGTGCTTTAGAGATTAGCTGTTTTTCTTGAAAGCAAAACACCTCGTGACCTAAGCGTTGGTGGAAAAGAAAGCCGGATGATGTGCTGAAGATATCATTTGAAAGAAACCAACTGTTAAGTCAGAAAGGAACAAATGTGCCAGCATAGAATGAAGGCGTGCAGGTAGATCAAGGTAAGCAAACAGGAGCAGAGCACACCGCCCCCAAGCATAAATTGAGGTTAAAAGAGGAATGTTTGAGGCAAGTAGTTGAAGGTAGAGGAACAGTCAAAACGGTATCAAAATAATGTGAACCAGGTTTGTGAGTGAGTGTGAGGAAAAGCAAACACGTAAAGGTTAAGGACTGCAAGAGTGAAGGGTCTGTGTAATTTGTTTTGTTTTTTCTTTTTTTTTTTTCCCCCCCCCCATGATCTTTTGGCGTAGAGCACTGCACTGGTTGGAGATGGTCAATCTGTCAGAGCGACCACCAGAGAGGAGAGAGGAGAACCTTCCAGAAGAACAACCATCTCCACAGTAATCCACCAATCAGGCCTATATGGTAGAGTGGCCAGATGGAAACCACTTCTTAGTAAAAGGCACCTGAAGGACTCTCAGACCATAAGAAACAAAATTCTCTGACATAAACATTGAGCTTTTTGGTGTGAATGCCAGGTGTTATGTTTGGAGGGTTAGGGTTCTAGGGGTCTGAGGCTCCTGACCTCAGACTGGGGCGACAGTTCATCTTTCAGCAGGCCAATGACCCTAAACTCTCAGCCAAGATATCAAAGGAGTGGCTTCAGGACAACTCTGTGAATGTCCTTGAGTGGCCCAGTCAGAGCCCAGACCTGAATCTGATTGAACATCTCTGGAGAAATCTGAAAATGGCTGTGCACCGACGCTCCCCATCCAACCTGATGGAGCTTGAGAGGTGCTGCAAAGAGGAATGGGACAAAACTGCCTAAAGATAGGTGCACCAAGCTTGTGGCATCATATTCACGAAGACTTGAGGCTGTAATTGCTGACAAAGGTGCATCAACAAAGTATTGAGCAAAGGGTGTGTACTTTATGTACATGAGATTTTAGTTTTATTTTCAAAAAGCTTTTCTCTTTATTTTGGCAAAAAAAAACAAAAAAAAACGTTTTTTCATGTCATTATGGGGGGTTGTGAGTAGAATTCTGAGGGAAAAAAATGTATTTACTCCATTTTGGAATGAGGCTATAACAGCAAAATGGAAGAAGTGAAGTGCTGTGAATACTTTCCAGATGTATGCTCTAGGTTGAAAGAAGACCAGCATTCACATATTAATCTGCAGGAGGAGGTATTGAAGAGTTAAGTTTTGATGTCAAGTATCACTGGGAGGAGAGGATTGAGAGATGGATGCAGAAAAAACAGAGTGCAGTCTAGATGGAAGAAGTGGATTTGGAATGTCGCCTCACCAGTGATGTAAATATTAATGATCAGCTTTAATCCTCAACCAAGCTGTAAATGGGTACTGGCCTTGACTGGGGAAGTAACTGGCCATGGTGTACCATCATGACTGCATCTGTACTCTCATCCGGTGTACTTGGCAGTCTGTGGTCTAAGACTTTCTGCTATATAAGACAGTGGTAACACCAACGATGATGAATGGGCCTGAGACACGGGCAGTGAAGGGAGTGCAGGAGAATAACAATGTTGAGACTGATGTTTGGAGTTCCAAAACTGTAGAGACCTAGAAACTAATTAATCTGGAGTACCAAAGGTTGGAGAGGTGTACCTAAGAGTGTAGGAAAGTAAACTGAGGTACTTTGAACAAGAACAAACAATGAAGCGATGAGTGATGAGATAATCCAGATGTTTAGTGTCTAATTGTTAGAAATGCACCTTTCAGCTTGTTAAAATAATGTACGACTGGACCACAGAGCTGATCAAGGCAGCATGGGTTTGAAATTTCATTTTGAAGATCAGGTGCAATTTCAGTTTACTTGCACAAGATGGCAGCCTTTAATCTGTGACATTTAGAACCAAAGAAGTATGAAGTTTGGTTCATAGTTGGAACTGACTTTCTCTGCTTCCCCGACATTGTTGAAATTAGTTTTCTGTAATAATGTAATAATGGCCACTGTTGCCTGCAGTTGCATCAGCTCTAGTAATAGCTGTGTTGTGTCAGACTGGTCTCTCACCCCTTTCAAAGTTCTCTACCAGTGTATTTCTGCCTTCCCATCATCGTTTTGGTGCTGCTGTTAATGTTGACCTAAATCCAAGATCTTACTTTCAGTCCACTGAAGCAGTACTCGTGTATATTTAATTTTGTGTTTCAACAATAAGGTTTTTACTTCAGTGACACAAATGTATTGTTTTAATTTGTATTATATGAAGTCTAATTTCAAGTATAAAGCAGGTGCATTTAAATGAGGTTTTTGGCTAAAAGTGCAATTTCAGTTAACCTGGGCCTGAATTCTCGTCAGGTTTAGTCATCTTGGACTAAATGGTTTATATCTGCAGTGAGTTGTGGCTTGAGGCCCAATGAGGTGAAAATGGAGCTATCGATGGGCCTGACCGTCATTTTGACATTTGTCAATGTTTACAGTCTCTCGAACACTGAACTACAGGTCCTTTACAGGAGGCCAGTGGATGAACTGCATCTCTGCAGTCAGCTGCTCTTTGGACCAGCTCGGGGTTGTTGTTCAGTTCAGCAGAGCGTAGAGAAAGTACCTGCAAAAAAATGTTTTCAAAGCACAGCTAATCTGTTTGAATATGTGTCCTTACCCAAGGCAAAATAGAATCTAAGTACTGCAGGTAGCACCAACGTAATGACAGTAAAGCCATTCAAGAATAAATTCAAAATTTCATTTTCCCACCAAATGACAGGTTATGACCAGCTTTCACTAATACTGAGAGTAATTCGGCATGGCTTTGACATTTTCACGGTTCATAGTGTGCATTCTCAGTATTCGCACATATTCAGTTTCTTCCTCCAGGAGACCACCTTCTGTCCACAACACTACACAGTGTAACTGTAATGAATACAGTTATATTTCCTTTTTTCCATTAATAATTGCATTGTCGAAGGTAATAACTGACATTTGTTGCAATTGAATGACCGTCATGGTAAATTTTGAGCTTTTAATGATGTCTTTGAACTGTTCTTTTGCCAGAGTGGAATGATTTGTACAGCAAACATCATGAAAGACTTAAAACAAGAATTGGGTGCACAACTTTGAACTCGTGTGGATAAGAAAATATCCTAAATAAGGTCAGAATTATACATATGGTCAAATATATGCATGCATTCACTTAAATCCTTTAGTCCATCCTGCTGAAGGCTCTGCAGTATCTTATCATGACATGGTCAACGTATATTAATGCCTCGTTAATGATCTTGATTGAGCACAAGTGGTAGTTTCTCTTTGCCAGCATTAAAATGATGTGTTTGACAGCACTCGGAGTAAGAACAATGGGGAAGTCCAAGGAACTCTGTGAAGATCTAAGAAGGGAAATTGTAGCTTTACACAAGTTGGGAAGGTCTCTTGGAGCCATTTTTAACCAACTGCAGGTTCCAAGATCATCATTTCAAACAACTGCACATAAATACAGGTTAGTATGATGTGTCACTACTTTGTGTAGGTCTGGAAGATGACCCAAACCTTCACATGTGAGGAAATTGCTTGCAATGTTCAGCAACCACCAAGACTCAGGGCCTGCTGTGAACTGGAAACTGCTGGAATACCAGCATCCCTGTCCACAGTGAAGTGAGTTTTACATCAGCATGGACTGAAATATAAATTCGCCGAGTCGTGTCCGTGACGACTCGGCAAATCTGTGTGCGCCGCGACAGGAAAAACACCTCCGTGTTGAAAACCATTTGTAAAATTCAGGCGGCTTTTGATGGCTTTCAACAAGTGAGTAACTGAGAAATTGTTTAACAGCTTGGGCATGTTCCAACTTGCCCGTTAAGGTTTCCAACGGAGGTGTTTTTCCTGTCGCGACCCCCCGCGGTCGGGTCCGGCCCGACATGCGACTCTGCCTGCACGTTCTTTCATTACAAAATGTCCGTTAACAATGGAATGTCCGAATAAACTCCTCATGCCGACTTCTTCTGAAAGTTCTCTGTTCTCTGACGACTTACTGGGTCAACAGAGCTTGAAATGTGGAAGTTTTCAACTCGAAACGGTGAAACGCTGCCGCCTCGAAGCGCAGATCGCCGTCAGGCGCCGTGGGCCGTCCTTACGGCGACTCTACCAGACCAAAATCTCTCATCAGCCGTTAAAATTTTTACCGAAAACCAGCTGAATTTATCGAATGGTGTCCACTCAGTTGTGCCTTACAGTTCTGAAAACATTTTTATCAAACAAAGCAGCAGTCTCTGAGCCATTCCTAAACAATGAAAAAACGACAAGAGGGTGGGCCACTCCTCACTCAAAGACTGCCCACAGGCGAATGACGTAACCGACAGGCGTGAAAAAACTCTCGCATGCCCACGAGGGTTCAAGCATGTCTGATGTAATCACACGTGATTCAAATCCATATGGTTTTTGAAAAAAATAATAAGGTCGCATACTTTTCTAATAGACCTCGTAAACTGTTTTTCACAGGACTGAAGCATGCTCCATTCCCTCCCCCCACCTGCCTCCTATCCCCCATCAACACTCCTCTCTCCGGCGCCTGCTAACATCACTCCTTTCCCCTTCGGCGGGGACGGTGCAGTTTTAGCCGCAGCCCCCGTCCTTCTCCCCAAGCTGACGGCGGCACATCTCAGGGTTGCTGCGTGGCCTTCACCCACTTGCCTCAATTCGGATAACGGACTTCTTCAAACTTAGTGCACATAAACAATGTCAAATGTGTATGTGCTGTCTTTAATTCTGATGTGTGCCATTATTATGGTAATAAGTAATAATTGTGGACTAATTGCTGTCTGAGGTAACTGGAGCGTAAACATAATTTCTCCGCTGTGAGATCAATAAAGTAAAGTATATCTCATCTTGCTCTGAGGCTGTAATGCTGCCAGTGATACTGGTGCATTGCACGAAGTGGGTGGAATAACGAAGGAGAACTACCACCACATTCTTCTTCGTCACCTCAAATCAACAGCAGGTTAAAACGTGGCCACAACTGGATGTTTCAACAGGACTGTAATCCCAAACACATCAAAACTAGTTGTGAGTTGGATAAAGCAGGTTAACTTTAAGATTCTGGATTGTCTCCCGAAAGCCCCAAACTCAGCCCAGCTGATAATTTGTGGGCTACACTTAAAAGATGGTCCTGTGCCAGGAAACCAACCAATTTAAATGAACTCTACCATTTCTACCATGAAGACTGCTCAAACATCCAGCCAGAATTATGGCAGAAGCTTGTTTATAGCTACTAAAAGTGTCCAAGTGAGCTGCTTGCTAAGGGGCATTTTACCAAATATTAATGGGGGCATATGTATATATTTGAGTTCTGCCAGAAACTTGGCGACAGCCAGGCAGAAACAATTCGAAAAATCCAGACGGCTTTCGGAGATGAAGCCATGAGCAGCACACGGATTAAGGAGTGGTACAACCGGTTTAAAGACGGGTGCGTAACGGTGGAGAGCGAGCCGCGCTCCGGTCGGCCATCAATGAGCCGAAACGACGAGATTGTTTCCAAAGTGCACGCTGTGGTTATGCGGGATCGTCGTGTGACTGTCCGAGAAATTGCAGAGGAAGTGGACATTAACAGGACTTCAGCACATTCCATCGTGATGGAAGATCTGAGCATGAAACGAGTGGCGGCGAAGTTAGTGCCAAAGTTGCTGACGGCGGAGCAAAAGCAACATCGTGTTGAAGTCTCACAGGACATGCTGGACTCCATTCACACTGATCCCAGCTTTATGGACACTATAATCACCGGAGATGAGTCCTGGGTGTATGGGTACGATCCAGAAACGAAATTCCAGTCGTCACAGTGGAAGCATTCCACGTCGCCAAGACCGAAGAAGGCGCACCAAGTGCGCAGCAAGATCAAGGTAATGCTGACTGTTTTTTTTTTTTTACTCCCGTGGTGTGGTACACCACGAGTACGCACCACAGGGTCAAACAATAACAAAGGAGTATTACAGGGATGTCCTCCGTCGTCTACGTGATGGTGTGCGGCGCAAGAGACCGGCGTTGTGGGCCAGAGGAAATTGGCGCCTCCACCACGACAACGCGCCAGCTCATTCCTCTCATTTAATTCAGACTTATTTGACCAAAAACCAGACTCCGGTGGTTCAACAGGCACCTTACTCCCCTGACATGGCCCCTTGCGACTTCTGGCTCTTCCCAAAACTTAAAATACCATTAAAAGGAACCCAATTTGAAACAAGAGAGGACATCATGGCTGCGACGACAGCGGAGCTGCGCGTCATCCCGAAAAAGGCATTTTTGGAATGCTTCCAACAGTGGCGACACCGCTGGGAGAAGTGTGTGGAGTCCCAAGGAGAGTACTTCGCGGGTGATTAGGTTTCCAACCCTCCAGGTAAGCCAGTTTTTTTTTTTCCCAGCCAATGGTCCGATACTTTATTGACAGACCTCGTATATTCAAACCTATGCTCCCAATTCTTGTTTTTTTTTTTTTTTTTTTTTTTTTTTTTTGTAAAGTCAGTCATGCTGTACAATTCCACCCTGGTGTTCATGCCCATGGTGAGTGCAACAGCCAACCACAACTATATATAACCAGTTCATTTTGAGTTTCACTTATATCTTATTCACTTATATCTTATTCACTTATATCAGGCCAAAATTTTGCTATAGAAATGGACTCTTTCCTTCCTTGGACAAGACCTTTTAATCTGTATTGTCTCAGTTCACCCATCTGTAAATAGGTACCGTTCTTGGCTGGTGAATTAATCTGTGTCAGACTGGCGTCTAGTCCATTAGGAATTGTCAACTTTCATTTGCTGGATTCTGTGGATCAGCAACAGCTGATGGTGGTTTATTCAGGTCGTTTTAGTACAGACAAATGGACGAAAATCTGATATTTATTCATCTGTTTATTGATTGATTGTATTTTGTATGAGCAACACACTGAAATTCATCAAACTGGGCCAATAACTGTCCCGTGCATATTTTATGTCAGTATTTTCACTATATGGCAGAGGTGGTTGTTAGGTGTGCTTTTTCCCCTTGCAGAAGTTTCCTGGTTCAAAGCCACCCTGCCCGTTCTCTCCAAATCAACATCCAGATCCACCACTGACCACGGTCTGACTGCATTCTAAACATTTGCACGGCATCCCAGCAGCATTCAAAACAGTCTGAACAGGTTCGAGCAACATACTGCAATGGCCAGCAAACACAGAACCTGCCAGAATGCCCAGAATGGGGCACGATTGAGCTGGGATGCACCTGGAATTCCCCTAGAATGTCCCTAGCGGGATCCGAAGGCAACATGAATGCCACTAGAATGTCCCAAGTGACCCCCAAATGCAACACGAATGCCACCTGAATATCCCGAGTGGCACCCAAACACAGATGAGGCCGCAGAGGAACACAATTGACACCGCGTCCGAGAAGATGAGCGAAAAAATAAACCACGAGAAATGAACACCATTCACGCACTGTTGCCATGCCGCCAAGGAAGAGAACAGCAAAAACCAAGGACATCATTACTGTCCGTGGCATAGACTGGTCTGAGGCCAGCACCTTGACCTCACCAGGAACCACCTCCACCACCACTGGCAGAAGATGGTTCCACAACCCCGCCCCCATCCCCCCGGATCGCCGCCACCCACAGCCACCCAGGTTCTGGAGCCAGCACCATAACACACCGGTGACACTGACACCAAGCACCCTCCCGGTAATGCAGCTATGTGTCTGCAGAAGTGCAGGCGGGAGATGGTCACGGCTGAGTTGACCAAAGGACAGGAGCAGAAAATGGTTGATTGGCTCCAGGCCCCAGAGCAGGACTGCATCCTGAACAGGGAGATGAGCAAAGGTGGGGACCAGCTGATAAAGTGGCATGTAAACACGAAGACGAGGTTTAGGAAACGTAGGCAGGCCCCACTCAGGTGCAGAACCTGTGGAGCTGACCGCAAGGAACTCCCACAGGGTGCCCCAACTGCCCACCCTGCCAGCACACCCTTGCCACAGCCATCACCCACACAGAGACAGGCCATGGGGAACCTCAACGGCCTCAGTGTCATCAGCAAAGGGTCCACTGGCCGCTTCATTCAGCTACTCCCCATACATACATTATGGACTGAGCAGCCCAACCAAGGACAGGGAGGGCAGGGGGCGCCACCTCATCATGCCATAGATACACCATGTGTAGGGTGGGCTTTTTATTTTTTTGTATTTGCTGACATTTGTCTGCTTCAGACCGATGGTCAGTCTGAGCTTGCAGGCATGACAGAGGCGACTAACAAGCTGCTGCAAACCGTCTTTGGAGTGTCAAGGCTGCATTGTTGGCAAAGAGCTTCTCTGAATGAGTACCTCCACAACCTTGGTCTTGGCATGAAGTCGGGCAATGTTGAAGAGCTTGCCTTTGGCCCTGGTGTGAACGTACACTCCCTCACTGCAATCCTTCAAGCCGTACTGGAGAAGCATGGAGAAGAGCATTGCAGCAAGGACACAGTCTGCTGTATGGTGAGCTGGCAGAGGGCACTCATTTGGCTGGTCGATCATGCCTGCGCATCAAGGATGTCTGCAAGAAGGACATGAAAATGTGTAGCATCAATGTCAACACGTGGAAGCAGTGGGCAGAGGACCATGCAGCCTGGCGCCTTACTGTCAGAACTGGTGCACAGAGGGCCGAGCAGGAGAGGAGCCAAGGTCTTACTGAGCAAAGAGTACTACCTCTTTGCTCAGGAAGGAGCAACAGCGGCAGCCTTAGCAGGCATCACAGTACATGTGCAACAAATGCAGCAGAGATTGTCACTCACGCATTGGAATGATAAGTCATTCGTGCAGGTGCAGATAGAAACAAAAGACAAAAATTTTCTGTATATTTGTGTTGTTAACTGTCGGTAGCATGGCCCAAGCAGAGTGTCACCCCTTTGAGTCTGGTCTGCTTGAGGTGTCTTCATCAGAGGGAATTTTTCCTTACCACTGTTGCCTGTGTGCTTGCTGTAGGGGTTGGTAAGGTTAGACCTTACTTGTGGCAGCTTTGTTGTGATTTGGCGTTATATAAATAAAATAAATTAAAATTGAATTGGAACAAAAAAGAAATTGGACGCTACACCATCGTCTCCCGCAGACGGACTGATGCCAGCTAGTTACTATGTACAGTACACTTCGATCATGATTGTGGTACTTGACATCTAGTCATGTGTCACCCCGTTACCACAGGTTTGTGTGTAACCATTAATCATATCTCATTCATTGCTGGGTGTGTCATACTAACACCATTACATCATTGTATCATCATATGATAGGTCACACGAGGCAGTAATGACTTATTGGTGATTTCAACATCACATGCAGCCCCATATGCGGTGTACATGTGTTATGTATCATCCAACCTGCTCCCACCACAATTCGTGTTGGCAGTATGTGATGCACATCCACCTATTGGTCAGTGATAGGGGCACGTTGACAGGGTGGTGTACATGTGGGGGCACTGTGTCAGTCCATGTGGGGGCCACAGCACATGGGTTGGGGTGGGTTTGGAGGGTGATGGGCATTTACAGTGGAGGGGAGACAAACACATAGTGGTCATGGTTACAGGTAGGGGAGTGCTGCATGTGCACAACTGTCATCGACATGAGGGGGGAAAGTGGATGTGGCGTGTGGGTTTGTCACCCATCCAACATACGGTCCTGCCAAGCCATGACTCCAACCAGGCTGTTGAAGTAGTGCTTGAGGTTTTCGCACTGCCTCCTCCCAGCGTTGTTGTCCCGGTGGCCATATGCTGCATATCAGCGAGCTGTGCGTGCTGTCTCCAGACTCCTGGCATGAGGTTGTACTGCTCATTCTCCTCATCCACCATGCCCATGTGGAGACCAGTGCACCGCAACCTCATCAGGTTGTACAGGCACACACAGCACTTGATGATGTCATGCATGATGGACGGCCTTGGCTGCATGATGGTGAGGAGGCATCATCACATCACACAGGATGAAGTGTAGCATGGGCACATTGTTGTGGGGTATGGGGGATGGCTCAGGGAACCCCACGCTCCCATCCTGCAGGCACTGCTTCAGCTCTGAGTCATTGAAGATCTGGGCATCTGACATAGTGGCACATTCCCCAATCTCCACCCAGAGGAAGTTGTAGTCCCCATCTACAAGGGCCATCAGAACCACAGAGGAGAACTCCTTGTATTTGTGGTACAAGGATCTGCTCCTGGCTGTTTTCCTGATGGCCATGTGCTTCCCATCCAGGGCATCTATAGCATGGGGTATCTACCACCTGGTCCGGAAGATCTCCTCAATGGGTGTCCATTCGTCCGCTGTGGTGGGGCAGGCATTGACCTCTGTCTTGTATTCTTTCATGATGGCTTGGCAGACCTCAGGGATGATGATGCTGATGATGTTGAGCACCACACAGAAGCTGTACATCAGGCTGGGATATTTGTTACCTGATGCCAGGTACCTGATGGAGATGGCCAGCTTCAGCCCTGCAGGCAGTGCCTCCCTCATACAGGTGTCCTGTCTCTGGGTCCTTGGCCCCATCCTCTGCACCAACTTGTTAAACATAACAGGCTCCATCCTCAGGTAGTTGTGGAAAGCCTGCGGGTCCTCCACTCAGAGCTCCTCCATGAGTCTGATATAGTGGCTGTACAGCCTCCTCTCTTCTGCCAGCCACAGTCAGGTTTTGGCATCGTCTGTGTCTCCTCCTCCTCCTCCTCCTCCTTATCATCCACCCCCTGGCTGTCATGAGCTGCTCCAGCAGCTGTTGCTGGAGAACAGTGATATGCAGCAGCACTACATGCTCCACGGGGTCCATACTGTCAGTAGTCTGGGAATGATGACTCTGTTACAATGGGCGGCCATTTGTACCCTGGCAGGGACGATTCCCCCAGCATTCACGGTACACTCGGGACATTCGTCTCACATTCTGGGTACATTCCTGTAATTTGGGATGGATTCCCTTTGGGTTATTACATGTTCGACCCACATTCGGCACACGTTCCAGGGGTGTTCTGGCCGCCTTTGAGGTCTAGATGTCAGGTGTTACTCGGACAGCATTGGGCCTCTATTGTATGGCATTTCGGATGCATTTTTGTCGTGATCCGGCCCTTTAGCGCCAGTTGTTATAGTTCTGGACCTCTTTCTGTTTTCATGCTCTGAGCCTTCAGTGATTTTATTCATGTCTTGTCATGTCTGTCAATGTCATACTCATGTTATCATTGTTTTTTCTGTTCATCATCCTTGTATTTGTTCACTCTTGGTCACTTAGTCATTCCAGTTTAATTGTGTTTTTCACATATATTGTATTATGCTTTAGTCACAGGTTTTTGTTATTTTCAGTGTTGCTTATCTGATTTTCTTCCATATGTTATTTATTGCATTTTCTGTTATCTTGTTTTACTTATTGCATTATTTTGTAGTCACTGGGTTTCTTTAGTCTCTGTTTGCAAATAGGTTGTTTTGCCACCTGGTTATCTTTTATTTCTTCCTTCAGTCATGATTTGTTTCCATCTTATTTTTGTTCTTATTTGTTCATGCTTAGTTCATTCCCGGCCGTAGTTGCTTTGCATTCTGTCCTTGGTCTCTGATTATCTTGGTTCTCAGTTTTTGCCCTTCTTATTTGACTGCCCTGCACCAGCCCTTGTGTCCTCGTCTCTCTCACTATGATTCTTTCAGCTCTGTGTTTTCATCCACTTCCACTCTTGCACCTGCTCACGTGTCTTTGTCTCTTTCATCACTCCACTCTGTGTTTTCCTGCCTTCACTATCTTGCACTGTGCACAATCTTTGTCTTCCCTGGTCACGCCCCCTTCCAGAACTTTCACTGACACCTGCATCTTGTTTCACTAATTACACTACCAGTTATTTAAGCCCTCACAGTCTCACAGCTCACTGCCAGTTCATTGTCTTTGTACACTATCCAGCCCTGTTCCTCGCTCTGTTTTTGCCTCATGTATTTTGACTGTGCCTCGTTTTTTGACCTTGATTTTGCCTTGCCTCTGATAGCCCTTACACTGTGTTTTTTGACCTGTGCCTGTTTATTGTACCACGTCTCAGCCTCTCACCTTTTTGCTACCTTTGCCTCACTGCTGAACCTCCTGTGTACTGAATCCCTACCTGTTATTAAACCATCTGAACTTTGTCAGTCTAATGAGCTTGCATTTGTGTCCATCCGGTTTGTGCCACGCCTGATAATTTTGCATTTTCTTTCTGCATTCTGCCGGCATTGTGGGTATTGGTGCTGTGTTCCGGGCACATTCAACTTGCATTCTGGGTATTCGTGCTGTGTTACAGGCACAGCGCCGCCGTTCGGCATAAGCAGACTACGCAGCCTGCGTGGGGCACCAACCATGTTGCACTAGTTTGCAGGGCCTCCAATTGACTGAAAAATGTGTTGAAATTATTACATTATTACATTTCAAAATCAATATGAATTATTTATGAATAGGCCCATCGTTTTTGTCTTTAAACATTGTGTAGGCCCCTACCCCATTACTTAATTGGGGCAAATTAACAGGTTTTTTTTTGCCTAATATAAAGCCCCCATCCACCCCCGCCCCAATTCACTGAAATGGTACAGCCCTGTTTGCGTCTTTCTCTGTTCGCTGTGTCGCCTAACCAGGGTTGCCAGATGTGACGATTTCCTGTCCAATAAATGCTGAAAAATGCATGGAGGCACTAAATCCTGCGCAATTTGAACTGATTTTTAAAATGTGTGTGGCAGTTCTATACAAAAAACTCGTCCAGTGCCATATTTTTACCCTAAACAAACCAACTGGAATGGAAAACACCCAATCTGGCAACCCTGCGCCTAACTGAAGTAGCACTGCTAGCCCACATTCGATTCTGACACAAGATGACAAGTTGCCACTATGCCACAATTAAACAATGAAGCGACAGCAGGAGTCTGGAGCTGAAAAACGGAGGAAAAAGAAACAAAAAGATGATGCCCGTGCATCCCTTGCTGGTAAGTACGTGTTAAAGGTTTAAATTGTTTTGATTACTTAATGTTCAGTGGTGCTGCTTAATCTAGGTTGCGTTGGCTTTGCTGATTTGATGTAGCTTTAAACGTTAAACTAATCTGGATATTACAAGGCATGTGTTTTTTTTTTAATTTAATTTAATTCTAATGCTGCTGTTAAGAAAGTTATTTATTATTTATACATTATAAATGGTGCTGCTGTACTTTACTGTTATTGGCCTTACTTATTATAACATTGTAAATGTTCATTGCTATATGTGTATTTAATGTGAATTTTAATAAATAGTAATGGTTTGAGTAGAACTTTTGTGTGTGTGTGGGGGGGGGGGGGGGGGGGCGTTCTCTTGTATGGGGGGGGCTCCCTGACCAGTTATGCTTAGGGCCTCCAAAACCTTAGCAGCGGCCCTGTACAGGCACATTTGACTTGCATTCTGGGTATTTGTGTTGTGTTCTGCCGGCGTTGTTGGTGTCCGTGCTGTGTTCTGCCGGGGTTGTGGGGATTTGTGCTGTGTTCTGGGTGCATTCAAACTGCATTCAGGACCTGCTGCACACGGAATGTGCAAGAATCATTCAAGGTGGCTTCGGCCCACATTCTAGGTCAGTGGTGTCCAAAGTATTCCAGAAAGGGCCAAGAGGGTGCAGGTTTTCTTTGCAGCCACTGACTCCAGCAGGTGATTTCACTGATTAACATCACTTTGAGCAGATGCAATGAGTTCACCAGTGAAATCACCTGCTGGAGTCAGTAGCTGCAATGCCTGCACCCTCTTGGCTCTTTCTGGAATACTTTGGACACCACTGTTCTAAGTATTCAAACGGCATTTCTACAAAGCTGTCTGAATAGCTGTCCCTCCCGAATGTGTCTCCAATTTTGGCTTTTTTTTTTTTTCCCCCCATTCCGGCTGATTTCGCTTGATTCCTGCTCATTCGTGCTCAGTATGACGGGGCCCTAATGGAAGATAGAATTTGGTTCTTATGTTTAATATTAAATGGGAACTCTAAAATTTTTAACCCTGGGCTCATTTTTTATGTTTTTGGGTTAAACCTTGTACTTGGGAGAAAAATAATGATGATGATCATCATCATCATCATTCCAGTATTGAGTTAAAACACGAACACTGTCACAAGATAAACAGCTGTACAATGTAAGGCTATGGGGACAAGCTAATAGCCTCAAATAAACATTTCTTGTTGCCACCGAATTGGCAAAAATGTAATAAGTGTCTGGCAGCATGGAGAGGATCCCTGTGCAGGTGTATTTTTACTTCGGTAAATGTAAAGAACACCGTGCTCCATTAAGTCCATACAAGTCAGTTGTTGAGGGGCTTGTTCCTCTGTTTAGAACAGGATCTATTAATGCCCCCTTAGCTCCATCAACAAATGCCAGACTAATCTTCAGAGTGTGAATGGGCCTTAAGAAAATGGGCCTTTCTTTCTTTATTAATATTTGTATTGTTATTAACACAATGTTAAGATGTTTGTTTTCTCACCTGATCCAGTATGGGACCATTTTTTTAGAAAGTGGGAGAAAACTGGAGTAACCGAAGGAAATGCAACACAGACGTGAGGAAAACAGACAAGTTTGAACCCAGGACCTTCTTGCTATGAAACACAAGTACTAATCACGACACCTCCATAGTGCTGTTCACAATAAGTCCAACCCCTGGCAATAATTGTGGAATCACCGGCCTCAGAGGATGTTCATTCAGTTGTTTAATTTTGTAGAAAAAAAGCAGATCACAGACATGACACAAAACTAAAGTCATTTCAAATGGCAACTTTCTGGCTTTAAGAAACACGATAAGAAATCAAGAAAAAAAGATTGTGGCAGTCAGTAACGGTTACTTTTTTAGACCAAGCAGAGGAAAAAAATATGGAATCACTCAATTCTGAGGAATAAATTATGGAATCACCCTGTAAATTTTCATCCCCAAAACTAACACCTGCATCAAATCAGATCTGCTCGTTGACATTGACCCTATACCATGACATTGACCCTATGTGTCTTTTTGCAAGGAATGTTTTCACAGTTTTTGCTCTATGGCAAGATGCATTATCATCTTGAAAAATGATTTCATCATCCCCAAACATCCTTTCAGTTGTCCAAAATATCAACGTAAACTTGTGCATTTATTGATGATGTAATGACAGCCATCTCCCCAGTGCCTTTACCTGACGTGCAGCCCCATATCATCAATGACTGTGGAAATTTACATGTTCTCTTCAGGCAGTCATCTTTATAAATCCCATTGGAACGGCACCAAACAAAAGTTCCAGCATCATCACCTTGTCCAATGCAGATTCGAGATTCATCACTGAATATGACTTTCATCCAGTCATCCACAGTCCACGATTGCTTTTCCTTAGCCCATTGTAACCTTGTTTTTTTCTGTTTAGGTGTTAATGATGGCTTTTCGTTTAGCTTTTCTGTATGTAAATCCCATTTTCTTTAGGCGGTTTCTTACAGTTTGGTCACAGACGCTGACTCCAGTTTCCTCCCATTCATTCCTCATTTGTTTTGTTGTGCATTTTTCGATTTTTGAGACATATTGCTTTAAGTTTTCTGTCTTGATGCTTTGATGTCTTCCTTGGTCTACCAGTATGTTTGCCTTTAACAACCTCACCATGTTGTTTGTATTTGGTCCAGAGTTTAGACACAGCTGACTGTGAACAACCAACATCTTTTGCAACATTGCGTGATGATTTACCCTCTTTTAAGAGTTTGATAATCCTCTCCTTTGTTTCAATTGACATCTCTCGTGTTGGAGCCATGATTCATGTCAGTCCACTTGGTGCAACAGCTCTCCAAGGTGTGATCACTCCTTTTTAGATGCAGACTAATGAGCAGATCTGATTTGATGCAGGTGTTAGTTTTTGGGATGAAAAGTTATAGGGTGATTTCATAATTTATTCCTCAGAATTGAGTGAGTCCATATTTTTTCCTCTGCTTGGTCTAAAAAAGTAACCGTTACTGGCTGCCACAATCTTTTTTTCTTGATTTCTTATAGTGTTTCTTAAAGCCAGAAAGTTGCCATTTGAAATGACTTTAGTTTTGTGTCATGTCTGTGATCTGCTTTTTTTTCTACAAAATTAAACAACTGAATGAACATCCTCCGAGGCTGGTGATTCCATAATTATTGCCAGGGGTTGTATTTTTTTTATTTATTTGTTTAAACAACCGTTTCCTGCAGTAGATCTTTGATGCGTTTTCCTTGCAGTGGGTGTCAGACGGTTCAATTGTAATCTGCAGCCCTCAGAGATGTGCACACACTCACTGTGACAGGAATCAGATGTCGACTTCAGTGACTGTGAGTTGTCTGTAATCAAAGTGAGTGTGTTTCTTTTCGCCAGCAGAAAGTTTTCTTTTGGGGGTGGGCGGGGGGTGATTGCTACTTCAGGTGTACGTGACCTTTTTATTGTGATTGTTCAGGCGCATTACAGCACATCTGCTGCTATCATCCAACTGATGAGTGGGACGATTGTCTAGTCTGGGGTTTGTCTATCATAACCATCGGGGGAATTGGTCCAACCCCGATGTCACAACTGGTTTTAGTCCGCTGATGATGTTCTTGCTGTCAAACCACCACAAGCACAACCCCTCACAATTTGTCACAGAGGGTAACTGCTCCGTGGTTCCATTTGTTCTGTGTTAACCCCCTTTGTCTCCTCTCATCCTCTCTCTCTCTCTCTCTCTCTCTCTCTCTCTCTCTCTCTCTCTCTCTCTCTCTCTTACTCACACACACACACACACACCATCCACCCTCCGTCATTCACCCACCACCCTGTGCGTCAGTGGCAGTCAGGACAGTGGGGTATAAAAAGCTACGGGACTTTAGTGGTGGAACAAAATAAACTAAAAAAAGGAGGAAAAGAAAACTCTACTGACCAGCTGCTTCTCTTGAGGCTGCACTTCACCGCTCTCCTCCTCTTCCTCCTCCTTCTCCTCCTCCTGCTCTGGATCTCCAGCTGAGACTGAGGTGCTCGGATTCGCTCCCTCTCTTAGACACTTTCGTGCTCCTCTCTCTGTGAGCTGCTCCTGGTCTTCACCTGCATTCCTGTGGCAGCATGCAGCTCCTGGTGTTCTTAGCAGCTCTCATGGGGCTCATGTTCAGCATCCGAGCAGCCGCCGTACTTCCCGCCGAGGACAGCAGCCCCCTGCGCAGGGTGAGAAAGTCAATATTGTTAACATACATTTCACAGCCTGACAGACAGGTTTAAAATTAATATTTTATTATTTTCAGTTTGCAAAATGTAGATGGAAGATGACAGTTTTTATTTCACTGAATAAGAGGAATATTTTAAAAGCATATTTTAATATTTGATGTCAGATTCTCACCAAAATCTGAACATTACAATCAGTCTTGTTCCCTTGTTTTTTCCATTTGCCTCAGGAGTTCAGTAAAGAGCGAAAGGAGCTCATCCTTAAGCTGGTGTCCGGCTTGTTGGATGGAGCACTGGAGTCCAACATGCTGCCGGGTGAAGCGGTGCCGGTGGATCTGGAGGAGCCGCTGGAGTCTCGTCTGGAGGAGAGGGCTCTCTACAACAGGTTATCACTGCCTCAGCGCGACCGCAAAGCCCCCTGTAAAAACTTCTTCTGGAAAACTTTCACCTCCTGCTAACAGAACCATAAATCAAACCTGGCACCTCCTCTGACCCGACCCGGCTCAGCCTGAGCTGTTTGTGGACTTCACCTGTACGTAACCATCGACGCTTGTCAGACATGCGGCTTCACTAACGGACTTCACTGAGACAGAGTGTCTGTTTGAAAATTGATTATTTATGTACACAATATCTATGTATTTATGTATGTAACTGTTTATTCCAGGGTGGAAAAATAAAGCATGACTATGATGTTTGAGGAGTTTATTGCTTTTATTTTTTTTTCCTGCACTTCAGGACAAAGCAGGGATGAGACAAAACTCCGATAATAAAAGGTAATAGTTTTGTTTTTCTCACCTGCTTTTACAATTTAACTGCATATTTCACACATCAGTTGTATAATTGATTGTGACTTTTTACCAAGAACATGTCACAACTAAACAGAAAAAAATTGAATGGATCATGAGAATTATACAAAGAGGAGGGAAAAAAATCTCCATAATGATGAAATCCAGCTTTCTTTTATTTTTTTTCCCTGTTTTCCAAATAACTGTTATCAATAGCTCTGTGAAAAATAAAAAAAAATTAAAGAATTGAAGGTGGTAAATTATTATGGCTGAATTTATATATACATCACTCCCCCACTCCCCCACCCCCCACCAGTGTCAATATACACAAATAAAGATGGATGAGTCTGAAGTGTTTAAAGAATGTTGGTGCCTCACAGGTTTCTCGATTCCCACATGTTCCTCCATTAACTCCTCATCACAGTAACAACTCGCAGGGTGTCGGACACTAAAATGAATCACTCTGATCGGTCCCTTCCGGTGCCGTCATTCATCAGCAGCAGCTGCAGTAGTTACAGGATAAAGGAGGCGATAAAGGTACGTTTCAAATAGCAGCACAGCCAATAATGTAGTGAAAACATTTACAAAATCACCGATCTGCTGAATCGGTTCTCACTGCGGTGGTTGAAGCGTAGCTGAGGCAGCTGATGACTGCTGACTGAGATAATGCCCCGTGCGCTGCCTGACCTTCTCATGTCACTGTTCAATTCTTCCAGAAAATAAGACTAAAATAATTGCAACTAGACTAAGATAATTGCAACATATTTTCACAGCTGTTCTGTCATTCAAGGTTTTGTTTTTGTTGTTTCTAAATAGTTACAGATACACAGCAGAGGTATGTCCCTGTGCACCATATTGTAATATATCACCTATATGTCAATATTACACACACAAACACACACTACTAAATTCAAACGTATTGTTTCAACTTAAAAATAACAGCAAAAGGGCTGCCTTTAATGTTCTAATTTAATTGAAAAATATAATTTATTTTACAAACAAGTTTTAAGGCGGCCCTGTCTCCTGTAGTTTTGAGTTGAAACATGCTTGATTTTACAGTGCAGATAGATCACTCTGGCTTTTAAATGTCACATGAATAACTCAAGTATAGCAAACATTTCCTGTGTTCTGAGAAAAATTAAGTTGTGGTTTCTCTCGTGTTTGTTTTATTAACACATGATACAGAGTTAATCAAACGCACCACATGATGAGAACAAGAGCTGGTTATGTGATCAGCATTCAGCACCACGGACAGCAGCCCAAACACAACTTCAAAACTGTGCTGCTCTTACAGCATGTCCTACTTTTTTTAAGGTGTACACGAGGAGTGATTGAGAAGTTTTGAGCCTGACCCAGAAAACGTTAGGCCATGGTTCTCCCTCAGGTATATACAACCCCAATTCCAATGAAGTTGGGACGTTGTGTAAAATGTAAATAAAAACAGAATACAAGGATTTGCAAATCGTCTTCATCCTATATTCAATTGAATACACAACAAAGACAAGATATTTAATGTTCAAACTGATAAACTTTATTGTTTTTGTGCAAATATTTGGTCATTTCTAACAACACTCAATAAGCGTTTGGGAACTGAGGACACTAATTGTTGAAGCTTTGTAGGTGGAATTCTTTCCCATTCTTGCTTGATGTACGACTTCAGTTGTTCAACAGTCCGGGGTCTCCGTTGTTGTATTTTGCACTTCATAATGTGCCACACATTTTCAATGGGTGACAGGTCTGGACTGCAGACAGGCCAATCTAGTACCCGCACTCTTTTACTACAAAGTCACACTTCTAGTACAGAGATTGGATGGCCCTGAGAAGGGACCCCCTCATTCCATACTCTCACAGCACCTCCCACAGTATCTCCTGGGGTACCCGATCATACGCCTTCTCCAAGTCCACAAAACACATGTAGACTGGATGAGCATACTCCCAGGCACCTTCCAGGACCTTTGTGAGCATGAAGAACTGGTCGGTTGTTCCATGACCAAGATGGAACCAGCATTGTTCCTCTTCAATCAGAGGTTCAACTATCGGCCAAACCCTCCTTTCCAGCACCCTGAAGTAGACTTTACCAGGGAGGCTGAGTAATGTGATGCCCCTGAAATTGGCACACACTCCCTGGTCCCCTTTTTTAAATATGGGGACCACCACCCCAGTTTGCCAATCCTTACACAGTAAAATCATCAGTGTTAAATTAACAGTTAAATTGACAGTCAACATATGGTCCTACTCTGGTCAGAGTGGGACCATATGTTGACTGTCAGTGTTAATTTAACACTGTTAGTGTTAGTTTTACACTGATGATTTTACTGTGTAGGCACTGTCCCAGACCTCAATACAATGTTGAAAAGATGTCTCATCCAAGACAGTCCCTCAACCCCGGGGCCTTACCACTGTGGAGTTGTTTGACTGCCTCAGTGACTTTCACCAGGGAAATTGATGATATCCTCCTCCATCAGCTTCCAGCTCTGCCTCTACTATAGAGGCCACTCCGGTCTGATGCAGGAGTTCCTCAAAGTGTTCCTTCCAGCACCGGATTACATCCTTAGTTAAGGTCAACAGAGTCCCATCCTTACTGTAGACAGCTTGGATGGTTCCCCATTTCCACTCCTGAGGTACCTCACAGCCTGCCAGAAGCACCAGTGTCAACCGAAAGTCCTTCTCCATGCTTGCTCCAAACTCCTCCCACACCCACTGCTTGGTCTCCCCCATAGCAGAGGCTGCTGCCCTATGGGCCTGTTGGTACCTTAAGATGTAACTGCCTCCAGAGTCCCCCAAGACAACATATCCCGGAAGGACTCCTTCTTCAGTCAGATGGCTTCCTTGACCACCGGTGTCCACCACGATGTTCAAGGGTTGCTGCCCCTTGAGGCACCCAACACCTTCAGGCCACAACTCCCTGCTGCAGCTTCAGCAATAGAAGCTTTGAACATTGCCCATTCTGGTTCAATGCCCCCAACCTTCACGGGGATGCCAAAAAAGCTCCACCAGAGGTGTGAGTTGAACATCTGTCAAACAGTGGACTCCTCCAGACATTCCCAATTCACCCGCACTATCCATTTGGGCTTACCAGGTCTGTCCCCCCCACCCTCTGATCCAACTGACCACCAGATGATGGTCAGTTGACAGCTCTGCCCCTCTCTTCACCTGAGTGTCCAGAACATGCGGCCTCAGATCAGATGATACGATCACAAAATCGATCATCAATCTTTGGCCTAGAGTGCTCTGGTACCATGTACACTTATGAGCATCGTTATGTTTGAACATGGTGTTGTTATGGACAGTCCAATAACAAACAACCATTTGGGTTTAGAACGGGGAGGCCATTCCTCCCAATCACACCTCTCCAGGTGTCTCTGTCATCACCCATGTGTGCGTTCAAGTCCCCCAGCAGAACAATAGAGTCCCTCACCAGAGCCCCATACAGGACTCCATTCATGGACTCCAAGAAGTCCGAATACTTCAAACTGCTGTTTGGTGCATACACACAAACAACAGTCCGTTTCCCCCCGCGCCCCCACCACCCGAAGGTACAGGGAAGCGACCCTCTCAGCTAACTCTAACGTAGCGGCGCTCAGCCGGGGACTCATGAGTATCCCCACACTCAACAACTCCAGAGAAGAATAATGTCCAACCCCTATCAAGTCAAGGAGAGTGGTTCCGGAGTCAAGGCTGTGCATGGAGGCGAGGCCCACCAGATCTAACTGGTATCGCTCCACCTCCCGCACAAGCTCCGTCTCCTTCCCCCACAGCGAGGTGATGTTCCACACCCCCAGAGCTAGTCCCTGCCACCCGTGTCTGGTCCACAGAGGCCCTTGACTTTCACTGCTGCCCATGGGACACCAAACCGACACCAGCGTTTCCCCCTGTGGGTGGTGAGCCCACAGGGTGGAGATGGAAGGTCCACATTGCCTTTTCAGGCTGTGTCCGACTGGGCTCCGTGGCAAGCCCAGTCACCAGGCGCTCACTGATGGGCCCTACATCCAGGCCTGGCTCCAGATGGGGGCTCCGGGCTTCCTCCGGGGTGGGTCACATTTCCTCTGCCTCCTTTTGTCCTGGTGTCTTGTGAACTATTCTTAGTCTGGCCTCTCGCCTAAGACCAATTTGCCATGGGAGACCCTACCAGGAGCACAAAGGCTCCAGACAACACAGCTCTCAGGTTCATAGCAGCACACAAACCTCTCCACCATGATAAGGTGATGGTTCTCAGAGAGGAGGAGTCTAACCAGTAAAACATAAAGTACAAAAATGAGTGAATCTGCAGAAGTGCTCAAAAACCAAAGGAAAGACAAAGCTGACATTTTTATTTTATTTATTTGTTCCTGAATAAAATGAGATAGTGATTTGTAAATATACTTGTTTAACAAGTAACCCCAGAGATAATGTGAGCTCACAATGCCGAGCTGATTACAGGTGGAAGATGAGAGGTCACCGTGGCAAACCACCCCCACCCCCACCCCACCCCACACACACACACACACGTTCACTGATGCTCTGAGATACATAAAAAAAATCTTGGATTTTATTAAACAGAACAATATAAAATCCTCCAAAATCATTACTTGAGTCTGACTTACAATTCCCAAAATTTCTGAACCACTGTAATTATATGCTTTCTGCAATCACCGGCCGCTGTGTGTCTCACCGACTAAGCAGAGACTCCTGTGCCCCTGCTTGATTACAGGCCATCACACCATCTTTTTAATTCTCAAGTGCAGTCGCAGAAAAACATCTGAATAAAACATTTCCATATTTTCAGTTTATCTGAGACAATCTCACTTGTATTATGTTACAATAATGGAAGTTAAATATGTATGAAGCAAAAATTTATTTATTTATTTTGATAATGTCTCCTGCTTCTCAGCATGTGTGGTGTTGTGTTGTGAACAGAGAACAATTTAAGGAGGGCAGAGGTGCCGTCCACTCCGTGCGCTCTGCCCGCGGTCATAAATGAGCTCACAGAGGGGCAACATCAAAGCTGATGCCTGCAAGCGGCACATTTTATTGGCTTTCCTTTTGATCTGAAAGAGAGTGGAAAGGAGTGCTCAGGCCTAAACTCAAATTGAAATATGACTTTATATTTACTCGTGTTTAAATATAACAAAGACGTAGTTTTTTTTTTTTTTGTTTTTTTTGGTGTGCTTTCACAGGAGGAAGAGTAACTTCAAAGTCAACCAGCTCTGATTACGTAATTGCAGAAAAGAATCAAATTTGCAGAAAGAAACTGTGAAACAGTGTGAATATGAGTGATGTACATTCATCATATGTCATGCATTAATATTTTATAGTCAGTCATTTCATGTGACACCAAGTTCAGCCTGTATTTATAATTGAACCTTCTAATGGTTAAAATTTAATTCAGAAAACACAGATGCACTGAATACTTTGTATGAAGTGATTCATGAAACCTCACGAATTTTTACACAGATACTGAAACTGATGATGCATTATGTTAAAGGTCCTGCTCATACTGATGAACATGCAGATAAGTTGGATTTAATTGTGATAATGAGGAGGCTCACGACAAGGGAGGAGGTACAGCATCTGACCCAGTGGTGTTCAGAGAATAGTCTGCTTCTGACCACCACCAAAACCAAGGAGGTCATTGTTGATTTCAGGAGGACTAGGAAGAGGAGGAGGTGGTGGACAACATCAAATTCCCGGGACTCCACATCACCAAGGACTCTCTCCTGGCCAGCCAACACCTCCCACCTGATGAAGAAGGCACAGCAAAGGCTCTTCTTCAGGAAGCTGAAGCGGGCTGGTCTCTTCCCTCAGCTCCTGCTGAACTCCTGGAGGAGCACTGTGGAGAGATTCTTCTATCAGGGCATGGCTGTATGGTATACCAGCTGCACAGCAGAGAACACAAAAGACTTGGCCCAGGTTGTGAGGACAGCCTGGAGGATTACTGAAGCTGAGCTTCCTTTCCTGGGTGCTGTGTATGCTGGAAGTCTGCAGAGGAGCGCCACCAGGATCTCCACTGACCAAACTTACCCCGGACACCATCTGTTTGCCCCACTCCCATCAGGAAAGTGATTCCACAGTATAAAAACCCAGATTTGTAGACTGAGGAACAGCTTTTTCCACAGAGCTGTAATCTGAGCCACAGACTATTGTTCCAACTGTATTTTGAACAGTTATCTGCAGTGCAATTTTTGCATTTCACTTTACATTGTAAATAACATAAAATGTCTATTGTTGTCTTACGTACCTCATTGTTCTTATTTTTTGTTTTTATTTATTTTATTTTTAGATTTAATCTTTGCTGCTCCTGACTGGTTGTCACCAATGAAGTTTCTTGGTTAGTAACAATGACAATTAAGTCTCTCATCTCTTATAGTCTGTGTGAGTCCAGACGACTTCAAGGCTCAGAAAAGAGTTTAAAGACACCAATTATGTTGCACCTCCTGACAGAACACTTTATAATAGCAGTGCATTAATGCTGAATTAAACAGACTGGAAGGATCTCTTGAAATGAGTAATTTTACTGATTCGGTCGTTTGTCTAGCTGAAAAAATACAAATTAAATTCATGCCAGAGTAAACAGGAAAATGTAAAACAATAACCACAGTCTGAATTTTCATTTAATGTAGGATGGAGTGAATGTAAATATTACATTTGATAAATAGAACGGGAGTTTGTGTGCAGCGAGTGGACTTGTACTTTATTAACCCACTGACATTGGACACGCTGCCTCCAGCAGCCTTATTCATCTCTGTCAGCCAGGCTCAGTTTGTTGCGTTGTGACTTTTTAGATTGGTTGTGTCCAGACCATGGAGCAAAGGTACCACGGCTGACAAAGTGAGACATTTTGAAATAAAATAAATATATAAGCAGTAGCGGGCTTTTAGATTGTTATTCCGGGGAAAGGACATGCCTCGTAGGAATAATGGGATTGTCTGTGTACACATCAGGTTTGTTTCATTCTGTTAAATAATACTTTTCAGACTTTTTGTTGACTTCTTGGCTCTTGGTTTTACCTCCATCCACTGGAAAATGTAGCAGAGTAGGTAGCTCAGTGGGATCGGCGATGAGCTCACGGTATGAAGATCCTGGCTTGATTTCCCACTCATTGTGTCCTTGGATAAGACATTTCATGTGCGTTGTCCCAGTCCACCCAGCTGTCAATTGGTACCACAGTGTGAACTTAACTGGTGACTTGTTCAGGGGCAGTTGTAGGTCTCATCCACTTCACACTATAGAATCCAGCATCAGCCAACTTTTTTCTTCCATTGGAAAAGGTGTTGAGTACTTCACCATTAAGCAGTAAGGCCATCTACTGTATCCCTTCCTTCAGTTTTCGCAAAAATCTTTACACAAAACAGGGTATCAGTGTAATTGGATACTGCTTCTGAATTAATCAGATCTGGTTCCAGATGCAAATTCTAGATTTTCTAGAGGTTTAATAGATTTCACACAAGGCACTGGGTCACTGCGGCTCCATCACTCTCCACCACCAACCAAACGATGACATAGTAGGGTGATGTGGCGGCCTAGTGGCTAATGCTCTTGCTTTTGAAACAAAGGGTTGACAGTTCAAGACCTCCAATGTCTGTTCTCTATGAAATGTGGAGATGCATCAGGAAGGGCATCCAGCTTGTGTCAAATCCCAGCATGGCAACCCCAAGGAACTGAAAGTACAACATCAGCTGATGAGCATTTTAGTGGTTAAGTCTGTTGCTTTCTGTTTGGAAGATGGCCGGCCACCCCCACCACCACCACCACTCACCTAAGGCTAAATTCCAGATGTTCGGAGTCACATATGAAACTTACCTACCTATCATATTGGACATTTTGCCTTATGCATACAATGATGTAGAAAGTCTGAAAAAAGATGTGACATTTCCTTTCTGATACCTACCAGTTTGCATGAGATGGTCCAACTTGACATCCAAATTCTCATCTTACAGCAAGAAGGTCATCGGTTTGAGTCCGACATTTGGTCTTCCTGTGTGGAGTTTGCATATTGTCTTTGTATCTGTCTCAGAACTCCTGCTGTATCTTGCCATTGCCAGGTGGTTGAGTGGCAGACAAAAACATTAGAAATGGTCTTGTGGCTTGAGGGTCATATAGGTTGAATTCCCTAGCCTTAGTAGAGAAGCTTGAATCTTCGACTGGACTGGGTTGCTTGACGTGAGGACGTTTCGCTTCAAATCACAGAAGCTTCCTCAGCTAAAATTCTTGCTCTGGTAGTCTGACTTCTCTCTTGACTCTTGTAGAGAAGAATAAACCAGAAGCCAACAAAAGTTGGAGTTTTTAACCTAACCAGACCCCTCCTACCGAGAGGCCGACTGCTATAGGCTAGTGACTAAACAATAGCTCTAATTAACACCTTAGTCACAGATGGAAAGTGTGCTATAACTGCATCATGTACTGGAATCAATGCCAGCAATCCTTTAGATAGTGAAGGGATATAGGATTGGTTAGTGATTCAGATAGAATAACTCATCTGGATCTGGTGTGCAAAAAACCATGGCTTTATGAAGGCATTATGGTGTGACATTCCAAATAGCATAAATCTACCATTTGTAATAGTTTTAAATCTCAGCTCTGTGATGATAACAAACTTATATGTGTTAACAACTAAGCAAAAAAAAAAACAAAAAATCTACCGTTAATTTGCCAAAGGAATATAAAATGCTACATCATTAGACGTATGTCTTTTGGAAGCAGAATGACTGTGTAACTGATCCAGGCCTTGCAGCACACAATGTGGCTATAGTGTTTATGAAGTATTTCTCCCACAAGTTCTCCCGTTTAGAAGCACTAGTCGGATTGGAGAGATTGTTTTCCCCAGCAGAGCTTAATGACGCCTGATGGCTTATTCAGCTGCCCGGTGCCAGCGCTAAAAGCTGATCATTATAGGTCCCACAGCTCGTTCAGTGTTAAAGCGCTGGCACAGAAAATGAGCTGTCACTAGCATGAGGAAGTCACGATGTGCTGGTCACTACAGTGACCCTATTCATTCTGCATGCCGCCGCCTTGACAGCGGGCAGGTCTGTGATGTCAAACACAGGGTTTCAAGGATTTAGTGAACCCCTCTCTCTCTCTCTCACACACACACACACACACACACACACACACACACACACACACACACACACACACACACACACACACACACACACACTTTAGACTGTCTTTACTGCAATAAAAGTACTAATTTAGCACTTTCTTATGGGATGTCATCAGAAGGGGTAATTAGTGTTCTGAGGATAACTGTGTATAGTAGTGTTCAGAATAATAGTAGTGCTATGTGACTAAAAAGATTAATCCAGGTTTTGAGTATATTTCTTATTCTTACATGGGAAACAAGGTACCAGTAGATTCAATAGATTCTCACAAATCCAACAAGACCAAGCATTCATGATATGCACACTCTTAAGGCTATGAAATTGAGCTTAGTAAAAAAAAAAAAAAAAAAAGTAGAAAAAGGGGTGTTCACAATAATAGTAGCATCTGCTGTTGAAGCTACAAACTCAAAACTATTATGTTCAAACTGCTTTTTTTAGCAATCCTGTGAATCACTAAACTAGTATTTAGTTGTATAACCACAGTTTTTCATGATTTCTTCACATCTTCGAGGCATTAATTTTGTCGGTTTGGAACCACGATTTTGCTTGTTTATTAGTGTGTTTGGGGTCATTGTCTTGTTGAAACACCCATTTCAAGGGCATGACCTCTTCAGCATAAGGCAACATGACCTCTTCAAGTATTTTGACATATCCCGACTGATCCATGATACCTGGTATGCGATATACGAGGTCTATTAGAAAAGTATCCGACCTTTTTATTTTTTGCAAAGACCTGATGGATTTGAATCACGTGTGCTTGCATGAACCAACCTTGAAGCTTCGTGCGCATGCGTGAATTTTTTTCACGCCTTGTCACTTGCGTCATTTGCTGGTAAGCAGCCTTTGTGTGAGAATGGGTGTAGTCTCTCGACAGATTTTCATTTCAAGGAAAATGGCAGAACGACTGGAGCAGCACGACTGCATCAAATTTTGCCAGAAACTGGGCGACAGCCAGGTGGAAAACATTCGGATTATTCAGATGGCTTTCGGTGACGATCCTCTGGGCATCACACAGATTAAGGAGTGGTACAACCGGTTTAAAGATGACCGCACAACGGTGGAGAGCGAGCCACACTCCGGTCCGCCATCAACACGCTGAAATGACCAGATCATTTCCAATGTGAACGCTGTGGTGATGCGGGACCGTCGTGTGACTATCCGAGAAACTGCTGAAGAGGTGGACATCAGCACTTTTTCGGCACATTCCATTGTGACAGAAGATTAGGCCATGAAAAGAGTTGCAGCGAAATTCATGCCGATGGCTTCGGCACGAAGCTGCTGACGGAGCAAAAGCACCTTCATGTTGAAGTCTCACAGGACATGTTGTGACATGCCCACTTCTTCCACAATTTCTCGGATAGTCACACGACTGAAAAGCCACAGAAAGCCATCTGAATCATCCGAATGGTGGAAGAGGTGGGCATCATTTTTCGGAGTCCAGCATGTTCATTTCAAAAAGGTGTAGTTTAGACTATCTATGACTGAATGTTATGGGATAAAAATGGCAATTTCAGTTTGTACAGGGGTCAAAAGTTAAAGTTGTTACAGTTTTGGTAAAAAGTGATGTAAATTATGAGCTGTGCTAATATGGGTTTTAAAATAGTTTACACAATCTGTTAGTTATCTTATTGTTAAATAATGTCAATATCCATTGGACTAGGTGATATTTTAGCTTGTAACGTGATAGCTATGTGAGGATTTCACCTTTTTATGTTTGTCTTGTGAGGTTTTGTCCTTTTTCTGTCAGGATTTGACTTTTATCTGTTTGTCTTCTCAGGCTTAGGCTGGGCATAGCTGACCTGTTTGCCTCCCGCACCTGCAATCAATCATCTATTCTATTACTATAAATTACTATTGAATCTTTAACCCCTCTGTAACCACTACTGGCCTCTACTGGTGGTTGGCTCTCACTGCGGTATTGTATCACTTCCTGTTCCGGAGCACAGCGGTGTTTTGCTGTATCTGTTAGCTGTTTTATCTGCGCAGTTAGATTGATCTAGTTAACTAGATAATGATTTGTTTCACAGTGTAATCTTCACGTTCCTTAACTAAAGCACTCCCTCTGCTGAATCACCTCTAAATTATTTACACATTATTCACATTGTGTGTTTTTAGGAATCTGCTAGCTTAGCGCAGCTACTAGCTCTTAGCCGGTTTAGCATGGCGGCTTCTCCTGTCTCTCCCGCACTTTTCTGCTCTGGGTGTGAAATGTTTAGTTATTCCTCAGCCTCCTTTAGCAGTAATGGTACTTGTAATAAGTGTAGCTTATTTGTAGCTTTGGAGGCCAGGCTGGGCGAATTGGAGACTCGGCTCTGCACCTTGGAAAATGCTACAGCTAGCCAGGCCCCTGTAGTCGGTGCGGACCAAGGTAGCTTAGCCGCCGTTAGTTCCCCTCCAGCAGATCCCGAGCACCCAGGAAAGCAGGCCGACTGGGTGACTGTGAGGAGGAAGCGTAGTTCTAAACACAAGCCCCGTGTACACCGCCAACCCGTTCACATTTCTAACCGTTTTTCCCCACCCGGCGACACACCCGCCGAGGAACAAACTCTGGTTATTGGCGACTCTGTTTTGAGAAATGTGAAATTAGCGACACCAGCAACCATAGTCAATTGTCTTCCGGGGGCCAGAGCAGTCGACATCGAAGGAAATTTGAAACTGCTGGCTAAGGCTAAGCGTAAATTTGGTAAGATTGTAATTCACGTCGGCAGTAATGACACCCGGTTACGCTAATCGGAGGTCACTAAAGTTATCATTGAATCGGTGTATAACTTTGCAAAAACAATGTCGGACTCTGTAGTTTTCTCTGGGCCCCTCCCCAATCGGACCGGGAGTGACATGTTTAGCCGCATGTTCTCCTTGAATTGCTGGCTGTCTGAGTGGTGTCCAAAAAATGAGGTGTGCTTCATAGATAATTGCCAAAGCTTCTGGGGAAAACCTGGTCTTGTTAGGAGAGACGGCATCCATCCCACTTTGGATGGAGCAGCTCTCCTTTCTAGAAATCTGGCCAATTTTATTAAATCTTCCAAACCATGACTACCCAGGGTTGGGACCAGGAAGCAGAGTTGTAGTCTTACACACCTCTCTGCAGCTTCTCTCCCCCTGCCATCCCCTCATTACCCCATCCCTGTAGAGACGGTGCCTGCTCCCAGACCACCAATAACCAGCAAAAATCTATTTAAGCATAAAAATTCAAAAAGAAAAAATAACATAGCACCTTCAACTGCACCACAGACTAAAACAGTTAAATGTGGTCTATTAAACATTAGGTCTCTCTCTTCTAAGTCCCTATTAGTAAATGATATAATAATTGATCAACATATTGATTTATTCTGCCTTACAGAACCCTGGTTACAGCAGGATGAATATGTTAGTTTAAATGAGTCAACACCCCCGAGTCACACTAACTGCCAGAAAGCTCGTAGCACGGGCCGAGGTGGAGTATTAGCAGCAATCTTCCACTCCAGCTTATTAATTAATCAAAAACCCAGACAGAGCTTTAATTAATTTGAAAGCTTGACTCTTAGTCTTGTCCATCCAAATTGGAAGTCCCAAAAACCAGTTTTATTTGTTGTTATCTATCGTCCTCCTGGTCGTTACTGTGAGTTTCTCTGTGAATTTTCGGACCTTTTGTCTGACTTAGTGCTTAGCTCAGATAAGCTAATTATAGTGGGCGATTTTAACATCCACACAGATGCTGAGAATGACAGTCTCAACACTGCATTTAATCTATTGTTAGACTCGATTGGCTTTGCTCAAAATGTAAATGAGTCCACCCACCACTTTAATCATACCTTAGATCTTGTTCTGACTTATGGTATGGAAATTGAAGACTTAACAGTATTCCCTGAAAACCCCTTCTGTCTGATCATTTCTTAATAACATTTACATTTACTCTGATGGACTACCCAGCAGTGGGGAATAAGTTTCATTACAGTAGAAGTCTTTCAGAAAACGCTGTAACTAGGTTTAAGGATATGATTGTTGTGAAGGTGTCGTAGCACGGACCCACAACAGGGGGCACAAATGAACGGACAATGAGTAAGCCAAAAAGTAACAATTTAATGTTGTGATAATACACAACTAAATTCACAGAATTTGCACAGTCAATTAACACCAGGTGACGTGTGGGCAGGCTCGAAGATAGAAGACCCCCGACGAGAGAGAAGCCGCGTCCCACACGGCTTCCACCACCAACGGTCTGAAGAACACCGGAGCTGCCAAGTCCCGAGTTCCCAGGTGGCCTCTGTCTTCGGCTGTCGACCCTGGTACTGCTGGCAGAAAGCAGAGATAAGATGTATGAGTGTGAGTCCGCACACTCAGTAATCCACAGTCCAAACACAGTTAGGAGGGAGCACCTCCACCTCCAATCACACACACTCGTGCAGCTCCTGGTCAACCACTTATCTGGGTTGGGGTGTGAGGCGAAGCCGTCGCTGTCACACCAAACGCCAATCCTCCAGACAAGGCAACACTCCAGGAAAACGGCTGCAATAGAAGTTCAGGTTATACACACAAAGTGTCTGTCAGCAGAGAAATTACCTTTCCAATGGTAGTCGATTTCTCGGCGAGGAGGTGGAGTTGCAGTCCGGCTTTTATGGTGATGATAATGAGTGACAGCTGGTGCGATGAGTGACAGCTGTCACTTCTTCTGGGTCTGGCACCCTCTCGTGCTTGGAGCCCGCACTCCAAGCAGGGCGCCCTCTGGTGGTGGTGGGCCAGCAGTACCTCCTCTTCAGCGGCCCACATAACAGGACCCCCCCCTCAACGGGTCCGGGTGTCGTTTGTAGAAATCGGCCAGGAGGGCCGGGTCCAGGATGAAGCTCCTCTTCACCCAGGAGCGTTCTTCAGGTCCATACCCCTCCCAGTCCACCAGATATTGGAACCCCCGGCCCTTACGACGGACGTCCAGGAGCCTGCGGACTGTCCAAGCAGGCTCCCCGTTGATGAGCCAGGCAGGAGGCCAGCGGGCTTGCCTGGGGTTCAGCCGCTTGGCGGTCCGGATGTACTCCAGGTTCCGATGGTCTGTGAAAACTGTGAAGGGCAACGATGCCCCCTCCAGCAGGTGTCTCCACTCTTCAAGAGCCTCCTTCACCGCGAGGAGCTCCCGATTGCCGACGTCATAGTTCCGTTCAGCTGGGGTCAACCTGCGGGAAAAATAGGCACAAGGATGGAGAACCTTATCAGCCTCCACGCTCTGGGACAGCACGGCTCCTATCCCTGAGTCAGAGGCGTCCACTTCCACTATGTACTGGCGATCAGGATCAGGCTGCACCAGAACTGGTGCAGTCGAGAACCGGCGTTTCAACTCCTGGAACGCGGCTTCGCACCGATCCGACCAGGCGAAGGGGACCTTGGTGGAGGTCAGGGCAGTCAGGGGGCTAACTACCTGACTGTAACCTTTAATGAACCTCCTGTAGAAATTTGCAAAGCCAAGGAACTGCTGTAGTTTCCTGCGGCTTGTTGGTTGGGGCCAATCTCTCACCGCCGCAACCTTGGCCGGATCAGGGGCGATGGAGTTGGAGGAGATGATGAACCCCAGGAAGGACAAAGAAGTGCGGTGGAACTCGCACTTCTCGCCCTTCACAAACAGCCGGTTCTCCAGCAACCGCTGTAGGACCTGACGTATATGCTGGACATGGGTCTCAGGGTCCGGGGAAAAGATGAGTATATCGTCCAGATATACGAAGATGAACCGATGCAGGAAGTCCCGCAAGACGTCATTTACCAAAGCTTGGAACGTCGCGGGGGCGTTAGTGAGGCCGAACGGCATGACCAGGTACTCAAAGTGACCTAACGGGATGTTGAATGCCGTCTTCCATTCGTCTCCCTTCCGGATCCGAACCAGGTGGTACGCGTTTCTAAGATCCAATTTCGTGAAAATTTGGGCTCCATGCAGGGGCGTGAACCCTGAATCCAACAGAGGTAACGGGTATCGGTTGCGAACCGTGATTTCGTTCAGCCCTCTGTAATCAATGCATGGACGGAGTCCGCCGTCCTTCTTGCCCACAAAAAAGAAACCAGCACCCATCGGGGAGGTGGAGTTCCGGATCAGCCCGGCAGCTAAAGAGTCCCGGATGTAGGTCTCCATTGATTCGCGTTCCGGACGTGAGAGGTTGTACAACCTACTGGACGGGTACTCTGCGCCCGGGACCAAATCGATGGCACTATCGTATGGTCGGTGCGGGGGAAGAGTGAGCGCCAAATCTTTGCTGAAAACGTCAGCCAGATCATGGTACTCCTTTGGCACCGCCGATTGATTGGGGGGGGACTTTAACCTCCTCATTAGCCGTCGTGCCGGGAGGAACCGAGGATCCTAAACACTCCCGGTGGCAGGTTTCGCTCCACTGCGTCACAACCGCGGACGGCCAATCTATCCGGGGATTGTGCTTCACCATCCATGGAAATCCCAAAATCACTCGGGAGGTAGAAGGTGTTACATAAAACACAATCTCCTCCCTGTGATTTCCAGACACAACCAAAGTCACTGGCTGTGTCTGATGTGTGATTAATGGAAGCAGGGTGCCATCTAGTGCTCGCATCTGCAATGGTGCCGGCAGAGCCACCAGGGGGAGCCCTACTTCCTTTGCCCATCTGCTATCTAGCAGATTCCCTTCCGACCCCGTGTCTACCAGTGCTGGGGCATGAAGGGTTAAATCCCCACAAAGGATCGTTACTGGGATTCGTGCAGATTTGCGGGGTTTCCCCGCGTGCGTGTTATGACCCACCCTTAGCCCAGTTTCTAAGGACGGGCGTTGTAGTTTGACCGTTTTGGGGCAGTCCTTCTGCATATGCTCACAAGAGCCGCAGACAAAACATTCCCCGCGGGCCAGCCTCCTTTGTCTGACGTTTGTTTTTATTTTGGCCCTGCTCGTGTCCATAGCCTCCTCAGCAGGGGGAGCTGTAGCCACACGGAGCTCTCTGGCAGTGAAGCGTGGGGACGACGTCACCCTTTTGGAACCGGAAGGGGGAGGGACGGCTCGTGCCCGGTCACGCCCCCCGGCCTGCTCCCGACGATGCTCATTCAAACGGTTGTCTAAGCGTATAACCAAATCGACAAGCCCGTCAAAATCCCGTGGTTCCTCCTTAGCCAGCAGGTGCTCCTTTAGGACCAGAGACAGTCCATTTACGAAGGCGGTGCGGAGCGCAACGTTATTCCAGCCGGACCTCGCTGCCGCGATGCGGAAGTCGACTGCATACTCGGCTGCGCTGCGGCGCCCCTGTCTCATTGACAGCAGCACGCTCGAAGCGGTCTCGCCTCTGTTGGGATGGTCAAAAACTTGTTTGAACTCCCGTATAAACTCAGCATAAGACGTTAGGAGCCGTGAATTCTGCTCCCAAAGCGCCGTAGCCCAGGCGCGTGCCTCTCCTCGAAGCAGACTAATAACATAAGCCACCCGGCTGGCGTCTGACTCGTACATGACAGGACGCTGTGAAAAGACGAGCGAACACTGCATGAGGAAATCTGCGCACGTCTCAACACAGCCTCCGTACGGTTCCGGAGGGCTTATGTATGCTTCAGGGGACGGTGGGGGGGGGGTCGTTGAACGACCAGTGGAACGTCTGTTACAGGCCCAGGACCAGCCAGAGGAGTGGCTGCAGCAGCGCCCTGATCGCGCGCTTCCACCCTGGCGGTGAGAGCCTCCAGCTGTTGTGTGTTGGGGGGTGTGGCTGGATGTTTTGGTGTTCTTTTCTTTTCTTTGCTCTTCAGGTGGCATGGAAACTGATTCTTCTGTGGAGAAGGTGCTGGCTGAAGAGTCCTCACCCTCATCAACATCATGTGAAGCACCTGTGACTGGTGCTCACATGCAACCTTAAAGACTTTCAGCTGAAGCAGATAATTGGATGGCGTTCTGCATTTAAGGCATGTGTGATTCAAGCAGAACTGCCGGGAACTCGACCTTGTGATGTCCGTTTGTGAGACGCTGAGGACCGCGCCTGGGTTTGACACATTGAGCCCGTGAAGCAAGGAAGGGTGAGGACACTTGCTGTCAGCACACATTAAAGGTGATTAAGTGTTCGACTAATTGTTGATAGTAACTTGGTGTTTTGTTACACAGTATACTGGAATTGTGATGAGAATTGTGCAGTTTGCTTCTCACTGCTGTGGCGTAAGTGATCCTCCACTTGTTGTGAGAAGCTGCTCATTTGCATAAAGTTAAAAAAGATACAGACCTGAATGTGTTGCTGATAGTGTGTGTCTTTTGAAAGATATTGTTGTAACTGCTGACTTACCTCACCTCTTCTTTGCTTCACAGAGAGTCAGTTTGTCGTGTCCACCTGGGGGGTGTTTGGTGGTGGTAGTGGGTCCAGGAACGCCGGGCTTTGATCCTTGCGGGTGCTGGAGAGCGTACCAACAGTCACTCCACCAGAGGGACGCTGTTTTTGCTTTTACACCTTTTATGCACAGTGGGGGTAATAAATATATTGTTTTTGGAACCGCTTTTCTGGTTATTTGTATCGCTGGGTTCCTTTCTGACGCAGGTCCGCTCCTCAACCCGCGTCGACACATAACACCACCCTCCGGTTAAGGAGAACATTCTGCTCGGCCACTAAATCCAGCCGAGCCGTGAAGGCGGTTAAGATTTGCTGCAGCTCACTCAACACGCCTCCCGCTGACGCCTGCGCTCCTGCCTCTTCCATTGGCCGTTCAAACTCGGGTTGACGCCCCTCGGAGTCCATGACGATTGGCCGAGAAATCCTGTTGTGAAGGTGTCGTAGCACGGACCCACAACAGGGGGCGCAAATGAACGGACAATGAGTAAGCCAAAAAGTAACAATTTAATGTTGTGATAATACACAACTAAATTCACAGAATTTGCACAGTCAATTAACACCAGGTGACGTGTGGGCAGGCTCAAAGATAGAAGACCCCCGACGAGAGAGAAGCCGCGTCCCACACGGCTTCCACCACCAACGGTCTGAAGAACACCGGAGCCGCCAAGTCCCGAGTCCCCAGGTGGCCTCTGTCTTCGGCTGTCGACCCTGGTACTGCTGGCAGAAAGCAGAGATAAGATGTATGAGTGTGAGTCTGCACACTCAGTAATCCACAGTCCAAACACAGTTAGGAGGGAGCACCTCCACCTCCAATCACACACACTCGTGCAGCTCCTGGTCAACCACTTATCTGGGTTGGGGTGTGAGGCGAAGCCGTCGCTGTCACACCAAACGCCAATCCTCCAGACAAGGCAACACTCCAGGAAAACGGCTGCAATAGAAGTTCAGGTTATACACACAAAGTGTCTGTCAGCAGAGAAATTACCTTTCCAATGGTAGTCGATTTCTCGGCGAGGAGGTGGAGTTGCAGTCCGGCCTTTATGGTGATGATGATGAGTGACAGCTGGTGCGATGAGTGACAGCTGTCACTTCTTCTGGGTCTGGCGCCCTCTCGTGCTTGGAGCCCGCACTCCAAGCAGGGCGCCCTCTGGTGGTGGTGGGCCAGCAGTACCTCCTCTTCAGCGGCCCACATAACAATGATTCCTTCTTTATGTTCTCCGATGCCATATACCAGCACAGGGCAGAGTAGCTACCTAAACTCTGTGAGTGAGATAGATTATCTCGTCAATAGTTTTACATCTTCATTGAGGACAACTTTGGATGCTGTAGCTCCTCTGAAAAAGAGAGCCTTAAATCAGATGTGCCTGACTCCGTGGTATAACTCACAAACTCGCAGCTTAAAGCAGATAACCCGTAAGTTGGAGAGGAAATGGCGTCTCACTAATTTAGAAGATCTTCACTTAGCCTGGAAAAAGAGTCTGTTGCTCTATAAAAAAACCCTCTGTAAAGCTAGTACATCTTACTACTCATCACTTATTGAAGAAAATAAGAACAACCCCAGGTTTCTTTTCAGCACTGTAGCCAGGCTGACAAAGAGTCAGAGCTCTATTGAGCTGAGTATTCCTTTAACTAGTAATGACTTCATGACTTTTTTTGCTGATAAAATTTTAACTATTAGAGAAAAAAAATACTCATAACCATCCCAAAGACATATCATTATCTTTGGCTGCTTTCAGTGATGCCGGTATTTGGTTAGACTCTTTCTCTCCGATTGTTCTGTCTGAGTTATTTTCATTAGTTACTTCCTCCAAACCATCAACATGTCTATTACACCCCATTCCTACCAGGTTGCTCAAGGAAGCCCTACCATTATTTAAGGCTTCCTGTTAATTCTAGAATAGAATTTAAAATTCTTCTTCTTACTTATAAGGTTTTGAATAATCAGGTCCCATCTTATCTTAGGGACCTCATAGTACCATATCACCCCAATAGATCGCTTCGCTCTCAGACTGCAGGCTTACTTGTAGTTCCTAGGGTTTGTAAGAGTAGAATGGGAGGCAGAGCCTTCAGCTTTCAGGCTCCTCTCCTGTGGAACCAGCTCCCAATTCAGATCAGGGAGACAGACACCCTCTCTACTTTTAAGATTAGGCTTAAAACTTTCCTTTTTGCTAAAGCTTATAGTTAGGGCTGGATCAGGTGACCCTGAACCACCCTTAGTTGTGCTGCTATAGACTTAGACTGCTGGGGGGTTCCCATGATGCACTGAGTGTTTCTTTCTCTTTTTGCTCTGTATGCACCACTCTGCATTTAATCATTAGTGATTGATCTCTGCTCCCCTCCACAGCATGTCTTTTTCCTGGTTCTCTCCCTCAGCCCCACCCAGTCCCAGCAGAAGACGTCCCCTCCCTGAGCCTGGTTCTGCTGGAGGTTTCTTCCTGTTAAAAGGGAGTTTTTCCTTCCCACTGTCGCCAAGTGCTTGCTCACAGGGGGTCGTTTTGACCGTTGGGGTTTTTCCGTAATTATTGTATGGCTTTGCCTTACAATATAAAGCGCCTTGGGGCAACTGTTTGTTGTGATTTGGCGCTATATAAATAAAATTGATTTGATTTGATTTGATCTATTCCAGTGCAGTTTAAAAGATAAGCTCAATCATCATAGCCCCTAGCAAAGGACCCTGGAACCCGTACTCTCGGAGCACCCCCCACAGGGTGCCTCGAGGGACACGGTCGAACACTTTCTCCAGATCCACAAAGCACATGTGGACTGGTTGGTTGAACTCCCATGAACCCTCAAGCACCCGATGGAGGGTGTAGAGCTGGTCCAGTGTGCCGCAACCAGGACGAAAACCACACTGCTCCTCCTGAATCCGAGGTTCCAGTATAGGTCAAATTCTCCTCTCCAGTACTCTGGAATAGACCTTACCGGGGAGGCTGAGGAATGTGATCCCCCTGTAGTTGGAACACACCCTCCGGTCCCCCTTCTTAAACAGAGGAACCACCACCCTGGACTGCCAGTCTAGAGGCACTGTCCCCGACCGCCACGTGATGTTGCAGAGGCGTGTCAACCAAGACAGTCCCACAACATCCAGAGACTTAAGGTACTCAGGATGGATTTCATCCACCCCAGGAGCCTTGCCACCAAGGAGCTTTCTGACCACCTTGGTGACTTCGGCCTGGATGATGGATGAGTCCGCCTCCGAGTCCCCAGTCTCTGCTTCCTCTCTGGAAGACATGACGATGGGATTGAGGAGATCCTCGAAGTATTCCTTCCACCGCCCGACAACATCCCCAGTCAGGGTCAACAGCTCCCACCCGCACTATAGACAGTGTTAGCGGAGAGCTGCTTCTGCCTCCTGAAGCGTCGGACTGTCAGACTGCCATAATTTCTTCGAGGCCAACCGATAGTCATCCTCCATGGCCTCCTCGAACTTCTCCCATACCAGAGTTTTTGCCTCTGCAACCACACAGGCTGCAGCACACTTGGCCTGCCGGTACCTGTCAGCTGCCTCCGGGGTCCCACTTACCATCAAAGACAAGTAGGACTCCTTCTTCAGCTTGACGGCATCCCTTACCTCCGGCGTCCACCACCAGGTTCTGGGATTGCCGCCGCGACAGGCATCAGAGACCTTGCGACCACAGCTACGAGCGGCCACATTGACAATGGAGGTGGAGAACATGGTCCACTCGGGCTCCATGTCTCCAACCTCCCCCGGGATCTGGGACAAGTTCTCCCGGAGGTGGGAGTTGAAGACCTCGCTGACACAGGGTTCCGCCAGTCGTTCCCAGCAGACCCTCACGATACGGGCCTGCCAGGTCTGACCGGCTTCCTCCCCTCCCAGTGGATCCAACTCACCACCAGGTGGTGATCGGTCGACAGCTCAGCCCCTCTCTTCACCCGAGTGTCCGAGACACGTGGCCAGATGATACGACTACAAAGTCAATCATCGACCTCCGGCTCAGGGTGTCCTGGTGCCATGTACACTTATGGACACCCTTGTGCTCAAACATGGTGTTTGTGATGGACAAACTGTGGCTAGCACAGAAGTCCAACAACTGAACACCACTTGAGTTCATATCAGGGAGGCTGTGCGTCCCAATCACCCCCGTCCAGGTCTCACAAGTTCCCCAGGAGAACAATGGAGTCACTCAGGAAGACCTCGGAGTCGAGCCACTGCTCCTCCGGATGCCCCCTGGACACCTCGTTGGAGAGGTGTTCCGGGCACGTCCCATCGGGAGGAGGCCCCGGGGAAGACCCAGGACACGTTGGAGGGACTACATCTCTCAGCTGGCGTGGGAACGCCTCAGGGTTCCCCCGGAGGAGCTGGGGGTGGTGTGTGTGGATTGGGAGGTCTGGGTGGCTTTGCTTGAGCTGCTGCCCCTGCGACCTGACCGCAGATGAAGCAGAAGAAAATGGATGGATGGATGGATGGATGGATGGATAGCTGGCTGCTTTGGCTGCTGTTCATTGTCATACTACCCATTTTAAAATCATCCTGAATATCCATATTGGGACCAGTGTTGGGAATCATGCATCAAAAAAGTAACTAGTTATAGTTACAAGTTACTTCTCCCAAAAAGTAACTCAGTTAGTAACTCAGTTACCAGAGTATAAAAGTAACTAGTTACCTGACAAAGTAACTATAACATTAAAATGTTGTTCTGGAACAAAAACAATAAGAGATTTTCTGCCATTATTACATGTAAATAATGAAGTACATTCCTTAATATGAAGAGAGAGACAAATAATATATGTAATGTAAACTTTATCAGAATTATTACTACAGTGCAACCACAAAAATAATCAAGAATACAAAATTAACTTTCTCTAAAAATAAAGGCATATGTCTCACACACTCAACAATCAACTCAATTGACGGAAAATATATAAAAGATTGTATTCAGTGCAAAACAGTAAAACAAAATCTCAAAAGTATCAACAGTATTCATATTCATAAATTAACAAAATGTGCTTCAGCTACAATAATGAAATGGTAGCTCTCAGTGCAAAACTAAGCATATGATAAAAACAAGAACTAATAAATATTAGTGTTGCCAACTGTCTGACAGAAGGCTATTTCAAGTATTTTAAAAGTAACTAATTACAAAAAAAATGTGCTTCAGAGAGCTTATAAGTATCATCCAGTGCAAAAATTTAACAATTTGAACAAAATATCAAGTATATTTAAAATAAAGGTAAAAAAAAAAATGCTATTGAACCCCAAGCATACTGTGAAAGTGCTTAACAACAACATTGAATTGACCCAAAAAATAACAACATGGTATTTTCTTATTGCACAACATAAAGGCACACCAGTTTACAACACACTAACCCTTGAACCACTGATTGTACCTCAAGAGGAGCAGCTTTTAAAATCTTTGGTAAGACAGCCTGTTCCTCTTGGGTGAAAATACAATCTTTCCAAGACTAAACAGTCTCTCTACAGGTGCACTTGAAGGAATGGCTGCATTATATCTTATGGAAATTCTCTTGACAAGAGGAAATCCTTCCAAAGTCTCCATTTCTTGTAATGATGACCTGAAATAGTCAGCAACTTGATTTTCAGCAGCTGCTGAAGTGTCTTCTTCTTCTTCAAGGAGAAGAAAGCATCTTCTTTAGCTACAGCTGATCTGTCCATCAACTGTGACGCACTGCTGGTTCCTGGTTTGCCTTCCTCCAGAACTATTTTTCTACACTCATCTAACAGTAGTGCCTTGGCCTCATCTTTCTTTTGTTGTGACCGCAGCCAACGCAGTTTAAATCGTGGAAGAGTTATAGCAGCTATGATTGCCTGTTTACTCCCCAACACCTCCGAAAATCTTGTTCTGATTGCCTGTAATTGTAAATGAGAAATACAGAATTAATATATACCTTTATTATGTATCTATAAGAACACAATAAGTATATTTTTGTAATTGTCAGTATTCTTAACATGATTACGGCACCAGAGAGGTGTCTCAGCAATTGGAGTCCAGATTCAAGGCCTTCAGTTTTCATAATTAAGCTTTCCAATGTGGGCAGGAGCATCCCAAAGTAACAGTTGTCCTCTCCTTGACGAATGTCAAGTGCTACTGTCAGAGGCTTCAGCACTGTGCAGTACTCCTTTATAAATAAATGCTCTCTTTCTGTGATGGCCAACAGGGAAAACTTTGAAGAAATGGCTTTCAACTCCTTAATGGGGATTTTACTTATCCGTGCCAGAGCATCGTAAAATGAATTCCACCTTGTGGAGCAGGGGACAAGGAGCTTTTTGGATATAATTTCGTCCACGGTTTCTGCTGCTACTGTAGAACGGCTTGCTTTGTTTCACAGTGCTGTGCATTTGGCAATCACACTTCTATAGACTCCCTTTGTTTCAGGCTTTGAATGTAGCCACTTTTCAATATCTGTGCAAGAAATTAAATTAAGCGTATGGGATGCACACCTCTGATGAGGAGGCCAAGATAAAACTAAATCTTCCTCATCTTCAGCAGGTTCTTGTAAAATTTCATTTAAGTTGGCAAAAGTGGTCTCCTCCTCCTCTTCATCCCCAGAAGAATCACTTTCTTCCACGGGTGTATATATTTTAAATGCTTTGACAAAATTTGAGCCATTGTCTGTAACAGTCGCAGTTATTTTGTGTGAAATACCATAGGAAGAGTGAATATTGTCTAGTTCTATTGCAATAGTGTCATAAGTGTGACATCCTTTAAATCGTCTGCATGCCAGGGCAGCTTTTCTCCTCTCCATGTTAGTCAGGCTTATCCAATGGGCCGTCACACCGAGATAGCTTTTATTGTGTGCGGTCCAGATGTCTGCTGTTGTTGAGAGGTAATCCAATTGTTCAAACGTGGTTTTAAGTTCAGCATTCATTTTTGTGTATTCTTGGTCAATAAACTTGGAAAAAGTTTTACGACACGGTGGGCACACTTCTGCTCTCGCTGGGATCTTGGACACGAGGGCTTTAAATGATGCGGACTCCACAGTTGATAAGGAGAACATGTTTTCAACCACATACCGTGCAATTAGAGTATTCAGCTCTAAGGACGTGAGACATTTTGCTTCCCCATAAAATCAAGTCTGGTTTCGACGGCCTCATCCCCGTCACCGGAGCTCACGCTGACTGCAGGGCTAACATTAGCAATCAATGTTGTTGTTGCGTGACTCAAAGAAAGATGCTTCATGAGATTAGAATTACTAGACACACTTGTGGACATTGTCTTTGTTCCGGGATACAGGGTGCATCTAACATGGACATTTTTCCCTTTTATTTCAGTGAGTGAATAGTAATGTCGGTACTTCCAACCTGAAAAAGCAACTTTACACTTCGGCTGGTTCGACGCCATCATCGCTCTTTGTTTTGATGCACAGCTGTGCACAGTGTGGCTTTAGCGTGAGCAGAGTGCCCGCCCACTTGCCTCCTTTAGCCAATCATCATCACGTATCGCCGCCACCACTGCTCCACACACCACAGCAGCAGCCGAGAGAAAGACGCTGCTGCTGCTTAATGCTGATGACACAGCTTCAAACTAACGCGCCACGTTACATTCTAAGTAACTATAACGGCATTGTGAACACGACCTAAGTAATTAGTTAGATTACTCCTTTACTGATAAAGTAACGGCGTTAGTAACGGCGTTATATTTTAATGCTGTTAGTCCCAACACTGATTGGGACCAACACACACTTCTCGCCTTTTCATGTTATTGACAGTTCTTGGGTTGAGCATGCTATGACGTCATCACTTTATGCACAGCAGGCGGGTATTGGGATATCCGCCCATTACTGCAGGCGGGTATCGACAGGTAACATAAATGTAAATCTATGCTACCGGCCCAGCAACGCCTCAGTAAGTGATAATAATGTGGTATACTTTCTTGATGCACTTTAAAATGTTGACCCCTCTGTAATTCTTCATTGACCCCTACTTGGCTACAGCTACCACCCTGGGATGGCCATCATACATTTTTGAGTCAGCCATAGTATACTGAAGCTGGATTGTATGTGTTGTTTTTTAATTCCCCTTAAGAGGTACCGATTAGGTGAAAATTGGCTTCTGGCTCATGGACTTTTTTTTAAATTTATTTATTTATTTTTATTTCATTTAAAAGAAAAAGACAGAAAAGCAGAAATGAAATTTACAAGACTTTGAATGAAAAGGAGCAGAGAGAAGAACAAGTCTTATATTTTCTGCCCCTTTTTACAATACAATCTTTCAATTTTAAGTATCATTATTCAACATTATTAAACAGATTACATTTTTGACTTGTCACATACCACTGACTTATTTCATAATTTTAACCATTATTTAAAAGATTACATCCCTAACAGGTTACATTTTAAACTTAAAACATTCTTGACATCACTAACAGATCACACCCTAGGCTTTGTCACAGCCCACTGACTTATTTCATAGTTTCATACTTACTTAATACATCTAATTTAATACGTTTTTTAAATAATTTGAACGACCTTGATTCTTTGATTTCTTTGTTGAGGTTGTTCCATAATTTTACACCATTCACTGCAATACTCTGTTCCTTTACTTTGGTTCTGAATCTTGGTTTTTTAAAGACTTCTATTCCTTTCAAATTATAACTACTTACTCTTTTTTCAAACATATTTTGAATGTTTATTGGTAAGGTATTTTTGTTAGCTTGATACATTGTAATATTTTCAAATCAACTAAATCATGAAATTTAAGTACCCTATACTTAATGAATAATGGATTAGATGAATCTCTAAAACGACTATTACTAATCATTTTTAAAGCTCTTTTCTGCAGAATAAATAATGGTTGTGTATAAGTTGTACATGTTGATCCCCAGATTTCTACACTATAAGTTAAATATGGGACAATCAATGAATTGTACAATATTAATAAACCATAACTATTTAATGAAAATTTTACTTTATGGTAAATGGACTGCATTTATATAGCGCTTTTCCATCTGCATCAGACGCTCAAAGTGCTTTACAATTATGCCTCACATTCACCCCGATGTCAGGGTGCTGCCATACAAGGCGCTCACTACACACCGGGAGCAATAGGGGATTAAAGGCCTTGCCCAAAGGCCCTTAGTGATTTTCTAGTCAGGCGGGGATTTGAACCTGTGATCTTCTGGACTCAAGCCCAACACCTTAACCACTAGACCATCACCTCCTTTATGCAAAACAGCAATGGCTTTCGCTATTTTTCCTATTATGTAATTTATGTGTGACTTCCATGTAAGATCTTCATCAATCATGACTCCTAGAAACTTCATTTCTTTTACCCTTTGTATGTCCATTCCATCTATTTTTAATGACACATCATTATTTCCCACTCTGTCATTAAATAATATGAAATTTGTCTTATTAAGATTTAGTGACAATCTGTTTATATCAAACCAATGTTTAACTTTTTCCAACTCTGTATTTATCACTTGTACTACTTCCTGTATATCTGATCCAGAGTAAAATAATGTTGTATCATCAGCAAATAATATGTTGCCAAGTACTTTAGATACATTCACAAAATCATTGATATACAAAATAAACAGTTTGGGTCCAAGTACCGACCCTTGTGGCACACCATAAATAATGTTACACAATTCTGATTTAGTATTATTTATCTGAACAAACTGTTTTCTGTTTTCTAAGTAGCTTTTTACTCACTGATGTGCAATACCTCTAATTCCATATTGTTGTAACTTGTGAAGCAATCTTGAGTGGTCGATAACATCAAAAGCTTTTTTCAGGTCAATAAAGATACTTACAAAATAATCCTTATTATCTATTGTTGTTGATATTTTCTCTGCTAATTCCATAATTGCCATAGCTGTCAAATGTTTTGTTCTGAATCCATACTGAGCATTATTTAAAATACGATGTTTCTCAATGAATTTGTCCAACCTTGTCACAAAAACGTTTTCCATAATTTTAGAAAACTGTGGACGCAATGACACTGGCCTGTAATTTGAAAAATTATGTTTGTCTCCATTTTTATATAATGGGACTACCTTGGCAATTTTCATTTCGTCTGGGAAAATTCCTGTTGACAGAGACAGATTACAAATGTAAGTGAATGGTTCAATAACATTTTCTATTATACTTTTTACAGTCATCATGTCTAAATCTTCATAGTCAGTTGATCTTTTGCTTACACAGTTTTTTTTACAGTATTTCTTATTTCATATTTTTCCACACTGTCAAGGAAAATACTATTGACCATATTTACAAGTGTATTTAATTTATCTTCTACTATTAGTTTATTTTCCATCAGACTTGATCACACATTTGAAAAATAATCAAACTCATTTACAACTTCCTTTGTGTCATATATCTCTTTATTTTCCTTGACAAAGTAATTTGGAAAAGTTGATTACACTATTTATAATTCCCCATGTTGCCCTCATATTATCTTTACTCTTATTTAATTGTTCACTATAATAATCTTTTTTTTTGCTTCCTAATTATTGTCAATAGTTTATTTTTATATTGTTTGTATCTGTGTTCTGTTTCCTTTGTTTGCTTTTTTAAAAAGCACCTATATAAATAGTTTTTCTTTACACAAGCATTTTTTATTCCCTTAGTCAACCATGGTTTATTAACTCTTTTCTTACTAGTTTTTATTAATTTACAGTTTTTATTATATGATTTCATAAGTATTTTCATAAATGAATTATATGATACATTAACATCACCGACATAAACCTCTTCCCAATTTTGATTCTTAAGGTCATAATTTAATGCCTCTAAGGCTTTTGCTGACTTATCTCTTTTAAAGTTTATAACAGTTTTTTTTTCTTGTACCTATTTTTGTATTTAAATATTGAAAAAACTGGTAAATGATCGCTAAGATCTGTCATCAAGATCCCATTCTTAATAATTTCATCTGTTCTATTTGTGAATATATTATCAATTACCGTTGCACTTCGCGATGTAATTCTGGTTGGTTTTGTTATCAAGGGGAATAACCCCAAACTATACATTGAATTCACAAAATCACTTGTTCTTTGGCAACTGGAGCTTTCTATATTAATGTTAAAGTCTCCACACATAAAAAGCGTTTTGTTTTTGATTTGATGGAATAATTCTATTATTTTATCTGTAAATTTCACAACACAAGAGTCTGGTGCTCTGTATACACAACTGATTAGAATATTCTTAGATGTTTCATGTACAATTTCCACTGTTACAATTTCTACGACATCATCTATAATTGTCATTTCTTCTACAATTGTACATGTCAGATCAGTTTTTGTGTACAGAACTGTTGTGAGGGCCGCTGAAGAGGAGGTACTGCTGGCCCACCACCACAAGATGGCGCCCTGCTTGAAGTGCGAGCTTCAAGCACGAGAGGGCGTCGGAGCGACCAGGAGTGACAGCTGTCACTCATCATCCATACCAGCTGTCACTCATCCACTACTCATCACCACCACCATAAAGGCCGGACTGCAACTCCACGCCCCCACCGAGAAATCAACTACCAATCAGGTAATTTTCTCTGCTGACTTAAAATTCGAGTATTAGTCTGATCTCTTTTTGCAGCCGTTTTCCTGGGACGGATACCCTGTCTGTGGAGTTAGCGTTTGGTGTGGACTGCGACGGCTTCGCCTCACACCCCACCCAGATAAGTGGTTATCTCAGGAGCTGCACGAGTGTGTGATTGGAGGTGGAGGTTCTCCCTCCTTTACTGAATACAGACTGTGGGATTACTGAGTGTGCGACCTCACACTCATCTGGACTGTCTCTGTTCTCTGCCAGCAGTACCGGGTCTGACTGCTGAAGACAGCGGCCACCTGGGGCGCAGGGCTTGGCGGCTCCGGTGTTCTTCAGCTCCGTTGGCGGTGGAAGCTGTGTGGATCCGGCTTTTCTCTCGCCAGGCGTCTTCTATCGTCGAGCCTGCCCACAGGTCACATGGTGTATGATTGACAGTCACTGTATTGTTATTGTCTGTACATCGTTGTGTGATTCACAACATTAAATTGTTACTTTTTGGCTTATCCATTGTCCGTTCATTAACGCCCCCTGTTGTGGGTCAGTGTCACGACACTTTCACAACAGGATTTCTCGGCCAATGTCATGGATCCCGAGGGGCGTCAACCATCGCTTGAACAGCCAATGGAAGAGCGAGGTGCACAGGCGCCAGCAGGAGGCGTGTTGGGTGAGCTGCAGCACATCGTAACCGCCTTTACCGCTTGGTTGGACTTAATTACCGAGCAGAGCAGTGTTCTCAATCGTAGGATGGAGGCTCTCACCGCCCAGGTGGAAGCGCGTGCTGCACCACCTGCAGCACCTCCTCCTGCTGACCGTGTGCCAGAAACAGACATTCCGCTGGTCGTTCAACGAACCCCCCCACCTTCCCCTGAAGCATACATAAGTCCTCCGGAGCCGTACGGAAGCTGTGTGGAGACGTGCGCGGACTTCTTGATGCAGTGCTTATGTGATCAATTTGCTTCGAGGAGAGGCACGCGCCTGGGCTACGGCGCTTTGGGAGCAGAATTCACGGCTCCTAACGGTTTATACTGAGTTTGTGAGGGAGTTCCGACAGGTGTTCGACCACCCTCATAGAGGCGAGACCGCTTCAAGTGTGCTGCTGTCGATACGGCAGGGGCGTCGGAGCGCAGCGAAGTATGCAGTCAACTTCCGCATCGCGGCAGCGCGAGCCGGCTGGAATGCTGTTGCATCTTTTCTCCGGATCCTGAGACCCATGTCAAGCATGTACGTCAGGTCCTACAGTGGTTGTTGGAGAACCGGCTGTTTGTGAAGGGCGAGAAGTGTGAGTTCCACCGCACTTCTTTGTCCTTCTTGGGGTTCATCATCTCCTCCAACTCCGTCGCCCCTGATCCGGCCAAGGTTGCGGCGGTGAGAGATTGGCCCCAACCAACGAACCGTAGGAAACTACAACAGTTCCTCGGTTTTGCAAATTTCTACCGGAGGTTTATCAAGGGCTACAGTCAGGTAGTTAGCCCCCTGACAGCCCTGACCTCCACAAAAGTCCCCTTCACCTGGTCGGATCGGTGCGAAGCCGCGTTTAGGGAGTTGAAACGCCGGTTCTCGACTGCACCGGTTCTGGTGCAGCCCGATCCCAAGCGCCAGTTTGTTGTTGAAGTGGATGCCTCTGACTCAGGGATAGGAGCCGTGCTGTCCCAGAGCGGGGAGTCCGACAAGGTTCTCCATCCATGTGCCTACTTTTCCCGCAGGTTGACCCCAGCTGAACGGAACTATGACGTCGGCAATCGGGAACTTCTTGCGGTGAAGGAGGCTCTTGAGGAGTGGAGACACCTGTTGGAGGGAGCATCGGTACCATTTACGGTTTTCACGGACCATCGGAACCTGGAGTACATCCGGACCGCGAAGCGTCTGAACCCCAGGCAAGCCCGCTGGTCGCTGTTCTTCGGGCGTTTTGACTTCCGGATCACCTACCGCCCCGGGACAAAGAACCAACGATCTGACGCCCTGTCCCGGGTGCACGAAGAGGAGGTCAAGACCGAGCTGTCAGACCCCCCTGAAACCATCATCCCCGAGTCCACTGTCGTGGCCGCCCTTACCTGGGACGTGGAGAAGACCGTCTGGGAGGCCCTGACACGGAGCCCGGACCCGGGGACAGGTCCGAAGGACAAACTGTACGTCCCACCAGAGGCCAGGGCTGCGGTCCTTGACTTCTGTCATGGTTCCAAGCTCTCCTGTCACCCAGGGGTGCGAAGGACCGTGGCAGTGGTCCAGCAACGCTTCTGGTGGGCGTCTATGGAAGCCGACGTCCGGGAGTATGTCCAGGCCTGCACCACCTGTGCCAGGGGCAAAGCCGACCATCACAAGGCCCAAGGCCTCCTCCAGCCTCTGCCTGTGCCTCGTCGCCCCTGGTCTCATATCGGCCTGGACTTTGTCACGGGCCTCCCGCCGTCCCAGGGCAACACCACCATCTTAACGATAGTGGACCGGTTCTCCAAGGCGGCCCACTTTGTGGCCCTCCCGAAGCTCCCGACGGCCCAGGAGACTGCAGACCTCCTGGTCCACCACGTTGTGCGTCTGCATGGGATTCCATCAGACATTGTCTCGGATCGTGGTCCTCAGTTCTCCTCCCAGGTCTGGAGGAGTTTCTGCAGGGAACTGGGGGCCACCGTCAGTCTCTCGTCTGGGTACCACCCCCAGACGAACGGGCAGGCAGAGCGGACTAACCAGGAACTGGAGCAGGCCCTCCGCTGCGTGACCTCCACGCACCCGACGGCCTGGAGTGACCATCTGGCCTGGATCGAGTACGCTCATAATAGCCAAGTCTCATCTGCCACCGGGCCTCTCCCTGTTTGAGGTGTGTTTGGGGTACCAGCCCCCATTGTTTCCACTGGTGGAGGGAGAGGTCGGGGTGCCCTCGGTCCAGGCCCATCTGAGGAAGTGCCGTCGGGTGTGGCGTACCGCCCGCTCTGCCCTGCTCAGAGCCCGGATGAGGGCTAAGGCCCATGCAGACCGCCGGCGTATCCCCGGCCCCTGCATACCAGCCCGGGCAGGAGGTCTGGCTATCCACTAAGGACATCCCCCTGCAGGTGGAATCCCACAAACTAAAGGACAGGTACATCGGACCATTTCCCATACTCAAAGTCCTCAGTCCAGCCGCAGTGAAGCTGAAGCTGCCAGCTTCACTGCGGATACACCCCGTGTTTCATTTGTCAAGACTCAAGCCCTGCCATACCTCACCACTGTGTGCCCCGGGACCAGCGCCGCCTCCTGCCCGGATCATTGACGGGGAGCCCGCGTGGACGGTACGCCGGCTCCTGGACGTCCGTCGAAAGGGCCGGGGGTTCCAGTATCTGGTGGACTGGGAGGGTTATGGCCCCGAAGAGCGCTCCTGGGTGAAGAGGAGCTTCATCCTGGACCCGGCCCTCCTGGCTGACTTCTAAACCCGTCACCCGGACAAGCCTGGTCGGGCGCCAGGAGGCGCCCATTGAGGGGGGGGTCCTGTTGTGTGGGCCGCTGAAGAGGAGGTACTGCTGTGGAGTTGGCGTTTGGTGTGGACTGCGACGGCTTCACCTCACACCCCACCCAGATAAGTGGTTATCTCAGGAGCTGCACGAGTGTGTGATTGGAGGTGGAGGTTCTCCCTCCTTTACTGAATACAGACTGTGGGATTACTGAGTGTGCGACCTCACACTCATCTGGACTGTCTCTGTTCTCTGCCAGCAGTACCGGGTCTGACTGCTGAAGACAGCGGCCACCTGGGGCGCAGGGCTTGGCGGCTCCGGTGTTCTTCAGCTCCGTTGGCGGTGGAAGCTGTGTGGATCCGGCTTTTCTCTCGCCAGGCGTCTTCTATCGTCGAGCCTGCCCACACGTCACCTGGTGTATGATTGACAGTCACTGTATTGTTATTGTCTGTACATCGTTGTGTGATTCACAACATTAAATTGTTACTTTTTGGCTTATCCATTGTCCGTTCATTAACGCCCCCTGTTGTGGGTCCGTGTCACGACACTTTCACAACACAGAACAATACCTCCACCTTTTTTTTATCTCTTCTGTTTACAAAATACAGCTCATATCCCTCCATTTGAACATCAGCCATGAGGTCATCTTTAAGCCAAGATTCAGTGATTGCAAATTTATTTTTAAACTGATTTAAATAATCTTTTATTTTTGATATTTTACAATACAAGCTTCGGCTGTTTATATGTATGAGTGACAGGGTATCTTCTGTAATTTTTTCACTATTTAGCTGTTCTTCCATATAATACTCACAACCAATTGATTTTAAGTCAAATATACTTTCATCAATGTTGGTGTCTATGGAATCCAGATGCTGTCCCAGATATTGATTCTGACAGAGGAGTAAAGAGCACACACTATGCCCAGGCCACAGGGAGGATCCAAGATTACAACAGAAAACAAAACTACAGACTCTGGACACAAACAGGACTCACAATGTCATGGTAATAGGAAGCATTCTGGAGGACGTTTGCTTGTTTGAGGAGGTGTTTGTATGTGACGTTTCCTTTTCAGAAGATGTGACTGGGTTGGTATGGTGTGGCGTTGCATCTTGCAGGATCCATCTAGTGGATCTGGACTGGCCACTGGCAGGAGCTCAGGTCTGAGTTCTGGGGACTTTAGTGGAGCACTGGGATCTGAGAGTTTGAAATTCATGCTCTAGTTGATGCTTTGCTGAGAATTCTGTTGTGTGGGCTGCTGAAGAGGAGGTACTGCTGGCCCACCACCACCAGATGGCGCCCTGCTTGGAGTGCGGGCTTCAAGCACGAGAGGGCGCCGGAGCCACTGGGAGTGACAGCTGTCACTCTTCATCAGCACCAGCTGTCACTCAGTCAACTCATCACCATCTCCATAAAGGCCGGACTGCAACTCCACCTCCTCGCCGAGAAATCAGCTACCATTCAGGTAATTTTCTCTGCTGAAGAAAACCTTGTGTAATAGTCTGAACTTCTCATTTGCAGCCGTTTTCCTGTGACGGTGTTCTTATCTGCGGTATTGGCGTTTGGTGTGGACTGCGACGGCTTTGCCTCACACCCCAAACCAGATAAGTGGTTAAACAGGAGCTGCACGAGTGTGTGATTGGAGGTGGAGGTGCTCCCTCCTTAAAGAACACAGACTGTGGGATTACTGAGTGTGCGAAATCGCACTCATCAATACTATTTCTGTTCTCTGCCAGCAGTACCGGGTCTGACTGCTGAAGACAGTGGCCACCTGGGGCGCAGGGCTTGGCGGCTCCGGTGTTCTTCAGATCCGTTGGTGGTGGAAGCTGTGTGGGATCCGGCTCTTCTCTCGCCAGACGTCTTCTATCTTCGAGCCTGCCCACTCGTCACCTTGTGTATAATTGACATTCCACCATATTGTTGTTGTCTGTACTTCGTTGTGCGATTCACAACATTAAATTATTACTTTTTGGCTTATCCATTGTCCGTTCATTACTACCCCCTGTTGTGGGTCCGTGTCACGACACTTTCACAACAGGATTTCTCGGCCAGCGTCATGGATCCCGAGGGGCGTCAACCATCGCTTGAACAGCCAATGGAAGAGCGAGGTGCACAGGCGCCAGCAGGAGGCGTGTTAGGTGAGCTGCAGCACATCTTAACCGCTTTTACTGCTCGGTTGGACTTAGTCACCGAGCAGAGCATTGTTCTCAATCGAAGGATGGAGGCTCTCACCGCCCAGGTGGAAGCGCATGCTCAGGGCGCTGCTGCAGCACCTCCTCCTGCTGACCGAATGCCAGAGACAGACATTCCACTGGTCGTTCAACGAACCCCCCCACCTTCCCCTGAAGCATACATAAGCCCTCCGGAGCCGTACGGAGGCTGTGTGGAGACGTGCGCGGACTTCTTGATGCAGTGCTCGCTCGTCTTTTCACAGCGTCCCGTCATGTACGCGTCAGACGCTAGCCGGGTGGCTTACGTTATAAATCTGCTTTGAGGAGAGGCACGCGCCTGGGCTACGGCGCTCTGGGAGCAGAATTCATGGCTCCTAACAATTTACACTGAGTTTGTGAGGGAGTTCCGACAGGTGTTCGACCACCCTCATAGAGGCGAGACCGCCTTCAAGCGTGCTGCTGTCGATACGGCAGGGGTGTCGGAGCGCAGCGAAGTATGCAGTCGACTTCCGGATCGCGGCAGCGCGAGCCGGCTGAAATGCTGTTGCGCTCCGCGCCGCCTTTGTAAACGGACTGTCTCTGGTCCTTAAGGAGCACCTGGTGGCGAAGGACGAGCCGCGGGATTTAGATGGGCTTATCGACCTGGTTATACGGTTAGACAACCAATTAACGGAACACCGACGGGAACGAGACGAGGGGCGTGGCCAGGCACAAGCCGTCCCTCTTCCTCCCGGGTCCGAAAGGAAGCCGACTTCCCCACGCTCCACTGCCAGGGCTCTCCACGTGACAACAGCTCCCCCTGCTGACGTTGCGATGGAAACGAACAGGGCCAAAAAACGATCAGATCAGAGACAAAGGAGGCTGATCCGTGGAGAGTGTTTTCTCTGCAGCTCTACCGAGCACATACAGAGAGAATGCCCCACACGGTCAAAACAACAGCACTCGTCCTTAGAGACTGGGCTAAGGGTGGGTCACAACACCCACATGGGGAAACCCCGACGATCTGCACGAATCCCAGTCACGATCCCGAGTGGGGATCTAACCCTTCACGCCCCAGCACTGGTGGACACGGGGTCGGAGGGGAATCTGCTGGATAGCAGATGGGCAAAGGAGGTTGGGCTCCCTCTAGTGGCCTTACCGTCACCATTGTCGGTGCGGGCGCTAGATGGCACCCTTCTTCCACTAATCACACACCAGACACTGACATTGGTGGTGTCTGGGAATCACAGGGAGGAGATTGTGTTTTATGCTACACCTTCTACCTCCCGAGTGATTTTGGGTTTTCCATGGGTGTTAAAACACAATCCCCGGATTGATTGGCCGTCTGGGGTTGTGGTTCAGTGGAGCGAAACCTGCCACCGGGAGTGTTTAGGATCCTCGGTTCCACCCGGTGTGACTGCTAAGGAGGAGGTTTCAGTCCCCCCCAATCTGACGGCGGTGCCGGCCGAGTACCATGACCTTGCTGACGTCTTCAGCAAGGATCTGGCACTCATGCTGCCCCCACACCGTCCGTACGATTGTGCCATTGATTTGATACCGGGCGCTGAGTACCTGTCCAGCAGGCTGTACAACCTCTCACGTCCGGAACGCGAATCAATGGAGACCTACATCCGGGACTCGTTAGCTGCCGGGTTGATCCGGAACTCCACCTACCCGATGGGTGCTGGTTTCTTTTTTGTGGGCAAGAAGGACGGCGGACTCCGTCCATGCATTGATTACAGAGGGCTGAACGAGATCATGGTTCACAACCGATACCCGCTACCTCTGTTGGATTCAGTGTTCACGCCCTTGCATGGGGCCCAAGTTTTCACAAAATTGGATCTTAGGAATGCTTATCACCTGGTTTGGATCCGGAAGGGAGACGAGTGGAAGACGGCATTTAACACCCCATTAGGTCACTTTGAGTACCTGGTCATGCCGTTCGGACTCACCAATGCGCCCGCGATGTTCCAAGCGTTGGTTAATGACGTCTTGCGAGACTTCCTGCATCGGTTTGTCTTCGTATATCTAGACGATATACTCATCTTTTCTCTGGATCCTGAGACCCATGTCAAGCATGTACATCAGGTCCTACAGCGGTTGTTGGAGAACCGGCTGTTTGTGAAGGGCGAGAAGTGCGAGTTCCACCGCACTTCTTTGTCCTTCCTGGGGTTCATAATCTCCTCCAACTCCGTCGCCCCTGATCCGTCCAAGGTTGCGGCAGTGACAGATTGGCCCCAACCAACAAACCGTAGGAAACTGCAACAGTTCCTCGGTTTTGCAAATTTCTACTGGAGGTTCATCAAGGGCTACAGTCAGGTAGTTAGCCCCCTGACAGCCCTGACCTACACAAAAGTCCCCTTCACCTGGTCGGATCGGTGCGAAGCCACGTTTAGGGCGTTGAAATGCCGGTTCTCGACTGCACCGGTTCTGGTGCAGCCCGATCCCAATTGCCAGTTTGTAGTTGAAGTGGACGCCTCTGACTCAGGGATAGGAGCCATGCTATCCCAGAGCGGGGAGTCCGACAAGGTTCTCCATCCATGTGCCTACTTTTCCCACAGGTTGACCCCGGCTGAAAGGAACTATGACGTCGGCAATAGGGAACTTCTTGCAGTGAAGGAGGCTCTTGAGGAGTGGAGACACCTGTTGGAGGGAGCATCGGTACCATTTACAGTTTTCATGGACCATCGGAACCTGGAGTACATTCGGACCGCCAGGTGTCTGAACCCCAGGCAAGCCCGCTGGTCGCTGTTCTTCGGGCGTTTTGACTTCCGGATCACCTACCGCCCCGGGACGAAAAACCAACGATCTGACGCCCTGTCCCAGGTGCATGAAGAGGAGGTCAAGACCGAGCTGTCAGACCCCCCTGAAACCATCATCCCCGAGTCCACTGTTGTGGCCACCCTCACCTGGGACATGGAGAAGACCGTCCGGGAGGCCCTGACACGGAGCCCGGACCCGGGGACAGGTCCGAAGGACAAATTGTTCGTCCCACCATGGCTGCGGTCCTTGACTTCTGTCACGGTTCCAAGCTCTCCTGTCATCCAAGGGTGCGAAGGACCGTGGCAGTGGTCCGGCAGCGCTTCTGGTGGGCGTCTATGGAAGCCGACGTCCGGGAGTATGTCCAGGCCTGCACCACCTGTGCCAGGGGCAAAGCCGACCACCACAAGGCCCAAGGCCTCCTCCAGCCTCTGCCCGTGCCTCATCGCCCCTGGTCTCACATCGGCCTGGACTTTGTCACGGGCCTCCCACCGTCCCTGGGCATGACTACCATCCTCACGATAGTGGACCGGTTCTCCAAGGCGGCCCACTTCGTGGCCCTCCCGAAGATCCCGACGGCCCAGGAGACTGCAGACCTCCTGGTCCACCATGCCGTGCGTTTGCATGGGATTCCATCGGACATTGTCTCGGATCGTGGTCCTCAGTTCTCCTCCCAGGTCTGGAGGAGTTTCTGCAGGGAACTGGGGGCCACCGTCAGTCTCTCATCTGGGTACTACCCCCAGACGAACGGGCAGGCAGAGCGGACGAACCAGGAACTGGAGCAGGCCCTCCGCTGCGTGACCTCCGTGCACCCCACGGCCTGGAGTGACCATCTGGCCTGGATCGAGTACGCTTTGGGGTACCAGCCCCCATTGTTTCCGCTAGTGGACAGAGAGGTCGGGGTGCCCTCGGTCCAGGCCCATCTGAGGAAGTGCCGTCGGGTGTGGCGTACCGCCCCCTCTACCCTGCTCAGAGCCCTGACAAGGGCTAAGGCCCATGCAGACTGCCGGCGTTCCCCGGCCCCTGCATACCAGCCCGGGCAGGAGGTTTGGCTATCCACAAAGGACATCCCCCTGCAGGTGGAATCCCAGAAACTCAAGGACAGGTACATAGGACCTTTTGCCATACTCAAAGTCCTCAGTCCGGCCGCAGTTCCCTAACGGGAACAGCCGAAAGACAAAGAAGAAGAAGAAGAAGCAGCAACAGTGCAGTTATAATACTCTGATTTGCTCATCTTTGTGATCTGGCAGCAAAATTCAGCAGCAGCATGTGTGGGCAGGCTTACTTTTTTGTTTTTTAATCATTTTTTTGGCAACGTGACATATACATGCCATTTAAAGCTTGGCTGCTTCTGAAGTGGGAATTTAGTCACTCAACTTTGTTCTTATTTTTACCATCACTTTAACATTGAGGGTCCTACGTTCTGCCCAGAGCATAACGCAGTGCCTAGATCATGGAAACTTCCATCCATCACTGCTGTCATTTTCACACCCGGAGCCTATGTTGTTTACATAGGAAATATACTTCATTCGTCTGTGCAGCCATGGGTGCATTGGTCCTGAAATGAGGTGGGGTCATGCACAGTCTTCATGTATAGTTATTGTGAGGCACCACCAGGAATCTGTTTGGCCAAATACCAACAGGAACCTGCTCTAAAGTCAAGTTCAGTTTTTCTGTCACTTTAAAAATAAATTTTTTGTTTTTACTTTAAAAAGTTAGTGTGTGGGCTGCCTTAAAATTGTGAACTGACTGACGTTGAGAAGACAAGTTCAGGTAACGTACAGTGATTCAACCAATGTGTCATCAGCACGAATCATTGATTGATGGATTCATGGTTAGTAACATGTTTTAAGAACAAAGTGCTTTCTCGGATTTAGGCAGGTGGGTTTCCAGTGCCAAAGTGGTCATGAGATTTGACTCATGACCGAAAGAACGAGATCACGAGTACAAGCGGCCGAGATGAGTTTCCTCCGCAGGGTGGCTGGGTGCTCCCTTAGAGATAGGGTGAGGAGCTCGGTCACTCGGGAGGAGCTCGGAGTCGAGCCACTGCTCCTCCACGCCGAAAGGAGTCAGTTGAGGTGGCTCGAGCATCTTTTCCGGATGCCCCCTGGACGCCTCGCTGGAGAGGTGTTCCGGGCACGTCCCATTGGGAGGAGGCCCCGGGGAAGACCCAGGACACGCTGGAGGGACTACATCTCTCGGCTGGCTTGGTAACGCCTTGGGGTTCCTCCGGAGGAGCTGGGGGAGGTGTGTGTGGATTGGGAGGTCTGGGCGGCTTAGCTTGAGCTGCTGCCCCCGCGACCCGACTCCGGACAAAGCGGAAGAAAATGGATGGATGGATGGTTTCCAGTGCAACACTATGCAGTTAACAATAACAAAGATATGTTAGCGACATACAATTGTGTTTAGGTAGTGTATGGTTAACGGTAACCTGTCTTTGTTGCTGTTAACAGTGAATTTTTCAGCCTGGGCCTCATAACCTCAACGAAGTTGGAGGTTATGTTTTTGCCCCTGTTTGTCTATCTGTTTGTGAACAGCCTGGAGCCCACAATTTTTTATATATTGTTCTGAAATTTTTACTGAGGATTCAGATCCTGATAGGCAAGAAGTGATTCAATTTTCAAGGTCATAGGTCAAAGGTCAAAGTCAGGAAAATCTGTGTCAAAAAAAAACATCAAATTTCATTCATATTTGAGAGTGTTATGTAGGATGGTATCTTTTATCGACTGAAAAAGTTTGATCCAGATCTGATCCAGATTGTGGATTTTGTGGCCATTTCAATTTAATATTGAAAATCCCATTTGGTGTACATTTTGCATTATATCTCAATCAAAAGTGCCTTAGTCACTCTCATTTTTCTGTTATGGATTTACCTCCACCACCAAAATTTTATGCCTTTTTGTCTTCCTGTTATCAGTCGCAAACCAAGTGCCAAAAAGCAAAGACAAATTGTGCATAACGGAGACAACCAATGTTCTGTGAAAATTATCTGGGAAAAATCATTTCAGAAACCACAAAAGTGGGAAAAAAAACACCTGACACCCCCAAAAACTTTGATTCAAGTGCATGAACTCCGTAAACACATACTCTTGACATTCAATCACATCTAATTTAGCTCATGAAAAGTCACGTCTAACAGGACTTTGACCTTGAAAATTTTTTCCAAGGTAAGATTTTGTGGAATTGGAAACTAGTGTTGGTGCAGGTTTGCGCTCTGCAAGCGCGGTGCTCTAGTTTTGAGATGTTTTTGGGTTCAACTTTTCACTTTTGATAAAAACTATTTTAACTGGTTCAGTATTGCGCTGGAATGCTAACATCATGACGGGCTCAGCGGCCGTACGTGACAAGCTAAAATCCTCAACGTAAACTGTTTCTTGTCATTACAAGTGTCTGGTATCACATGGTGTTACATCATCACTAAAGGTGAATACACTTTTTAAAACGTCTGATTTTTACGGTTACTGTCTTACCTTAACCTTGAAATTTTGAGATTGGCAAACTTCTGTTCTTACAGTGTGACTGGAACAAACAACGGGAAAGAAATACTCAGTTTATGTACCCTGTCGCATCACTTTCTTATCAACGTTTCTATTGCCTATTTCCACCGTATAATGGTTGCTAAACTTCTGTCCGAGCAGGAATGAACCATCAAATCAATTGTTTGCTGCTATCACAGTTCATTAACTTGGTTTTCAAACAGAGCATCAAACTCATAACCACGATCCACTCGTGGATAATATCATTACAAGAATCGGACTTCAGGGAGTAAAGCGTGCACTGTGAGAGTGCGTCGACGGTATTGTTTAAGCACTACAACATCAATAAGAAGTATATATAGTCGGTCCCTAAACACAGTGGTGACGCGCCACTGATTAGTGTCCACAAAAGGACATGTTTTGCTCAGCCTTTGTACCTGTAATGGATTTGTTGCCACAGCAGCTGATGAAGATTTCAAGTAATCTTTTTTCCCCTCAGTATGTGGTGATGCTTATGATAATATTCCACACAATTGGGCCCTTGTGAGATGACAATACACAATTGATTGCAGTTGCTCGAACAATATAAAATTCCCTCGTGTCAAATAGTCTGGCCTCAACGCCAGAACAAACAAAAAAAAAGGCACGACAAAAACCTTCAGATCCTAAATGTCACTGCGGCATTACGGGTGACAGCGACGGTTTTCATTTATTAACAGCTCGAGAAGCCCTCACGGCCGTCGACAAGAGAACTGTGCCGTTACTCATATTGGAAATCCATGTTCAATGTTCAGACTGACCATCATTTTTCTCAAACCTAACAGACCCGAAAATGCTTAATCAATTATACAAGAAATGAAGGAGCATTAATATCCCTACTGTGAATATTGAGTCATGGCCCGTCAGTGCTCTTATATAATATAACATCAGTGATTTGGGACGCCCATGATAAGTCAATACAGTGTGTTATCAGAAGTCAAATATTCACTTTCAGGGAGACCAAGAACTTTCAGTTCATGTTGAATTAATAAAAGCTGTTACAGCACAACGAGAGATCAACTAAAAGATTTGAGCTGTGTGAACTGTTAAATACTCGGTGAGTTCCTTTTTTGCTTTGAAGCATTTCATGACCTTTTTTTTAAAGGTTCATAATTACATTAAGAAATACATCAGTGTCGTACTGTATGTGAGTGCTCGCACAAGAAGGGGAACAAGTGAGGGAAGCCACCGAGACGCCCATAACAACTCTGAAAGAATTACATGCTTTTGAGTGAGTCCATCACCTGTCACACAGTTCCATGGTGGACACTTTCAGCAAGACATATTCAGTGATTCAGAAATGTTTATGTATCCATCTGCTGATTTGTATAAAGAAAAGTGTCTGGAAAAGTGATGGCTTGTATTAACAATGGTTCTTACACTCAACAAAAATATAAATGCAACACTTTTGGTTTTGCTCCCATTTTGTATGAGATGAACTCAAAGATCTAAAACTTTTTCCACATACATAATATCACCATTTCCCTCAAATATTGTTCACAAACCAGTCTAAATCTGTGATAGTGAGCACTTCTCCTTTGCTGAGATAATCCATCCCACCTCACAGGTGTGCCATATCAAGATGCTGATTAGACACCATGATTAGTGCACAGGTGTGCCTTAGACTGCCCACAATAAAAGGCTACTCTGAAAGGTGCAGTTTTATCACACAGCACAATGCCACAGATGTTGCAAGATTTGAGGGAGCGTGCAGTTGGCATGCTGACAGCAGGAATGTCAACCAGAGCTGTTGCTCGTGTATTGAATGTTCATTTCTTTACCATAAGCCGTCTCCAAAGGCGTTTCAGAGAATTTGGCAGTACATCCAACCAGACCACAACCGCAGACCACGTGTAACCACACCAGCCCAGGACCTCCACATCCAGCATGTTCACCTCCAAGATCGTCTGAGACCAGCCACTCGGACAGCTGCTGAAACAATCAGTTTGCATAACCAAAGAATTTCTGCACAAACTGTCAGAAACCATCTCAGGGAAGCTCATCTGCATGCTCGTCGTCCTCATCGGGGTCTCGACCTGACTCTAGTTCGTCGTCGTAACCGACTTGAGTGGGCAAATGCTCACATTCGCTGGCGTTTGGCACGTTGGAGAGGTGTTCTCTTCACGGATGAATCCCGGTTCACACTGTCAAGGGTAGATTGCAGACAGCGTGTGTGGCGTCGTGTGGGTGAGTGGTTTTCTGATGTCTATGTTGTGGATCAAGTGGCCCATGGTGGCGGTGGGGTTATGGTATGGGCAGGCGTCTGTTATGGACGAAGAACACAGGTGCATTTTATTGATGGCATTTTGAATGCACAGAGATACCGTGACGAGATCCTGAGGCCCATTGGTTGTGCCATACATCCAAGAACATCACCTCATGTTGCAGCAGGATAATGCACGGCCCCATGTTGCAAGGATCTGTACACAATTCTTGGAAGCTGAAAATGTCCCAGTTCTTGCATGGCCGGCATACTCACCGGACATGTCACCCATTGAGCATGTTTGGGATGCTCTGGACCGGTGTATACGACAGCGTGTACCAGTTCCTGCCAATATCCAGCAACTTCGCACAGCCATTGAAGACGAGTGGACCAACATTCCACAGGCCACAATTGACAGCCTGATCAACTCTATGCAGGAGCACAAGGAGACACAAGGAGATGTGTTGCACTACATGAGGCAAATGGTGGTCACACCAGATACTGACTGGTATCCCCCCCCCATAAAACAAAACTGCACCTTTCAGAGTGGCCTTTTATTGTGGGCAGTCTAAGGCACACCTGTGCACTAATCATGGTGTCTAATCAGCATCTTGGTATGGCACACCTGTGAGGTGGGATGGATTATCTCAGCAAAGGAGAAGTGCTCACTATCACAGATTTAGACTGGTTTGTGAACAATATTTGAGGGAAATGGTGATATTGTGTATGTGGAAAAAGTTTTAGATCTTTGAGTTCATCTCATACAAAATGGGAGCAAAACCAAAAGTGTTGCGTTTATATTTTTGTTGAGTGTATATTTACTGTATTTTCCACAGTATTTTTCATTATTTTTTGTTTTATTTAATAGTTTCATTTCATTTTCATTTATTTATATAGTGCCAAATCACAACAAGGTTGCCTCAAGACGCTTCACACAAGTAAGGTCTAACCTTACCAATCCCCAGAGCAACAGTGGTAAGGAAAAACTCCCTCCGAGGAAGAAACCTCAAGCAGACCAGACTAAAAGGGGTGACCTTCTCCTTGGGCCATGCTACAGTCACAAATCACAAAACAATTCAGAAAACGAACATACAGTTTGAGAGGTCCAGCAACTTATACGAGGTGCATTCAAAACATTTCCAACCATTGGCTGCAAATACAATTATTCACCTGGTGGTCTGAAATCCTATTAGCCTTTGAAGTAGTGTCCTTGGGACTGCACACTCTTTGGAATGGTGTCCAGCTGGGCCATAGCATTCCGCATGCATGTCATCTTATCCTGACACAACTCGAGTCCCTTCTAGTGTCGTTTCGATCTTGGGGAACAGCCAAAAATCAGAACGAGCCATGTCCGGAGAGTAGAGAGCCTGACGTATCACAGGAGTGTTGTACTAGGGGAGCTACGACCACTACCTTTGCACACCCCCCCCCCCCCCCCCCCAGGACCAAACCAAACCAACTTTTTTAGGTTTCTTAGATGACCCCAAAACACAATCAGGATGTTCCCAAAAATAAAAACTGGCCTCAAGCCAGTTATCCACGATGGTGTCCAAGATGGCTTCCAAAATAGGGTTTTTCACTAAAACACCTTTGAACAACATATAGACAACTTAAATATCACAGAGATTCAATGATAAGGGTCTATTGGTGGCCATTTTGGACGCCATTTTGAATCTTACACCCATGAATGAATTTAGTTTAGGCACAAATGAGTTTGCTGGGACCTGCAATGGTCTTCCCATTAAATCTCTGTGATACTGAAGTTGTTTAAAGGTGTTTGAGTGAAAAACCCTATTTTGGTGGCCATCTTGGATAACTGGCTTGAGGCCCGTTTTTATTTTTGAGAACATCCTGATTGTGTTTTGGGGTCATCTAAGAACCTAAAAAAATTGGTTTGGTTTAGTCCTGGGCGGGGGGGGGGGGGGGGTGCAAAGGTAATGGTCGTAGCTCCCCTAGTATTGTGTTTGGTCAGGAAATCCTGAATCAGCTGAGCTGAGTGGGTAGGTGCGTTGCCATGATGGAGCTGTCAACTTTTTGCCACCCAACGATGTCGTTGTTTGCAGCACACAACATCACAAAATTGACATAGGACCTCCTGGTGGTACTCTTTATTAATATTTTGGCCTTCTGCTGCATACTCCTGATGCACCACCCCACGAGAGTCAAAGAAAATGGTCTCCATGACTTTGACCTCACTGTGAACATGCCGTGCTTTCTTTGGCCTCAGTGACATTGGATGACTGAAATTTTCTGTTGAAGTCTCATCAGCAGTGATGATAGTGTTCAATAAGTTGGGGTCAAGGGTTACACATTCTAGCATGTCCTGTGAGATTTCTAGATGCAGTTCTTTCTGCTTTTGCACAAACCTTTCTGACCCTTTCTTCCATATTCCCACCTGGAATGTACCAAATCTGTGCTCATCCCTGTGAGGAGGAAGCGTAGCCCTAAACAGAAGCCCCGTGTACACCGTCAACCCGTTCACATCTCTAACCGTTTTTCCCCACTCGACGATACACTCGCCGAGGATCAAACTCTGGTTATTGGCGACTCTGTTTTGAGAAATGTGAAGTTAGCGACACCAGCAACCATTGTCAATTGTCTTCCGGGGGCCAGAGCAGGCGACATCGAAGGACATTTGAAATTGCTGGCTAAGGCTAAGCGTAAATTTGGTAAGATTGTAATTCACGTCGGCAGTAATGACACTCGGTTACGCCAATCGGAGGTCACTAAAATTAACATTGAATCGGTGTGTAACTTTGCAAAAACAATGTCGGACTCTGTTGTTTTCTCTGGGCCCCTCCCCAATCAGACCGGGAGTGACATGTTTAGCCGCATGTTCTCCTTGAATTGCTGGCTGTCTGAGTGGTGTCCAAAAAATGAGGTGGGCTTCATTGATAATTGGCAAAGCTTCTGGGGAAAACCTGGTCTTGTTAGGAGAGACGGCATCCATCCCACTTTAGAGGGAGCAGCTCTCATTTCTAGAAATCTGGCCAATTTTTTGGGATCCTCCAAACTGTGACTGTCTAGCGTTGGGACCAGGAGGCAGAGCTGTGGTCTTATACACCTCTCTGCAGCTTCTCTCCCCCTGCCATCCCCCTATTACCCCATCCCCGTAGAGACGGTGCCTGCTCCCAGACCACCAATAACTAGCAAAAATCTATTTAAGCATAAAAATTCAAAAAGAAAAAATAATATAGCACCTTCAATTGCACCACAGACTAAAACAGTTAAATGTGGTCTATTAAACATTAGGTCTCTTTCTTCTAAGTCCCTGTTGGTAAATGATATAATAATTGATCAACGTATTGATTTATTCTGCCTAACAGAAACTTGGTTACAGCAGGATGAATATGTTAGTTTAAATGAGTCAACACCCCCGAGTCACACTAACTGTCAGAATGCTCGTAGCACGGGCCGGGGCGGAGGATTAGCAGCAATCTTCCATTCCAGCTTATTAATTAATCAAAAACCTAGACAGAGCTCTAATTCATTTGAAAGCTTGTCTCTTAGTCTTGTCCATCCAAATTGGAAGTCCCAAAACCAGTTTTATTTGTTATTATCTATCGTCCACCTGGTCGTTACTGTGAGTTTCTCTGTGAATTTTCAGACCTTTTGTCTGACTTAGTGCTTAGCTCAGATAAGATAATTATAGTGGGCGATTTTAACATCCACACAGATGCTGAGAATGACAGCCTCAACACTGCATTTAATCTATTATTAGACTCTATCGGCTTTGCTCAAAAAGTAAATGAGTCCACCCACCACTTTAATCATATTTTAGATCTTGTTCTGACTTATGGTATGGAAATAGAAGACTTAACAGTATTCCCTGAACACTCCCTTTTGTCTGATCATTTTTTAATAACATTTACATTTACCCTGATGGACTACCCTGCAGTGGGGAATAAGTTTCATTACACTAGAAGTCTTTCAGAAAGCGCTGTAACTAGGTTTAAGGATATGATTCCTTCTTTATGTTCTCTAATGTCATATACCAACACAGAGCAGAGTAGCTACCTAAACTCTGTAAGGGAGTTAGAGTATCTTGTCAATAGTTTTACATCCTCATTGAAGACAACTTTGGATGCTGTAGCTCCTCTGAAAAGAGAGCTTTAAATCAGAAGTGTCTGACTCCGTGGTATAACTCACAAACTCGTAGCTTAAAGCTGATAACCCGTAAGTTGGAGAGGAAATGGCGTCTCACTAATTTAGAAGATCTTCACTTAGCCTGGAAAAAGAGTTTGTTGCTCTATAAGAAAGCCCTTCGTGAAGCTAGGACATCTTTCTACTCATCACTAATTGAAGAAAATAAGAACAACCCCAGGTTTCTTTTCAGCACTGTAGCCAGGCTGACAAAGAGTCAGAGCTCTATTGAGCTGAGTATTCCATTAACTTTAACTAGTAATGACTTCATGACTTTCTTTGCTAACAAAATTTTGACTATTAGAGAAAAAATTACTCATAACCATCCCAAAGATGTATCGTTATCTTTGGCTGCTTTCAGTGATGCCGGTATTTGGTTAGACTCTTTCTCTCCGATTGTTCTGTCTGAGTTATTTTCATTAGTTACTTCATCCAAACCATCAACATGCTTATTAGACCCCATTCCTGCCAGGCTGCTCAAGGAAGTCCTACCATTATTTAATGCTTCAATCTTAAATATGATCAATCTATCTTTGTTAGTTGGTTATGTACCACAGGCCTTTAAGGTGGCAGTAATTAAACCATTACTTAAAAAGCCATCACTTGACCCAGCTATCTTAGCTAATTATAGGCCAATCTCCAACCTTCCTTTTCTCTCAAAGATTCTTGAGAGGGTAGTTGTAAAACAGCTAACTGATCACCTGCAGAGGAATGGTCTATTTGAAGAGTTTCAGTCAGGTTTTAGAATTCATCATAGTACAGAAACAGCATTAGTGAAGGTTACAAATTATCTTCTTATGGCTTCGGACAGTGGACTTATCTCTGTGCTTGTTCTGTTGGACCTCAGTGCTGCTTTTGATACTGTTGACCATAAAATTTTATTACAGAGATTAGAGCATGTCATAGGTATTAAAGGCATTGCGCTGCGGTGGTTTGAATCATATTTGTCTAATAGATTACAGTTTGTTCATGTAAATGGGGAATCTTCTTCACAGACTAAAGTTAATTATGGAGTTCCACAAGGTTCTGTGCTAGGACCAATTTTATTCACTTTATACATGCTTCCCTTGGGCAGTATTATTAGACGGTATTGCTTAAATTTTCATTGTTACGCAGATGATACCCAGCTTTATCTATCCATGAAGCCAGAGGATACGCACCAATTAGCTAAACTGCAGGATTGTCTTACAGACATAAAGACATGGATGACCTCTAATTTCCTGCTTTTAAACTCAGATAAAACTGAAGTTATTGTACTTGGCCCCACAAATCTTAGAAGCATGGTGTCTAACCAGATCGTTACTCTGGATGGCATTTCCCTGATCTCTAGTAATACTGTGAGAAATCTTGGAGTTATTTTTGATCAGGATATGTCATTCAAAGCGCATATTAAACAAATATGTAGGACTGCCTTTTTGCATTTACGCAATATCTCTAAAATCAGAAAGGTCTTGTCTCAGAGTGATGCTGAAAAACTAATTCATGCATTTATTTCCTCTAGGCTGGACTATTGTAATTCATTATTATCAGGTTGTCCTAAAAGTTCCCTAAAAAGCCTTCAGTTGGTTCAGAATGCTGCAGCTAGAGTACTGACGGGGACTAGCAGGAGAGAGCATATCTCACCCGTGTTGGCCTCCCTTCATTGGCTTCCTGTTAATTCTAGAATAGAATTTAAAATTCTTCTTCTTACTTATAAGGTTTTGAATAATCAGGTCCCATCTTATCTTAGGGACCTCGTAGTACCATATTACCCCATTAGAGCGCTTCGCTCTCAGACTGCGGGCTTACTTGTAGTTCCTAGGGTTTGTAAGAGTAGAATGGGAGGCAGAGCCTTCAGCTTTCAGGCTCCTCTCCTGTGGAACCAGCTCCCAATTCAGATCAGGGAGACAGATACCCTCTCTACTTTTAAGATTAGGCTTAAAACTTTCCTTTTCGCTAAGGCTTATAGTTAGGGCTGGATCGGGTGACCCTGGACCATCCCTTGGTTATGTTGCTTTAGACGTAGACTGTGTTTCATAATTATTGTATGGCCTTGCCTTGCAATGTGGAGCGCCTTGGGGCAACTGTTTGTTGTGATTTGGCGCTATACAAGAAAAAAGTTGATTGATTGATTGATTGATCCCTACCTCGTCCAAAAGTTCTTGGATGGTAACATGATGTCATCCATGACCAAAGTCTGTATTCTGTGTCAATTGCTTGGTGTTGCTCTTCACTGATGTGTGCCCATGTTTGAAGCGGTTATACCACTCTTTTATTTGTGTTACACTCATGGCATCATGGCTTCCACTTGGATATCACCAAGCTTTTGTCAGAATTTGATGCAATACCTTTGTTCAAGTCTTTCCATCATGTTCTAGAGAATCCTGGCGGGTGCTCGGTTCATAAGGGCTTTGAAGATGGAGGGACTGTGTAAAACACTTTGAAATTCCTTAATAGTAGGTCCAGTATTTATGTTAAAAAATACAACTGAATTAAAGCTAAAAGTCAGTACTAAAAGCACATCTTGATCGTTTCATTTCCACTGTACTACGGTGGCATACAGAGGCAGAATTACCAAAATTGTTTCGATGTTGAAATATTTATGGATCTGACTGTGTTGCAAGTGGCTTTTTTAGGTTACAAATTGTCTCTTGATTTTAAATTCTAATTCAGTCATGTTGTAACAAAGAGCTGTTTGGAATATAATGAAGGACAGAGCATAGAGGTGTGTGAGGCTCCATAATGAAGGCAGGAATTCTGGGACGAGTGGTGCACCTGCATGCCATTTCTCATCATTGCTTCCTCACACCAACGTCATGGACCACTTCACGGCCTTATGGCAGTCCACTGAATTTGTTATTCTGGAGCCTGTGTGAATTAGCCAGGAAATGACTGTATTTGTTATCTGTGGAAAAAGAGCCTCACAAAGCCAATTTGAAAGCGTAATAGGCCTGACGTCAGGGACAAAATCTGGCACAAAAAATGCTCAAGATCAATTCATCAGGATGCATTCTTGTTCATTAGCATCAGGGGGATTCAGAGTGGGCTATAATTTGTGCATCTGTGGGGTGGATTTGGAAAGCAGTTGAACACTATAGTTTAACAGATAATCTCTCACACCAGTGACACCTACATGAACTAAATTTGTGAAAGAAACTCATTATCGACATGTGCAAGCTTAACGAAATCCATATTTGTGTTTTATAGATTTTCTGTAAAACAGCATGTGATGATTCATTTCAATAGTGTTTCCATTTTTTTCAGCATCACAGAGTGAAAAAATGTAGACCTCTGCAATTAAGAAAAAAAATTACTACAAATTGAGTCATAAACATTCACGTTGCTGAACTGAAATAGAAAAGTCCAAAGAGACTGATGTTATTGTAGGGATGCATGAGAATTTTGAATGCAAAAGCTGCCTGAGCTGCCACCTACCTCTGTAGTAACGGCATTAGTATGGGTGTAAATCATTACCATGTAATCAGCATAATAGACCTACCTACTCAACTTTATGTTATGTTTATGAAATCAGCAGCACATCTTTGCGGCCTGAGATCATAGCCGAGCTGTAAACAGGCATTGTGTGCATTTTGGTGTTCATCAGGGACTGCTGATGAGGAGTTCTTTCTGTAAGACACACCCCCCTCATCAGCATTCGAGTTGTAATCACTCAGTGGATAACAACAATGGGCAAGGACAGCTAGGCTAAGGTAAGCAGCTCACTCTGTGATGTGTTATCTTAAAAGGTTTATTTGCATTTAGTGAGGTAAACATAGGCACATTTACCTACACAGCGGAAATGTTCATGTTCATGAAACTGGACAGTTCTGACATTGTGACCTGTTCAGGAGTGAAACAAAACATTTTATTCTGAGTGTGTCTTATTGTACCATCCAATAACATTTAGGGAATAACTGTGTTGTGTCTGATGATTTATGAACATTCATGCTGGTTATACAGTCGCAAACTGAGCTTTACCGGTGACGGTAAAATGGATATGAAAAGAAAAATGAATTGCTGACATACGTATATGAACTCTATCAACAGATTTGCGGAAAAAATGCAGTTGGATTGGAATCATTAATAGCAAGCAAGCCTGCTTAAGTGCTTACATTCTAAAGCACAGATTAAATTAATTTACATCTATATAGTGCAACAGATAAGAGAATATTTAGAGTGGAATCCTGCAAATGGTGATAAAAGCATCAAATTCGGCAGAAATAGTCCTCAAACAATCCTCTTTTGAAAAAAAAAAAACGATTAGCCACTTGAATTTTCAGTTGGCGTTCAGGTAGAGGTCAATTGAAGAATTACACAGGAGTCAAAATTAAAAGATGCTCCAGTCATATTGAAACCTATGCCACATTATTTGCCTGATCGTAAAGATTCCAAAAAGGTATGGTTTGGATGGTCTGTAACTGAATTCTATGGAGTTATGGGATAAAAATAGCAAGAATGGTGACAAAGGTCAGTGTCGGTTTGTACAGGGGTCAAAAGTTAAAGTTGCTCCAATTTTGATAAAAAGTTATGCAAATTACTAGTTGAGTTAACACAGTTTTAAAAATGAATAGTTTGGACCATGTATCATCCTTACTTCTCACTTTATGGGATAACATATATCACATGTCATAGAATCCAATAGACATAGACCTTGTTTGACCTTTACTTTGGAGACCAAGCATTCAACACTGTCAAAACTATTCCATTTATTAATCCTATTAGCTCAACCAATAATGTGTATCACTTTGTACTAAAATTGGAGCAACTTTAACTTTTGATTCAGTCACAGATAGTCCAAACTATACCTTTTTGGAATCTTTATGATCAGGCAAATAATTTTTCAATATGATTGGGGCATCTTTTAATTTTGACCTCTGTGTAATTCTTCAATTGACCTGACCTACCTGACCACCGATTGAAAAGTCAAGTGGCCAATTGTTTTTTCAAAAGAGGAGTGTCTAAGGAGTATTTCTACCTAACTTGATGCTTTTATCACCATTTGCACGATTGTTTCAGTTATCTGCTGCACTAATAGTGAAAAGATGACCCCAAATGATCTAAAAACAGAGCCAAGATTTATAAATGAGTTTATGAGAAACTTCTCCTTTAACTCTATTATACTGTGATAGATACATAAAGTACAAACTGTGCAGAAGTGCCATGAAAATGCAGTAAGGTATATATTCTATTATGCATTCCAAATCTAAGGTGGAACTCTACTAGTGTTTACTAAGGTACACCTAAATATCTTTAAAGGGGGGGGGGGGGGGCACTTAGGTGCCTGGTCTTGAGAACCAGGGATGGTTGGTTTAAAAGCTTTTTTATCCAATGGGAACTCTCCCTACCCACCTAAGTGGCTCAAGAATATGGACAGCATATATATATATATATATATATATATATATATATATATATATATATATATATATATATATATATATATATATATATATATACATACAGTGTTGCCACAGTTACTTTGAAAAAGTAATCCAATTACTGATTACTCCTTGAAAAAGTAACAGTTAAGTTACTGATTACTCAATTGTAAAAGTAACTAAGTTAGATTACTAGTTACCTTTTTAGTTACTTTTCCCAGCTGCCGACAACAACCCCCTGCCACCTCAACATGACAATGATACCTGTTTTGCCAAAACTCACTTTATAGCCACCCTTTCTTGACTTCAATGAAAATAAATACTTGTTTTATAAAAAGTAAAATAAAGACCTCTTTCTTGACCTCATATTTAACTGTTGACAGCACTGTAACAGTAAAACTTGCAATTTCTAACCTACATTGTTTATAAATGTAACTATTAAATTCTAACATTTTTCTAACATTTAAATTCTCTCTAAACATTTTACTTGTCGAAATTATTATTATTTTAAGCAATATTAGTAGTTGTAGTAAAAAACGGCTTCAAAACTGGACCTTTAATCTAGGGGTGTTGTGAGGGGTGGGCACATCCTTGCCCCACGTCCCCATTCCATCTGGATTCGCCCCTGCTTTGGCGTTTGAGCACAAAGAATGGATAACATTTATTTATGCAGAAAACAGGACCAAATTTACAGGTAAGAAAGTTTTATTGCGTTTTCACATCATGTGGTCCTCAGAAAGACAGTTTAGGTGCATTTGAGTGGAAAATAGTTAGTTGTTGATGCCGGTATATATATAAGAAACATTTACACAATCAGGGCAGTAAGCAACATGTACAAGAAATAGAGTTACTGCATAATATTATAGGAGTTACTTCATGAAACCTAAGTGTTCATACAGGAGAAGATTGTAGTACACATCTACCTAGTCCGTAAACTTGTTGTAAAAGTAAATTATAGCTCATAGGCTAAGATATAAATCTTGTTATGTTATTATAGAAACAGAAGCTATGATGTAATATGTTTTAGGTTTCTATCTGATGTTCATCCTGCTAGCTAGGTTATGGATTGCTACTACATGAAGACAAATTCCATCCTCTACATGCTTTCTAATGGAAACCCCAAACTTAGATACTATCTATTGATATCTATTAAAGAACCCTTTAAACTGAAGAACCATTAAAAATCTACACCATGTAAAATAAAAGTGCAAATCCCAAATTTGGCTAACCATAGCCAGAAGAGCTACCATTAATTTAGCCATTAACTAGCCTAGCGCACCTTGCTAGCCAACAAAGCTAAATAAAGACGGTAAGTACAGTATAAAGCACACCATGAGTTCCCCACTATTAGCACTAAAGTATATGTTGCATTTATTTTTGAATCATACATTTCACAAGAGTAGAGATAAAAAAACCTTTTTGGAATAATTTGGAAAAACTATTCAGTCACATTCAGGGGTTGGTAAGGTTAGACTTTACTTGTGTGATGCGCCTTGAGGCAACTTTGTTGTGATTTGGTGCTATATAAATGAAAATAAATTGAATTGAATTGAACATAAAAGCTTAAAGATCAGCTAAATTTTTATAATTTTGTGTGTGTGTGTGTGTGTGTGTGTGTGTGTGTGTGTGTGTGTGTGTGTGTGTGTGTGTGTGTGTGTGTGTGTGTGTGTGTGTGTGTGTGTGTGTGTGTGTGTGTGTGTGTGTTCCATTACACCCCTATTTTGGCACATACACGTTGCTTCAGAATATCACAGGACCTCCCATGCACATATAGTCTAGAAAATATGTTACTTAATTTAACATTGAGACTTTGAAATGATGCATTATGCAGTAGTATTAGTAATTACTAAAAGACTGTCATTTTGATGTATTTGCACTATAAAAATGAAAACTAGGACCCATCATTTGGTTTCACTTAATGTGTATGTACTGTATGTTCTTTGGACAGTGTATCAGCTTTGTTGTTGAAACACCACTGCAGCAGATAAATGCATATAAGAAGCTTTCATTTAAGATAGAAACACCAAATTTGGCACAATGGTACTTCTTGGTCTACCTTTTGCAAAAAAGTCATTAGTCACTTTAATTTCTGTAATGACAGCCATTTTTCAAGATAGTGCCTAGAAAAAAAAAATCTGTGCATATGTTTTTAATAAGTGCATATGCTACAGGATGTGTATACTGCAGAACGTGCGGTGGTGTTTGGGGTGTCAGGGTTTAGTTGCAGAAGTAGTACTTTTTTTGCTTTTAGAGTCCGCGGTGGAAGGAATACTTCGAGGATCTCCTCAATCCCATCATCACGTCTTCCGAAGAGGAAGCAGAGATGGGAGACTCAGAGGCGGACTCATCCATTACCCAAGCCGAAGTCACCGAGGTGGTCAGAAAGCACCTCGGTGGCAAGGCTCCTGGGGTGGATGGTCTTTTGCTAAGGGCTATCCGGTCCCTGTACGACTGCAGCAGGAGCTTGGTCCGCATTGCCGGAAGTAAGTCAAGCCTGTTTCCAGTGCACGTTGGCCTCTGCCAGGGCTGCCCTTTGTCACTGGTTCTGTTCATTACCTTTATGGACAGAATTTCTAGGCGCAGTCAGGGTGTAGAGGGGGTCTGGTTTGGGAACCACAGAATCTCATCTCTACTGTTTGCGGATGCTTCAGCGTGCAGTGGAGTGGTTTGCAGCCGAGTGTGCAGTGTCGAGGATGAAAATTAGCACCTCCAAATCCGAGGCCATGGTTCTCGACCGGAAAAAGGTGCTTTCCCCTCTTCAGGTCGGTGGAGTGTCCTTGCCTCAAGTGGAGGAGTTTAAGTATCTCGGGGTCTTGTTCATGAGAGAGGGACGGATGGAGCGTGAGATCGACAGACGGATTGGTGCAGCGTCTGCAGTGATGCAGTCGCTGTATCGGACCATTGTGGTGAAGAGAGAGCTGAGCAGGGGGCAAAGCTCTCGATTTACCGATTGAGCTACATTCCGACACTCACCTGTGGTCATGAGATTTGGCTCGTCACCGAAAGAACAAGATTGCGAATACAAGCGGCCAAGATGTGTTTCCTCCTCAGGGTCACTGGGCGCTCCCTTAGAGATAAGGTGAGGAGCTCGGTCACTCGGGAGGAGCTCAGAGTCGAGCTGCTGCTCCTCCACATCGAAAGGAGCCAGCTGAGGTGGCTTGGGCATCTTTTTCGGATGCCCCCTGGACGCATCGCTGGAGAGGTGTTCCGAGCACGTCCCATCGGGAGGAGGCCCCGGGGAAGACCCAGGACACGCTGGAGGGACTACGTCTCGCAGTTGGCTTGGTAAGGCCTCGAGGTTCCCCCAGAGCAGCTGGGGGAGGTGTGTGTGGATCAGGAGGTCTGGGCGGCTTTGCTTGAGCTGCTGCCCCCGCGACCCGACCTCGGATGAAGAGGAAGAAAATGGATGGATGGAGTCCACCATGTCATTTGGACAGCAAACACTAGTCCTCACTGCTCATTGCCCTGCACAAGCAGTTGCCACACCCCAGTAAACCGCATTGGCTTGCATGCTAACCTGGGTCAGAGTCACACACCGAGACTGGAAACTTCCAGAATGGACTGCTGAACAAATATAACAATGACTTCAACATTATTCCCCCAAAATTTAAATTATAAGTATTTATACCAAATCTGATGCTTGTATCATCAACTGAACGATTCTTTCACTTATTTGCTGCACTAAAGATTTCATTTATTTACTTAAGAATCTTGTTATTTTTGTTGTCATGCTGTCTTCTTCAACCCAGAATAACATCACGAGCTTCAGTTGTGGGTCACCTTATACGAAGATGTTTAAGGACGAACTATATATAAAGCATAGTTCTGTTTGGTTTGGTTTTTTTAAGTTGGAGCACAAACATTATTGGACACACACACTCAAGCCAAAAGAAAGATTTGCGACACTGTAACAACAAATCACTGTGAGACATTTGTCGGTTTGTCGTTGTTTCTTTTCATTTCCCGCGCTCTCTGTTGCCCACGCATCATGAGCCAGAACAATGGCAGCGTTAATGGAAACATTTACCTGAACCTGCTGCTCACCTCAGAACAAAGATGTATTAATATACTCACAATTATTGACAGTATTCATTCAGTGCTCTATCTTCAGCTCGGCAACATCTGGCACTGGAGGATTACATCAACACAGTTGATTGTGGTTTGCAAACGACAAGATCCTGCAGCTCGCCAGACGCACAGACATCTGGAGCGTATTTTTCTATTTTTCTGTTGCGGAAATTAAATGTAGGTGATCAGGCCAGCAAACATTTTACATTTCGGCTTTGACTTGAAAGCTGTTGATGTGACTGAGTGGAAATAAGGTGCTGACAAATGAGTGTGTGACAGTGAAGCCAATTTTGCTTCTTTGCAGCAGGTAGTCTGCTGGATAAGCATAAACAGGGTTTTCTTTTTTTTCTTCCTTAAGTAAAGTGGAAGAGCAAATTGCAGTGGATTAACTCAGCATTGTTCCTCAGCATTCAGCTCAAGTGACACATCCCCACTTATTCAAGTCCTTAATTACAGTTTATAGCAGGTGGGTGGTTGAGGCTGGAGCCAGTGGAAAGAGGGAGAGGATGAAGATGATGTTAAAGTGAGACTGCAACACTCACATCGAGGGGGGAAAAACAAGTAGACAATAGCTTAGTAATGCTTTCCTTATGAACAATGTTAATAAATTTAACATTTTCTCACATTAAACCTTGTGTCTATATAGCAATTGTTTTTTGTTGTTGTTTTCTTTTTAGTTTGTTTGTTTTGGGTTTTTTGGTCTGGCTGCATTTTTTTTTTTTCAATTATTTTTTTGTGCAGCCATCCTAAGTGCCTTTAAGTTGAAAATCCCTAAACTGCTTGGAAAGACACAGTGACATCACTGCATTGCCTTTTCAGGTGCTCTTTATTCTGACATTCAGCTGATTTGTCACTCAGTATCTATCACAGTAGATGCAAAAACTCATTTGTGACAGCAGATTGGACAGATGTTATGTTCCTGCTGGGGGTGAGTACTTTTTATCACTGTATATTATATGTTGGTTGTTAGCTGTTTATTGTCATCATAGAACCAAATCCCACATGCAGGGTTTTTCTCCTCTTCAAAATGCTGAAACCACTGGGATGAAGGGTTTCAGCGCACTTCCGTCTGTTTTTATCAGACTTTCCCAGGAATCAAAGCACTAATCAAAATAAACTCTAATAATAAAATAAACATGCCAATAATAAAAGTACACAACAACAATGCAAAGAGTAAAAAATAATGAAAGAGCTGATAATACATTAATTGCATTAATTTTTGAACTATTAATGTACAAAATATGAAAGTGTACCACAACAAAATCCACGGGTCAATGCTGATGTGCAGATTCTGCTGAGGGAAAGAGATCCAGATTCATGCCAGGAGAAACATAAGCCAAAAGTATATAAATTATTTATTAATTATTAATAAGCATAAAATCTGTTTAAAGTTTTTCTCTATTCAGTGGAACAGACTAATACTCCTAGTAGTTTTTTGGTGGTGTTGTTTAGGTTAAGATGTAATGTCACCACAGGAATATCAAACTGAAGTTGCTGTCTTGGTAAACTTTCTAACCCCCTTCTTGTGGCCGCTGGTAGAGGTTTTGTTTGAAGATGTCGTCTGGTCTTCCCTGTGATTGTGTGTTATTGTTGAGAGTCGGCGCACTAACCGCCACTGTCCTTTGGTCTTTTCAGCTGATCTCAGGAAGCCTCTTCTTTAACGTCTGCCTGACTTATGAGGATGCACTTCATTACTATGTGGTACAGCAGGCTCAAATCAAATCGGCCGGTGCCTTGTGTCTATGCATGTTTTGAGTGCACGCTCATGTGCGTGCGCGTTAAATGATCTATGGTGCATGCACAATGAAAACCCTTTGGCTTTAGACACTGTTTATCAAATACTAATGCAGCACTTGGTGACGCACACAAACAGTGTATAGTGCTGGCCTCAGTGTTTGGTTATACTCTATAATGGATGGTGAGTGTGAGATTGAGAGTTTTTTGAGTTCAGTGTAAGCACTCTAGGTATCTGAAATAGCAAAATGCAGATGCCTCTGATGCTTGAGTCTTGTTTTCAGTTATTCAAGCCTTGTCAGCCCGATGTATCAGATCGGTTATCCAACAACTATGAGAAATATTTTAGAATGTGTCACTCACACCGTGGAGTTGACACTGACACTGCCAACATTTGTATCTGCATCATGTCAGTAAGGTGTATGAACAAGTCTTAACAGTTATTTGAAGGGAAATTGGGTGGGAATCTCAGGATTATGCTAAACTTTGGAAAGATGAAAGAAGTATTAGTTGAAAGTATGCATGAAGCCAATAGTGCTTCCGTCTTTGGGGGGGGGGGGGGGGGGGGGGGGGGGGTGTAAATTTGGTTGAGGATTGGGCAAAGGCACTGAGGGTGGAATTGATCTTGTATGTCATCTTTTGCAGTTCCACTCTGACCTCAGATATGATCTTTCTTATTAACTTTTTGTATCAGTTGGTATCAAGACCCTTGATGCCATGTCCCCTGCAGATATGTATCTGTATTTACCGTTGCACACACTGGTCATTTTTCAAACAGAATCTACCTATGACAGTCTTCTGCTGACTTTTCCTTTAAAGGAAATTTCAGTATAATCCTAAAAGTATCAGACATTTCATTCCTTTCTAGTAAGCAATGCTAACCATATCCACATGTCCACATGTATGGTAAAAATGGAAAAGTTACTGGTGCTGATATGTAGACATATTTAAAAAGCCTCATTTCCATTTCAGAACAGACTGCACTTCAGAAAAAATTCCTTTGTCCAGTCAATAAAACAAATAATAAATTCATATATATATATATATATTTGTTGTGATTTGGCGCTATATAAAAAAAATGATAGATAGATAGATAGATAGATAGATAGATAGATAGATAGATAGATAGATAGATAGATAGATAGATAGATAGATAGATAGATAGATAGATAGATAGATAGATAGATAGATAGATAGATAGATAGATAGATAGATAGATAGATAGATAGATAGATAGATAGATAGATAGATAGATAGATAGATAGATAGATAGATAGATAGATAGATAGATAGATAGATAGATAGATAGATAGATAGATAGATAGTAAATATTACAGCTATGGCTGACATTTAGAAAGTATAGTACTCAGATACTTTTGAAGAGACCATTATAAATGTATTTCCAAATTGTCATTCCTCAGACTCAATGAGTTGTTTTGTCAGGGTTGGGTAGAGTCCAAGAGCATGCAATGGTGTCACATCACCACATCCACCATACCATGAAACCGCATTGGGTTCATATTCATATTATGAGTGTACTTGTATAAGGCACATCTGAATACTGTAGTCTTAAAATATCACTGCATTAGACTTTAGACTTGGTGTTAGGTAGTTTAAAGTGCAAATACCTTCTTGTGATGCATGATAGCAAATTAGTACATTTGGTATTGTAGGAAAATGTGTCCTGAGTATAAAAACAACTGCTTTGGGTAGAAACTACTAGTCAGATGTGCTGCTTTTGTGCATAGTGGATTATGAGTGCCCTCATAAGAACTATATACTGTTATCCAGTAGCTGTATAAAAACCATGCTTTGATATTAGTGGCATTAACTAATCAGTAATGAACACAATAAAAAGCCACTGATGAACAGTACAGAATGTTCAAATCCAGCAAATGTCATTGGATGTCTTTTGAAACAAAACTGCATTTATGGGAAATCATTTGTGACACATAAACTTCAACTTTCAACAATGTGCGTTAATCTTTCAGTTACTGATTAAAGTGATCAAAACATAAACTCAAAACATTAAAGTGATTATTAACTCTTTGATCCCAGTCCTCATTCCATGTAATACCCAAATGCAGGAATATTGATGTAATGGCTATTGTACAGCTGGAGACCCCTGAGCAGAAAACAACACAGATGGAAGTTCAAATAGTCTTTATTTACAGCTCTCAGGATGTTAGCAGATTGAGAATAACAGCGTCCAGGTGGGAACACGAACACACACATGGTACAATTCATCCTGGTCCTGGTGGTTCCTCACTTTCTGCATGATTGTGAGATTTGGATGCCAACTAGTGATCTAAGGCAACAATTGGATGTCTTTGGTACCACGACTCTTCTGAGAATCCTTGGGTAGCACAAGAATGACTTTGTGTCAAATGAACAGTTATCAATCAATCAATCAATCAATTTTATTTATATAGCGCCAAATCACAACAAACAGTTGCCCCAAGGCGCTTTATATTGTAAGGCAAAGCCATACAATAATTACGTAAAAACCCCAATGGTCAAAACGACCCCCTGTGAGCAAGCACTTGGCAACAGTGGGAAGGAAAAACTCCCTTTTAACAGGAAGAAACCTCCAGCAGAACCAGGCTCAGGGAGGGGCAGTCTTCTGCTGGGACTGGTTGGGGCTGAGGGAGAGAACCAGGAAAAAGACATGCTGTGGAGGGGAGCAGAGATCAATCACTAATGATTAAATGCAGAGTGGTGCATACAGAGCAAAAAGAGAAAGAAACACTCAGTGCATCATGGGAACCCCCCAGCAGTCTAAGTCTATAGCAGCATAACTAAGGGATGGTTCAGGGTCACCTGATCCGGCCCTAACTATAAGCTTTAGCAAAAAGGAAAGTTTTAAGCCTAATCTTAAAAGTAAAGAGGGTGTCTGTCTCCCTGATCTGAATTGGGAGCTGGTTCCACAGGAGAGGAGCCTGAAAGCTGAAGGCTCTGCCTCCCATTCTACTCTTACAAACCCTAGGAACTACAAGCAAGCCTGCAGTCTGAGAGCGAAGCGCTCTATTGGGGTGATATGGTACTATGAGGTCCCTAAGATAAGAAAGGACCTGATTATTCAAAACCTTATAAGTAAGAAGAAGAATTTTAAATTCTATTCTAGAATTAACAGGAAGCCAATGAAGAGAGGCCAATATGGGTGAGATATGCTCTCTCCTTCTAGTCCCCGTCAGTACTCTAGCTGCAGCATTTTGAATTAACTGAAGGCTTTTCAGGGAACTTTTAGGACAACCTGATAATAATGAATTACAATAGTCCAGCCTAGAGGAAATAAATGCATGAATTAGTTTTTCAGCATCACTCTGAGACAAGACCTTTCTAATTTTAGAGATATTGCGTAAATGCAAAAAAGCAGTCTTACATATTTGTTTAATATGCGCTTTGAATGACATATCCTGATCAAAAATGACTCCAAGATTTCTCACAGTATTACTAGAGGTCAGGGTAATGCCATCCAGAGTAAGGATCTGGTTAGACACCATGTTTCTAAGATTTGTGGGGCCAAGTACAATAACTTCAGTTTTATCTGAGTTTAAAAGCAGGAAATTAGAGGTCATCCATGTCCTTATGTCTGTAAGACAATCCTGCAGTTTAGCTAATTGGTGTGTGTCCTCTGGCTTCATGGATAGATAAAGCTGCGTAACAATGAAAATTTAAGCAATGCCGTCTAATAATACTGCCTAAGGGAAGCATGTATAAAGTGAATAAAATTGGTCCTAGCACAGAACCTTGTGGAACTCCATAATTAACCTTAGTCTGTGAAGAAGATTCCCCATTTACATGAACAAATTGTAATCTATTAGATAAATATGATTCAAACCACCGCAGCGCAGTGCCTTTAATACCAATGGCATGCTCTAATCTCTGTAATAAAATTTTATGGTCAGCAGTATCAAAAGCAGCACTGAGGTCTAACAGAACAAGCACAGAGATGAGTCCACTGTCTGAGGCCATAAGAAGATCATTTGTAACCTTCACTAATGCTGTTTCTGTACTATGATGAATTCTAAAACCTGACTGAAACTCTTAGCCTCTTTTAGCCTGTGGTACATAGCCAACTAATAAAGATAGATTGATCATATTTAAGATCAAAGCATTAAATAATGGTAGGGCTTCCTTGAGCAGCCTGGTAGGAATGGGGTCTAATAGACATGTTGATGGTTTGGATGAAGTAACTAATGAAAATAACTCAGACAGAACAATCTGAGAGAAAGAGTCTAACCAAATACCGGCATCACTGAAAGCAGCCAAAGATAACGATACGTCTTTGGGATGGTTATGAGTAATTTTTTCACTAATAGTTAAAATTTTATTAGCAAAGAAAGTCATGAAGTCATTACTAGTTAAAGTTAAAGGAATACTCGGCTCAATAGAGCTCTGACTCTTTGTCAGCCTGGCTACAGTGCTGAAAAGAAACCTGGGGTTGTTCTTATTTTCTTCAATTAGTGATGAGTAGTAAGATGTCCTAGCTTTACGGAGGGCTTTTTATAGAGCAACAGACTCTTTTTCCAGGCTAAGTGAAGATCTTCTAAATTAGTGAGACGCCATTTCCTCTCCAACTTACGGGTTATCTGCTTTAAGCTGCGAGTTTGTGAGTTATACCATGGAGTCAGGCACTTCTGATTTAAAGCTCTCTTTTTCAGAGGAGCTACAGCATCCAAAGTTGTCTTCAGTGAGGATGTAAAACTATTGACGAGATACTCTATCTCACTTACAGAGTTTAGGTAGCTACTCTGCACTGTGTTGGTATATGGCATTAGAGAACATAAAGAAGGAATCATATCCTTAAACCTAGTTACAGCACTTTCTGAAAGACTTCTAGTGTAATGAAACTTATTCCCCACTGCTGGGTAGTCCATCAGAGTAAATGTAAATGTTATTAAGAAATGATCAGACAGAAGGGAGTTTTCAGGGAATACTGTTAAGTCTTCAATTTCCATACCATAAGTCAGAACAAGATCTAAGATATGATTAAAGTGGTGGGTGGACTCATTTACATTTTGAGCAAAGCCAATTGAGTCTAATAATAGATTAAATGCAGTGTTGAGGCTGTCATTCTCAGCATCTGTGTGGATGTTAAAATCGCCCCCTATAATTATCTTATCTGAGCTAAGCACTAAGTCAGACAAAAGTTCTGAAAATTCACAGAGAAACTCACAGTAACGACCAGGAGGACGATAGATAACAACAAATAAAACTGGTTTTTGGGACTTCCAATTTGGATGGACAAGACTAAGAGTCAAGCTTTCAAATGAATTAAAGCTCTGTTTGGGTTTTTGATTAATTAATAAGCTGGAATGGAAGATTGCTGCTAATCCTCCGCCTCGGCCCGTGCTACGAGCATTCTGGCAGTTAGTGTGACTCGGGGGTGTTGACTCATTTAAGCTAACATATTCATCCTGCTGTAACCAGGTTTCTGTAAGACAGAATAAATCAATATGTTGATCAATTATTATATAATTTACTAACAGGGACTTAGAAGAGAGAGACCTAATGTTTAATAGACCACATTTAACTGTTTTAGTCTGTGGTGCAGTTGAAGGTGCTATATTATTTTTTCTTTTTGAATTTTTATTCTTAAATAGATTTTTGCTGGTTACTGGTGGTCTGGGAGCAGGCACCGTCTCTACAGGGATGGGGTAATGAGGGGATGGCAGGGGGAGAGAAGCTGCAGAGAGGTGTGTAAGACTACAACTCTGCTTCCTGGTCCCAACCCTGGATAGTCACAGTTTGGAGGATTTAAGAAAATTGGCCAGATTTCTAGAAATGAGAGCTGCTCCATCCAAAGTGGGATGGATGCCGTCTCTCCTAACAAGACCAGGTTTTCCCCAGAAGCTTTGCCAATTATCTATGAAGCCCACCTCATTTTTTGGACACCACTCAGACAGCCAGCAATTCAAGGAGAACATGCGGCTAAACATGTCACTCCCGGTCCGATTGGGGAGGGGCCCAGAGAAAGCTACAGAGTCCGACATTGTTTTTGCAAAGTTACACACCGATTCAATGTTAATTTTAGTGACCTCCGATTGGCGTAACCGGGTGTTATTACTGCCGACGTGAATTACAATCTTACCAAATTTACGCTTAGCCTTAGCCAGCAGTTTCAAATTTCCTTCAATGTCGCCTGCTCTGGCCCCCGGAAGACAATTGACTATGGTTGCTGGTGTCGCTAACTTCACATTTCTCAAAACAGAGTCGCCAATAACCAGAGTTTGTTCCTCGGCGGGTGTGTCGCCGAGTGGGAAAAAACGGTTAGAAATGTGAACGGGTTGGCGGTGTACACGGGGCTTCTGTTTAGGGCTACGCTTCCTCCTCACAGTCACCCAGTCGGCCTGCTTTCCCGGCTGCTCGGGATCTGCCAGAGGGAAACTAACGGCGGCTAAGCTACCTTGGTCCGCACTGACTACAGGGGCCTGGCTAGCTGTAGAATTTTCCACGGTGCGGAGCCGAGTCTCCAATTCGCCCAGCCTGGCCTCCAAAGCTACGAATAAGCTACACTTATTACAAGTACCATTACTGCTAAAGGAGGCAGAGGAATAACTAAACATTTCACACCCAGAGCAGAAAAGTGCGGGAGAGACAGGAGAAGCCGCCATGCTAAACCGGCTAAGAGCTAGTAGCTGCGCTAAGCTAGCGGATTCCTAAAAACACACAAAGTGAATAATGTGTAAATAATTTAGAGGTGATTCAGCAGAGGGAGTGCTTTAGTTAAGGCACGTGAAGATAACACTGTGAAACAAATCATTATCTAGGTAACTAGATCAATCTAACTGCGCAGATTAAACAGCTAACAGATACAGCAAAACACCGCTGTGCTCCGGAACAGGAAGTGATACAATACCGCAGTAAGAGCCAACCACCAGTAGAGGCAAGCAAGTTACTGAGGGATGCTCATGTGAGGTGTACCACTTGCGTAATAAACAAAGCTTCGACATGTTGTCCATTTGGTATGCTTCTCTGGACATCATTCAGCATACAGGTGCCTCAGTGTTTTGGACCCTGGCAACTGAAAAGAACACAGAGACACCCACGTTTCAGATGGCTGGTTATTTTCAAGAGGTGGGGATGCACCAGGACGGATTGTCTGCCTGAGTGGTTACTATCCAGGACCCAAAGAGTGTCCATGGTGGGCTGAATGTGGTGACGTGTTGCAGTGGTGCATGTTCCCAGTAATGGTCTGACCGAAACCCTATTTCAATCAGGATCAGAGCCAACATTGACTGGGTTTATCCTCCTTTATAAATGATCATTTCCAATGACTATCATGAAACTCAGTCATGAATTTTTTTTTCTTCTGCTAACAGACAAAAAAAACTAGAAGAGCACTCATTGGAGTATATATGTAATGTCGCTTGCCTTGCGGCTGCTCCCGTTTTGTTGTTGTTGTTTTTTAGGGTTACTACACCGAACACAGCACTGGGATTTGGCACAACGTTTACATTGGATGCCCTTCCTGATGCAACTCCAGTTTTATCCTGAGACCTGACTGGATTGGGCTTGGCTGGAGTACAGTCAGGGAGCCCTCTGCAGGGAGACACGGGTAGGTGAGTACAAAGTTCTTTATTCAAGGTCATCGAACAAACGTTGGTGAGACTCTGAGAAACAGCCAAACCCACGAAGGATTAAATACAAAGGAGAGTCCATACAACAGGCAGGTGGTAAAAATAAAGAAAGTCATTATACGAGGCAGGAGAGTGCTAGGGAGCAGGCTAGGATGCAGAACCAGGGCCAGACAGCAAAGGTTGTCAAGGATAGGATGAGAGAACTTGGAGAGCTCTGGAAAGCTAATATTCTAAATGTTCTGTTTGATTTTGTCTGACTCTCTTCCAATAAAATGCTTAATAGGATTCCTTTTATTTTCATATAATTGATAATAAAACTGATTTTTTTAAACAATATGAAATACTATAGTCAAATAATATAACATAAGTACACCTCATTTTATATCCCACTTTCAAACACAGCCTCATACGACCATGCATGAGAAATCTATTTAAGCTCCCAGTTTTCTATATACAAACTTCCTATAGGCACTGCACTAGTTTTAAGAAAAACAGGACTTAAAGTATGAGTAATTGTGTTTTCCAGTCATTTTAATGTTGCATGATTATTTGCAAATGTGTTTATGTCCTATTATACTTGACAGTACACTTACAAATAAATTATTATTGTTATTATTACCTCTGCCAAGGAGGTTATGTTTTCAGTCGCGTCCATTTGTTTGTTGGTTGGTTGGTTGTTAGCAGTATTACTAAAAAAATCGGATTTCAATGAAATTTTTACCAGGGGTGTATCTTGGCCTAACTTAGAAGTCATTAAATTTTGGTAATGATCTGGAACACGATCCAGATCCAGTAATTTTTTTTAAAGATTCTTTATCTTTGCAGGATAGGGCCAATTTCAACAGTTTTGCATCTAACTTCATGAAGACAGGTCATAAATGCTGAACAAAAATTAGATCTAAGAGTTTAACCCTCTGGGGCCGACGCCGTCGTATACGATGGTTGAGACCAAGCTTTACTAAATTATAAATAACTTTTTAATGATATGAGATAGAAACATACTTTTTTTTTTTTACTGAAAAGTTAACTCCGCTGACTTTCGAGCCACCGTCCACCATCTTTGTACTCCTCTTAGAAGCTGTGTGATGATGTGAGCAATGTGTCCAATCGAAATTGGTTCACCATCACATGGTTTTTCAAAATCCAATCGTAGGGCAGATTCACCTCACGTGACACACCAAAGATTGTTTTTAGGAGTGATGTGTTACTAGTTGGCCCATTTGAATAGCCCCCTGGCTGCTCCAATGCGCCCTGCGCCATTACACACAGCGAAAGTGAAAGTGAGCAGACGGAGCAGACAGAGAGCCTCTCGTACAATCTCACATGCTCAAACAGAGTGTGTGAGTATCAGGACTGCTCGACTAGTTTTCCTGTGAATGTTACTGGATAAGCCTGTGGCAAGCTCTCTCACTCCGGCGTAAAGCACTGTTTACCATATCAATGGAGCAAGGGGGGAGGGATTACTCCTCAAACTGAATGAGCCTCAAAGTGTGAATGTTGCTTTCAGAGCAGGAGAGAAACACACAGTCAACTTCATAGGAGACGTTTGTGATGTGGCATTTGTGTAACAGCAGACAGAAATTGCTTTGAGATGAAGACAAACAAAACGCATAGACCATTTTGTATATATTGTTCAAAATGTTCATTTGTGTTTATTGTTTGAACCTTTTTGTTGTACAGACTTTCACACAAGAGCCCAAATTACCTTTATAAAGTGTCAAAACAATTGTTTATTATAGTTTGCTGTGTGTTTTGAATAAATGTGTGTGGAAAATTATTTTCCGCTTTATAAAACACAACTATAGCATATATATTTTGAAACTACAGGTTGTCTTGAAAAAAAGAGACATAAAACTTGATTGTGGGATGCAGGGAGAGCTGAACAGCAATAATAAAATAAAACATTTATGCCAGGTGAGTGAACTGTCCAAAAAATGCCCTCGGACCCCAGAGGATTAACCACTGAATCTGAAACATGACGGTAGATGCGCGAAACGATGTGGAATAAGTCTCTTTGCCAAAGGGTATTTCATGTGACGTCAGTGACCATATGGCCTTGGCGGAGGTTTGCGCTCTCCGAGTGCTTCTAGTTATGGAATAAAAAAGTATAGCTCACGTATTCACTTTTAACAGAACTGATTTTGTGTTGACATTTTACAAAAGGGGGTGAGGGGCATCAAATGATACTTTCATTATAACTTTGGGATGCCTAAAACTTTTGCACAATACTGTATATAAGCGGAGAGGTTATCAGGGTAATAAGAGACTGCTGAGGGGCCACACAGGAAGAAAGCTACAAAAATACACAAGGAAGGTGAACATCAACATAAAACAGGAATTGCACAGAGAGGACAGAATCGTGACAACATAACTCCACAACACCCAAAATGCTCTCTCCTGAAAGTTTTTTAAAAAGTGAAAAGAAATCCTGTATCCTGACAATAAAATGTTCTGAAAAGGTTAAGAACAGTCTGTCACACTGTTTTAAAACAGCACATATTCTTTCAGGTGGGAATACGATGGAGATCTCTCTGTACCAAATAAATATTAGATAAGAAATTTTTGATTCAATTATGGTATTTGCACTGGGTGTCAGTGAGAACGAGCTTGTTAAAAACTTTATACTGTTATCATGAGGTTAGATGTATGTCTTTATAAAGTTTTAAAAAGTAGTAAGCATACATAGCGTAGCAGAAAACAGACAATTTACAGAGGAATCCTGCAAATGGTGATAAAAGCACCAAATTTGGCACAAATACCTCTTAAGTCCTGATCACACGGCACTTAACGAAGGGCAACAAAGCCCAAACAAAACAAGAAATCTGTCAAGTCAACTTTCGTTGATTTTCATTGGCATCGTTTAACCTTCCTGCAGCTTCATTCCTGCAACTGGCGCTTTGTCAGGATTTTTAAACTGTCAAAAATTTGAACGAATGCTGCCGAAAACCTCAATTTTGCTGTCGTTCTTGATGGTTTCTTATCATTTGCTTAGTTTTTATAATGTTAGCATTTAGTTTGACTTCATTCGACCAGCTGAATGTTTTCACATAGTACAGAAGCCAGTTGTGGAGGAGAGATGCAGCTCCTCCGCGGCAGAGCTGGTGTGTGTGCAGTGTGGGGCTCCTGCCGCTGCGTGTGATGTGGCGAGTGCTGCTGCGATCATGCTGTGGTGCTGGCTGGCCAGGAAGAATTTGTTGGCCTCTTCCGCCAGCGCACAGATGTCTGTGATTGTGGTGTTGTTTCAGTGCTGCACACACCTGAGGAGGGACTTCCTGCACAAAACATCCAGCCAGAGCTGCAGCATTCTGTCCATGAACTCTGAAGGGCTTACCGTCCTCCAGCCCATGCAGAGAGAAGACCCTGCTGGCCCTTTCAGTCTGACAATTCAAAAGTTTTGAGGAAGTGATCCTCAATCTCTCATACCATTTGTTCGCAGTGGAGGGGCTTTGCAGGAGCACAATCAGCTGCATTTCCGTGTAGCTGCTGAGTGCCGACACGATCCTTGATCTCTGTGTATTTATTTGCAACAGGGGGGCTTTGCAGGAGTGTGATCAGCTTCGTTTCTGTGGAGCTGAGGGCCGACATGACGTAAAGTCCATAAGTCCTGCTCATAGACTGATTGCCAGAGACAGGACATGTGCATATCTCCACGTCCACTCATGGAGGGTTTGCCAGCGTGCATGCACGTGCCGGCTGCAGCTCCGCGGTTACAGGAAGAATGAGGAACTATAACAGAAATTAGAGTGAAGACCTGCAGCGCTGCACAAGAAGAAATATAAACTAGAAGAAAAATCAGAGTGCACACAGTCTGGCTGCAACTCCTCTGCATTCTCACCTCCTCAAGCTTCTCTGCTTGAAGCAGACCCGTTGTGAAAGGGGCTTAATAATATTTTGTGTTGTCTGCTGTGATCTGTCAGAGCGAACTGCGCCTCTGTTTGTGCAAACCAGGTGGCAGTTTACAGAAGCTTGACTTTCAAGTGTGGAAAAACTTTCAGCAGCAGCGGACTTTCGTGTGTCAACAGCTTTAATCCACAGAGGTGTGGCCTATAAAAACAGAAAACCCAGTGTGATCGCAAATGGCTGCAAAATGTTTTGAACATTTGAATTGCTAAATCATGTACGAGGCAGTTCTTTTGTGCGTGCATGTACGTGCGCATGTGCCACAACACATCCGCACACTGAATGCATTCATTCAGAGTGAATCAGCTGGAGAGAAGGTGAAGCGAGTGCGTGTGTGTACACGTACACGCGCCAATGCGTGTGTGAGTAAACTGGTAATCGAACCCCTGCGCACGTGCGCGACTGACTGCATGAACACACAGCCGCAGCGCCTGTGATCAGAAACACCAGCATTTTGAAAAAAAGGCAGAGAAAGACAGCGCAATCTTCTCTCTCTCGCTCTCTTTCTCTCTCTCTCTCTGTCTCTCCCTCTCTCTTTCCCTCTCTCCCTCCTGTCCCCCCCCCATCTCATCACATTTCGGGTGTACAGACAATGATTAGAGTTTTGGTATTTGAGATATTTGAGAAATATTTGGCGTGTTTGCAGGGTGTATTTTTTTTTGGTGGGGTATTTAGCGTGTGTGTTTAGTGTGGTGGTGTTTTTTTTTTTTTTTTTGTAAAAATGAGGCATCTTATCTTATTATTGGAGCAAGACAGAGCATGCAGTGTGTCGTCAGAATCTGAACCAGACAGTGAGGATTCTGATGATGAAGGAGATGATCCCTCTTTAGTTCTGAATGAGGAACTAGGTCAGGTGGATCCACCAACGTGCGCACACATCTCCACAGTGTGTTGGATCACCCGCTTCTGTTTGCAGCTTCTCCAGGACTCAGGTGCTACAGAGCTCCATCCTAGTGCAGAGTCCTGGAACGCAGAGATGCAGACACACACTGCTCCAGCTATGGCTCCAGGCGCATTTCGTTTAAAGCGTGGAGATCAACGTTACCTTCGGTTTTGTTTTGTTCCCCTTTCGTTCTTTTTGTGCTCTTGATTCCCAGACTATTCGGCGATAAAGCGCATTCGTCCGCCTTTTCTCATCGATTTATGACTTTTTATTTTTTTACTTTCATTCAGGAATCATCATATGCCGTGTGACCGGACCATTAGACATTACTCTTTTGAACAAACCAATTGGCCACTTGAATATTTAATAGGCCCCAGGTGCCTACCTGGGGCCTATTAAATATAAAGAAAAAAACTGGCGTCAGTTGAACGGTTACACAGGGGTCAAAATTTAAAGATGCTCTAGTCATATTGAAAACTATACCACAGTATTTGTCTGATCTCAGATATTCCAAAAAGGTATAGTTTGGACTATCTGTGAATGAATGAATGAATGAATGAATTTATTTGGCACACAGACTCAACAATAACAAAAAACTGATACACAAGACAATTCCACAGTGACATGCGTGACCAAAAGGGGTGAGCAGAAGCAAAGCTTATAAACGCCCACCCTCATTACCAACCCCCAGAGCAAGCACACAGGCGACAGTGGTAAGGAAAAACTCCCTCTCATGTATTGAGGAAGAAACCTCAAGCAGACCAGACTCTAAGGGGTGACCTTCTGCTTGGGCCATTCTAGAAACACATTTAACACAACACAAACTCAAATCGCATCATCATGAACATATCTAGTGACCACCATATGAATGAATGAATAAAGGAATGAATTTATACAGCACACACACACACAAACACAAAACAACAACAAACAAAACTTACCACGAAAGAAGATGGATTGACACTGAATAAGAAAATGGACTGCCAATGCAAGAAAATGGATTGATAAAGAAAATGGATTGACAATGCATCTGTGTGCCTGAAAGGGTGTAGGCGGAAGCAAAGCTTATTAACACCTACCCCTTTAACCAAAGTAAAGAAAAAGTAAAGAAAAAAACAACAACAACTATTCCCACTCCCATTTTCAACCACTTCAATCACTTCAACTTAAAGGACAAAATCCGAGTGATACCGAACAAATTTACAATTACAACTGGCTACACACCAAACTCAACCTACTTCAGCAGATACATATCTTGAAAACATCATTTCTTTATATTGCTTTTTAAACTGATTGATATTTGGACATCGTTTGAGTTCATCCGTCAGGTTATTCCATATTCTAGGGCCACACATGGAGACACAGAAACATTTCCTGTTTGTCCGAGCACCAGCAATTTTAAAATGATACAAGCCCCATAAATTATATTTTCCCTCTCTCTCAGTAAAATATTCTTGAATTCTAAATGGCACTTGTTTATTTTTTACTTTGTACATTAATTGAACAGTCTTGAACAAGATCACATCATTAAGTTTTAATATTTGAGATTTAATGAACAATGGGTTGGTTGTGGTCTTGATAACCTGCATTATGAATTGTTTTTAATGCTTTTTTTGAACCAATGAACAATACAAAGTATGTAGTGCTCTGCAATCAAGAACATGCTTTACTTTATATAATACTGCAATACTCATTGATGCCTTCCTTTGAATATGCTGAATATGAGCTTTCCAATTAATTTTTTCATCAATAATGACACCTAAAAACTTATTCTCTTTGACATGTTCTATGTTTACCCCATGTATATTTAACTGAATTTGTATGTCTTTTTTATAATTTCCAAATAACATTAATTTAGTTTTAGACAAATTTAATGATAATTTGTTAATATCAAACCATCTCTTTAACTTTATCATTTCAGTTCCTAAATCAGATAATAATTGTTGCAGATTTTCCCCTGAGCAAAACAGGTTTGTGTCATCTGCAAAGAGAACAGCTTTAACCACATCTGAAACTTTACATAAATCATTAATATATAAAATAAATAGTTTTGGGCCCAACGCAGAATCCTGTGGAAGCCCACAAATGATGTCCAGACATGAAGAACAGTATTCCCCGAGTTTAACAAACTGCTTCCGGTTTTGTAAGTAGCTTTTAATCCAACTCAGAGCAACCCCTCTGATCCCATACAGTTCCAACTTTTGAAATAATATATTGTGATCAATTGTATCAAAAGCCTTTCTTAGATCAATAAATAAACCTGCTACAATTTCCTTTTGGTCCACATGTTTAATTAATCTCTTCTATGGAATCGAGCAAAGCCAGTGCAGAGGACCGTTTCGCTCTAAAGCCATATTGACTTTCATCAAGCAAGTTGTGTCGATCTATAAATTTATCCAGTCTGCTGTTGTAAAGTTTTTCCAGTACCTTTGAAAATTGTGACAATAGAGACACAGTCCTGTAGTTAGTAAAAAGATGCTTGCTGCCAGATTTGAATAAAGGTATCACTTTTGCCACTTTCATACTGTTAGGAACAATTCCAGTTTGAAATGATTTGTTAAAAATATATGATAATGGTTCTGTGATTTCAGTAATTATTTGCTTTACTAAGGACATATGTACCTCATTATGATCCGTTGACTTTTTACTTTTACATGTACTAACTATGTTAATAATTTCCCTTTCATCTACTGGGCTGAGAAACGTATGCGGATTTCTGGCGATTAATTTCTGATTTTCCCATGGACTGTGTGGGATTTTAGCTGCCAGATCTGGCCCAACATTAGCAAAAAAATTACTGAAGCTATTCACTACTTGGCTCATGTTATATTTGTCTTTGTTGTCATAAGTAAAGTATGTTGGATAGTTATTTGATTTGAGTTTATTTGCTATAATACTATTCAGTATTTTCCATGTTTCCTTTATATTGTTTTTAATATGCTTTAGTATTTTTCCAAAGTATGATTTTTTACAGTTCCACCTAATAGTTGTTAGTTTATTTTTATAATCCTTATATTTAACCTCTGCCTCTCTTGATTTACTTTTAATCAATTCTCTGTATAGCATATTTTTCTTTTTACAAGCCCTTTGAAGACCTTTTGTTATCCATGGGTTAGCTTTATAGTTATTATTTTTATGATACTGTATAATTGGACAATTTTTGTTGTATATATTGAGAAATATGTTTTCAAATTCGGAATATACTAAATTCGCATCTTGCTTTTTGTAAATGGGATTCCAATCCTGTAAAAGTAAATCATTTTTAAAGGCAGTGATAGCTTCTTCAGATTGCAGACGCTTGCAATATTGTATTTCCTCAGTACATTTTTTTATTACACTTCAAATCAGTTACTATAAAAATTGGTAATTGGTCACTAATATCATTGATTAATAAGCTGCTTAGTGTTTTGGTATCGATATCATTTGTAAGTATATTATCAATGAGAGTAGCTGAATGTGAAGTTATCCTTGAAGGCCTAGTAATTTTTGGATATAGATTTAGACTGTACATAGTGTTAATGAAATCCTCAGTTACTTTATGCTGATACAGGTTTAAGAGATCAATGTTTATATCTCCACAGACAAATACTCGCTTATTACCCATCTGTGAAAACAATTTCTCTGTCCAATTTTGAAACTCTTCAATTTTAGAGCCTGCAGCTCTATACTATATACAGCTAATAATTATATTTTTGCCTTTTTCCATACCTATTTCGATTGTGATGGATTCTAATTATAGGCCAATCTCCAACCTTCCTTTTCTCTCAAAAATTCTTGAAAGGGTAGTTGTAAAACAGCTAACTGATCATCTGCAGAGGAATGGTCTATTTGAAGAGTTTCAGTCAGGTTTTAGAATTCATCATAGTACAGAAACAGCATTAGTGAAGGTTACAAATGATCTTCTTATGGCCTCGGACAGTGGACTCATCTCTGTGCTTGTTCTGTTAGACCTCAGTGCTGCTTTTGATACTGTTGACCATAAAATTTTATTACAGAGATTAGAGCATGCCATAGGTATTAAAGGCACTGCGCTGCGGTGGTTTGAATCATATTTGTCTGTTGTGTGGGCCGCTGAAGAGGAGGTACTGCTGGCCCACCACCATCAGAGGGCGCCCTGCCTGGAGTGCGGGCTCCAGGCACCAGAGGGCGCTGCCGCCTTATGGGAGCAGCCTGGGTGACAGCTGTCACCCATCACCGGACACAGCTGTTCCACTCAGCACAGAGGTATATCAGGAGGACGGCGTCTCCACCTCAGTGCCGAGATATCGCCTTTAGACGAAGGTAACGTTCTCTGCATTTATATTCTGACTACATAGCTAACAGATTTGTTAAACCTTTTCAGGACAGCTGAATTGCTTAGATAAGTACTCACCTGCCTGTCATACTGTAACTGGAGGTGGAGGCGGCTTCTCCCCTCTCCGTTGCTGGGTGCTGTCGCATCCACGCCTGTGTTGTTGCTCTCTCCCGCCAGCAGTACCGGATCCGACGAGCGGAGGCAGTGGCCACCTGGGAATTCGGGACTTGGCGGTTCCAGTATTTCCAGGGTTCGGTGGCAGAGGAGATCTGGGTGGTTTCGGTTCGACTGAGACGGACGTCTCCTACCTTCGAGCCTGCCCACACGACACCAGCGGATTCGACCCCAAATTGTGATTGTTGTATTCCTTGTGCTCGTTTCACAATAGTAAACCTTGTTATTCACCTTCCTCCATTGTCCGTTCATTGCGCCCCCTGTTGTGGGTCCGTGTTCCTACACTTTCACAACATTTGTCTAATAGATTACAATTTGTTCATGTAAATGGGGAATCTTCTTCACAGACTAAAGTTAATTATGGAGTTCCACAAGGTTCTGTGCTAGGACCAATTTTATTCACTTTATATATGCTTCCCTTAGGCAGTATTATTAGACGGTATTGCTTAAATTTTCATTGTTACGCAGATGATACCCAGCTTTATCTATCCATGAAGCCAGAGGACACACACCAATTAGCTAAACTGCAGGATTGTCTTACAGACATAAAGACATGGATGACCTCTAATTTCCTGCTTTTAAACTCAGATAAAACTGAAGTTATTGTACTTGGCCCCACAAATCTTAGAAACATGGTGTCTAACCAGATCCTTACTCTGGATGGCATTACCCTGACCTCTAGTAATACTGTGAGAAATCTTGGAGTCATTTTTGATCAGGATATGTCATTCAAAGCGCATATTAAACAAATATGTAGGACTGCTTTTTTGCATTTACGCAATATCTCTAAAATTAGAAAGGTCTTGTCTCAGAGTGATGCTGAAAAACTAATTCATGCATTTATTTCCTCTAGGCTGGACTATTGTAATTCATTATTATCAGGTTGTCCTAAAAGTTCCCTAAAAAGCCTTCAGTTAATTCAAAATGCTGCAGCTAGAGTACTGACGGGGACTGGAAGGAGAGAGCATATCTCACCCATATTGGCCTCTCTTCATTGGCTTCCTGTTAATTCTAGAATAGAATTTAAAATTCTTCTTCTTACTTATAAGGTTTTGAATAATCAGGTCCCATCTTATCTTAGGGACCTCGTAGTACCATATCACCCCAATAGAGCGCTTCGCTCTCAGACTGCAGGCTTACTTGTAGTTCCTAGGGTTTGTAAGAGTAGAATGGGAGGCAGAGCCTTCAGCTTTCAGGCTCCTCTCCTGTGGAACCAGCTCCCAATTCAGATCAGGGAGACAGACACCCTCTCTACTTTTAAGATTAGGCTTAAAACTTTCCTTTTTGCTAAAGCTTATAGTTAGGGCTGGATCAGGTGACCCTGAACCATCCCTTAGTTATGCTGCTATAGACGTAGACTGCTGGGGGGTTCCCATGATGCACTGTTTCTTTCTCTTTTTGCTCTGTATGCACCACTCTGCATTTAATCATTAGTGATCGATCTCTGCTCCCCTCCACAGCATGTCTTTTTCCTGGTTCTCTCCCTCAGCCACAACCAGTCCCAGCAGAAGACTGCCCCTCCCTGAGCCTGGTTCTGCTGGAGGTTTCTTCCTGTTAAAAGGGAGTTTTTCCTTCCCACTGTAGCCAAGTGCTTGCTCACAGGGGGTCGTTTTAACCGTTGGGGTTTTACATAATTATTGTATGGCCTTGCCTTACAATATAAAGCGCCTTGGGGCAACTGTTTGTTGTGATTTGGCGCTATATAAAAAAAATTGATTGATTGATTGATTGATAAACCGTATTTAAGCATAACAGTATCGTTTAAAATATTCATAGGTCCCCGTGCCCATAGAGCATTTTATTTTTTTCCACCTGAGCTGAAGTGTTTTTTTTCCCCCTCAAATTGCAATAAAATGCGGCTGCCTTTTTTTTCCATAGTATTTTGGCTTTTTTGTGCGGCTGCTCTGAGCATTTTTAAGTTGAAAATCTCAGAACTTGTCAGAAAGGCACCATCATCACTGCAGCACCTTTTCAAGCAAATAGTCAGATTGAGCAAAATGTATTGCCCTCAAGGAAACAGGTTTCTTTTAGTCATCTGTCTCCAATCAGCTGATTTGTCACAAAAAATCTATGACAACAGGAATAAAAAAAATCTTTATTTGTGATAACAGACTGGATGTTATATTCCTGCTGAGGGTGAGTGCTTTTATCACTGTAAACATGATAAGATAGTCATGAGCTGCACGGTGGATTAGTCATTAGTACTGTTACCTCACAGCAAGAAGGTCATGGGTTTGATTCCCACCTGTGGCCTTTTTGTGTGGAGTTTGCGTGTTCTCCCTGTGTTTGCGTGGGTTCTCTCCAGGTGCTCTGGCTTGACACGCAGGTTAGATGGATTGGAAACTTTAAATTGTCTGGAGGTGTGCGTGTGGGTGTGGATGTGTTTGTTTGTCTATATGTGACCCTGTGACAGACTGACGTTCTGTCCAGGGTGTACCCTGCCTTGCGCTCTATGACTGCTGGAATAGGCTCCAGCCCCCACGACCCTTAATTGGACTAACCGGTTGAAGATAAGTGTGTGTGTATCTGGATTCTGGAACAAGATTCACATTATATGGGGTTTGAAGGATTACATCAAAACTACCTCTTGGATTTTCACCACATTTTCACCATGGACACATATTAGGCCATGGAAGACTGCATTAAATTTTGGAAGTGATACAGATCCGAATCCGGATTCTGGATCAAGATTTCCCTTTATATACGCTTTAAAGGATTACATCAAAACTACTTCACAGATTTTGAAGAAATTTTCAACACAGATACATATTAGGCCATGGAAGACTCCATCAAATTTTGGAGGTGATCTGGATCCAGATCTGGATTCTGGATAAAGTTTCACTTTATACAGTCTTTGAAGGATTACATCAAAACTACTTCATGGATTCTCACCAAATTTTCACCACAGACACATATTAGGCCATGGAAGACTCCATTACATTTTGGAGGTGATCCAGATCCGAATCTGGATTCTGGATCAAGATTTCACTTTATATACACTTTGAAGGATTACATCAAAACTACTTCATGGATTCTCACCAAATTTTCACCACAGACACATATTAGGCCATGGAAGACTCCATTACATTTTGGAGGTGATCCAGATCCGAATCTGGATTCTGGATCAAGATTTCACTTTATATACACTTTGAAGGATTACGTCAAAACTACTTCATGGATTCTCACCAAATTTGCACCACAGATAGATATTAGGGCATGGAAGACTCCACTGAATTTTGGAGGTGATCTGGATCCGGATTGGCGGACATCAGAAATCTCTGATTGCTCTTGTTTCCAGCTGGCACTGGGCACATCAAGCACTCACATTGTTTAAGTAATAAGTAGAGTTGTGCTCATCAGTGTGTCCATGGGTGTGTTGGTTTTAAACTGAGGTGTGGTTATGTACACTGCTGGTGCATTGCTATTGTGGAGCTGCAGAACGCGATTGTGCTGGAGACCACCAAAACCCTGGTCTAAAGTTGAGCAGAGTTTTTCTGCTATTTCTAAACAACACAATCTTCAGATATGGAGGAAGGTGATTCACAAAAAATGCACTCTGCTTAGTGCTAACAGAGTTGAGAACTAATTATTTCTTTAAGTGAACTAAACCTGGTATACTCAGTTCTTTAATAGGTGAAGGGATGGAGATCCAATCTAGTGCAGCTTTCACAGAGAATGCAGTCTGAATGAAACTACCCACTTCAGATTGTGTTTTTTCTTCCTTTGAACAGAAACCAATTTTTGTCATTATTTCGGCACAAAAAGCTCCATTCCTCATATTTTAATGGAAATCCTCCAACTGACGTCTTGAAAACTAAAAGTCTACAACCAGGAAATGAATGTACATGTCCTGTAATTGTGCTGCAGCACATACCAACTTTGGTAAGAACCGGGTGTGTACTTACCCCAGACTTTATCAGGTTCTCTTGCAGGTTCAACTCAAGTTTTGATTTTTGAACTTCTGACTTTGAAATCAGTAAGTTTTAATGTTTACCAGAACTGAAAATTTCCAGAAATTCATCAACCTGTTTTCTAGCAGATGTACAGAACAGAAGGGATGGATAAATAGTAGGGTGACCAAACTTTCTGTACAAGTCCTGTTTTCACGTCCTGTCCTGGCTGTCCTTGGTATTTTTTTTTAGAAAGTGATGAAAATGTCCTGGTATTCATTGTTTTTTAATTGGGTCATTAAATTGAGTAAACTTTGAGTATCATCTGAGTATGTCACTGCCGGGCCGAGTGTCCTGGTTTTTCCTCATCAAAATATAGTCACCCCACAAATAGTGAACCTGATGACAACACCCCTACAGCCTTGGAGGGCCAAAAGCTAATAAAAGGTGTTGCAGGATCCACATATGGGTCAAGACAAACAAACAGAAAGTGTTTACATCTTGGCAGTGGTAATCAGACCAAAGGTTTTCACGATTTACCAAATATACATGACAAAACTAATGATAGTTATTTGTACAAAGTTAGAATTCTAGATATGTTGTTGTCAATTGTTGTGTTATGTTGTGTTCTGTACTATAAACCTTTTGGGTAAAATGGCCTAAGCAGTGGATCACCCCCCTGAGTCTGGTCTGCTTGAGGTTTCTTCCTCAGTATCATCACAGGGAGTTTTTCCTCACCACTGTCACCTGTGTTCTTGCTCTACGGGTTGCTAAGGTTAGACCTTACTTGTGTGAAGCACCTTGAGGCAGCTTTGTTGTGATTTGGCGCTATATAAATGAAAATAAATTGACATTGAAATATGTTTTAAGCTTAACAGTGTCATTGCTATTCTCTCTCAGTACATGATATTTGAACATCAAATCCTGGGTGTCAGCTGGTGTGATGTCCAAGAAGAAAACATGACCCATGAATATGGACATCCCAAGCATGTTAACATCTCACTGGCTCACCATGAGCTAACAACAAAGAGGTTGTGCTTTCTTTTAAAAGGAGGGGGTCATCAGAGGGGACACTGGCAGTGAGAAATTAACATTGATGTTTATGTGGATAATTATTGTAATTTCCTTCACACACTGGCCATTAGTGCTTTAGCATTAGAGGAGCCTGGAGATGATTATTATGACCCTACGTACAACTGTTACCAGTTGAAAAGGTCGTCACTTATGAATAACATCGATATCTGTATTCCATCAAAGCAGTCAACATGAATACTAAATTCAACCGTTATCACAGCCTTAACAATAAAACCTGACCTGACAACATTTGGAATGTGGCACATGGACACATGTTAAATACTAATAATGATACTGTGATGCAAGCTGTTTTAATTCACCGGGAAGCTATTGCTGATGCACCACTGGCAGGTTTTTATCCCCAAATATGATAATTATATGTGAACAAAAGGTTTAGACTAAATGCTGGGGGGCCGTGCTTTTATTTTGGCAAAGCTGTTATTTAGCAGCCTGAGAGTGTGGTCTGAAATAATTAGCTGCAGAAGTCTGGCGTGATTAGCGTCACTGCCAAACAGATTGGAGAAACTTTCACAGGGCACTGATGTGTGAGGAGATGGCGATGGGGAAGTCCATGTTATCAAGCCATTTGTCAATGTGTGATTCTGTGTGTGAATGTACATTTTTTAAATCAATATATTTGAACAGAAAAGGTGATAAATGCATTTTGTTGAATAATTAATTGAATTCCCTGCGGGGAGGCTAAATGGAGCGCACTGGTCCTCTGGTTTGGCTTCACCCACGCACAGTTGATGTGTGCGCCTCTTTGCTTGTCTGCTTGCCTCCCTAAATCTGTCTGTCATGTGTCACACAGCGTTACATGCTTTTACATTACTTTTGTGCAGGTGCCGCAGGATGACAAGCAAGAAGGGATTTGGCATTGACCTAGCTGAAGTTAGCATCAACATCCAATTATCTCATTATCTAACTTTCTAAAATTCTGTTTGCTTGTTCTTAAAAACAGATCAGTATGATTGCAGTCAGTTGTAAGCATTTACTCCCTTCACAGTATTGGCTGTGCTAACTATGCTACATTAGCTAGATATCAGGGTAGTTTGGCTTTGCTTGTTAGCTAGGGATGCAACTGTCATATTAGCTCACTATTTAATCTATTTTTTTTTTTTAAATCTGCATGTACTACTTAAGTGTGAAATATTTTTAAAAAATAGGATGATGCCATTTTCAGTAAATTGTAAAAAATACTGTTTTTTAATACTATCTCTTCACTTCATTTTCTATATCTTCATTCCAACATTGTGTTGAAACATGCAATTCAACTTTTAGGGGTTTAGATTTATTCTTGGAGACACTTTAATATGCAGCATTACTACAACAGCAACTGGGTGATTCTTAGACTACGGGCACTTTTATGTCCCTTGATCATATTTTATGAAAAAAAGAAAAAAGGGAAAATTTCACACTTATATAGTTATCTTTACAATGAAAGTGTTTTAAGAAATTTGTCCTAGTAGTCTATGATGACTTTTTCACCTTTTTTCAGCATCATTATATGCAAATATTGCCGTTTTGTGCTTGTCCCACACCCAGACTTATGATCTTCAATGATAAAAATGAATAGTAAACAAACGTTTTTTCTAATGTTTTAAAATATCTCTGAATAAAATATCAGTAAAATAATCAAAACATAATTGGGGTATTCAATGTCATACAACTGTTGTGATTTTTTTAAACGAAATGTAGTTGTCCCACACTATTGCCGTAATTTCCACCACAACAATAATGTCCCTTTAAAAAGTTTGTATGAAAGATTGTGTGGGTAGTTTCTATGGAGATAAACAGTAACATCAGAGCACATGTATATAGCACCAAATCACAACAAACAGTTGCCCCAAGGCGCTTTATATTGTAAGGCAATGGTGTGGTGGAAATTACATTTACAAGGCCAATAGTGCCCGTAGTTAAAGAACCACCCAACTATACCTTCTACTACTACTACTAGTAGTAGTGCTGCATATTTAGCGCTAAAGTATTTGGTCCTGGTACAGCTGAGGATCACTGATTCTCTGATTTTGGCGCATGTTGGCATTTTTTGACACATGAAATGACCAAAACTTATGTTTCTTCTGAAGCCTTGTTGATCACCAAGGCCACATTTGGTTGTTACATACATAATCCCTTCATATAATTATTTGCTACAGCGGTTGTACCAGCATTACCACATCCTGCCATACTACATGCTAATTAGTTAGCCTGCATGACCGAGATGCTACAGTGCTTGACCTCACTGGTGACTATGTAACAGGTACTGTGGCAACGGCACCGTGGTTAACAGATTGACTCCTGTAACACTGTGATGCAGGAGAAAAAGGAGGACACGGCTTGTCAGGTTCAAGGATCTTGCAGTAATTTTTTAAAGTTTTCCCATATCAAATACACTCTTGTGTTATGTTGCTTTTTTTATGATTTACATATTCAAAGGTCAATGTCCTTTAAGCATTTTCAATGAATTTCAGTGTCCATGTCAATACAAAACCCATAATGTCTTTCAGTACAAAAGCAATAGCAAAATAAACCTCTTTTCACCAAATACATGTTCACTTACTCTTCTACTTAGTGTTTTAAACTATTTATCAAAATGAAATGTATAGACAATGGTAATATTAACCAGCTTAATGTTCAAGTTACTTTTAAACTTCTCATGAAAGTACACTCAACAAAAATATAAACGCAACACTTTTGGTTTTGCTCCCATTTTGTATGAGATGAACTCAAAGATCTAAAACTTTTTCCACATACACAATATCACCATTTCCCTCAAATATTGTTCACAAACCAGTCTAAATCTGTGATAGTGAGCACTTCTCCTTTGCTGAGATAATCCATCCCACCTCACAGGTGTGCCATATCAAGATGCTGATTAGACACCATGATTAGTGCACAGGTGTGCCTTAGACTGCCCACAATAAAAGGCCACTCTGAAAGGTTCCTATTCACGTCCTATTTATTACGATTCTGAATCGATCCAAAATGTCCAAGAAGCTATTTTTAAAAAAGCATTTTTTTAAACATTGTCTTACTTACTCGCTGTGTGTGCTGTTTGTCAGGCAACGTCTTCCGTACTACAGCGTCCCCATGAGGGGAGGGTCCGCCGTGCTTCAAACATTCGTGAGCTGTAGCTTAGCATGGCGGACGAAGAGCTAATTCAGCCAGCACCATCTTTGCTGAAGGCAAATGTTTGAACGCATTTTGGATTTTATTATTTGCTGCGTAAGAAGGACCTTGACATGACTTATGCAGTGTGCAAAATCTACAAAATGAAAGTCAAGTACTTCGGAAACACTTCAACTCCCACATGCTACGCTATGACCCGGAGCTAAAAGGAGTGGAGCAGCGGTATCTGCCGACGACTGACCAGCGCTTCGCTAAACTGCCAGCCAACTCTGAACAAGGAAAGCAGATGAGTAAATTTACATCTAGAATCACTTGATTAACCTTGTAAAGCTGCATTTTCTTAAACATAAACATTTTTAAAGTAATATAACTATTTCTCAGAGCTGTTTGAATTGAAAATCGTTTCTGAATCGAATCATCACCCAAAGAATCGGAATCGAATTGAATCGTGAGTTGTTGTACGATTCACATCCCTATTTACCAACCTGTGATGCAGCAGAAAAAGGAGGACACAGCTTGTCAGGTTCAAGGATCTTGCAGTAATCAAGTCAAACACAATACAAGACGCTAAACCAGTCACCCGCCCTCGCCCCCTGCTGGCATGGAGCAAACATTACAGCATACACATTGAATAGGGAAACCAAACCAATGCACAAGGAAATGAAAAACTCTTGGGGGTACTTTTTTCAAAATAAAATACAATAACTTGTATTCAAAATAAAATAAAATAATTCATTTTACTCTTATTTCCATAAAGACAAATGTGACACTTTTGTGGTTGTCACAACTACATATTCTTACTTTTTAAAATTATGCCCCAAAGAATAATCTGTTCTAAAATTGCAATAGTTAGCAGCCAATTTTAAGAAGTCCTTACTAGCTTAGTTATATTCTCAAGGTCGGTCATCCAGGCATTTAACCTTGCGGGCAGGTTTTCTCTGTGAAAACATTGCCAAAGTCAATACAAATACATGACTTCCCCACTAAATATGCCTCCATGGCCACTACAAGTATTTGTAATTTTAAAGAAACGGCAACAAGTATCAAACTTTTGGTATTTATAGTCATAAATCAGGACAAATAAAGTTTATTCAAACATAAGGGGTGATCAGTTATTCCTGACGTTCACTACAGTGTGATAGATTTCTGTGACCTAAAGAGGAGGAGAATGAATAAACACAGACTGATGACAAACTGATCATGCGTCCGCCTCACTTTGTTGACACAAATGTCGAAAAGCTGGGACAGCAGGTTCATTTACCCTCCGACTGTGGAGGGTGAACCATTCCAAAAACAGACAAAATCTGAGGGCTGTTGTGAAGCCGATATGATTAGGTAAGTGTCACTTACTGCCTGCTTGTTCCAGTTAAGCCTCCAAAATGCTGCCATCACATCTAATGTTGGCCAGCGGGTGCTGTGTGTTTGTCCTATTTTTGCTTTTCCCTGCATTGATGAGTGCCGAGATGACAGGATTGTACGGTAACATCACCTCCCCCAACTACCCCCAGCCATACCCTGACAACCAGCACATAGTGTGGAACATCACTGTCCAGCAAGGCCACAGGGTTAAGCTGTACTTCACCCATTTCAGTTTGGAGCCTTCGAACCCATGTGAATATGACTACGTTCAGGTACATGATGGAAACCTCAACAACAAAGTGCTCTTATCTGAACTTGTTTTGCCCACTTCCCCACTCAAAGCCCTTTGACCTTGTCAAACCAGGTTTTGGCAGAGGGGAATGAAACGTTGCGGTTCTGTGGTGAGGAAGAGAAAAATTATGAAAGCGCCCCAAGGAACACCGTCATCCTGTCAGCTGGGAACCTCATGTCAGTGGTCTTTAAGAGTGACTACTCTAACGAAGGTCGATTCACCGGCTTCCAAGCATTTTACAGCACAGAAGGTGATGCAAGATTGTGACACTGCTGCCAGGAGGCAGATACGATGTTAGTCACTGTAATGAAACACAGAAAAGCATACTGGAGTTTGTTGGGGGCGGGGTGTACGATTTTACTCTCTTGTAGACAAATCAAGACTTATCTGTACCTATAAATATGATGGATATGTAATACTGAGTGAGGCGTTAAACTAGCAGCATGGAGGTTTTTCAAAAGTAACAGCAGTAGTAGGTACAACTAACCTAAAAGTTAACTTTGATAACCATAAAACAATTAGCTGAAGCTACCCGGTTGTTAAGCGCTGACGTAATGCATCACGTGATAAATCTGTTTTCGGGTCCAAAGACCTCCAAGTTTACAATTAAAGTTACGTCTGTATGATCCTTTTAAGGATTTACAGTTTAAGTTTAGTTTGTGTTTACATTGTGCGCAAACCTCCGTCCCTCCCTTCTCCGCCTCCACCTCCGTTAAACGCATTCGTCTGGCTCTATGGTTGGAACACTTAATAAAAAAAAAATTTCTTTTACTTTACATATTTTATTATGCACAGGTAAAATATACATGTCTATTTGTTATAAAAAAAAATTATTTATTATAATAAACAGGACGTTAAAGTGCAAACTTCACTTTCTCCCCGAACGACATGAACGGGAAGCGATCGCAGCTCACAGCAACTCCCATTGAAAATAACGGAGAAACAACCTGAGCGTCTGACATTTTTACATAAAACAAATGCAGTAACAACGTCTAAAAACCCAGTTAATATATCCAGGAGAGTTTTAGGCACAATATACAAAAAGTTTTATGTTGCAATGTTAATGCTGTTGTCCATGTGCAGCGGTTTAAGTGCAGCCTGATCAGATCGTCTCAGTGCAGTTCTCAATGTTAATGACAGTGCCCCTTTAAAGTTTGGAGCCGGAAGTTGAAAATCACATGATGCGTTACGTCACACTTAACAACCGGACAGCTAACAGCTATCTGCAAGGTTTTATATGAATTAAGTTTTGGCTTGTTTTTTTTTTTATTATTATTTTTTTGCATTCTCCTTCTCAGGTGATGCTTGTTGGCTTCCTTAGATTGGATTAGTGTATAAGCTCCAACAGGAACAAACATGCATGATTTTAGGGTTTACAATGTCTTTGACCATTAAAAAGTTACCTGACTTAAAGTAAAAAAAAAAAAATTGTGTAAGCTAATTGGTCCAGTAATAGCCTTTAAAGTCAGCTGAAAAGCTAATCAACGAACAGCAAAATTTGCTTGGCAAATTAGCATAGCTGGCTAGCTAAACTGCATGTGTTCACCACTGCATAATAGTCATAAATAACCTTTCGGAAGAACACTGGACATTACCACCTGTGCCACCAAATTTGGGCTGAACAGTTCTGATATGTGTTTAGACAATGAATTAGGACACACTGTTGAAGGTACAGGAATGGAGCTAAAAGGACACTGTATAATGCTTTGTTCCTGTAGCTGTACCTTAGTAGGTGTACAGATGCTGCAGGCTTGCAACAAATGGACAAATATATTAAATGAAATTAAGTTGACTACACAAAACATGAAATATCTTCATACTGTCTGCAAGGAAATAAAAGTCAAAATAAATGTTAGAATCACTGAGAGAAGTGATACACATAGATACACACACACACATAGTTGCTTGTAATTTATAACATTGAGCAGCATAAATTTACATAATATTGAGCAGTTATCATTTTGTACATGACAAAGAAAATTTTTATTTAACCGAATTCTATTGTATCTGTATTAATGACTGCATGGCCTGTTACTTATCGTGTGTGTGTGTGTATATATATATATATATGTATATATATATATATGTATGTATATATGTATATATATATATGTATATGTATATATATATGTATATGTATATATATATATGTGTGTGTATATATATATATGTATATGTATATATATATATATATATGTATATATATATATATATATATATATATATATATATATATATATATGTATATGTATATATATATATATATATATATATATATATATGTATATATATATATATATATATATATATATATGTGTATATATATGTATATAAAACGTCTAAATAGATCCTTATGTGTTATGGATTATTCATACCATTTGCCATTTTGGTCCATTTAAAGTGCAATTTTGGTTCTATACATTTTGTGCTATTGCATACTGTGGCCACTGTGCGCTCACACTATCGGCGACAGCGCTTAGTTTAAAAGCAAACATGGTGGGTTTTTTGTGACAGATGATGACTTAAACAAGCTTATGGCTGGTGCTCATTCTTCTAAAACAAAAAAAAAAAAAAATCCAGTGGAACATTCCAACTTTCACCTCATGAAATATTCTTACCATATTCTTACCATAAATATTCTTATTCTTATTGCACTCACAGATATTCATTATTTGTGAGTGCAATGGTAATATTATATATATATATATATATATGCAGGCTAGATGAAAAACCAGCAGACCACACTGTGTGCTCTACGTATTCACATCCCTATGTGTGTGTGTGTGTGTTTATAGACATCAACGAGTGTCTGTCCACTATGAACGGAGAATCTGTGTGTGAACATTTATGCCACAATTACATCGGTGGATATTACTGCACTTGCAGACAAGGATACCTTCTCCATGACAACACAAGATCGTGCACGGGTAAGACAGACACAGGCCAAAGCTGAAGATGCACGTTTATCAGACTGCTGTGGAAACTGGGGCTCGGTCCACAACATTTGCTGACTGGAACTACAACACCTCCAATGAAACTTATATCTCGTCTTTCAAAATCATAGTTGGTCCGTCATAACTAATTCCTCACACTAAAGCATTAAATAGTTGATGTCCTCCAGTTAGTGTGGGACAAGGTTAATTACTGCCAATTCCTCTGGGAAAAGCAGTTTCAAAATGACATTAAAAACTGATCTGACCTGTCTGCAAGACTAATACTACCCTGACACAAGGTAATTAATCACAATTAGCTGATGATGTGTCTTAAATTATTATTCTTTGCTCGAGGAAAACAGCAACAAAACATTGTGCAATGAATAAGTGAAAATGATTATCCACCCACAGATTTTTGCTCATTAGCCAATATGAACTTTTATGGCTTTTTAAAATTTTTTGCAGCACTCATTTGTTTTCATCTGTATCAACATCTGCATGTGCACAGCTGCACAAAACACAACTAAATGAATCCCATCATTTATGATATCAGGAGGAGACGTCTCAGCAGACTAGGAAAAATACTTTTCAGTAATAATGCACTCACTGGTGTCATCCATTACTTATTCATCATCATGCAACAGCTTCGACGCTCTGAAGAGTATGTGCAAAACAGTAAATGAGAGTCTGCAATCCCTCTGACTCCCCCGGCCCATGTGTTGATGTGACATCACAACACGTAATTCTCCTCATCAGAAACAGATAAATAATCATTTGATCAAGACCATTTTGCCCTATTTGGTAGATGTTATTAGGTGATGTCCAGTGTTGCCACAGTTACTTTGAAAAAGTAATCCAATTACTGATTACTCCTTGAAAAAGTAACTTAGTTACTTTCCTGATTACTCAATTGTAAAAGTAACTAAGTTAGATTACTAGTTACTTTTTTAGTTACTTTCCCCAGCTGCCGACAACAACCCATGTCAACATGACAATGATACCTGTTTTGCCAAAACTCACTTTATAGTCACCCTTTCTTGACTTCAATGAAAATAAATACTTGTTTTATAAAAAAGTAAAATAAAGACCTCTCTCTTGACCTCATATTTAACTGTTGACAGCACTGTAACAGTAAAACTTGCAATTTCGAACCTGCATTGTTTATAAATGTAACTATTAAATTCTAACATTTTTCTAACATTTAAATTCTCTCTAAACATTTTACTTGTCGAAATTATTATTATTTTAAGCAATATTAGTAGTTGTAATAAAAAACGGCTTCAAAATTGCACCTTTAATCTAGGGGTGTTGTGAGGGGGGCACATCCTTGCCCCACGCCCCCATTCCATCTGGATTCGCCCCTGCTTTGGCGTTTGAGCACAAAGAATGGATAACATTTATTTATGCAGAAAACAGGACCAGATTTACAGGTAAGAAAGTTTCATTGCGTTTTCACATCATGTGGTCCTCAGAAAGAGAGTTTAGGTGCATTTGAGTGGAAAATAGTGTTAGTTGTTGACGCGTCGCGGAGGATCAGCTGTTTTTAACGAGACGATACGGAGCGGCTCAGCTCAGAATTCTAAATAAAGGAGGAAAAAAAGTATAAAAATGTCTTTGTAAAACTCAGTGCAGGTGTGCTGATCACCGCGCTTTAAGAGGTGAGGACGAGCTGCTGCAGAAAAAAAACGTGGATGAAAAGCTCACAGCTCACTTAAAGTGGGCAGTTCAGTTGAACTCCAACCTCCTGCCCACAGACCAAGTTTAATGCTGTTATCGACCCACAATGTAAAAATAATAGTAACGCACAGTGACTTGGAGAAGTAACTTTAATCTGATTATTGATTTGGAAAGATTAACGCGTTAGATTACTCGTTACTAAAAAAAAGTGGTCAGATTAGAGTAACGACCGACATCACTGGTGATGTCTCCTAGTTTTCCCTGTAATTTGCACGATGATGGTGGGCTTAATGGATTCAGTGAGTCAGTGAGTGAGTGGGTCCACAAATTTTTTTTCTCAGTAACTCTATAAATAAGGTATATTCAGTTCTGAAATCTTTGATTCTGATAGATACAGGTAAGGATCATCTAACCTCCTGTTTTGGAATATATTGCTTTAATATAATTTGCAGTTATTCATTCATATTTTAGTTTAAATTGCAATGTTGACAGAGTGGGGCATGTTTCAGGTTCTTCAGGCCACATGTAAAGTAGATGTGTACACACACACACACACACACACACACACAAGCGTATGCAGGCATGATGATGAATCACCAAAGATACAAACCAAACCATTTCTATTTCTTAACACTAAAGAGTCCTGTTTTAATCCTTTGAACTCCTTTCAGTACAAAGTATGTTATAACTCTCACTGGTAGGAGACGTTTATGTACAGAGATGGTGCACTTAGAGAAAAGACTATTTACCTCTGCTGAGGTCATTTTGTTGGAGGTAAGGTGAGACTGCTAAAGAATGAGAAAACCTATTGCACTCTCCTCTAAGTTAAAGGGATCAAAAAATACATTTTGAGGTGGACTTCAACAGCAGTACAAGTTCAGCTCTTCACTGACACAGTGACCATATCTGAATATATAAATCAGTGTTTGAGTAACGACCACATAACCTCTGCCCTCCTTGGTTGGACAGATATTTACGGTCAGTATTTATGGTCATATTTTTGATGCACAGGTACATGTGCAATGAAATCCGTACTTGAAAAGGTAGCATGATTTTAACATTCTAGGAACATTTTAAAATGTTTGAATTTTATATTAGTGTTATGTGTCGGACGCAGCTCGGAGAACCGACCAGCGTTTGAAGGACCCAGTATGAAATAAGCAGAGCACGGTTCAAAGGCTAACTGAATTTAATACATAACAGTGATAATATAACAAAAAGTTGCGGCCTGGCGTGGTGCGCTCCCAGCAGCGCTAACGGTCCGGAGCCAGAAGCTGTTTCGGACCCAAGGACCCCGCCGACACCCCCCAGGTGGCCGCAACAACCGAGTCTGTGAAAGAAGGAACCATTATGTGAGTCCACACTCTACACACAGAACACTTAAAGGTGTACAAACAGCAAACACTTCCTGGCTTGATTACTGATCAGCTTCCCAACCTGCAGGCATGGAACATCCAGTTCACAAAACTCCACTGCAGTGGAAGCTGATACATGACTAACAAACAGCTCAATACAATAAGGTGTGAGGGACACCACATTTACTGACTGTATAACTGTTAGTCACAAAATCTAACGTACCTCAGGAAGTGTGCTGACGAGCGTGAGACCTCACCCCCTCCTCTTTCACAGACTGTGCATCAAACCTGGACGTTCTCAGCATCCGCTGTTGATGAGATGGCTCCCGAGACGACGATCTCACCCGTCTGGTCACAAGGTCGAGTCTCTGGCAAATACACACTGTGCACTCCAGTCTTAAATGCCAACATGTTCCAATCCATCCAGATGCACCACAGCTGTGAGTCCTGACGAGTCGCAGGTGATCAGGGTGAGGTCCTGACAGCCTCAGCAACACAGCCATTCAGTCCCAAACGCAAGCCACCTGGGAGGAAAACCAAAAAACAGAAACAAACCGGCAGCCAGGCCCCCCCAGCCATATAACAATTAGCTCTTGAAACATGTTAAAGAAATAAAATGTAGTAATATCTTTTCCTTTTGATACAGTCAGCTTTATTATTCCTCTACCTCTGCATTTTGTTACTTTTTAGATTCATTTTGTATTTGATTGTGTTCTTTTAGTTTTGTGTGAACATTTTAAAATAATTTAACTTTATACATGTGTTTAACTTTATTTATTCTTTCATCGATTTATTTTTTTGCCACCAGATAAATTTGTGTTCAGGTTGTTTTGGATTCAGACGGATTTATATTCAGTTACCCTTTATCTTCCTTTTGCTTATCACTACATTTTTCTGTTCAGTTGGCATTAATTTAAATTTGTTTATATATTTTATATATGTTTACATGTGGTCGGATAGCTTTATGTTAAACATCATTTAGCTACATATTCACTTAGTTTATATGTTGAATTAACTTTAGAATCAGTAAGCTATGAATTCTGCTAGATTTACTTTTGTTTAGTTTTTCAGTATTGTTAGTTTATATTCAGGTAGCCTATATGTTCAGTTACCTTTAGATTGAGTTCACTATAAGTTCTGTTATCTTAACATTTAGTTTGATTTTATATTCAATTAGTTTTATAGTCATTAGTATTAGATTCCGTTAGCTTTATATTCAGTTCATTTATATGTTCATAGTTTCATTTCACTATAAACTCTGTTAAGTTTATTTGGTTATTATGATCAATTAGCTTTAGATTCAGTTCAGTTGTTACCTTTGCATTTAGATAGCTTTTCATATAATATTATTAGATTTATATTTAGTTAGGATGAGCTATAGCTCGCTTTATATTTAGGGAATAACCCTGTTGTCTGATGATTTGCGGACGTTCATGCTGGTTATACGGTCGCAAATTGAGCTTTACTGGTAATGCGTTAGCAGAGCGGTAAAATGGATATTTGCGACCATATAACAGCATGAACGTCCGCAAATCATCAGACACAAGGGGGTTATTCCCATTCTATTCCAATTCCACGGTTTATTTTTCTGTAGGTAATTCGGTCGGCAAGGCTTACTATGAGGTAGTGTCGCTCCAACAGCGGTCAGGGCGCGGACTAATGTATCAAATGTGAAAATCCATCAAATGTGAAATGGTAATTCTGTGTCAGAATCCACATCAATACTTTCGTATGGTAGCTTAAATTCACCCATTTTGACAGTGGTGTCGGTACACGACTCTCTCGCTCTCAGCTAACGGCATTATGACATCTGCATAGCAGTGCACGCAACTGGTGTTCTGTCAAATTGTGTGTCTTATCGCATAAATCGACAGTTCCGCATCCCGACAATATTGCGTATGTGCAGCTGGGTGGAAAGCTGGGCTGTCGACAGAAATGACATCTTGTCAGAACACTGGTCAGGGCGCGGAGTAATACATCCAAATGTGAAACAGTCAAATATTTTGCACCGTTACCTCAATATTATACAGTCTGAAATCTCACACAATTAACCAATCAGATTTGTGGAAAAAACTGTAATTGGAGTAGAATCTGTTTTATAACAAAAATAAATAAATAAATAAAAAAAATGAGGTGGGCTTCATAGATAATTGGCAAAGCTTCTGGGGAAAACCTGGTCTTGTTAGGAGAGACGGCATCCATCCCACTTTGGATGGAGCAGCACTCATTTCTAGAAATCTGGCCAATTTTCTTAAATCCTCCAAACCGTGACTGTCCAGGGTTGGGACCAGGAAGCAGAGTTGTAGTCTTACACACCTCTCTGCAGCTTCTCTCCCCGTGCCATCCCCTCATTACCCCATCCCCGTAGAGACGGTGCCTGCTCCCAGACCACCAATAACCAGCAAAAATCTATTTAAGCATAAAAATTCAAAAAGAAAAAATAATATAGCACCTTCAACTGCACCACAGAATAAAACAGTTAAATGTGGTCTATTAAACATTAGGTATCTCTTTTCTAAGTCCCTGTTAGTAAATGATATAATAATTAATCAACATATTGATTTATTCTGCCTTACAGAAACCTGGTTACAGCAGGATGAATATGTTAGTTTAAATGAGTCAACACCCCCGAGTCACACTAACTGCCAGAATGCTCGTAGCACGGGCCGGGGCGGATGATTAGCAGCAATCTTCCATTCCAGCTTATTAATTAATCAAAAACCCAGACAGAGCTTTAATTCATTTGAAAGCTTGACTCTTAGTCTTGTCCATCCAAATTGGAAGTCCCAAAAAACAGTTTTATTTGTTGTTATCTATCGTCCACCTGGTCGTTACTGAGAGTTTCTCTGTGAATTTTCAGACCTTTTGTCTGACTTAGTGCTTAGCTCAGATAAAATAATTATAGTGGGTGATTTTAACATCCACACAGATGCTGAGCATGACAGCCTCAACACTGCATTTAATCTATTATTAGACTCAATTGGCTTTGCTCAAAATGTAAATGAGTCCACCCACCACTTTAATCATATCTTAGATCTTGTTCTGACTTATGGTATGGAAATTGAAGACTTAACAGTATTCCCTGAAAACTCCCTTCTGTCTGATCATTTCTTAATAACATTTACATTTACTCTGATGGACTACCCAGCAGTGGGGAATAAGTTTCATTACACTAGAAGTCTTTCAGAAAGCGCTGTAACTAGGTTTAAGGATATGATTCCTTCTTTATGTTCTCTAATGCCTTATACCAACACAGTGCAGAGTAGCTACCTAAACTCTGTAAGTGAGATAGAGTATCTCGTCAATAGTTTTACATCCTCATTGAAGACAACTTTGGATGCTGTAGCTCCTCTGAAAAAGAGAGCTTTAAATCAGAAGTGCCTGACTCCGTGGTATAACTCACAAACTCGCAGCTTAAAGCAGATAACCCGTAAGTTGGAGAGGAAATGGCGTCTCACTAATTTAGAAGATCTTCACTTAGCCTGGAAAAAGAGTCTGTTGCTCTATAAAAAAGCCCTCCGTAAAGCTAGGACATCTTACTACTCATCGCTAATTGAAGAAAATAAGAACAACCCCAGGTTTCTTTTCAGCACTGTAGCCAGGCTGACAAAGAGTCAGAGCTCCATTGAGCCGAGTATTCCTTTAACTTTAACTAGTAATGACTTCATGACTTTCTTTGCTAATAAAATTTTAACTATTAGAGAAAAAATTACTCATAACCATCCCAAAGACGTATCGTTATCTTTGGCTGCTTTCAGTGATGCCGGTATTTGGTTAGACTCTTTCTCTCCGATTGTTCTGTCTGAGTTATTTTCATTAGTTACTTCCTCCAAACCATCAACATGTCTATTAGACCCCATTCCTACCAGGCTGCTCAAGGAAGCCCTACCATTAATTAATGCTTCGATATTAAATATGATCAATCTATCTTTATTAGTTGGCTATGTACCACAGGCTTTTAAGGTGGCAGTAATTAAACCATTACTTAAAAAGCCATCACTTGACCCAGCTATCTTAGCTAATTATAGGCCAATCTCCAACCTTCCTTTTCTCTCAAAAATTCTTGAAAGGGTAGTTGTAAAACAGCTAACTGATCATCTGCAGAGGAATGGTCTATTTGAAGAGTTTCAGTCAGGTTTTAGAATTCATCATAGTACAGAAACAGCATTAGTGAAGGTTACAAATGATCTTCTTATGGCCTCAGACAGTGGACTCATCTCTGTGCTTGTTCTGTTAGACCTCAGTGCTGCTTTTGATACTGTTGACCATAAAATTTTATTACAGAGATTAGAGCATGCCATAGGTATTAAAGGCACTGCACTGCGGTGGTTTGAATCATATTTATCTAATAGATTACAATTTGTTCATGTAAATTATGGAGATCCACAAGGTTCTGTGCTAGGACCAAGTTTATTCACTTTATACGTTTCCCTTAGGCAGTATTATTAGACGGCATTGCTTAAATTTTCATTGTTACGCAGATGATACCCAGCTTTATCTATCCATGAAGCCAGAGGACACACACCAATTAGCTAAACTGCAGGATTGTCTTACAGACATAAAGACATGGATGACCTCTAATTTCCTGCTTTTAAACTCAGATAAAACTGAAGTTATTGTACTTGGCCCCACAAATCTTAGAAACATGGTGTCTAACCAGATCCTTACTCTGGATGGCATTACCCTGACCTCTAGTAATACTGTGAGAAATCTTGGAGTCATTTTTGATCCGGATATGTCATTCAATGCGCATATTAAACAAATATGTAGGACTGCTTTTTTGCATTTGCGCAATATCTCTAAAATTAGAAAGGTCTTGTCTCAGTGATGCTGAAAAACTAATTCATGCATTTATTTCCTCTAGGCTGGACTATTGTAATTCATTATTATCAGGTTGTCATAAAAGTTCCCTGAAAAGCCTTCAGTTAATTCAAAATGCTGCAGCTAGAGTACTGACGGGGACTAGAAGGAGAGAGCATATCTCACCCATATTGGCCTCTCTTCATTGGCTTCCTGTTAATTCTAGAATAGAATTTAAAATTCTTCTTCTTACTTATAAGGTTTTGAATAATCAGGTCCCATCTTATCTTAGGGACCTCATTGTACCATATCACCCCAATAGAGCGCTTTGCTCTCAGACTGCAGGCTTATTTGTAGTTCCTAGGGTTTGTAAGAGTAGAATGGGAGGCAGAGCCTTCAGCTTTCAGGCTCCTCTCCTGTGGAACCAGCTCCCAATTCAGATCAGGGAGACAGACACCCTCTCTACTTTTAAGATTAAGCTTAAAACTTTCCTTTTTGCTAAAGCTTATAGTTAGGGCTGGATCAGGTGACCCTGAACCATCCCTTAGTTATGCTGCTATAGACTTAGACTGCTGGGGGGTTCCCATGATGCACTGAGTGTTTCTTTCTCTTTTTGCTCTGTATGCACCACTCTGCATATAATCATTAGTGATTGATCTCTGCTCCCCTCCACAGCATGTCTTTTTCCTGGTTCTCTCCCTCAGCCCCAACTAGTCCCAGCAGAAGACTGCACCTTCCTGAGCCTGGTTCTGCTGGAGGTTTCTTCCTGTTAAAAGGGAGTTTTTCCTTCCCACTGTTGCCAAGTGCTTGCTCACAGGGGGTCGTTTTGACCGTTGGGGTTTTTCCGTAATTATTGTATGGCCTTGCCTTACAATATAAGGCGCCTTGGGGCAACTGTTTGTTGTGATTTGGCGCTATATAAATAAAATTGATTTGATTTGATAACCCATTAGTGTATAGTTATTGATATTACTTTCATTTTTATGTTCAGCTTGCTTTAGATTTGGTTGGCTATATTCATTTTGTTTTGTTTTTTTAATGTTCAATTATGTATTCAGTTTGGACTAGATGAGTTATTGTGTAGTTATCTTAATTTTGTTAACTTTATATTCACTTAGTTTTTGAGTCAGTTAGCTGCTCAGGTCGCTCATATAGCAACACTGTTAAACCGAACACTCCATTTTAATACAATAATTAAGTTAATGTAACTCAAACTTTGAAAAAAGTTATAATCACTCATTTCCATTAATTAAACTAACTCAAAAATGAATTGTTGTCATAACTCAGTTCCTTTAAGTGCATTTAAAGTTTTGGGGTATTTAGGTGTTGCTGATGTATTTCCATTGTATTCCATTCACTCATTTTATTTGAGTTTATGTAACAGAGGCCAGCAGGTGTTGCTGTGCATATGTAGTTAGTAAACCTCACTCCCAACAGCTCAAAAGAATTCTCTGGTCACAAGTCCAGAGGCCTGGATTTTAGCCTTCTGGTTAGAGTCTGACTTCCATGCCAGAGATCGTGAGTGTGCTTCCCGAGGGGAGCGAATGGGCGGAGTCATAACAACACAACGCAGAGTCAACAAGTAAACCAAAGAATCCAAATTGTTTACGCAGAAATTTGTCACTTTTTTTTATTGAAAAACATAAACTAGATTTACATAAGTTTAATTAACAATAAATTGTTCAGTGACTAAAACTTTAACAATTAAATTTTTGAAAATGATTTCATTCAAGTTGGCAAACTCAAATGGTTTAAAGCAGTCGGTTCCCTCAAATGGTTTGAGTTCATCTAACTCATTTGAGTTTTACAGTGAACACGGTTGTGTGTTGATTAGCAGTAACACCTCACAGCAAGAAGATTGTGAGGTTGTTGTTGTGGGTTAATATCCCAAAAGGAGTTGAATGGCACACCAGTGAAGACATTCACCCACTGAAACCACATGATGGTGAAGACTGATGTGGTCCAATGACATCAACCTCACAGGGACACAACAACTCGCATATAAAGTTTACGCTTGGCTTAATCTGACTGGTTCATTCTTTAGCCATCTCTTCATACATGTATAGTTTATTAGCGTACTTTTTCAGATACCTGGTACACCCCTCCGACAGTTGGTGGAAGATCTGCTTCCAGACCTGGCTCGTTGTTGAGAGGAGACATTCAACCTAAAGGACATGTCAGATCAAGTCTGATGGAACATTAGTTTTTGAGTTTTGTGAAGCGACGTGGGAATGATGTCAAGAGTAAAACTGTGAAAAATTTAGAGACGGTTAATGAGTGTGTGAGTCTCCCTTGCAGTACCCTGCCACACCCAGGTGATGACCAACCTATCAGGGGTTCTGAGCAGTCCTGGTTACCCAAGTCCCTACCCGTCCATGAGCCAGTGTGACCACACCATCCATGTGCCGGAGGGCCATAGGATAATCCTGGACTTCCTGCAACCCTTTGACATAGAGGGGCACCCAGAAGCTCCTTGTCCATACGACTGGTTGAAGGTTAGTCATGTGAGCTATAGATAAAAGATTTTATGAATACGCAACATATTCCTCCTCATGCCTGTGGAGACCATCTGTTACTGACTTGTCCTCCTCTGGTGATATATGAACAGCTGCGCGCTTTCCTGCATATTTAAAGTTAGCCATGTATCAATCAATCAGGAATTTAATGGAACAATTATCTCCTTTACTATTTGTTGTCCCTCTCCTACAAGATTTCAACAGCTGGACAAGACTATGGGCCCTTCTGTGGAGCAAAGCCACCAGATCGCATTGACACGGGAAGCCACAAAGTACACATTAAATTCAGGTCTGACACAAGTGGAAAAAACAAGGGATGGAAGATCAAATACAGCAGCACCAGTGCTTAATCCCGCATAGACTGATGCTTCAAACTTTATTCATTTACACATTACACATTGTGTTTTAGTGAGATTTACTGCATTTTCATTGACAGTGAGTTGCAGTGTTTTTGAAATGGGTATTCATTCAAATCAACAAGTTGTAACTACAGTGGCTTGCAAAAGTATTCATACCGTTTGGTATTTCACGCATTTTAATTTGTTTTTGGCATTACAAATAAAAAAGTAAATCAGGCTTCTCAATATAAAATTTCTAAATGATCTTCCTTAGACTCAAACTGAAAGTAAATCTCTACAACTTGACATAAATTAATTAAAAATATAAAAGCCAAGATGATGGGTTGCACAAGTAATCAGCCCCTTTGGTATAATACCTGTAAACAATCAGTTTAATTGCCAGTTTTCTTCAGACAAGTCAGGGGATGGATACATGAACATTTCCAAGTCACTGAATATGTCTTGAACTTTATTTTCATCAGTTATGAAAAAATACAAACAGTGTGGCACTCTATTTGCCCTACTGACGTATCCCATAATCCCTTGCATGCCAGAGAGTTGCTGCAGTCAACAACATATAGAGAATCAACACGATGACAGTTGTAAATAAATATGCTTTTCATCACGTTAATAAGCGACTGCTGCATGATACCCTGAAAACTTGCTAAAACAATTATAACAAATAATCCGTATCTGCTATGTTTAATCTGCGTGGAATTTAATAAACGCAAACCGAATTTCAGACATCTTATATATGTTAGTCTGGAACAAAGAGGACAAACAGTGTTGTAAAGGACAATAAAGAGCAAACTTCGTTTTCTCCTTGAACGACATGATCAGGAAGCGAGCTTAGCTCACAGCAGCTCCCATTGAAAATAACGGAGACAACCTGTGATTCTCGCATGTTTACATAAAACAAATGCAATAACGTCTATAAACCCAGGGAATATATTCATGAGAGTTTTAGGCACAATATAAAAATAGTTTTATGTTGTGATGTTAATGGTGTTGTTCATGTGCAGCTGTTAAAGTGCGGCCTGATCAGAGCGTCTCAATGCAGTTCTCAATGTTATTGAGATCTCGCAGTGCGGCGACCTCTCTGAAGTTTTGCGGGATTTGAAACGTCAATAGGGCTAATTAGCTCCAAAAAAGAGCAAGCGTATAACTTTGAGGTTAACAATGTTTTTATCTGTTCGTCTTATTTCAAAAAAGTAAGCTGACTTGTTTTCAGAGTTGACTGTAAAGGTAATCTGCTAACAAAAAATTAGCTTTGCTAATTAGCTGTTAGCTGATTAGTAAAAATGAGCCTGCCACTGGATGTGACTGTACAAGGCTTTTGACATAAAACGATCCTCAAACTAGCAAATTTGTTGCCTTCGCGCAGTGTCAGTTTCGCTTATTGCATTAGTATATAAGCTCCAAAAGGAACAAACACATATAATTTTGGGATTTAGAAAAGTTTTTAAGTGTTCAGCTCTATGAAAAGAAAAACTAAGCCAACTTAAATTAGCTGAACTAAATTTAGTGATAGCTAATTGGACAGCCTAGTTTTTCAAAATTGACTGAAAAGCTAATCTGCTAACAAAAGAGCTAGCTCTGCTAATAACCCTTAGCTGATGAGCAGAACTGAGCCTGTCACTGGTGGCTTTTGACACATAAAACAGTCCTCAAGCTAGCAAACCATAAAATATTCTGCTCCATTCACATCAAATTTTAGCCCTGGCAGAAACGGTTGTTCAGACTACTAGCCATTTAACCTTCATACATTATGTAACTTGTTCTGATCCTCAGTCTGATATAAAAACAGCCATTATACAGTTCTGCACAAAAGGAATTGCCTCTCATGTGTTTTAAAAGTGTGAGGTAAAAGAGGCCGTGTGAATGTGGCCGATTTATAATTTTTATTAGAAATGCTGCTTTTTCACTTTGCACTTTTTGGAAAGTAGCTCTGTTTTGTTGCTGCATATATTATAGCTACCTCGTAGTTTACAGCAACTTAGCGAACCATTCACTGACCCATACGCCAGCAGAACATTTGAAGCCCAGCAGGCCACCAGGTTGATGTGATTGGTCACCACACGGAACATACGGTTTGTAACATGAAGTGCGCAGACTGCCTTGAAGGCATGGACTCTGCTTACATGACAAAACTACAGCAATTGCTTGCAGACAGTTAACTTTTATTTAATTCGCCGAGACACTGAGTCATGATGGCACAATTGACCACTCTTATACCCAACCTTGATCAAACCATTTAGCCCAACTGAAACCAATTCCACAGGAATTACACACACACACCTTGAACCCATCAACCGATTGTTGGGAAATATTTTTCAGCCGCATGCTGCCACTCAGTTTATGTCTGACATGTACATCAGTGCTGACAGTACTGTAAGTTATGCAATATCTGCCCCACTATTTTTTGCATTGTCACTAGTTGTGTACTTCTTTTAAAATTTCCTTTCTGACTGTGGGCACGACTGATTAGTCTATAATAGCCAATTGGCCTCTGTGTGCATGCTGTGCTGCAGTGCACCATGGGAGTTCAGGGTTTTGAGGTTTTAAATGTTATTGTGGTTTATGTTAGTTTAGTGTTATTGATATATTGTGTTTTTGTAGCTCATTTCATTTAGCCAGTTTAGATAAGTCTCATGTTGCAATTACCATGAATGACTTACATTTCATGTTGGTACCATGAGTGAAATGTGTAACGGTTTTAATGTCTTCAGCCACTGTGTTTGTTTATCAAATTAAAGCAACCTGCTTACAGCAGCTGTGTGTGCATGCTGCTAACTACTTTCTGTGCTCACCATTCCAGCAGGGGGCAGTAAGTCATCTTTGTATTAAAAACGTGAGTGATTTTAAGTAAAAGGCACATGGCAGAGTTTGACAAAAGGCACCTGAAGGACTCTCAGACCATGAAAAACAAAATTCTCTGGTGTGATGAGACAAAGATTGAACTCTTTGGTGTGACTGCCACGCATCATGTTTGGAGGAAACCACGCACCATCCCTACAATGAAGCATGGTGGTGGCAGAAACTGGGAGACTAGTCAGGATTGAGGGGAAGATGAATGCAGCAATGTAGAGAAATCCTGGATGAAAACCTGCTTGGGAGCGCTCTTGACCTCTGGAGCGACTGTTCTTCCAGCAGGACAATGACCCTAAGCACACAGTCAAGATATCAAAGGAGTGGCTTCAGGACAACTCTGTGAATGTCCTTGAGTGGCCCACTCAGAGCCCAGACCTGAAACCGATTGAACATCTCTGGAGAGATCTGAAAATGGCTGTGCACTGACGCTCCCCATCCAATCTGATGGAGCTTGAGAGGTGCTGCAAAGAGGAATGGACTAAACTGCCCAAAGATAGGCGCACCAAGATTGTGGCATCGTATTCAAGACAACTTGTAATTGTTGTCAAAGGTGCATCAGCAATGTATTGAGCAGTGTGTGAATACCTATGTACATGATTTTTTTCAATAAATTTGCAAAAAAAAAAACCTTTTTTCATGTTGTCATTATGGGGTGTTGTGTGTACAATTTTGTGAGGAAAAAAAAGAATTTACCCCATTTTGGAATAAGGCTGTTAACATAACAAAATGTGGGAAAACGTTAAGTGCTGTGAATGCTTTCTGTGCTGTGAATGTAACTCTTGCTGATGTTTTCAAGGTAAATAAAAAAATTGGAACTAATTCATCTTTTCATTACTCTTCATGCTTTTAGATATTAGCATTCTATGAGCTTATTCACTCACTGTACAGGACTGTACAAAACACCGTAGCATGTGGTCTACTAAACACTGCTGCATATTTAAATACAAAGTACCAGACACATGCTCATGAGACAGGATGACGTCAGAGATGACCTGTGAATCACTGGGATCTGCACACATCATAAGCCCATTTTACCACACACTGGACATGTACATAAGCACCAGTTTGACAAGACAGCTGACAGTCATCAGTGAGCATCAGTTTGAGTTAGCTCAAATATGAAGAGGTGTAATGTTTTCATCATAATGGCTGCTAGACTGCTCAGTCAGGCTTGCATCTTTTTTTGTAATACTTAATATTTGTGCCCCATTACTTGGGCAAAGTTATTGTTCACACAAGTATATCTGGTCAGTGTCAGCATGTGCACCAGAATCTGACAAAACATTCCTCTGCTAATCCTGTTGGGATCTTCTTTCGGTTTCTCCTACTGGGGTCACCACAGAAGATCCTGCTACATCTCACCCTGTCCTCTGTATCTTCTGTCACTCCAACCACCTCATTCAGCACATCCATAAACCTCCTCTTTGGCCTGCCCCTTCTCCTCCTGCCTTGCGGGTCCATCCTCAGCATCCTTCTCCCTATATACCCCTCATCCCACCTCTGCATGTGTCCAAGGTTTCACCACAGTTTAAAAAAAATTATTTTTGAGATTGCCTAAACTGCTGCACATCGATTTATTTCACACATCACCACTTATTAAGACTATAATAAAACTGGAAGTTAAAACACATTTACATGTTTGCATTCATTAAAAAAAAAACTGTATATTTATTGTACAGACATACAAACTGGACATCCTTTCAGCAGAAAAAAACATTAAATTTGATTGCAAAAACAAACCTCTCAAACAGAGCACTTTTGTTTTTGTAGGAGGTACAGGATAAGCAGGAGCAAGTCACCAGGGCAGTTTGGCTGCTATCAGATCACATTAAGAATGTTCAGCTGCTCCAAACTTCCAACACTGCCCTCAAGACACAGTTTATCCTCTGCTGGAGATGCCAAGTGTTTGAAATGGATTTCCAGGCCAGGTTTTTTTTTTATGGAATGATGCAAACATCAACATTGTTAACATTCATGGATTCCTGCATCATGGATATTATTGAGGTTAATCCCGTCCAAATGACCCCGAGGCGGGTCGTGTGAATTCTTATCAGTCTGTTCAGGTGAAGCCGTGGACTAGTTGCTGCCTTTGGCTGGCACCTCGTGGCCGTCCTCTGCAGTCTCTTCGTTAGTGTCTTCGCAAATGTTCGGTTGTGTGTTGCTTCTGACGGACTGCACGGCATGAATCTGCTGCAGACGTCGGGACAGCTCAGCCTCGCAGGCCTGCAGCAGCCCCGAGGTCCTCGCAGTGTCCCAGCCCAGCACCTGCTGCATGGCTTCAACTCCTCTGGAAACCACCATCTAGTACACGTACGTACACACACACACAGGTAATATCACAGGCCTACAATGTGTTGATTTATGGCAGGAAAAAAAAATACATATTGTTTTGCAGATATAGGGTGGAATGTCAGTTATTTCAGATTCCCAGATTGTTCTGGAATATTCATTGTGCCAAAAATATAAATCAGTAAAAGAGTAAAGAAATATATATGGAAATAAAAAGTGGAATACAAGGATGAATAAATATGCAGATAAGGAGAAATAAAATAATTATGAGCATTCATGTTTTTAATATACACACAATAATATTTGTATTTTTCATTCATTTTGGTCCACTTTGTTTATTTTCATATTAATTATATAGTTATTTATATCCATTTAATTTTCTCTACTCTTTTACACATTGACAGTTCAGCTTGTCAAGTGGAGGGTTAAAAAACAACTGCCTGAGGGCGGGGCTTCTTGCCCAGGCTGAATAGTCGATTACTGATTGTCACACTTCATCATTCAAATAAATACAACAGTCTTCATTCTACCCTTGCTTGCACATTTTATATATAAATTAAATCCTATACAAAAAAAAATACAATTCCACTTTTTAAATATACAGAAACATAAAAATTTAAATGAAATATTTTTAAAATAACATTTTTTTATGTTTATATTTAAAAATATAAACTCAAAGAAAAACAAAACTTGTTTTTGTTATATATATATATATATACACACACACACACACACACACACACACACACACACATACATACGACATACACATTTATTTCACCCTTTACCAATCTTCCATACATTTTTTTTTAAACTCTGCCCTATGTGGCTCTCACGTGTGGATCTCATTTGTTTTAAAATGAATCAGTTAATTTTCATAGAATTTCATGGCAACATCCTTTGTAAAAATTAGAATTCATTACCATCATTGCAGAAAGTCTGCATCACCATTGTGTGAAGCGCCTTGAGGCAACTTTGTTGCGATTTCGTGCTATACAAAATGAAATAAATTGAAAATTGAAACTGAAATAATTTTTGTTTAATCAAAGCAAAATGCACATGCCTTGATTAAAAACAAAACAAACTAAACTGGACAACGTGTGTGTGTGTGTATACTGTGGGGTCAGAATGAGTTTTCACAAATGTAATGTGTACCAGACATGACAGATATCCAAGTCTGGTGGATCCTGGTACCTGCCTCTCAAAGAAGTGCTGCTGTTTTTGCATTTTATCATACTTTTATTTATATATATTAAAAACAGGCCGTACAGAAGTTCCAGTTTGTTAACCCGACTTGATCACTTTGACGCTCTGAAATCATTATCTGTGGCCGTGCCTGAAGCAGTATTTCGTGACAATGTTTTAGTGAGAGAAACTCTGTGTCCTTGTAAATGAGGACAAAATGTTCCTTCTGTATTTCAGCTAAAGGAGCAGCCCTGTGAATTTGTCTGTCATCATTAAACTATCGTTGTGACATGAATAGATGTGCATTTTTATATCTGAATCGCATCATTATACGTTCAGTTCCTTGATGGCTCCATAGGGTACGATAGGGCTTTTGCCCTCAGTGAGAGATAAACCTCTGATGATGTGAGTTGTAGAAGAGCAGCCCCACACTGTCATTATATGGAACTGCATTTAGGAGTTTCAGATCCAGACCGTGTCCTCTGAGTCATATTACCCACAGTAAATCTGTATCGTCTGTTCTATTTTCTTTATCTGTAAAAAATTTCCGATTTATTGTGAACTACCTGCAGATCTTCCGTGGAGAGCCGGGTCTCTGGGCTGGTTTTGCCTTTCAGTACCATCAGTGTCCTGGACATGAATCCAGATGTCGAGTCCACCTCCATCCCGTCCAACACATCCACGTCACCAGCCCCTGACACAAAGAAACGGGTTCCACACATCAGGGTGAGGAGAGACTTTTCTGCAGAAACAGTAGCTCCACCTAGTGGCTATTACGTGTGAGTGCAGCTCTTTTATGAACCATAAGAAACACTAAAACAAACAAACAAACAAAAAAAAAAACAAAAAAACAAAAAAAAGAATTAATAAATTGTCTCAGAACTTTACAAAAATTAAAAAAAAGCACAGAGTAGCAGATCAACACACAGGTGACTTTGTGGCAGTAAGTACAGCATCTCCAGAGGGTCAGTCAGGAGTGAAATCTTCCTTGGTTTTCAAGTTGAAGACCACATGATGATAAACCTGTACCTTCCTGATTGGGTAGACTCGGCTCTGCCTCCTCTTTCTCCTCTTTGCCCACAGCTTTCAGGTAGAGCTGGAGCAGCTCCTTGGACTGCCTCTCTTCTTCCCTGCGGTCCAAAACCCTCTGTAGGGTCTGCTGGAGGTCTTCAGCCTTCTTCTTTCTGAAGTGCAGCGCGGAGGCTAGTTCAGAGGATGGGATGTCCACCAGCATCTGGAGCAGTAGGTGACAAGTGATTAAACTCCTCAGCAACAGCAAATAATGGAACAAAAGCTGGAATGAGTGAAAGGCAACAGGCGAGACCCATTCATTAAAAAAACACAGCAGATGGCAGCGCTACAGCATTTCCTTAAGCTAGGATCTCAATAGGACTGTGATTGTTGCCAAAAAATTTGCGAACGGCATTTGTGGGGGATTTTCCACAATGTCTTGAAATGTTGGCAGAGGTTGTCAATTTCATTGCAGGAGTCACATGGCCTCAGTCTTGTGATGCTGGAATTTTAAACATGTTCACAAATAATAATAATAATAATGTTCTCAAAATAGTCACTGCAGGCATCTTGAAGCCTTCTCAATTACTTTCCGTGAGTCAGAAATTGCGTGAAATGAGACAACTTTGTGAGAGGATGGCAACACACTCTTGATTTTTCTTTTGATCATGACCCTCCTTTCCTGATCTTCTTTTCAGTATAATTCCAAGTGAAAATTGTCATTAATTTGCATATTTTCCTCAGAAATTTGTGCCTCCAACAACTTGCCAGTCACAGGCCAGTGAGATACTAGCTTTACTTTTTCTCTGTCCACAGTATGTAGGGAAGGACATTTCGAGTGAGGAAACACTTTCAAGCTTAATGAAGGACAGTTTGTGGTAGAAAGCCTTACAAATGACTTCAAAGAATACATGCGAGCAGGATCAGTAATAATACAATAACATGCTTTTGGAGGGCGGTATGCATTTTCAGAGGCCCGACGTCCAGGCCATCGCCCAAAATGACAGATATTCGCCCTCGTCTAACTTGGGGCGAATACCGCCCTCCAAAAGCATGTTATTGTATTATTATCACTTACTGAGATATATAATTCATTTTATTGTGTGTATAAATAGGTATATACAAAGTATAATAAAAGCACACATCAGTACATTAAAGTGATACAAAATTTAACACTTATAAGAACATTAGATTTAAAATCACATCAATGACATCACAACACGTGATCACATTAACAATATTTAATGTCATTTCAAAATGCACGACACCCAAGCAAACGCGTACATAAAAAGTTGGCTCACTTTAACTTTTGTCGTGTCGGCTGGCACGCGCTGTGCTCCAAATTCAGCAGTGCGTCCTCATCAAGCTGGCTGCTTTGGCTGCTGTTCACTGTCGTACTATCCATGAGAAAATCATCCGGAATATCCATATTGGGTCCAAAACACACTTCTCGCCTTTTTATCTTTTCCTCTGCGGACAGTTTACGCACAGTGGGCAGGTATAGCCAGGTAGCGTCGATGTAAATCTACGCTACCAGCCTAGCAACACCTCGGTAAAGTGATAATAATGATTAGTAACCATTTTTGACTTCCCATTCCATGTTGGACACGTGTAACATTAAAGATCAAGATCAAACATGTTTAATATGATTAGTTATTCGATTGTTACCTTGCGCACTGCTCATATATGGACAGACAAAAGCAGGATAAAGTGCCTTAATAGAGAGAGTGGTGTCAACTCAGAACATGGCGCCATTTTGGTTCCAACTGCGCTGAACTACTGAATGAACCTTTTATGTTTTCAACATTTTTTAAAATCATTTAACCACATACAGCAACACATCCAGGTGCTATCAAAATAAATATAAAATAGTTAAGCTATCAAATTTACAAATCATGATGACTTATTTAATTAATTTAAAGCCTGATTTATGCAGCTGCACAGCTGTAACTCTGTGTCATGCAATGACGTGCGTGGCAGTTTTAAAGTTCTCCATCTTTGGATTATGCTTTATTATGGACTAATTTGACCCTCAACAAGCTTTTGTTTCTACAATCATCACCTCCAAATTAAAGGTAAGCTATACATTTTTCTCTTTTACCGACTGTGTTGTAAATGTGCGGACTTTTCGGCTCCATTTGTAATCAGCGTGCACTGTAAAAACTATTAAAATATGATGGCAGACGAAGGATTGAAAGCAGAAAACTCAAATCACAGCCTTCTGTATCTGATTTAACAAGTGCACGTCAGGCTGTGGCTCCGAGTCTGAGCACGGTGTGAAAAAAAAAAAAAAAAATTGTCGAACATTTAAATCAGGGAAATGACTCCAGTCCCACTTCCCTCAAATCTGCGAGTGTCAGAGTGCTGAACTTTAATTCTTCTGTTTGGATCTGAAGGGAATCTGTACATCTTGAAGCCCTTGTTTTTTGTATTTGTGCCTCCAAACGCACAACAACCCGGCATTTTCAGCGAATAAATAAATAAAATAGCTGGATTTACATGCAGACAGATTAACAGCGAACGCTATTTTGAACCCAAGATGGCACCACAAGTCACGTGACCGTTTTTTTTTTTCCTGACTCATCATGTCGCCACTCTCTCAATTAAGGCATTCTAGGATAAAGGGCCCCACCCACTTGTTTTGAATCTCTCAATATGTGTATAAAGAGAATAAGTGGATTAATTTCATTTATATAAGCAGTGGGAGATGGCAAATATCTCACGATGAAACCAGCTGGCTGTAAATGACTGAACACAGATGGTGTTATTAAGAAGACAAAACCGGGATGATCCTGATACCTGTAGGTCTGCCTCAGACATGAGGATGACACTGGCCATGTCCTGCTTCAGCTGCTGAACCAGGTCCCACCAGGGTTCTGTACCATCCACAGAATCCGTCTCCAGTATCACTGATTCTCTGGCCATCCATGCTGTACCACCATCCACTGCAGTGAACAGTCAGTGAGCGGAGAAAAACACACACACACACACACACACACACACACACACACACACACACACACACACACACACACACACACACACACACACACACACACACACACACACACACACACACACACACACACACACACACACACACACACACACACACACAGCTGTAATTATCTGATAGAATGGACAAGAACGTCAACGGAAACATAAAACTGCTTACTCTTGCGAACTGGAGACCATGTCTCTTTTTCGTGCAACAACATGAACTTTGTGTTCACAGGTAAACACAAAAAGTAGGCCTCGTCCGCCACTATTGTCCCATCATTCTCGAGGACCACTGTGACAGGTTCTTTAGGGCTGTAACCGAGGAACTCGCCCCCTGATGGAAGAAAGAATGAACAGCTCAATAAATCCTACTTAACAAGTACCACAGAGACATCTGAATTTGTCAAATTCAAACTTTGGTTTTTAATCACACCTCAGCTATTGTGCAGTTTAATTTAGTGCTTCATAAACACTATTGAAAGTTTATAATAAGTAGAATATACAGGGTTCATTTGTGTAACTGTTTATTGGGAGTGAATGCTGATACAGAAAAATAATGTTCTTTCAGTATTCTTAAAGAATGTAAGACAGGTTCAATGCATTATATTAATTTTTTTTCTTAAGTCTCAAACGGAGAAAAAAATGCCACAATTCTGTCTGTCCTCTTCTGTCAGTTTGCAGATATACACTCAACAAAAATATAAACACAACACTTTTGGTTTTGCTCCCATTTTGTATGAGATGAACTCAAAGATCTAAAACTTTTTCCACATACACAATATCACCATTTCCCTAAAATATTGTTCACAAACCAGTCTAAATCTGTGATAGTGAGCACTTCTCCTTTGCTGAGATAATCCATCCCACCTCACATATCAAGATGCTGATTAGACACCATGATTAGTGCACAGGTGTGCCTTAGACTGTCCACAATAAAAGGCCACTCTGAAAGGTGAAGTTTTATCACACAGCACAATGCCACAGATGTCGCAAGATTTGAGGGAGCGTGCAATTGGCATGCTGACAGCAGGAATGTCAACCAGAGCTGTTGCTCGTGTATTGAATGTTCATTTCTCTACCATAAGCCGTCTCCAAAGGCGTTTCAGAGAATTTGGCAGTACATCCAACCAGCCTCACAACCGCAGACCACGTGTAACCACACCAGCCCAGGACCTCCACATCCAGCATATTCACCTCCAAGATTGTCTGAGATCAGCCACTCGGACAGCTGCTGAAACAATTGGTTTGCATAACCAAAGAATTTCTGCACAAACTGTCAGAAACCGTCTCAGGGAAGCTCATCTGCAAGCTCGTCGTCCTCATCGGGGTCTCGACCTGACTCCAGTTCGTCATCATAACCGATTTGAGTGGGCAAATGCTCACATTTGCTGGTGTTTGGCACGTTGGAGAGTTGTTCTCTTCACAGATGAATCCCGGTTCACACTGTTCAGGGCAGATGGCAGACAGCGTGTGTGGCGTCATGTGGGTGAGCGGTTTTCTGATGTCAATGTTGTGGATCGAGTGGCTCAGGGTGGCGGTGGGGTTATGGTATGGGCAGGCGTCTGTTATGGACGAAGAACACAGGTGCATTTTATTGATTGCATTTTGAATGCACAGAGATACCGTGACGAGATCCTGAGGCCCATTGTTGTGCCATACATCCAAGAACATCACCTCATGTTGCAGCAGGATAATGCACGGCCCCATGTTGCAAGGATCTGTACACAATTCTTGAAAGCTGAAAATGTCCCAGTTCTTGCATGGCCGGCATACTCACTGGACATGTCACCCATTGAGCATGTTTGGGATGCTCTGGACCGGCGTATATGATAGCGTGTGCCAGTTCCTGCCAATATCCAGCAACTTCGCACAGCCATTGAAGAGGAGTGGACCAACATTCCACAGGCCACAATTGACAACCTGATCAACTCTATGCATGAGGCAAATGTTGGTCACACCAGATACTGACTGGTATCCCCCCCAATAAAACGTCACCTTTCAAAGTGGCCTTTTATTGTGGACAGTCTAAGGCACACCTGTGCACTAATCATGGTGTCTAATCAGCATCTTGGTATGGCACACCTGTGAGGTGGGATGGATTATTTCAGAAAAGGAGAAGTGCTCACTATCACAGATTTAGACTGGTTTGTGAACAATATTTGAGGGAAATGGCGATATTGTGTATGTGGAAAAAGTTTTAGATCTTTGAGTTCATCTCATACAAAATGGGAGCAAAACCAAAAGTGTTTATATTTTTGTTGAGTGTAATTATTGTTGGTAATTTTAAGTCACAATAATGAGATACTGAGTCATAATTACAAGATGCAAAGTCATATTTATGAGAACATATTTCATGTACTGTATTAGACTACAACTTACTAACTGGGAAATGCTAAGGAATAATTATGAGGTATTATGTCATAGATAAAAGATAGTAAGTCAAAATTATGACAAGTCATGATAGTAAATCATAAACAGGGTCTATGAGAGGTTGAGTTAGAATTACATACAAGGTGCTAAGTCACACCTATGAGATGACATGTTAAGTCATAAAACACAACGACACACAGTGGCATACAAGTATTCTTATCAGAAACTGCATCATAACTATGACATAGCAAGCTAAATTTCTAAGATGCAAATTAATGATAGTCAAAACTGAGATGCTGAGACGTTATATGCAATGCAGAATCTCAATTACAAGATCATACAACCTAGGTATACGTAGTCACAAAACTGTACAAAATAATGTACTATTTTACAAATGTGAAATACTAAGCCACAAATATGAGACATTAAGTCATAATTATGAGATACAGGTCAAATGTGCGAGGTAGAATGCCCCAGTAATAAGATCATAAGGTCATAAAATTACAGGATAGAAAGCCAGATGGAAGCACAGCAATTTCTCTTGACAAGCGCAACTTACAGTTGTGAAAACGATGAGTCATAATTGTGAGATGCTGAGTCACCAATACTAGATGATACATGACAAATTACAAAAAGACTCTACAAGTGACTTAAAATCTTACAACTATGAAGCAAAAAATCACAACTCGTAAGTCATTTCATTATTATGATTACAGCAAATCACAAATAAGATGATACTCTCTAAATTATGAGAGTATATAAAGTGTGGACAGGTTAATGTCAGCTTGAGAAGATACATATATGATAATAACCAAGTGTCAAAATCCAACCCCTTGTACACGTTATGACACCTGGGTAACAGGGGATTGCTTCTTGGGGTGAAATATGATGCGGACCCTTTTTAGCCCTGTGGCCGCTACGGTATACATGAAGGCCAACAAGAACCCTAAATAGAAGACAGCTAAAGGGGCTCTGGTGAAACAAAATGGCCTCAATGGTGGATTAGGCATTGGAGGTGATGGCTTGTAACCCAATGGCTGTGAAGGTGGATGAAAGCTGCAGCAGTTCCTCAGACCCTGATCGTCTTCATCTTCCCAGCCGTTGAAACAGGCTAAGGATCTCTCAAGGGCTGTGTGTTTGTCGGGATGCAACAGCATTCCACCGTGAATCAGACCCAGGGAGAGGCATTTCTGGATCGACCCTGGATGTAGACTTCTACCAACCTGTCCAGTAATTGACCAAGAGACAAACTTCCTTGCCACAACGATAAGATAGCTAACTACTGTAATGCTGTAAAACAGCAAAGAGAACACTGAGAAGCTGGTTTAATATCTAGTCACCAGTTTTGATTACCCGTATCTTATTAATTTGCCTCTGTGTCCATTTTCATTTGTATATCTATCTGCTCTTTTTGGACGACAACTGACTACCACTACTGCTACTAATAATAATTAAGTTACAATAAACTGAGTCATAACTGTGAGATGCTGAGTCATAATAATGGCAAAATGCAGTCATAAATGCTCACAGAGTGTATAACTGTAACAAAGTAGCAGTTAATAATAATAAAATAATAGGGAAACTAAGGTGATGTGAGGTGTTTTTTTTTCTTTCTTATTTTAAACTGTTCTGAGGACAACGCCTGCTGACTACTATTCCAGGAATGCGCAGAATGCAGGCAGACCGTGCAAGTTGGAACACGATGAACTGGTTTTTGTTTTTTCCTGACACACAATCACATCTCAACATCACCAATGAAGAATAAAAGATAACAGTAAAGAACGGTTCTGTTTCATTTTACAGGGTTAGTAAAGGTGTAACCACTTTAACCAAAGTTAAGGTATTTACCCAGTTTGCTCCTTTCTAGAACACTCACCTTTACTCTTCAACTCTTCTAGAGACGGAACTGCCAGCCCATACGACTTCTGTCGTGAGAAATTGCAAACCCTGCACGGCTTCTTTTCGCTCATCCTAGTGTTTCTACAGAATAACTATTATTTGGGTTGATTTTTCTTTTAAATTTGGGAAAAAAATTAGATCAACAACAGCCGGGACTTATCTCAGTCACTTGTTCAAACAAGGAACAGTGGCGCGGCGCTAGGATCTCTGGGGATTGTAGTTTTCATGTCAATATCAGAAGTAAAAGCAATCGAGCGCTGATTTATTCGGTCAGAGCTTTGAAGATGGCATCCACAGATCAAGTTGATCCGCCAACACAGGTCTAAATTTCTATGCTAATATCATACGTCTCCCAGAGTTCACAAATTGTCGTGGTTTGTTGTGCTTTGTGTACACTTTATACTCGCCGAGTGGCGTTAATTTTTTTCTGTAACGTCGTTTTCAGGCTGGTTAGTTTGCATGCTTGCTAGCAAGCTAACATGAGAGAAGTTGTTGCTCAGACTTAAATTAAATTTGACGAGGCTTTCTTCCCCAGACAGTCTGTTATTTACCGGGACCAAATAGAATGAATCTGTCACCATCTGAGAACGTAGTTTGTGAAGGGGTCACTGTTATACTGCTGTATAATTTTCAAATACAGCTTGCATTTTTTTTCTTTTATTCAGTGTTCTGTACAATTTTTTTTCACCACAGTCAAATTTTGATGAATTACAGTTTCTCCACTTTTTGGTATTTGCAAAGTGAATATATTATTTTGGAGGTTTGCAGACACGTCATTGCCCTGCCAATCTAATTTCCTAATATACAACTGCCTAATGTTATTAAACTTGCAAAGCAGTGCATGTTTGGTATGGTTTATTCTTATATTTTTTAGATGTATAATATAGATAGTATGGTGGGCAAGGTTAGACCTTAATGGTATACAAAATATACAAAAACACTAAAACAAACAAAAAAAATCATAGAATGAAAGTCATCTAAACTAGCAAAAGCCAATGTGTAAAACCAGAAAATTAATGTGCTCAAAACAGTGTGAAATATCTGTTCTTTGGAGATGATCTTATAGTTAAAGTGGTGGACTAAAGGCCAGAGAGTCCTCAGTTCAAATCCCTGTTAGACCAGAAAATTTTTCAGGGCCCTTGGGCAAAACCATTAAAACCCAAGCTGCTCCTGGTGTGCAGCTGAGCACCTTGCACAGCGACACGTTGACACCAGGTGTGTGTATACATGTATGGCTGAATGTGAGGCATCACTGTAAAGCTCTGTGAGCACCTGCTTAAAATGGAAAAGCACACTTTCGAGTGGCTTTGCATAAATGCGCAGCAGTTTTCCCACAGTACACACCAATTTTGGATGCAAAAATCTGCACACATTAGTTTTCAGTAAAGACGACAGCAGTGGTGGGCACAGAAGGTGCCTTTTTTGAGTGAATCACTCAAAATAACTAATCAAATCAAATCAATTTTATTTATATAGCGCCAAATCACAACAAACAGTTGCCCCAAGGCGCTTTATATTGTAAGGCAAAGCCATACAATAATTACGGAAAAACCCCAACGGTCAAAACGACCCCCTGTGAGCAAGCACTTGGCGACAGTGGGAAGGAAAAACTCCCTTTTAACAGGAAGAAACCTCCAGCAGAACCAGGCTCAGGGAGGGGCAGTCTTCTACTGGGACTGGTTGGGGCTGAGGGAGAGAACCAGGAAAAAGACATGCTGTGGAAGAGAGCAGAGATCAATCACTAATGATTAAATGCAGAGTGGTGCATACAGAGCAAAAAGAGAAAGAAACTCAGTGCATCATGGGAACCCCCCAGCAGTCTAAGTCTATAGCAGCATAACTAAGGGATGGTTCAGGGTCACCTGATCCAGCCCTAACTATAAGCTTTAGCAAAAAGGAAAGTTTTTAAGCCTAATCTTAAAAGTAGAGAGGGTGTCTGTCTCCCTGATCCAAATTGGGAGCTGGTTCCACAGTAGAGGAGCCTGAAAGCTGAAGGCTCTGCCTCCTATTCTACTCTTAAAAACCCTAGGAACTACAAGTAAGCCTGCAGTCTGAGAGCGAAGCGCTCTATTGGGGTGATATGGTATAATGAGGTCCCTAAGATAAGATGGGACCTGATTATTCAAAACCTTATAAGTAAGAAGAAGAATTTTAAATTCTATTCTAGAATGTGAAAGTACCACTACTGGTGCCTTTTGCTTTTTTGACCATTGGGGAGAAGCAAAAACAGTAATGCAACAACATGATTTTAAAAAGTGTTTTGAATGCTCAATCTGGTTAATTTCTTTTTTGAGGTGAAGTAAAGGGTATGTATGGTGGAGCTGTGTTAAACTATGTCTTCAACGTTTCCTAATTGAAACAAACTCTAAGCAGTGATCTGGAAATTATGTAGTTTAGAACCAAAATCTAAGACAGACCATGTTAGTTTATGAGACCAGTGTTTATTTTTCAGAGGAAGATTAGGACAAAATAAACTGCTAACACATCGTTTCGAATGGTAAGCTATCTGTCTTGACATGCTAGCAATAGATAGCAAGTGAAATCACAGGAAAGGGAATGGTTAGTCATCTCAAAATGACTGTGATAAAGCAATGTGAATAGCCTATCCCCAACTGCATGTTCTAGAAACTCCAGGAGTATCAATGAACACTGCACGCATGCACTACTTTGAATAGTAAAGAAATAGCCTATTGAGAGATGGAGGTGTCCACAATAGTTGTCTTCAAAATAAAGGTTTAGAAAATAAATCCTGAAAAACTTCATAATAAAGGAAGCACACCATGGTGCCATGTGCAAGCCATATCTGAAAGCTGAGGCCGATCTGACAGAGAGATATGTGAGCCATACACACAGATGCATAGGTAGAGGTAGATAGATAGATAGTTCTGTCTGAGTTATTTTCATTAGTTACTTCATCCAAACCATCAACATGTTTATTAGACCCCATTCCTACCAGGCTGCTCAAGGAAGCCCTACCATTATTTAATGCTTCGATCTTAAATATGATCAATCTATCTTTGTTAGTTGGCTATGTACCACAGGCTTTTAAGGTGGCAGTAATTAAACCATTACTTAAAAAGCCATCACTTGACCCAGCTATCTTAGCTAATTATAGGCCAATCTCCAACCTTCCTTTTCTCTCAAAAATTCTTGAAAGGGTAGTTGTAAAACAGCTAACTGATCATCTGCAGAGGAATGGTCTATTTGAAGAGTTTCAGTCAGGTTTTAGAATTCATCATAGTACAGAAACAGCATTAGTGAAGGTTACAAATGATCTTCTTATGGCCTCGGACAGTGGACTCATCTCTGTGCTTGTTCTGTTAGACCTCAGTGCTGCTTTTGATACTGTTGACCATAAAATTTTATTACAGAGATTAGAGCATGCCATAGGTATTAAAGGCACTGCGCTGCGGTGGTTTGAATCATATTTGTCTAATAGATTACAATTTGTTCATGTAAATGGGGAATCTTCTTCACAGACTAAAGTTAATTATGGAGTTCCACAAGGTTCTGTGCTAGGACCAATTTTATTCACTTTATACATGCTTCCCTTAGGCAGTATTATTAGACGGTATTGCTTAAATTTTCATTGTTACGCAGATGATACCCAGCTTTATCTATCCATGAAGCCAGAGGACACACACCAATTAGCTAAACTGCAGGATTGTCTTACAGACATAAAGACATGGATGACCTCTAATTTCCTGCTTTTAAACTCAGATAAAACTGAAGTTATTGTACTTGGCCCCACAAATCTTAGAAACATGGTGTCTAACCAGATCCTTACTGTGGATGGCATTACCCTGACCTCTAGTAATACTGTGAGAAATCTTGGAGTCATTTTTGATCAGGATATGTCATTCAAAGGTCTTGTCTCAGAGTGATGCTGAAAAACTAATTCATGCATTTATTTCCTCTAGGCTGGACTATTGTAATTCATTATTATCAGGTTGTCCTAAAAGTTCCCTAAAAAGCCTTCAGTTAATTCAAAATGCTGCAGCTAGAGTACTGACGGGGACTAGAAGGAGAGAGCATATCTCACCCATATTGGCCTCTCTTCATTGGCTTCCTGTTAATTCTAAATAGAATTTAAAATTCTTCTTCTTACTTATAAGGTTTTGAATAATCAGGTCCCATCTTATCTTAGGGACCTCGTAGTACCATATCACCCCAATAGAGCGCTTCGCTCTCAGACTGCAGGCTTACTTGTAGTTCCTAGGGTTTGTAAGAGTAGAATGGGAGGCAGAGCCTTCAGCTTTCAGGCTCCTCTCCTGTGGAACCAGCTCCCAATTCAGATCAGGGAGACAGACACCCTCTCTACTTTTAAGATTAGGCTTAAAACTTTCCTTTTTGCTAAAGCTTATAGTTAGGGCTGGATCAGGTGACCCTGAACCATCCCTTAGTTATGCTGCTATAGACGTAGACTGCTGGGGGGTTCCCATGATGCACTGTTTCTTTCTCTTTTTGCTCTGTATGCACCACTCTGCATTTAATCATTAGTGATCGATCTCTGCTCCCCTCCACAGCATGTCTTTTTCCTGGTTCTCTCCCTCAGCCCCAACCAGTCCCAGCAGAAGACTGCCCCTCCCTGAGCCTGGTTCTGCTGGAGGTTTCTTCCTGTTAAAAGGGAGTTTTTCCTTCCCACTGTAGCCAAGTGCTTGCTCACAGGGGGTCGTTTTGACCGTTGGGGTTTTACATAATTATTGTATGGCCTTGCCTTACAATATAAAGCGCCTTGGGGCAACTGTTTGTTGTGATTTGGCGCTATATAAAAAAATTGATTGATTGATAATTATTATAGTATTGTTTATGAAACAAAACACGCAATTGTAGTTCATTCTTTTTTTTTTTGTCCCAACATGTGAGCAAATCCTGAAAAAAGAAGCTACTGACACAAAGTGTGATGTTGAATTTTTCAATCTGTTGTGAACTTAAAGGCTTTTCTTGTGGTGCCAAGAAAGTACTCCTTCCAGTCCTTTGCAGTTTTTATAATGTACTGATTAGTTCACATTTGTGTTTTGTTGGCAAGTCCTTTAGAAAATTGATGACCTCAGGAAATTACATGTAGTTTGTATTTTTGTTATGACCTGAGTAACACTGACAGTATGACAGATTTGTGGTTGATGACCTTCAGTGCCAGTGACAATGCTGCATCTAAAAATAAATACATACTAAATAAATTATGGCAGTTAATTGGTGAAGGGTACTTGTGTGGTGGATCTTCACTATGTGAAAATTCAGTAAGGTATGTCTTCTAGAATATATTCCATTTCTCAGGTAGAACTCTACTAGTGTATACTAAGGTATATCTAAATATCTAAAAAAGGAAGAGTAGAATAGAGTAAAGTAGAGTAATGTGACCTTTAACCCCAGTGATCCTGACCTACTGATTAAAATCCTGAGTGAGAAGTTTGGTTAAAAATTGACTGAATAGCTTAGAGGAGCGGTGGAAAACAGTCCTTACTTTTTAGCATGATTTTAGCATGACAGTGTGAATGCTGGGACCACATGCTCCCTGATTAAGTATAACTAACTGGCTCCTCCAGGTCTGTCTCCAGATCGAGTAACTTGTGCTGTGACAGTGACTAAATGAGTCTGCAGGACGGCAGTTTATGAAACTCTCCAGTTTATTTGGTTCAGAAAGTCACTTTAATTTTGCAAATATGACTCAACTGACAGAGCTAAACACAAGTGTTGCATTACAAGTTTTTCTCAGTGTATATAATATGTCTTTAGTTACTTTCATCAATATTCATTGTGTTGGGAGACTTACTTGCTTTTATGATAGTGAACTGCCACTTTCCGCCAGTAGATGGCACTCTCACACAAATGTTCATATATTTTCTCAGGCTGACCTTCTTCCACTTGGAGAAAAGGTGGTAGCTCCCCCCAGAGAGGCCCTGGTAAGTCTTCTTCAGTGTGCTCTACGCTAGTCAGGTCCATAAGTATTTGGACATGTATGTGATTCATTTGTTTTATTTCATTTTTTTTCCACTCTGTGCTGTGCTTTCAGTGTGGACTTTGAGCTTTAAGTCAAAGGCATTACGGCCATTTTTATACACAGTCGCACATTTTCATAGGCAATAAGTAATTGGACACATTAAATATGAGAATAGTTGTTCATACAAATAATCACTTTTACAGCCAGTTTTCTCTAGACAAGTCAGGGGATACAGTAAATGCATGAATGTTTCCAAGTCACTGAATTAGTCTTGGATTTCATATGTCCAAGATAGTGAGATCATTGACATCTGAAGTGCGACGTCACCTAGTCATAGCCCATTTTGCAGCTTCCATTAATGCCCTGTGCATGCAGCAGTTCCAGGCTGGAGGTTTGAGTGAAAAAGCTTTGTGCTTGCTTCATCATGTACAGATTTAAAGCTTTGAATGTATGAATGAATTAATTTATTCAGCACACAGACTCAACAATAACAAATTTATAACGGGCGTTTATAAGCTTTGTTTATAAATGCCCACCCCTTATTTATACACGTACTTTGAAACTGCTTCTTGCACAGGATTGTGTTGTTTCTACTTGTGGAGATAAACTTTACAATTCACACAGAGAGAGTGACTGCTGATCCTGAAATTCTGCTGTTTACAGCCACCTCCAAAGAGCTAGCAGACATAGCATGTTTAGTGCCAAAAGACATCAGGGGAATATGTGCCACAGACACTGGACATGTGCGGGAACTACCTGAAGACATGCAGTCATATAGATAAATCATTCAATCTCATTAGCAGCGTTACAGCACCCCCTTTTAATCACATGCCACTATTTCGGTTTCATAAGCCATGTTCACACCCGGTGCGACGCGAGCCGCAGCGGTGACAGGTTGCCATGTAATCCCTATGGAAGGACGCGTTATGGCGCCAAGCCACGCAACGCGATGGACGCGAATGAAGCGATCTTGCGCAATATTGCGTCGTGTCGCGTTGCCCTCCTCCCCAAGTTGAAAAATCTGAACTTTTTCATTTTCATTTATATATAGTACCAAATTACAACAGAGTTGCCTCAAAGCGCTTCACACAGGTAAGGTCTAACCTTACCAACCCCAAGAGCAACAGTGGTAAGGAAAACTCCCTCTGAGGAAGAAACCTCAAGCAGACCAGACTCAAAGGGGTGACCCTCTGCTTGGGCCATGCTGCAAACATAAATTACACAACAATTCAGAACAATTCACAGACGAATATACAAGAAATGCTATTGGCGCACAAGACAGGAGGATCGCCAACACGAATACAACTCCCATCTCTGGATGGAGCTGCACCTTAAACAGAGAGAAAAAACAGAATCAGGCATCAGAAAGACAATAAAATACTGTGTCATACTTTCATCTTGTTACGCTGCGATGACCAATCACTGACTGGATATGTAGTGACGTGGAGATGTCTGGAGTTTGACTGAGTTGGATGTGAACATGTCCTGTCTCTGGTAGCCAGCAGCCTGTGAGCAGGACTTATGTCCCTTTTGTCCTTTATTTCACAATTGTGACAGAGTTTTTGGGGGAAGAGCGAGCAGCAGCCCCGCAGCAGCAGCAGCAGACAGTTTTTTTCCTTTGGCGTGTGCACACGAGCGAATTGTCTGTGAACATTATTTTATTTATTAACTACACAGATGTATAATAAAACAAATGGTGACTGGTTTATAAACACAATTATGACAGAGAGCGAGTAGCAGCACCACAGCAGCAGACAGTTTTTTTTTTTTTTTTTTTTTTTTTTTGTTTACATGTGCGTGCTTGAACGGGGCAGTAGGTCCTCAAACTGGGTCCTGCAGAGGCGGAAGGACCGCTGAAAGCGGGCGTCATCCAGACGCAGCTCCTGCAGCAAATAATGATGCTCCCTGAATTGGGAACTTCTCATGAGGATGTTGTGAATGCACTGGGGCGAATTTTTGCAGCGAAAGCAGAGCGACACACTGTGGCGACAGACGCAAATTTGTGACGTTGCGTCGCGCCCGGTGTGAACGCGGCTATACAGAGACAAGAAACAATTTCTGTTGAATGTGTTGAATCTGGTTTGATTTTGTGTCAAACTAGGCACATGTCAGTGTCATTTTTGCTACAGAGTGTCACGCTGGCACAGTCTCCTGCATCTTTCGACAACAAACACATGATTTCAATTTTGAAAAATGGAAAAAAGTTATTCTTATGAGAATAGCGTTAGAGCATTCACTGCAGATCCTTGAATGCATTTTTGGAGTCCTTGTTATCCCATCTGCCTCATTCATACGGATTATTTTGTCATGGTGCTTATTGCACAAAGTAATTCTACACTATCTTTTCAGAATGGCCATATTTTAAAGATCACTCTCAGTAGGTTTGCAGACTTTTTTCAACCTTGTGTATAGTGGTGATGTATTAAACAAACAAAGTGAGTTATTTTCATGTATTTAATCTATCAATCATCAGTTTAGCAACAGAATATTAAATTAGTTTACGCCCGGACAGTTTGCAAGCACCACCATTCACAAAGCTTTCTACACTGAGGTTATGGACTGGAAGGATGCCAGTTTTATAACGGAGCAGCTACTGTTACCACCCAATCAGTCTACTCGCTCATTACACATCATAAATATACATAGCAATATTTATATCAATAACTTTGTGAAAAATGATGTGACGTGCTACAGCCAGATGCAGGCCAGTGGTGTTCACATTCTACTCGCGTGTGTCTCAGCATCTATCTCTTAGCATTTAGCATGAAACTGAGCAGAGAAAAGTACAACACCTGCAGCGGCACAGTGTAATATGCAACACTTACCGCGTACTGTAGCTTCTTTTGTTCACGCTAACTTGCACAGTTTTCACAGTGATCTGGGAAGTAATTACAGCTTTCCAATTAATCAGAGTTGTGGTGGTTTTCTCCTGGCTCATCAGTAAAATAGGACACTAATACTAGCAACAGTGTACTGTATATTGAACCAGCTGAGCAGTTACCAAGGAGCTGTGATGTCATCACTTCAGAGTTCTGTAGGCCAGGGTTTTCTAATATGTTGATGACAAAGATAGTGTAGATAGATTGCATGGCATTAAAACTGGCCCGTAGCTAGGGGAGGTCAGAGGTTGGGCCGAACTGCCCTCTTCACCCACTTTTAGCATTTGATGCCGCAAACTGCTCATCCACTCTTTTGTGCAGCAGCTCCAAGTTGAAAAAAACAGTTGTCATCATCTCTCTGTGTCTCAAAGCATGTTGACAACTGCAGTGAGCTTTACAGAGACATTTTTCTGCTTTTCTTTAAAACTCTGTGCTGCTCTGTGAGTGTCCTCACTGTGGTAAAACTAAAAACAGCTAAATCCTGCGATGTCCACCACCCCTCCCCCCTGCAAATGTGCCCACTGTGTCTTTCTGAGGAAGGCATGATGTAAAAAGCGCTGCTAAAACCTTCTTACCCATTAATCAGGTCATGCTTTCTGCATAAATACACGTTATCCATTCTTCCTGCTCAGACGTCAAATCAGGGGCGAATCCAGATGGAAAGATGTTGTGGCAGATGGGGGGGGCATGCTCTCCATAACATCCCGAGATTAAAGATCCACCTTGAAGACATTTTTTTTACACTCCCAAATACTATTCCTGCTACTAATAATAATAACAATAATGATACGAAGAAGAATTTTAACAACTATAATGTTTAAGTCAGTATTACTCTGGGACTAAGTTTTAAACGGTAAATGGGCTGCATTTATATAGCACTTTTTCCATCTTCATCAGAAGATCAAAGAGGTTTCCAATTATGCCTCACATTCACCCATTCACACAAACACACCCACACACCGATGTCAGAGTGCTGCCATGCAAGGCGCTCACTACACACTGGGAGCAACTAGGGGATAAAGGACTTTGCCGAAGGGCCCTTAGTGGTTTTCTGGTCTGTCTGGGCTTTCAGCTGAGGATCCTCTGGTCTGAAGCCCAATGCTTAACCACTGGACCATCACCCCCCCCCCCCCCCCCCCCAACCACAGTTCTACTGCAGTAAGTTTATTTGTTGAACCAATATATGTTTAGGTATGTAGGTAGATCATTTTGACTTGCTCATTTTAAAAGTAGCTTGCAAGCCGAAAAAGTGTGGGCACCCCTAGTGTAGGTCATCTGGTTCAAAAATACCAGCCTCGTAAACTCAAAAGATAACATAAACAGAAGTGGGAAAGTGTTTTTCAATGCCAGATTTCCTGTAGAGCGGTGGTTACAAACTTTTTCCACAAAGAGCTAAGAGGGTGCAGGTTTTTATTTCTACTTATCAGATCAGTAGGTAATGTCACTGATGAACTCCTCTGCTGGTGTCTGTGGCCAGTGAAATCAGTTGCGGTGAAAATCTGACCCCTCTTGGCTTTTTGTGAAATTACCACACTTAACAACCCAGGAGCTGAAACTGTTAAGATATATTTGGGTCATTCCATGTCAGTTCATCAGATGGCTTCCACGTCCCTGTCTCAGAAGATTCCGTAAAAAGTCAATCTGTTGTGTAAAAAATGCATGGCCTGAAAATAGAAAATAAAAAACCTTGACTGATGTTTGACAGATTATATACAAATTATGTATACAGTGGGGTAAAAAAAGTATTTATTCAGCACTTGATTGTGCAAGTTCTCCTACTTAGAAAGATGAGAGAGGTCTGTAATTTTCATTATAGGTACACTTCAACTGTGAGAGACAAAAAAGGATTGTAGGATTTTTAAAGAATTTCTTTGTAAATCATGATGGAAAATAAGTATTTTATCACCCACCAACAAGCAAGATTTCTGGCTCTCCCAGACCTGTAACTTCTTCTTTAAGAAGCTCTTCTTTTCTCCACCTGTTACCTGTATTAATGGCATCTGTTTGAACTCGTTATCTGTATAAAAGACACCTGTCCACAGCCTCAAACAGTCAGACTCCAAACTCAACCATGGCCAAGACCAAAGAGTTGTTGAAGGAGGAAAATTGTAGATGTGCACCAGGCTGGGGATAATGAATCTACAATAGTCAACCAGGTTGGTGTGAATAAAACAACTGTGGGAGCAATTGTAAGAAAATGGAAGCCATACAAGACCATTGATAATCTCCCTCGATCTGGGGCTCCACGCAAGATCTCATCCCGTGGGGTCAAAATGATCATGAGAACAGTGAGCAAAAATCCCAGAACTACACGGAGGGACCTGATGAATGACCTGCAGAGAGCTGGGACCAAAGTAACAAAGGCTACACACTATGCAGAGAGGGACTCAAATCCTGCAGTGCCAGGCGTGTCCCCCTGCTTAAGCCAGTACATGTCCAGGCCCGTCTGAAGTTTGCCAGAGAGCATATGGATGATCCAGAAGAGGATTGGGAAAATATCATGTGGTCAGATGAAACCAAAATAGAACTTTTTAGTAAAAACTCAACTCGACGTGTTTGGAGGAAAAAGAATGCTGACTTGCATTCCAAGAACACCATATCTAATGTGAAGCATGGGGGTGGAAACATCATGCTTTGGGGCTGTTTTTCTGCAAAGGGGACAGGACGACTGATCTGTGTGAAGGGAAGAATGAACGTGGCCATGTATCATGAGTATTTAAGCAAAAACCTCCTTCTATCAGTGAGAACATTGAAGATGCAACGTGACTGGGTCTTCCAGCATGACAGTGATCCCAAACACACCTCTCGGGCAACGAAGGAGTGGCTCCGTAAAAAGCATTTCAGGTTCCTGGAGTGGCCTAGCCAGTCTCCAGACCTCAACCCCATAGAAAATTTGTGGAGGGAGTTGAAAGTCCAATGTTGCCCAGCGACAGCCCCAAAATATTACTGCTTTGGAGGAATGGGCCAAAATACCAGCGACAGTGTCTGCAAACCTGGTGAAGACTTAAAGGAAACGTTTGACCTCTGTCATTACCAACAAAGATTATGTTACAAAGTATTGAGTTGAACTTTTGTTATTGACCAAATACTTATTTTCCACCATAATTTACAAATAAATTCTTTAAAAATCCTACAATGTGATTTCCTGGATTTTTTTTTTTTTTCTCATTTTGTCTCTCATAGTTGAAGTGTACCTACGTTGAAAAGTACAGACCTCTCTCATCTGTCTAAATAGGAGAACTTGCACAATCAGGGGCTGACTAAATACTTTCTTGCCCCACTGTAGCAAGTTTCAAATGTATACTATCAATACCATTTTTATGGGGTTCTGAACAAGGCATTCCAACTCACAGGTACAACAATTTGTAAGTTTGACAAAAATTGAATCCACGAAAACTGGAAAATTGTCTTTTATATATATATATATATATATATATATATATATATATATATATATATATATATATATATCCATCCATTTTCTTCCACTTTAACCAGAGTCGGGTCGCGGGGGCAGCAGATCAAGCAAAGCCGCCCAGACCTCCCGATCCATACACACCTCCCCCAGCTCCTCCGGGGGAACCCCAAGGCGTTCCCAAGCCAGCCGAGAGATGTAGTCCCTCCAGCTTGTCCTGGGTCTTCCCCGGGGCCTCCTCCCAATGGGACATGCCCGGAACACCTCTCCAGCGAGGCGTCCACGGGGCATCCAGAAAACTTAACCGAGCCACCTCAACTGACTCCTTTCGACGTGGAGGAGCAGCGGCTCGACTCCGAGCTCCTCCTGAGTGACCGAGCTCCTCACCCTATCTCTAAGGGAGTGCCCAGCCACCCTGCGGAGGAAACTCATCTCGGCTGCTTGTACTCACGATCTCGTTCTTTCGGTCATGAGCCAAATCTCATGACCATAGGTGAGGATCGGAACGTAGATCGATCAGTAAATCGAGAGCTTTGCCCCCCTACTCAGCTCTCTCTTCACCACGACGGTCCGATACAGCGACCGCATCACTGCAGATGCTGCACCGATCCGTCTATCAATCTCACGCTCCGTCCGTCCCTCACTCGTGAACAAGACCCCGAGATACTTAAACTCCTCCACTTGAGGCAAGGGCACTCCACCGACCTGAAGAGGGCAAAGCACCTTTTTTTTCGGTCTAGAACCATGGCCTCGGATTTGGAGGTGCTGATTTTCATCCCGGATGCTTCACACTCGGCTGCAAATCGCCCCAGTGCACGCTGAAGGTCCTGATTTGACGAAGCCAACAGAACCACATTGTCCGCAAACAGCAGAGATGAGATTCTGTGGTTCCCAAACCAGACCCCCTCTACACCCTGGCTGCGCCTAGAAATTCTGTCCATAAAAATAATGAGCGGAACCGGTGACTCGGCTGCAAACCGCCCCAGTGCACGCTGAAGGTCCTGATTTGATGAAGCCAACAGAACCACATCGTCGGCAAACAGCAGAGATGAGATTCTGTAGTTCCCAAACCAGACCCCCTCTACACCCTGGCTGCACCTAGAAATTCTGTCCGTAAAAATAATGAACGGAACCGGTGACAAAGGGCAGCCCTGACGGAGGCCAGCGTGCACTGGAAACAGGTTTGACTTAGTACCGGCAATGCGAACCAAGCTCCTGCTGCGGTCGTACAGGGACCGGATAGCCCTTAGCAAAGGACCCCGGACCCCGTCCTCCCGGAGCACTCCCCACAGGGTGCCCCGAGGGACATGGTCGAACGCCTTCTCCAGATCCACAAAACACATGTGGACTGGTTGGGCGAAGTCCCATGAACCCTCGAGCACCCGATGGAGCATGTAGAGCTGGTCCAGTGTGCCGCGATCAGGACGAAAACCGCACTGCTCCTCCTGAATCCGAGGTTCGACCATCGGTCGAATTCTCCTCTCCAGTACTCTGGAATAGACCTTACTGGGGAGGCTGAGAAGTGTGATCCCCCTATAGTTGGAACACACCCTCCGGTCCCCCTTCTTAAACAGAGGGACCACCACCCCGGTCTGCCAATCCAGAGGCACTGTCCCCGATCACCACGCGATGTTGCAGAGGCGTGTCAGCCAAGACAGTCCCACAACATCCAGAGACTTAAGGTACTCAGGACGGATTTCATCCACCCCAGGAGCCTTGCCACCCAGGAGCTTTCTAACCACCTCGGTGACTTCGGCCTGGGTAATGGATGAGTCCACCTCTGAGTCCCCAGTCTCTGCTTCCTCTTCGGACGATGACGATGGGATTGAGGAGATCCTCGAAGTACTCCTTCCATGGCCGACAACATCCCCAGTCAGGGTCAACAGCTCCCCACCCACACCGTAAACAGTGCTGGTGGAGAGCTGATTCCACTTCCTGAGGCGTTGGACGGTTTGCCAGAATCTCTTCGAGGCCAACTGATAGTCCTCCTCCATGGCCTCCCCGAACTCCTCCCAGACCTGAGTTTTTGCCTCTGCGACCGCACGGGCTGCGGCACACTTGGCCTGCCGGTACGTGTCAGCTGCCTCTGGGGTCCCACCTACGTGAGGCTTCATCATGGCGTTGCTTTGCGCCGAGCGGCTGCACCGCGACGCGCGGTGGAGCAGCTTCTCTTTCCATGACAAAAACTCCTGTAACAGTGTAACAGTGAATTGTGCCGTTCATTTTTAAACTGGACGCTGTCTTGATCTGGTATGTCATCTGACTAGCACAGGAATTGTGAAAAGACGTGGACATCAGCACTTTTTCCGGCACATTAAGACAGACGTGCGGAGGAGTTCCACGCGTCGCGATGCAGCCACTCGGCGCAAAGCAACGCCGTGATGAAGCCTCACGGGACATGTTCTGGCATGTCCAGCTCATGCACAATCACAATCGGATATTCACATGACTGGAAAGCAACCGGAATCTGTCTGAAATCCACCTGAAAGCTGTCCTGAGAGACCAACACCGAGGTGGTTTTGTCCCGCGTAATAAACGGAGCCGTGGCGCGTCCCTCCGCTTTTCTTTCCATGAAAAAAAGTCCTGTAACGGTGGAATGTGCCGGAAAAAGTGCTGATGTCTACATCTTCTGCCTTTTTGTGAAAGTCAGACGAGGTCCCGGATCAACAAAGCTTTCACATTGGAAATGGTCTGATTGTTCCAGCGGGGTGTCAGCCTGTCGGTGGGGGCTGGGAGCGCGCCGCACTCTCAGCAGTTGTGGGCCATCCTTAAAGCGGCAGTAACACCCCGTAATCTGTTTAATCCCCAAAAAATCGTCCCTGAAAGCCATATTAATTTTTCGAACGGTGTCCACCTGGACGTCTCTCACAGTTTCTGGAAAAAAATTGATGCAGCTCCAAATCGTTCAGACATTTATTCGCAATAAAAATCCGCTGAGAGGGGTGGACCACACCTCACTCAAAGCTTGCTCACAGGCGAATGACGCAACCGACAGGCACGAAAAAACTCACGCATGCGCGCGAGGGTTCAAGTTTGTCTGACGCAATCGCATGTGATTCAAATCCATATGGTTTTTGTAAAAAATAATGTCGGATACTTTTCTAACAGACCTCGTGTTTTTATATATATATATATATCTATATATATATAGATATATATATAGATATAGATATACACTCAGCAAAAATATAAACGCAACACTTTTGGTTTTGCTCCCATTTTGTATGAGATGAAGTCAAAGATCTAAAACTTTTTCCACATACACAATATCACCATTTCCCTCAAATATTGTTCACAAACCAGTCTAAATCTGTGGTTGGCTCTCACTGCGGTATTGTATCACTTCCTGTTCCGGAGCACAGCGGTGTTTTTCTGTATCGGTTAGCTGTTTAATCTGCGCAGTTAGATTGATCTAGTTATCTAGATTACGATTTGTTTCCCAGTGTAATCTTTACGTGCCTTAACTAAAGCACTCCTTCTGCTGAATCACCTCTAAATTATTTACACATTATTCACTTTGCGTGTTTTTAGGAATCCGCTAGCTTAGCGTAGCTACTAGCTCTTAGCCGATTTAGCATGGCGGCTTCTCCTGTCTCTCCCGCACTTTTCTGCTCTGGGTGTGAAATGTTTAGTTATTCCTCGGCCTTCTTTAGCAGTAACGGTACTTGTAATAAGTGTAGCTTATTCGTAGCTTTGGAGGCCAGGCTGGGCGAATTGGAGACTCGGCTCCGCACCGTGGAAAATTCTACAGCTAGCCAGGCCCCTGTAGTCGGTGCAGACCAAGGTAGCTTAGCCGCCGTTAGTTACCCCCTGGCAGATCCCGAGCAGCCGGGAAAGCAGGCTGACTGGGTGACTGTGAGGAGGAAGCGTAGCCCTAAACAGAAGCCCCGTGTACACCGCCAACCCGTTCACATCTCTAACCGTTTTTCCCGAGGATCAAACTCTGGTTATTGGCGACTCTGTTTTGCGAAATGTGAAGTTAGCGACACCAGCAACCATAGTCAATTGTCTTCCGGGGGCCAGAGCAGGTGACATTGAAGGAAATTTGAAACTGCTGGCTAAGGCTAAGCGTAAATTTGGTAAGATTGTAATTCACGTCGGCAGTAATGACACCCGGTTACGCCAATCGGAGGTCACTAAAATTAACATTAAATCGGTGTGTAACTTTGCAAAAACAATGTCGGACTCTGTAGTTTTCTCTGGGCCCCTCCCCAATCAGACCGGGAGTGACATGTTTAGCCGCATGTTCTCCTTGAATTGCTGGCTGTCTGAGTGGTGTCCAAAAAATGAGGTGGGCTTCATAGATAATTGGCAAAGCTTCTGGGGAAAACCTGGTCTTGTTAGGAGAGATGGCATCCATCCCACTTTGGATGGAGCAGCTCTCATTTCTAGAAATCTGGCCAATTTTCTTAAATCCTCCAAACCGTGACTATCCAGGGTTGGGACCAGGAAGCAGAGTTGTAGTCTTACACACCTCTCTGCAGCTTCTCTCCCCCTGCCATCCCCTCATTACCCCATCCCCGTAGAGACGGTGCCTGCTCCCAGACTACCAATAACCAGCAAAAATCTATTTAAGCATAAAAATTCAAAAAGAAAAAATAATATAGCACCTTCAACTGCACCACAGACTAAAACAGTTAAATGTGGTCTATTAAACATTAGGTCTCTCTCTTCTAAGTCCCTGTTGGTGAATGATATAATAATTGATCAACATATTGATTTATTCTGCCTTACAGAAACCTGGTTACAGCAGGATGAATATGTTAGTTTAAATGAGTCAACACCCCCGAGTCACACTAACTGTCAGAACGCTCGTAGCATGGGGCGGAGGATTAGCAGCAATCTTCCATTCCAGCTTATTAATTAATCAAAAACCCAGACAGAGCTTTAATTCATTTGAAAGCTTGACTCTTAGTCTTGTCCATCCAAATTGGAAGTCCCAAAAACCAGTTTTATTTGTTATTATCTATCGTCCACCTGGTCGTTACTGTGAGTTTCTCTGTGAATTTTCAGACCTTTTGTCTGACTTAGTGCTTAGCTCAGATAAGATAATTATAGTGGGCGATTTTAACATCCACACAGATGCTGAGAATGACAGCCTCAACACTGCATTAAATCTATTATTAGACTCTATTGGCTTTGCTCAAAAAGTAAATGAGTCCACCCACCACTTTAATCATATCTTAGATCTTGTTCTGACTTATGGTATGGAAATAGAAGACTTAACAGTATTCCCTGAAAACTCCCTTCTGTCTGATCATTTCTTAATAACATTTACATTTACTCTGATGGACTACCCAGCAGTGGGGAATAAGTTTCATTACACTAGAAGTCTTTCAGAAAGCGCTGTAACTAGGTTTAAGGATATGATTCCTTCTTTATGTTCTCTAATGCCATATACCAACACAGTGCAGAGTAGCTACCTAAACTCTGTAAGTGAGATGGAGTATCTCGTCAATAGTTTTACATCCTCATTGAAGACAACTTTGGATGCTGTAGCTCCTCTAAAAAAGAGAGCTTTAAATCAGAAGTGCCTGACTCCGTGGTATAACTCACAAACTCGTAGCTTAAAGCAGATAACCCGTAAGTTGGAGAGGAAATGGCGTCTCTCTAATTTAGAAGATCTTCACTTAGCCTGGAAAAAGAGTCTGTTGCTCTATAAAAAAGCCCTCCGTAAAGCTAGGACATCTTTCTACTCATCACTAATTGAAGAAAATAAGAACAACCCCAGGTTTCTTTTCAGCACTGTAGCCAGGCTGACAAAGAGTCAGAGCTCTATTGAGCTGAGTATTCCATTAACTTTAACTAGTAATGACTTCATGACTTTCTTTGCTAACAAAATTTTAACTATTAGAGAAAAAATTACTCATAACCATCCCAAAGACGTATCATTATCTTTGGCTGCTTTCAGTGATGCCGGTATTTGGTTAGACTCTTTCTCTCCGATTGTTCTGTCTGAGTTATTTTTATTAGTTACTTCATCCAAACCATCAACATGTTTATTAGACCCCATTCCTACCAGGCTGCTCAAGGAAGCCCTACCATTATTTAATGCTTTGATCTTAAATATGATCAATCTATCTTTGTTAGTTGGCTATGTACCACAGGCTTTTAAGGTGGCAGTAATTAAACCATTACTTAAAAAGCCATCACTTGACCCAGCTATCTTAGCTAATTATAGGCCAATCTCCAACCTTCCTTTTCTCTCAAAAATTCTTGAAAGGGTAGTTGTAAAACAGCTAACTGATCATCTGCAGAGGAATGGTCTATTTGAAGAGTTTCAGTCAGGTTTTAGAATTCATCATAGTACAGAAACAGCATTAGTGAAGGTTACAAATGATCTTCTTATGGCCTCGGACAGTGGACTCATCTCTGTGCTTGTTCTGTTAGACCTCAGTGCTGCTTTTGATACTGTTGACCATAAAATTTTATTACAGAGATTAGAGCATGCCATAGGTATTAAAGGCACTGCGCTGCGGTGGTTTGAATCATATTTGTCTAATAGATTACAATTTGTTCATGTAAATGGGGAATCTTCTTCACAGACTAAAGTTAATTATGGAGTTCCTCAAGGTTCTGTGCTAGGACCAATTTTATTCACTTTATACATGCTTCCCTTAGGCAGTATTATTAGACGGTATTGCTTAAATTTTCATTGTTACGCAGATGATACCCAGCTTTATCTATCCATGAAGCCAGAGGACACACACCAATTAGCTAAACTGCAGGATTGTCTTACAGACATAAAGACATGGATGACCTCTAATTTCCTGCTTTTAAACTCAAATAAAACTGAAGTTATTGTACTTGGCCCCACAAATCTTAGAAACATGGTGTCTAACCAGATCCTTACTCTGGATGGCATTACCCTGACCTCTAGTAATACTGTGAGAAATCTTGGAGTCATTTTTGATCAGGATATGTCATTCAAAGCGCATATTAAACAAATATGTAGGACTGCTTTTTTGCATTTACGCAATATCTCTAAAATCAGAAAGGTCTTGTCTCAGAGTGATGCTGAAAAACTAATTCATGCATTTATTTCCTCTAGGCTGGACTATTGTAATTCATTATTATCAGGTTGTCCTAAAAGTTCCCTAAAAAGCCTTCAGTTAATTCAAAATGCTGCAGCTAGAGTACTGACGGGGACTAGAAGGAGAGAGCATATCTCACCCATATTGGCCTCTCTTCATTGGCTTCCTGTTAATTCTAGAATAGAATTTAAAATTCTTCTTCTTACTTATAAGGTTTTGAATAATCAGGTCCCATCTTATCTTAGGGACCTCGTAGTACCATATCACCCCAATAGAGCGCTTCGCTCTCAGACTGCAGGCTTACTTGTAGTTCCTAGGGTTTGTAAGAGTAGAATGGGAGGCAGAGCCTTCAGCTTTCAGGCTCCTCTCCTGTGGAACCAGCTCCCAATTCAGATCAGGGAGACAGACACCCTCTCTACTTTTAAGATTAGGCTTAAAACTTTCCTTTTTGCTAAAGCTTATAGTTAGGGCTGGATCAGGTGACCCTGAACCATCCCTTAGTTATGCTGCTATAGACGTAGACTGCTGGGGGGTTCCCATGATGCACTGTTTCTTTCTCTTTTTGCTCTGTATGCACCACTCTGCATTTAATCATTAGTGATCGATCTCTGCTCCCCTCCACAGCATGTCTTTTTCCTGGTTCTCTCCCTCAGCCCCAACCAGTCCCAGCAGAAGACTGCCCCTCCCTGAGCCTGGTTCTGCTGGAGGTTTCTTCCTGTTAAAAGGGAGTTTTTCCTTCCCACTGTAGCCAAGTGCTTGCTCACAGGGGGTCGTTTTGACCGTTGGGGTTTTACATAATTATTGTATGGCCTTGCCTTACAATATAAAGCGCCTTGGGGCAACTGTTTGTTGTGATTTGGCGCTATATAAAAAAAATTGATTGATTGATTGATTGACTTCTCCTTTGCTGAGATAATCCATCCCACCTCACAGGTGTGCCATATCAAGATGCTGATTAGACACCATGATTAGTGCACAGGTGTGCCTTAGACTCTCCACAATAAAAGGCCACTCTGAACGGTGCAGTTTTATCACACAGCACAATGCCACAGATGTTGCAAGATTTGAGGGAGCGTGCAATTAGCATGCTGACAGCAGGAATGTCAACCAGAGCTGTTGCTCGTGTATTGAATGTTCATTTCTCTACCATAAGCCGTCTCCAAAGGCGTTTCAGAGAATTTGGCAGTACATCCAACCAGCCTCACAACCGCAGACCACGTGTAACCACACCAGCCCAGGACCTCCACATCCAGCATGTTCACCTCCAAGATTGTCTGAGATCAGCCACTCGGACAGCTGCTGAAACAACTGGTTTGCATAACCAAAGAATTTCTGCACACACTGTCAGAAACCGTCTCAGGGAAGCTCATCTGCATGCTCGTCGTCCTCATCGGGGTCTCGACCTGACTCCAGTTCGTCGTCATAACCGACTTGAGTGGGCAAATGCTCACATTCGCTGGTGTTTGGCACGTTGGAGAGGTGTTCTCTTCACAGATGAATCCCGGTTCACACTGTTCAGGTCAGATGGCAGACAGCGTGTGTGGCGTCGTGTGGGTGAGCGGTTTTCTGATGTCAATGTTGTGGATCGAGTGGCTCATGGTGGCGGTGGGGTTATGGTATGGGCAGGCGTCTGTTATGGACGAAGAACACAGGTGCATTTTATTGATGGCATTTTGAATGCACAGAGATACCGTGACGAGATCCTGAGGCCCATTGTTGTGCCATACATCCAAGAACATCACCTCATGTTGCAGCAGGATAATGCACAGCCCCATGTTGCAAGGATCTGTACACAATTCTTGGAAGCTGAAAATGTCCCAGTTCTTGCATGGCCGGCATACTCACTGGACATGTCACCCATTGAGCATGTTTGGGATGCTCTGGACCGGCGTATATGATAGCGTGTACCAGTTCCTGCCAATATCCAGCAGCTTCGCACAGCCATGGAAGAGGAGTGGACCAACATTCCACAGGCCACAATTGACAACCTGATCAACTCTATGCGAAGGAGATGTGTTGCACTGCATGAGGCAAATGGTGGTCACACCAGATACTGACTGGTATCCCCCCCAATAAAACAAAACTTCACCTTTCAGAGTGGCCTTTTATTGTGGACAGTCTAAGGCACAGGTTTTGTTTTATTGGGGGGGATACCAGTCAGTATCTGGTGTGACCACCATTTGCCTCATGCAGTGCAACACATCTCCTTCGCATAGAGTTGATCAGGTTGTCAATTGTGGCCTGTGGAATGTTGGTCCACTCCTCTTCAATTGCTGTGCGAAGTTGCTGGATATTGGCAGGAACTGGTACACGCTGTCGTATACGCCGGTCCAGAGCATCCCAAACTTGCTCAATGGGTGACATGTCCGGTGAGTATGCCGGCCATGCAAGAACTGGGACATTTTCAGCTTCCAAGAATTGTGTACAGATCCCTGAAACATGGGGCCGTGCATTATCCTGCTGCAACATGAGGTGATGTTCTTGGATGTATGGCACAACAATGGGCCTCAGGATCTCGTTACGGTATCTCTGTGCATTCAAAATACCATCAATAAAATGCACCTGTGTTCTTCGTCCATAACGAACGCCTGCCTATACCATAACCCCACCGCCACCATGGGCCACTCGATCCACAACATTGACATCAGAAAACCGCTCACCCACACGACGCCACACACGCTGTCTGCCATCTGCCCTGAACAGTGTGACTGTGGTCCCAGCTCTCTTCAGGTCATTGACCAGGTCCTCCTGTGTACTTCTGAGCTTTCTCAGAATCATCCTTACCACCACTTTTATGCAGGTAACAAGTTCAAACAGGTGCAGTTAATACAGGTAAAGAGTGCAGAATAAGAGGGCTTCTTAAAGAAAAATTAACAGGTCTGTGTGAATCAGAATTTTTGCTGGTTGGTATGTGTTCAAATACTTATTTGCAACAATAACATACAAATAAATTATTAAAAAAAATCAAACATAGTGATTTCCGGTTTTTGTTTTTCTTTTTTTTTAGATTATGTCTCTCACAGTGGACATGCACCTAAGATGAAAATTTCAGACCCCTCCATGATTTCTAAGTATTATGTATCCGCTATGAAGAAGCCTCTATGTGCCTCTATGTATATGTTTTTTCCCAGAAAATACTGAGATGAGGGCAGTGGTGGGCACAGATAACTAAAAAATTAACTTCGAGAACAGATAATCAGATAACTGAAAAGTTATCTTCGATAAAGATAAAACAATAAACCACCCAAAAATGTATCGGAAGTTACAGATAACCGATAACAGATAAATTCCAATATTGTCTCTGGTACATTTGCAACTACTAGTAAAACGAATTTAAGTTTTAATGCCACAATAACTTCTACTAATATTAAAAGTAACAACAGACTCACACACTGAGACCACACTTTTGTCTTTGAACATTCTGCCCCTGCTGGAAGCTCTTGTTTACTACAGAGCTCCCAACACAGAGGCACTCTGAGAGCAGCCATAAAGCCAGCTTTCTATCAATTACAACACTCCGGTCAGGCGGAGGTCTTGAAAAATAAAGTCATGCTGACTTATGGTTTTGATTTATAAATAACATTAATACCGATAGAAATACTCCATTAATGTCAATTCTGTCATTTGTACAAAGTTAAAGTATAGGTCGGCTTTAAGGACAGAGGACAAGTTAGGACATGCCTATCTCGGCTTTCACTGCTTACCAGTCCAGTAAGTATCAGAGAAATTGTGGAGAGCTGGGCTTGTAACTAACTTGTCCTCTGACACGCCGAAATGGAGGTGTTCCTTTGTCTCGCTCAAACAGCGAATCGGTCGTTACGCACGAAGCCTCCGCGCGGCTTTCCATGACAAAATCTCTTGTTAAAAGTGAAATCTGCCGGAAAATGGCTGATGTCCAGCTCTTGTCATAACCAGAGAAAGTGCACACGACGGTCTCATATCCACAGAGCCATCAGCTTAGAAATGATCTGGCGTTTTCTGCCTCGTCGTTGCAGCTCGGAGCGCGGCGCGCCGAGCGTCCTTAAAGCTGTAGTAACAGTCCTTATTCTCTGTGAAGCCTGTAAAATTTTCACTGAAAGCCAGATAAATTTTTTAAATGGTTTCCAGGTGCCAGTCTCTAACAGCTTCTGAAAAAATTCTGATGGAAAAAAAGTCCAAATCATTCCGCCATTTCCAGACACTGAAAACCCGACGAGGGGGCGGGACCACTCCTTCCACAAGGTGTACTCACAGGCAAATGACGTCACCGACAGGCGTGGAAAACTCACACATGCGCACGAGGGTTCAAGCTTGTCTGACGTAAAAACATATGAATCAAATCCATATAGTTTAAAAAAAAAAATAAAAAGGTCCGTTACTTTATTGACAGACCTCGTATGCCTCTGGATGACTTAGGTGATATTGCCAGCATATCGGTATGGTGTTAAAGGAAATGTTTTTTTTTTTTTTGACCACTTCTCCTTTGTCTGCAGAGGATACAGATGCTTTTCATAGAAGCAGCTCTCTTCTGTTTGCAGAGGGTATAACTGTACATCTGTTACAAAACTTTTAACAGGTAGATGCTGAACTGATTTTAAATTTTAGAAATGCTTGTCGCTGTTAAGCTTTGTTTATCGGTCTAAAAGTTATCGGACAAAAGTTAATCGGAAGATAATTGGTCCGATAATGGTTTTTAAAGTTATCTAAAAAGGTAATCCGATAATGAAAACATTATCTTCAATAATTATCTGTTATCGGATTATCGGAACTGTGCCCACCACTGGATGAGGGGGTGGAAAGTTGCCTGAAAATGTGATGATTTACAGAATGACCCATTTCCTTCCTATATGCATTTGGACAGTTGTGAAAATAAGCATTGAGAGACCGTAAAAAAGTTGAACATAAGTCGGTTTTGCTAGTATTTCTTCAGATGTTATCCTCTTCTAGGTTTCTGTACATTTTTGCCTTTGTTTGAGTCCTGCCACTCGTTTGTGTATATTTTACCCTTTTGGGGTCGTTGTCTGTATTATGCATGCGACTGATGCAAAGAGTTAACTGTTTCCTTCCCTGGAAATATTTGATTGCTTTGATACATCTGCAACTTTTGTTTGCATTAATTGTTGGAATAGTGAGATGGCAGCCATGTTGGCTCTTTCTCAGTTGTTTGATGCTGCACTGCCTCTGAGTTGTATGCTGCGTGAGATGATCAGGTTGAAGTATAACTTTGCACACATCATGTTTTGAGCTTTTCTTGTGAGTCTGCTCTGTTACCAATGATACCAAATCAATAAAACCTGGTAAACATTGATTATTAAACTTACTGTTCTTGGGAATCACTGTGGTGCAAGTGGTTGGTAAAACAGAAGGTCCCTGGTTTAAAAGCATGCATACCATGTCTTGATTGTCATCGGGAGGAGTATCTGACAGGAATCCTGCGTTCAATCAACATGGAGATGCATATATTGACATCTCCTTGGCCTTTTTCAGCTGCTGGAGTCCTGAACAGTCAGACACCCGTGTGCTGGATCATGTCCACAAATGGATGTCACATGGCCTTAATATTGTACACAACATTCCATCACAATACAAGCTGTATGCTGCATCTGTATCTCTCGAACCAACCATTTCTTTTAATGCCATTCCAGCTGTTTCTCAGTAGCTCAGTGGATCAGTCGCTGGCTTGTTAATATGTAGACCAAGAATCAAATCCTGCTCCTTGTGTCTTTCTGTGTCTTTGGACAAGACAGTTAGTCTGCATTGTTTCAGTCCAACCAGCTATAAATTGGTACTGGCCTTGGCTGGGCAAGTTAATGTGAGGCATCTTTGTAAAGTGCTTTGAGCATCTGCTAGATATAAAAGCAATACAGAAATGTAGTCCTTCTTCTGCAGTACCTAAGAATCCTCCAAAGAGAACTAGTATTGAAGACATCCATTCATTGCCCTTCAGTTGCTGGATGCATACAAATCTCACAACAGTGCACTAAAGCCTTCATCCCACCAAATAATAAAGCCATGAATAATGAGCCACGTATGGATTTGTCAGCGATTATTTGAATAATGATCCACGTATAAATCTGTCATGTATCCGCTATGAAGACGCCTCTATGTGCCTCTAAGTACCTGGTATGTGCCAGGTATCAGCCTCTAATGAGCCACGACTGACCTGTCATTTGAGCCCCGTCCAGTCTCAAATGGCTTGTGTCGCCGCATATGATCCACGTCAAGCCATATATGATCCATGCAATGCCATGTAACACAATGTTGGTGCACATTTAGGCATGGGTTTGGTCCATAAGACAAAAACTATCAGGAACCTTAAGACTTGGGCCTTCGTTCTCTTGCAAAGGTATTAGCTTTGCCAAACACCTCTGTCCAGGAACGTCATGACTTCATAGACTCTTCACCATCCTCTCCCAGGGCTTGGTTACAGAAAACGAGTTCATTGGTGACAAGAAGCAGTTTACTGAATGTTTTTAGCTTGAGCCGTGCCATTACATTATATTGCCTGTTATTCTCCATTATCTGTGAGTGAAAAGTGTTCAGAAAACATGATTGGCACCGAGTGTGTGTGACTGCTTAGTGTGATGGAATATTGTACATCACAGGTACATCCGCTGTCCTTGTAGGGACGCAGCGTCCTGGTTGGAGGAGTGCTGTATTGTTCGGTGTACATGTCTCAATGTCATTCACCACCATTCACTCTTCATCCTCCCCCATCATCCCTTCATGCCAAGGCTAATTTAATCCTGGGGTTATTGATTGTGGGAGCATTCTCCCAGGCTTTCTTTCAATTTACTTCAATTTCATCATCCCAGTGCGCTTCAAGACTGCCTCCTCAAAAAGGAAAGAAATTCTTGTTATGAGGGTCCGTGACTCAAGACTGGTTGACAAGTCCCTCACCCCCATCCTTGCACCACCACCAGCCTGACTCCCAGCCCCCTTTTTCCCCCCCTTTCCCTGTTTGATGAGCTGCTCTTTCCCAGTTAAGTGAATTATTACAGTAGGGATAATTCTTGTCACATGGCATTATTTGGATGAGGTGAATAATTTAAATTTTTGTCTGAAAGGATTTTATCTGGATGAGAGGAAAGGGAGTGCTGGCAGGGTTGGGAGTGCAGAGAGCACACGTTTGTATAACATTTATCTGCACATGTGCACGCCAGGCCAGCCAGCGTGTCAGACAGGGGACACCAGTCATGTTAACGGGTTCTGACTCACCTCCAGATCAGCGGGCGCACTGCGTGGCATCAGCTCTTCTCTGTACTAAGAGGGCAGAGCTCATGGGTTAGTGCTACCGTCTCTGCCAGTATCCCCGTCTGTAGGCAGGTTTTGGACCTGCAGCCTGAGGGAGACGGAGAGGCCGCGTGTCTTCAAGTGGTGCGCTGGTCGCTGCCAGACGCTGCTCCTCTCTCACTCTCAGTCCTCTTGTGTCGTCTCGGTTTGTAACCTCGAACCCGCCCACCTTCCGCTCATCACTGCAATTACTGTACTCTTACTGTTTGCAAATCACTTCTTCATCAGATCCACCGAAACACATCACAACTCTCATATGTTTGAAATTACCTGATAAGTAAATAGGATCAGGTTTTTTTAATTAATTCAAGAGGTACTTGTTATCGTATATCAGCATTGTGTCTGTATTGGTGATATGAGACTTAATTATCATATTAAACTTCAGATGCACATGCATGTGCTGTGATATCTGGTTGACTCTTCTTCAGTGTCTGTCGAGTCAATTTGTCTACTTTAAGCACAGCAATTTAGCACATAAATCACAACCTGTATGTTTTATTGAGAAGCTTTTTAATGCAGTTTGACCCTCATCTGAACCCTAATCTGTACACCTGAGGGTCCATGCAGACACCACCAGAACTTTTTTAAAATAGATACTGTTAACACGTTTATATTTATGCCATTCTTGCAGGTAATACAGGTAAATAGTTGCATCACTTTGCAACTATTTTGCCTTTTGACTATCTGGCTGATAAACCACATGTATGTATGTATATATATATATGTGTGTGTGTGAGTGATAGAATTTTATTGATCCCTTGGGGAGATCCCCTTAGGGAAATGGAGATTCCAGACACACAGTATCAAAAGTGAAAGTTAAAAAAAAAAAACAGTTTGCAAATATAAATAACATACTAATCAATACTGGCTACTACTGTTCCTCTCCTTCCCATCCTCTCTCTTCCTGTTACTCCTCCTCCCCCTCAGTAAGGAGTTGTACAGTCTGATGGACTGAGGGACAAAGGAACTTTTTAGTCTGTTGGTCCTACACTTGGAGCAACAGACTTGTTGCTCCAAGGAGCAGTCTGTGGCTGAAGAGGCCCCTCTGGTTGCTGATGACAGCATGCAGAGGGTGACTGGTATGCATATATATATATACACTCAACAAAAATATAAATGCAACACTTTTGGTTTTGCTCCCATTTTGTATGAGATGAACTCAAAGATCTAAAACTTTTTCCACATACACAATATCACCATTTCCCTCAAATATTGTTCACAAACAAGTCTAAATCTGTGATAGTGAGCACTTCTCCTTTGCTGAGATAATCCATCCCACCTCACAGGTGTGCCATACCAAGATGCTGATTAGACACCATGATTAGTGCACAGGTGTGCCTTAGACTGCCCACAATAAAAGGCAAAAAATGGGAGCAAAACCAAAAGTGTTGCGTTTATATTTTTGTTGAGTGTGTATATATATATATATATATATATATATATATATATAAAACCCCAATTCCAGTGAAGTTGGGACGTTGTGTAAAATGTAAATAAAAACACAATACAATGATTTGCAATCCTCCTCAACCTATATTCAATTGAATACACCACAAAGACAAGATGTTTAATGTTCAAACTGATAAACTTTATTGTTTTTGTGCAAATATTTGATCATTTTGAAATGGATGCCTGCAACACGTTTCAAAAAAGCTGGGACAGTGGGCACAAAAGACTGGGAAAGTTGATGAATGCTCAAAGAACACCTATTTGGAACATTCCACAGGTGAACAGGTTAATTGGAAAGAGGTGAGTGTCATGATTGGGTATAAAAGGAGCATCCCCAAAAGGCTCAGCCATTCACAAGCAAAGATGGGGCGAGCATCACCACTTTGTCAACAACTGCGTGAAAAAGTAGTCCAACAGTTTAAGAACAATGTTTCTCAAAATTACGAGGTCCAGCTCTCCACAATTTCTCTTATACTCACTCGACTGGTAAACACTGAAAGCTGAGATAGACATGTCCCAACTTGTCCTTTAACACTCCGAAACGGAGGTGTTCCTTTGTGTCGCTCCATCAGCGAATCGGTTGTGACGCGCGAAGCCTCCGCGCGGCTTTCCATGACAAAATCTCTTGTTAAAAGTGAAATCTGCCGGAAAATGGCTGATGTCCAGCTCTTGTGATAACCAGAGAAATTGCACACGACAGTCCCGGCTCCACACAGCGATCTGTTTAGAAATGATGTGGTGGTTTCTGGCTCTCGATGGCGGCTCGGAGCGCGGCGCGCCGAGCGCCATTGTGGGCAGTCCTTAAAGCTGTAGTAACACTCCTTATTCTCTGTGAAGCCCGTAAAATTTTCACCGAAAGCCAGATAAGTTTTTCGAATGGCTTCCAGCTGCCTGTCTCTAACAGTTTCTGAAAAAATTCTGATGGAAAAAAAGCCCAAATCATTCATCCATTTCCTCGCAATGAAACAACGACAAGAGGGGTGGACCAGTGCTCACTCAAAGCCTGCCCACAGGCGAATGACGCAACCGACAGGCGTGGAAAAACTCATGCATGCGCACGAAGGTTCAAGCTTGGCTGACGTAAAAACATATGAATCAAATCCATATATTTTTTGCATAAAATAAAAAGGTTGGATTGATTTCTCACAGACCTCATATACCTTACATATTTATTATTTAGATTAATTATTAAGATCCTATTGTCTTACTTACAATTTGCACATGTTCAGTAAAGCCCTCTATCAATCAATCAGTGATAAACAATCTTTATGTTTGAGCTTTTGACAAGAGCCGAAGTTAGTCTTGAGGTAGCATGTACGCTGACGTCCACGAAATGTCTTGTAAATCAGTCTTGAGGTGTTATCAGGTTACAAAAACAGCGTTTTCAGTTTTAGAAGTGTTTATTTTTCACTAGCTTTTACATAATATATGACAGTGACGTTATATTTACACACAAACGAAACAGAGTTTGCAGCTACTTACCAGCCTGTGAAGTCACCACGCTAGCATCTCCTAAATGTCTTGTAAATCAGAGGTGTTACTAGGTTCCAAAAACAGCATTTTCAGTTTTAGAAGTGTTTATTTCTCTCTAGCTTTTACAGAATGTATGAGAAACATGTTATATAAACACATAAATGAAGCGTTTTTAGAGAGACCTGCAACTGATGTCATGGTGCCGCTGTAGTCAGATTGGCTGTTACTTCTGCTCCTCAAAACCAAAAAAATGAAACAGGTTGAAACAGAATGTGACTTTTTAACCTCTTAAAATAGGTCAAGGTTAACCATCTTTGGACTTGTTCAAGGTCTGTGCCCCAAGAATGTTCCCTGTGAATTTGAAAACTCTGGCAGTAATAGAACTGGACTTATGCTGAACACAGATGGATGCACAGATGGACACAAACTCTTCGCAATACCCGGTGGCCACATTTGATGGCCTTGGGTAAAAATTACAGTTAGCTCAACATTTTGCTATGGAGTCCAGCCAGAAATTATATCAAACTTGGGTTCAAGCAGACCCCATAAGATTTTTTTGGAGCCCATAGTGTTTAATCAGACTGGGTCAAAATCAGTGAAATTGAAGATTTTTATAGCTATATTGTATAGCTGACAATTACATAAAATTTCAGCTCAATAAATATATCTATTAAAAAGTTATATCAGTACACATACCCCTGGGGTTCACTTGGACCCCAGGTGTACTGATTAAGTTTAAAGGTGAAAAGTAATTACTCTCAATGCAGGTGACCTACAGGACAGATCACATTGAAGAGGATTATCTTTTGGGGGCTGGGTGTGAGGACTGTGCATCTCTCCCTTATAAAGCTATCTGCTGTGAATACATGGATAATATTTCTTTAATGGAAAAAGTTGGTGCTTTATGATCCGATACAATGGAATCTGATAACACTTTAATTTGATTTGATTTATTTAGAAATTCTATACAAATCATAAACTAAAACATGTTAACACTTATGGCTAATGCATATTCTTGTAATTTCAAGGATAACACAAAAAATTATTTCCATTGTGGTCCTTCCCTAAAACAAACACAAAGCAACAATATGAAATCTAAATAAATGAATCAAAATAATAAAAACACTTAAGAAAAAACAACAAATAAAATACATAGTTACACAAATTGGCTGGACTGGCTTTCTAGAATTGTTTAATGTCTATGTTAATTAAAAAATGTTTTTTTTTTTTTAATTAAATAAGCCTAAATTAGAACTGCTTACCTTCAACTACATATTTTATGAAAACTCAGACATCTGTTTTAGGTTATTTACTGTGCTGCAGAACATTAGCGCTGCCTCTGCTCACCTTTTGTGCACCACTGGGGGCAGCACCACATACAGTAGTAGAAAGTGCAGCATAGAAGAAACTGTGAAGAAGTGAGTGATGGTTAGCACTGCATAAATAGGAGAGCACAACTTTCACATTCTGAACCGGTATGAGAGATTGTGAATGGACAAGTACATTTAATCATTATTCTGAACCAGTATCTGACATGCTGGTTTTGAAGTTATGTCTTGCAAGAGCCTCCCATGAACCTTTCAACCTGTACAAGAGTTTGAAGACTAACAGTGAAGAGTAACAGAAACAATCTCAATAAAACCGTTTTATAACTTTAAACTCGAGCCATCAATTGGTTCATGGTACACTTTGATGGATTTAGGGGTCGCCTATTGATGTCATTCTATCAATTAATTTAAAAGTGATTTTCAGTTTGTATTGATTAATTGTTATACCCTTGTTGGTACCTGTGTTGGAATTACATCTTTATATTCAGTAAACTGTTACCATAGGCTACATGTTTTGCAGAAGGTGCCTCTATACAACCTGTACACCTTTACACATGTGACCGTGTGTGTGTTTGGGCAGGGAGGGTGGTAATTGGGGGGGGTGGATTGTAAGAACATCCCCAGTCTCACAGCAACTTCAAAAGCTCCCCTTCCCCAGGATATTAACCGACTGTGATGAAAAATTTAGCAAGCGTTAAATAAGCCGCTTTGAAGTGGCGTGTTTTGGCTCAGCAGTCTCCAAATGTCTGTAGCCTTTCTGCAGTAGCCATCATATGATGAAGGGAGAGAGGGGAAGAAAGGCCCAGTGTGTTAAGTGCAGGAGTTGTGAGGGACCTGGCGGTTGGGCCGAGGACACGCAGGCGCTAATCGGTGCAACCATCGACATGAAGGCACAACTTCTGTAACCGTCGTCTTTTTTTCTCTCTCTCGAGCGGTTTGTTCACCTCTGCCTCTCTGAGCAGTTCTCTGCAAAGCCACATGAATCTCATGCAGGCAGACATCGCTAAAAAAAAGTCTTTTTCAGTCTCTTTTTGTTACATGTGGGTGTAACTGAAATTTAGTAACTGTCAGGTTGGATTCATGTCATCTTGTTTGTATCTAATAAGCTCCAAACGGGGTGGGATTGATTTGGCCGAGTTTGAGAGAAGAAAAACAAAATCAGAGTGGGTAGCATTTTAAGTTATTTCACACTTTTGCTTCTCGTGTTATTAAGCCCCCCCCCCCCCCCCCCCCAAATCCTGGGGAATAAAACAGTGAGCAATGTTACTGATCTTTTTCCTGAACCAAGGCTGCATCTTTCACATTTAAAAGATGTTAAAACAGATTAATTTTTAATCATTTTTGGCAAAATTAGTGTGCCTTTACAAGCATGCCATATGATGATGAGCATGGATTTAAAAATAACATTTTAAAGTAATGTAAAATTTAGGGCCCACCTGTAGCAGGGGTTGAGGCCCACCCCTTTGAATTACTGCAATAAGGAATTGTGATCATCTGTAATAACATTAATATTTGGATTGTTTTTACTCTGTATGAATAGGTTTGTCAAATTTACACATTAGAAATAAATGTGAGAACAGCCCCTCAGTCTGCATGTTTTAGCTTGTATGTCAAAGTGCAAAGTGTTGTTTAAGTTCCCAGTGATGAAAAAAATTTTAAAGGGCAAAGGGAAGAATTTAATTGTGAAAGTGAACTTCCATGCCATCCTCTAAAGCTGAGGAAATTGACTTAAAAGATAATGTGACCGAGAGTTATTGTAGCACTAGTAGGATAAATAATAAACCCACAGATGCACCGTGGTGTGAAATGAGATGAGCAGTAAAACCACCGAAGAGAGCGAGAAGAGAAAAAAAACCCCCAGTGAACTCTCCGTCAAACAACTCACAAAGAGAAAGATACACACATTTCACCCTGATGTAGGTAACCACTACTTTCCACACTGAACACTCAGCATTTTTGTAAGCGGCAACTCAAGAAAATATCTCAAAGTAGCACAATATCACTTGTGTAGAAGTTGAGTGATGAAGTGGAGATTAGGATGGTCTGGAAAATATGTTGTCTTTTGGGGCCAACAGAAAAGTTGACCATCTACATTATTTTAATAAGTTACAATGTGAGTGAACTTCTTTTGTTAAGATAGTTAAAGCTTTGCACATTTAAATATTTAAATGATGTTATTCTGTTTTTAATGAACTGCATTGGTTTCTTCCAGTTATCAGGATACTCTTCAAACTGTTGGCATTATTAAATTACATGTTGTGATAAATATCCATACTGATCAGTGTGAAAAAAAAAATAGTGGTCATATTTTTTGCAAGATCACTCAGCCCAAAGTTGATGTTTGATATAATATTGTCTTTGTAAGTTAAACTCCTCTGAAACCAGCTGATGATTTCAGTAAGTCTTAACACAGTTGTAGCACACCAAATGAAGTTGTGCAGGAATATGTTTATTTCATCACAAAATATTTTTTTATCTGCAATATATCATAAATAGATACAACACTACTTTCCACAGAGCTCTAGTTATCTATGACACAAGAATGTATCCACTCAAAACCCTCTATATAAATCATAGATTTTGTATGAAATAAATTCATTATATTTAAAGCTATAGTTTGCAGAATATAAGGGTGTTTATGAATAGAAATGGAATATAGCATTCATAGCCATCTGTTCATTGGTTTGTAATTACCTGTAAAAACAAGTTGATGTGTTTTCATAAGCTCAGGATGAGCCCTCCGTATCTATGTGGGAGTGGGTCCCCCTCATGGAGGCTGCCATGTTGCACTGCCTTGTTGATACACAAGCTGAAAAGAGACATATTTATGCTGCCATTCACGTTTTGCAAAGTGGACGGAAGACTGTAGAAAAAAGGTGAATCAGTGATTGCTCCCCTATGCAGTGTCTTCTGGTTGCTAATGCAGGCTAGAAAGTTTAAGAACCCCTTTTTTGTGGAAGTAGCAATCACACATAGGCAAGGGAGCATGAGTCCCTGTCGCCAAAGAAGGACAACCTTGAAGGGAAACAAAACTGTGACCGGTGATGGCATAATGGAATCTGTAACCTCACCACTCGATGGCATTACGTCCTTCATACTGTAGCTTTAACCACTCTCATGACGTTTTTAGACTGCGTTTTAAACCAGCAAAAATTAGAATTAACAGCAACTTAATCCATTATATTTCATATTTCTATTTATTTTACTTTCATCACTTTTAAAACCATTATTTTAATTTTCCAGGACTCTCGGTTTCAACATGCTCCAAATTAATTATTGGGGCAGGATAAGAAATGGGAGTCAGTAATGAGTCTGGTATGGTAAGTCCATTCTGCCAGGAAACTCAGCTGCCATTTAGTTAGTCAGGGGAACCTTCACTGAGATTTTCCTTTTTTCCTCTTTGCTCATTACTTTAATTGTAATTGTAATCCTTTATTGGAGCTGTCTGCAGTAAAGGAGAGTTATGGTCCGAGTGGGGGCGCGAGCCATAGAGATATTTCATGATTATTGGAGAAGACGGTCACTAGGTGGCAGCCACTCGTTCGGCCCCGCTGTAATTACTGGGTAGGAAGTGATGGCAAGAAACTGCGTGTGAAAAAGAGATTTCTCAGATTCTGACACTCCATGAAAGAGGAAAGTCAAATAAATCTCAACACGTGCCATTTCAGTCAGTAAATTTTATGTGCCGTCATGTAAACGCTACATGCAACATGCTGTGCAAACAGACATGCTGAGCACCTACGCACTGTGTTTGTCTGGTTTATTTGGGGGCTAAGACGCTCACATTTTTTGTGGTGTTTTTATGCCTAGGTGTTTGTTTCAGTGGCCGTGTTGAAGTTTTCCGTTTTTGAAGCTCAGCTCGGTGTTTGTCAGTGCTGCACTCATTGTGCATCAGGCACTGTTTGTTTCGGTGGTTAATGATACAGGAAGGGCCCTCCATTTTATTGTTGCTGTGTTGCACTTTTTCCCCTCCTCGCCCAACGCTGCAGCCAGCCGACTTAGAGGACTCTGTATGAATTCTCACTGTCATGTCCAAGGACAAGTGGCGCAGGGTCAGCTAATTGCTTTTATGATTATGATTTCACGTCAGATTTATCGTGCATGCTCGGAGCACATCTTCCAGGTCCTGCCGACGTTTGCTGGCTTGGATGGGGAAAATGAGTTTACAGCTTCTGGCTTTGACTTTTTGTTTAAGTGCAGGTCACACTTTTTGACTCATTAGAGTTGAACGCAGAGGGTGAATCAGATAGGCTTCTCCTGTAAAAGCTCTTCTTTTCTCTGTCAGTAACTCGACATGTTTGTCTCATATTTAGCCACAAAAGAGGATTTTTTTCTTCTCTTTTTAACTTTTTTTTTTTTCAGCATGTGCTTATGTTTGGAGGACATAAGCACATGACACAAAGATTTTTGGTTTATCTGTCTTTTGAACTTTTTATGAACCATAAATCTCTCATCATCTTCTCTGTTTGCACATGAAATCGTTACACTTTTCTCTCTTATAGTATGCCAGAATTAAATTTGACTTCTTTTTGATGTTAGTGACTTTTTCAGATGGGATCAACCACTTCTTTGAAAACGATGAGCACAGATGAGTCCAACCCCATTTTGTAAATTGTATTCGTTTCGTGGTTTCTGCCTCACACTGAGCGAGACGAGATGTCTGTTGACAGCCCTAAAACCACTGTTTTTATTTAATTTCCCTCCACAAATTTGTGTTTTTATTTAAATTCCCCAATATCTGTATGTATTACTTCGGCAAGATTCACATCTGGCTCATACCATTGAGAATATGCACATATTTGTATGCAACTTGCTGTTATTGCTGTTCCCTCAAATATAAGCAGTAGCATAAGAACCAAAAAAACAAAAACAGAACGCAAACATGCAAGCCAATGACAAAAATGGCAAAAAAATGTTCACAAAAACAACAGCAAAAATATCAGTGGATTTTTTTGTGAGCCGCTTCAATATTTAGTTATCAATCCCTTATGACAAAGAAATATTATTGAGGCTTATTGTTTTACAGTTGAGCTTTATTATAAATAACTATAAATATAACCAACAACCAATCAACATATGCTGCCACCATGCAGGCTGTCGCATCATTCAACATTTGCATAAAATAGACCTCCTCTATTTTGACCCTGCCTAGCTGGTGGTGAAGCAACCACTTGTCCTTTGTCACAGTAAGATGCCCACTCTCATTGAAAATTAATGGCAACCATTTGCTTTGCATCTTTCTATTGTGACTAATGTGACCAAGGGGTGATGGGGTCCCGGTCATGCTTGACAGCACTGGATCACCCTCTTTTGGACAAACTATCTTTTGGACAAACTATATAATGCCAGAATTTCCCACAGTCAAAGTATTTGTCCACATTGTTTAGTCAATAAAATAAAAGATTTCATATCTGTAAATTGCCAATATTAATATATTTTTGAAAGGCTCATACTGGCTGATATTATCGGCCAACCAATATATTGGTCAGGCTTATTATGATACTGAGTCACAGGAGTATCCAGAATTTGCCAAGAGGTAGAAAGTATATTGTTCGCGAATGTGAGTTTGTGTCGTATATGCAGTATCAGTATAAATCCATATGATCAGTCACAAGAAAATCAACCAACCTGCAGGCAGGACCGGACCAGTCTTGTGAGTGTAGCACAGAGACCCTCAGCCCTGACCACAGACAGGATGTCACACCCAACAATGAAAGCAAGCAAAAACCCATAAGAGGTTACCCACAGAGGAAGACCACCATCCATCTGGAGAGTGGCCAACACTTATCAGAAAGGACACTTCCCTACAATGCTACTCCCACCATCCCACCCAACCAAGCCCGCATCCCTGAGCCTAGGAATCACCAGGCTAAAATAGAACTGCCAAATGTATTTATTTATTTATATTACAGTGATTTACATGTTTGGATTTATTATAAATATGACTCATGTAAAGTTTGTGATTAAACGGGATTTAGTAAACCTTAATGAAAACTATAGGCTTTATTATGACCTCTGTCAAGGAGGTTATGGTTTGCTAGATGGGGTGGTGGGGGCGCAAGGATTTCTCAAAAAGCAATAAACTAATTTTTAACAAAATTGTTATAAAGGTTGGCTATGGCTTTTCACAAGTACCACTAAATGTTGGAGTGGCTAGCTACATGAAAATAAACAGAGGTCAAAAATTAAAACATTAAAACAAATTGCAGACCAAATTAATGCAACAGTTCTTCACAAATTTTGTGAACTATTTGATTTTGTCTTAACAAATGGCAGAGTGAGGAAGTTGTACTATCTTAAGAACTTGAGTTTGGTTGATAGACTACAGAGATGATTGTCGTGAAGGTTGATGGAAAGTTAAATCTGTCCTTTTAAATGGCTACCGTTAGATTTTTGCTGTTGAGTTGCATATCCTGAAGAAGTCAGTCCGATATCAGCCCTGAGGCCTGTTTGTGCCGGTGCTTAGCTCTAGATTCTATAGCATGAAGTGAATGAGAGTCTACAACTCCCTCTGGACAGGATGCCAGTCCCACACAAGTTGGTTCCCCAGCCAGCGCAGGTATCCATTTACTGCTAGGTGATCAGGCCAAGGGCACAGATGGGTAGTGTGAGTGTGAGTCAAACTCAAATTTGAACTTAATTCAATTTTAGTTTATTCATCTTATATAAGCGCCAAATCATAACAGAGGCGCCCCAAGGCGCTTCACACAAAACAATAAAAAAAAACCCAAAATAAAATAAAAGATTAAAAAAGCACAATAAAAGAGTAAAAATTAAAAAGCACAGTAACACAATATACAATATGCTAGCCATATGAAAGGGAAAACAAGTGCGTCTTAAGTCTGGACTTGAAAGTCTCCACAGAATCTGACTGCTTTGTTGATGCAGGGAGATCATTCCACAGAACAGGGACACGATAAGAGAAATCTCTGTGACCCGCAGACTTTTTATTCACCCTAGGGACACAAAGTACTCCTGCACCATGAGAACGCAAAGCCCAGGCTGGTACGTAGGGTTTAATTAGGTCAGCTAGGTAGGGAGGTGCTAGTCTGTGAACAATTTTATAGGCTATTAGCAGAACCTTAAAATCCAATCTCACAGAGACAGGAAGCCAGTGAAGGGATGCCAAAATGTGTGTATTGAACCAATTGGAGAGCCCTAATGCTGGACTGTGTTAAACCAGAAGATAGAACATTGCTGTAGTCCAAACTAGAAGAGATAAATGCATGAATCTGGGTCTCAGCATCAGCCATAGACAGGATGGGATGAATCATCACTATATTTTGCAGATGGAAGAAAGCAGTCCTCGTAATATCTCTAATGTGGAGGTCAAAGGACAGTGTAGGATCAAAAATAAATTAAGTATATATATTTGCAGGGCAGCTCCTTTTCAACTGAACTCCCTATTTTTCTACAGATCTAGGCTGATCTAGAAAGCTTTCAGTCACTATGTAACGTGGCAAGAGGAGGTGTTGGAGCCCTCAGTAGAGATATGCAGCTTGCAGATTGTTTTTGGTTTCTGTCTCCTTCTTGTAACCAACCCTGAAAATTGTGTTTTTTAATTTATTATTATTTTTAAGGTAAACTGTGAAAAGCTTTTAAAGTTGATAAGATATAAAGAAGCAGTTATGCCAACAATGTGCACATTTTGTCCTCCCGGTGACCTCAACTAGGCCATCGGGACCAGTGACAGATGCATCCTGGGAATATGGTTTAGATATTTCTTCAGTGACTAATGTTGAAGCCAGATTTTTTTTTTCTTTCTTTCTTTCAAGTTTATTTTGGAGATGCGTAAAGTCTGTGATTAAGCAGAATTCAGCAAACCCTAATGAATGCTTGAAACAGAAAGTACATTAATGTAAACTCCTGGTAAAAGAGCTATACTTTTCTATTCTTGCACAATTTAGTGAACTGTCATAACATGTTTACTGAAGAAATTATAGAAATACGACACCAATTTAATTACAGTGCAGCAATTTTTCCCTCAATATACTTGGGGGAAAGTGGCCTTATTGGACCGGGCTTTCTTTTGCCTCACTATTCTGCTTTGTAATTACTTCAGCTTGATTTATCTGCTTTTCTTTGTGTTTATGATGGTAAACTGCTCGAGTGAGTAACTTGGTCTGAGAGCGGCTTGTCTCCTTGCAGCGAGACCAGAAATCTCCCGATGAATCTAAGATGTCTCCGCTGTCAAGAATGCTCACATCGCTCTCAGCCTCCAATGTCACTTTCAAGGCATAATTACACAAGTTGTGTTGATTAGTATGAGAAGCAATTACACTGGCTTTCCGCCGCAAATGGAGAATGTGATGGCTCTTGATTGACAGGAAGCATCCTGGCTTTAATAAGTAAATGACTATGGTAATTCAGGTACTGAGACCCTTTGATTTGTCAGCATCTTTCAGATTTTTGCGATGTCCTCTGATTTAAATGATCTGAATTTGATTGAATCCTTCTCCTACCCCCCGTCCCTGAGCGTGCCCATCGTTCCCAGCTTTGACCAGAATAGGCTCTCTCACAGCTAAAGACCATCTTAAAAAAAAAGTACTGCTGTAGATTTTTCTTCCTCCGCTATGTAAAAAAATAAAATGAAATATATGAGCACCATGCAGTTTTGGCACTCTGTTCCAAATGCTTTTTAGCACAGTGTGTTTTCATATGTGCAGAAATCAGAGGAAAAGTTATTTGTAATTGACACATTGGGGAACACTTTTTTTCCTTTTTATCTGGCTTCCCAGTAAGTTATTAGCTGTTAATTTGCCTGCCAGGTCCCCTACAGCGCCAGATATTTGTTCAAATGCTGGAATCCCCTTAGTGAATTTGTAACTACACTTCTGAAAATGCTGCCCTGTCTAATTATGTAATATAATGCTGCCTTTTAGGCATGTTTCTTATAATTGAATAATATTAGTCTGAGCTGTGAGTAAGCTATTGTGTAATACTTTAAAGAACTCTCTTAACTATTAAATGCAATATTCCCTGTATAATGTACACCCTGCAGTATTGTACTTATATATACAGCATTCCAATAGGGTTGCAACTAACCATTGTTTTTGTAATTAATTTATTAAGCAATTATTTTTTCAAATAATCTACTGATTATTTTTTATTAGTCTATTGATTATTTTCTAATTTGTTCATTATCCTTTAGTTAATTTACCAGAATACAAATAATGACTGTATGTGAGCGCATTGGTAAGAATATTTGCATGAGTTGAAAGATGGAATGCAATGGCATGTTCCATCTTTGCAAACCCAGCAGGTGACACACTGCTGACCATAGCAAGCACCAGTGGGAGGAGATTTCTTAAAACTTGCAATAGGCACCTGTCCATTTCTTTCTTTCTTTCTTTCTTTCTTTCTTTCTTTCTTTCTTTCTTTCTTTCTTTAATATTTATTTCATTCATTTAAAAGAAAAAAAAAAAACAGAAAAGCAGAAATAAAGCATCACAAAACACCAGAATGAAAAGGAGCAGAGAGAAGAACAAGTCTTATGTTTTCTGCCCCTTTTTACAATACAATCTTTCAATATCCAGCGTCATTATTTAACAGATTGCATTTCTTTAACTTGTCACATACCACTGACTTATTTCATAATTATGACCATTATTTAATAGATTACATCTCTGACAGGTTACATTTTAAACTTAAGACATTTTAAACATTATTAACAGATTACCTTTTTTTGACTTTCTTACAGCCCACTGACTTATTTCATAGTTTCATACTTACTTCATACATCTAGATTAATACGTTTTTTAAATAATTTAAGCAACCTTAATTCTTTAATTTCTTTGTTGAGATTGTTCCATAGCATCCAGCCCCTCTCCAGGAGTTGGGTACCAGAGCCCAAGCTGTGCGTGGAGGTGAGCCCGACTATCTCTAGTCGGTATCTCTCAACCTCCCGCACAAGCTCAGGCTCCTTCCCCCCTAGCGAGGTGACATTCCACGTCCCAACAGCCAGGGGCTGTGAGCATGGACCGGGCCGCCGGGCCACCCGCCCTCGACCGCCACCCAATCCTCTCTGCACTCGACCCCCATGGCCCCCTCTGCAGGTGGTGAACCCACAGGAGGGCGGGCCCACGTCACTCTTTCGGGCTGAGCCCAGCCGGGCCCCATGGGCTAAGGCCCAACCCCGTCTCAGCCATACCGGGCGATATCTCGGTCCTCGATCTTTTACTGGTCATGGAGGTTCTGAACTTCTTGTTCCATAATTTTACACCATTTACTGCAATACTCCATTCCTTTACTTTGGTTCTAAATCTTGTTTTTTTTAAAGACTTCTATTCCTTTCAGTTTATAACTACTTACTCTTTTTCAAACATATTTTGAATGTTTGTTGGTAAAGTATTTTTATTAGCTTGGTACATTGTTTGTAATATTTTCAAATCGACTAAATCATGAAATTTAAGTACCCTATACTTAATGAACAATGGATTAGATGGATCTCTAAAACCACTGTTGCTAATCACTTTTAAAGCTCTTTTCTGCAGAATAAATAAAGGTTGTATATAAGTTGTATATGTTCATCTCCAAATTTCTACACAATAAGTTAAATATGGGACAATCAATGAATTGTACAATGTTAATAAACCATAACTATTTAATGAATATTTTTACTTTATGCAAAACAGCAATGGCTTTCGCTATTTTTCCTTTTATGTAATTTATGTGTGACTTCCATGTAAGATCTTCATCAATCATGACTCCTAAAAATTTTGTTTCTTTTACCCTTTGTATATCCATTCCTTCTATTTGTAATGACACTTTTTTTCACTCTGTCATTAAACAATATGAAGTTTGTCTTATTAATATTTAGTGACAATCTGTTTATATCAAACCAATGTTTAACTTTTTCCAACCCTGTATTTATCACTTGTGCTACTTCCTGTATATCTGATCCAGAGTAAAACAGCATTGTATCATCTTATGGCTATCTCAGGTTATGTCTTCATCTGACATAACTTCTGTGGCCGGTAAAGATGTCCCTGTGAAGACTAGATTTGGCTTCTTTGCATCATAGAAGCATTTTTATGAAAAACTAATGGAGTCTCCTTCAATAGAGTGAAATGTATGGGACAAGGCAGCACGGTGGCTTAGTGTTAGCACTTTTGCCTCACAGCAAGAAGGTCGATTCCCACCTGTGGCCTTTCTGTGTGGAGTTTGCATGTTCTCCCCTTGTTTGTGTGGGTTCCTTCCGGGTGCTCCAACTTCCTCCCACAATCAAAGACATGCAGGTTAGGTGGATTGGGAACTTTAAATTGTCTGTAGGTGTGTGTGTGGATGTATACGTGTTTGTTTGTGTGTATGTGGCCCTGCGACAGACTGGCATCCTGTCCAGGGTGTACCCCACCGTATGTCTGCTGGGATAGACTCCAGCTCCTCCCATGACCCTTAACTGGAGTAAGCGGTTGAAGATGAGTGAGTGAGTGTATGGGACAGAAATGCAGGGTAAATAGACCAAAAATACACAGTACATGATGTCGCTCATACAGTGGTACAAGTAATAAATGTCATGTGACATACACTCAGTCAATCAAATGACAAGGATCTATTTAGGTATCATATAATGCATCATAACCATACATTTTATCAATAACGTTTGGCCTTGCTTTGAAATGTTTTGTCAGAAAAAGTATTTAATTTGCAAATTAAAAAACATTCCCAACATGCAAAGGATATTAGGTGCTAAAAATGAAAACAGCAATCATGGTTACAAAATAAATAAATTAAATGAAGGAAAATCACACAGCTACCGTAGTGTTCAGAATAATAGTAGTGCTATGTGACTAAAAAGATTAATCCAGGTTTTCAGTATACGTATTTCTTATTGTTACATGGGAAACAAGGTACCAGTAGATTCTCACAAATCCAACAAGACCAAGCATTCATGATATGCACACTGTTAAGGCTATGAAATTGGGCTGTTAGTAAAAAAATAAAGTAGAAAAGGGGGTGTTCACAATAATAGTAGTGTTGCATTCAGTCAGCGAGTTTGTCAATTTTGTGGAACAAACAGGTGTGAATCAGATGTCCCCTATTTAAGGATGAAGCCAGCACCTGTTGAACATGCTTTTCTCTTTGAAAGCCTGAGGAAAATGGGACGTTCAAGACATTGTTCAGAAGAACAGCGTAGTTTGATTAAAAAGTTGATTGGAGAGGGGAAAACTTGTACGCAGGTGCAAAAAATTATAGGCTGTTCATCTACAGTGATGTCCAATGCTTTAAAATGGACAAAAAAAACAGAGACGTGTGGAAGAAAACGGAAAACAGCCATCAAAATGGATAGAAGAATAACTAGAATGGCAAAGGCTCACCCATTGATCAGCTCCAGGATGATCACAGACAGTCTGGAGTTACCTGTAAGTGCTGTGAAAGTTAGAAGACGCCTGTGTGAAGCTAATTTATTTGCAAGAATCCCCCGCAAAGTCCCTCTGTTAAATAAAAGACGTGCAGAAGAGGTTACAATTTGTCAAAGAACACATCAACTGACCTAAAGAGAAATGGAGGAATATTTTGTGGACTGATGAGAGTAAAATTGTTCTTTTTGGGTCCAAGGGCCGCAGACAGTTTGTGAGATGACCCCCAAACTCTGAATTCAAGCCACAGTTGACAGTGAAGACAGTGAAGCATGGTGGTGCAAGCGTCATGATATGGACATGTTTCTCCTACTATGGTGTTGGGCCTATATATCACATACCAGGTATCATGGATCAGTTTGGATATGTCAAAATACTTGAAGAGGTCATGTTGCCTTATGCTGAAGAGGACATGCCCTTGAAATGGGTGTTTCAACAAGACAATGACCCCAAGCACACTAGTAAACGAGCAAAATCTTGGTTCCAAACCAACAAAATTAATGCCTCACAGATGTGAAGAAATCATGAAAAACTGTGGTTATACAACTAAATACTAGTTTAGTGATTCATAGGTTTGCTAAAAAAGCAGTTTGAACATAATAGTTTTGAGTTTGTAGCGTCAACAGCAGATGCTGCTACTTGTGAACACCCCCCTTTTCTACTTTTTTTTTTTTTTTTACTAATAGCCCAATTTCATAGCCTTAAGAGTGTGCATATCATGAATGCTTGATCTTGTTGGATTTGTGAGAATCTACTGAATCTACTGGTACCTTGTTTCCCATGTAACAATAAGAAATATACTCAAAATCTGGATTAATCTTTTTAGTTACATAGCACTACTATTATTCTGAACACTACTGTATAAAATAAAATCTTTACATTTTTCTTAATGCTGCAACTATTAATGGATTTCATTATACATTTTCTTTTGACTCCCCCAGTTAATCCATTCATTTAGTCCATAAAATAATATAATAATAATAATTATAGTAATAAACTTAATTTATATTGCCCTTTTTAAACAGTGTTCACCAAGAGAATTAAAAACCAAAAAATTAAATACAAGCAGAGTGATTTACAAGGCAAAGTAAAATAAGAAAAAAGACTGAATGAGAACAATAAAAATACAACAATAAGGAATGAGTAAGTAGAAATCAAAACAAATACATACTGTATGATAAAGTAAGGACATCTTGGACATTTTTATAAGGAAGCTTTCCATAAAGAAAACGGTTTTAAGATGAGATTTAAAAGAAGCTCATGATGGAGTATTCAATGGACAGAGAGTTCTAGAATGTCTGTGATTTGTAACTCTATCAGGAAATGGTCAAATATGTCAGTGTTTCACGAAGTACAAAACGACATCTTTTGTCTACAACCTGAAGCTCTTCAGTTTGCTGTTAGTGAAGAGAACATAATGATGATAGTAATAATAAAATGACATTTTAGAATCTGAAATAAGAGAATTTGGACATTAAAAAAAAGACTCAATGATTAATCGCTGACCAAAATGAATTTATTTAACATTGTATGTACACGTCTCACGCTAAGAAGTTTCAGATATTTCTATTTGGCCAAACATTTAAATTGTGGTGCACTATGATTGGTCTAACCGTTAATCTCACATTTCTTTCTTTGTTAACCGCAGTTGGCCTAATCATGTAATTCCCTGTTTGTCTTTGTACCCCCCCCACCAATAGAGTCATACATGAAGAAATATAATAAAATAATTTGTTCTTGTACTCCATAGCCCAGCTGTAATTTATATAGATTGAATGAGTGCCGCATTGTGGAAAAGCACAAATGGACCAAATGCTCATTTGTCACCTCTAATAAATGTTGGAGTGTAAATTATGAAGTTATGCTTCAGATGTAAATGCACTTTATTTCAGTCCTTTACTGTAAACAGCCCACTCCAATACATTAAGGCAGGGGGTGGATTTGACTTGGAATTTTGGTTGTTTTCACAATCAATAATAAACACAAAAGAGCCAACATGGGGAATATTATAACATATCTGAAGTTGGGTTCATAAATTATTGGATGAAAGCAGGCTTGTACGCTAAAAATGTAAATACATTAATGTTATTAATAATGTAGTGAGTAATAGGTCTATCAAGACTGTAATAGCAGTTTAATGGCATATGACAGCAAGAATGTATTACACTTCTTACATTTAGACGAGACCTCACATGACATTTATCAGGGATTTCTGAAACAATATTTTTGATTATTTTGTTAAGTTAATTGCTTCCCCCCCCCAACATCTACTCGGGGAGAGGGGAAAAAATGGTAATGGATATTAATTAATATGTGTCAGTTTTCTGGGTTTGATTAAAAGTAATGAAAGCAAAATGCTAATGGGTTTCTAGAGTTACTCTGTGTGTGGCGTCCTGAGATTGTGGCCTTATCTGTTTAACAGCGGAAAAAAAAGATAGTGGACTACTCTCTACGCTCAAAAGAAAGCGATAGAACACAGAGTTAATTCATCTTAAAACCTTCCAAAATGGAGCAATTAAGCCAAAATTTTTCGCTGTAATTCTCCCTAATTTTAGAAGTATGATACCGAAATGTGCTTGACAGGAAACTGTTAGAGGTTTTTATGGTGTTGCATTGAAAAGATAAACTGTGTTTAAAGTTTACCTCTCCTTGTCACAGTGGCATTATACTCACCTTTAGCGAATGGCCCATTCACACTCCGACGAGTAGCCTGGCGTTTGCCAGATGGAGAGTCCGCCAGACTCCACAGGAACTAAGTTGGCGTCAGTCGAGCAACACTGATGTTCCTTGAGGTCCTGGAAAAAATTTCAATATGCTTAAAATCTTTGACATTTATGCTAAAACACCGGCAAGAGTTGAGCTCTGCTACCAATACGTCACTTCCACTAGTACGCTGCTACTGCTCTGTTGCCCTCTGCCAGCCACCACTGGCCAGCATCAGAGGCTTGACTGGATGCACGACCTCCCTTGGGCATGAAGAAATATGTAGAAATGGGAAGGAATCTACAGAACCTGTCTCAATGAGGCACCTGTAACAAGTGCTGCAATCACACGATTACATCGAGTTGATATAGGCAACGTCATATGACATCTTGAATGTTGAATCGACGATAAACTCCGCCAAGCTACGCTGTGAGTCAGAGGGCCATTGCCACACTTTGAGCTCCACCAGTACAACGTCACCCTCTGCTGGGCTATATCGACCTGCATTGGAGACAGGAAATTTGGACCCTTGGAGCACCTTTGCCAGCATTTCACGTTGCAGATTTTTGTGAATCTGCAACGTTGGCCAGTGTCAACCATTTCACGCCATCGTGTGAATGGGCCCTAAAAGTTTTGTTAATTTTAAGAAAGAAAATATGTGTACTTGTCTTCAATGTTCAGTCAGAATGCTGCTGGTTGGGTAAGGACTGGAACTATAAAAATTGATCAGCGTTATAATCACTCCACTGGTTGTTTGTTCTTGTGATGGCAAGTTTCAAGGTTCTGTTGTCCTACAAGGTGCTGAGTGGTTGTGTTCTCTCTTATTTGACTGAGTTGCCAAAGTTGCCATCCTGAGATTACGAAGATGACTACAGGTGGTAGAACCTTCTTGTATTGTGTACCAACTTTGTGGAACAGTTTGCCAGTTGGCGTGAGGCAGTCGATGTCTGTTGATATGTTTCAGGCCAGACCCAAGAATTCTCTTTTCTCTGACATGTAATCTCTGAGGATTGTGATTTGGGCCAAAGAGGAAACCATTAACTTTTGGAGTGGATTCAGTTAAAGGGGCAGACACAGTTTTTCCTTCCACTTTCTTTAACATTATGACACTGACCAATTTCCCACCACTTTCATGAATTTCTCAAGAAATAATGCACAGATGTTTTTGAAAAACAAACAAAGAAATAGGCATGGTGTGCTAATATATAAGATTCACAAAAGCTCAATTGTGATCATCTGGATTTTGATACACAAAATCTGGAATCTTAATTGGATCTGCAACAAATCTTACCTGTTCTTAGGTATTGGTATCCTGTATACGCTTATGCACTTGTTAAAAATATCTGTACATACACAAAAATACTGAAAAATGCCTGATCTGACAATATTGATGAAAGTGGAAAAACCTTCACGAATATTTACAGAGATATACCTAAAAATGAAGCACAGGCCCGATTAGAGGGATGGATCAAAGAAGAAAATGGGTACCTGTCAGAGCACTGCAAGTGATGGCATATTATGTACATTTGTAGCCAAAAAATCAACATAAATATTGAGCTAATGTGTCCTTAAAAAAAAAATCTAAACTGTCAACTGACTGATTCCAATTGTGTTCCACTCCATGGATCCCTGTTCTTTACTGCTTGACTGAAAACTGGTGAATACGACCACTGACTTCATGAGTAACTGCAGGCTGAACTACATTTTCTGTCTTGTGTGTTTGGTAGTTCCTTGTTGTGTGTTGTTTTATTTATTAAATTGTTATTGGTAAGCACTGTGATGGACTGTCCGTCTGTACAGTTGTCTGTCTACCCCACCTCTTGCCCAGTGACCGCCGGGATAGTTTCCAGCTTCCCCGTGACCCTAGAAAATGAATGAATGAGTGTTACTGGGAGCATGTCCAGAGCAAATGGTCACCATCGAAGTCTGGTCCGCTTGATGTTTCTTCCTATAATCAAAAATAAATAAATTAAAAAAAAACCCTGAGGGAGTTTTTTCCTTACCATTGTTGCCAGTGTTCCTGTTCAGGTGTGGGTAAGCTTAGACCTCACCTTTGCACTATATAAATAAATTGCATTGAAAAATCAGATTTCCAATCATACATTTCCAATGGTATCTTAAAGCCATACTATACCGTGTCGCACCCATACGGTAAGAGTTACTGCTGATCATTGAAGCAAGCTGTATTTTGACGATGTCGTATTTTGAGGAGCACAAGGCCCTTTTTCTAGGTAGGAGAACAGAAAAGCTGGATTTCCTTATGAAAATTGTTTATGTAACCCAAAAATAAAAGTAATGTCTCAGCGAGATGGATGAGCCCCCCAAAGAAACAGGCATTTTTATTTTAATTCATTGTTTGATTAATTAAGTTATTTGTTTTGAAGATGGGCAGACCTGCAGTAACCCTTGCCAAGACTTCATTGTATCTGTATGCAGTGCTGAAGAGGAGTTTTAAAGGTTGTTATTAAGGTGGGGCACAAGTGCAGATCAGCATTGAAACAGAGGCTGGCACAGTCAAAATGCAACTATAGCTACTGGCTAAACTGACAATTATCCAACACCTGGACTGGCTCCCCTCCCTGGCATGTGCGTCAACACTGTCGACTTCTTGTTAATGCAGTGATTAACGGGAAGATTGCATTTGTTTTCCTTTGCAGCTCTCCTGGCACAGCTCCTTTGCTTTCTCTTTGATTAAAGTAGTAGATGGATGGATGCTTTGTAGCTCTGTCATGAACTTCAAAAGAAGTGTTGAGAATGAGAATGTAGAAATGGAATAAATTTGAGTGAGTGAGGCCTTTGGGTCTTATTCATACCCAGGTTGGTGTAGCATGTTTGGATTTTAAGGAGGTGTTTGATATGGAAAAAGTGAATAGTTTCCCCACATAACCTCCCCTGTTTTAAAAAAAAAAATCATGCTTAGACTTCTGCACGTGACTTCCAGAACTGTTTTGTCTTTTTCCAGACTATGAAAGTTGTTTTTAGGTATCGTAGGGACAAGAAAAGAGGAAGCGCCAGGGCTCCGTCAAATGCCTTGCACTTCTGAAATGCAGAGTGGCATTGTCATGTGTTTTCTGTGTCAAGGTCGACACAAAATGTCAAAACAGGTGTGCATCTGCTGCTGAGCTGCCTGCCAACTCAGCCCCTCTGCTGTAACACGCCACCCCGAGTGACGTTAAAATGGATCACCGAGGGTTGTCTCCTCTCATTCTTTAGGAGCAGTTTGGTAAAACAAGCATTTTCTGAAGCATTAAGACAGTAAATCTAGAGAGTGTGTCGGCACCTAAAACCTGGCAAATGTCGTCGGCACCTAAAACCTGGCAAATGTCAGTCATGAAAAATGTGTGTTATTGTTTGTTTTAATTTGTAAGCGTTCAGGCCTGTTACATTGAGTAATCTGGATAATTGAAATGACAGTTGTAATTAGATGTAAAACATGTATTAAATACAATGCATGCACATCTAATTAAATATTTACATTTTTTAAGTATTTTAAAGCTGTACGGCCTTTTGGTTTTTAAGATTTAAGTCAGAAAAAGAATTTTCTTTGACATCACTATAATTTTATTCCTTAGCATTTAAATAACTGATTCATAATATGATTTTGCCAACATGATCAAAATTCATGCTGTCTGGAAACAATTTAGAATTTTGACCCCTGATGGGTAGAAATTCAAGTGATCAGATGCCTTGACCTACATTTGGTAGGTATGTCATAGAAGATGTGGGGGCTGTGTGAGGATGCCAATGCCAATCAGAGTAAAGAAAGGCAGCGTAATGTCAGCTGGCTGCTCCCTCGAACATAGTAAACTAAGATGGAATAAAATGCTCCAAAACATCTCATTTCTGTACAAATTTGGTAGGTTACGGAGAAAAAACACTTCTAAATCTAAAAACACTGTTTTTGTATCCAGATAACACCTCTGACGTGATTTACAAGACATCTTACAAATGTTAGCACGCACGCCCCGGGAACATGGGTCAGCTCACAGGTAATTTCAAAACATCATGCATGCGCACTCACGATTCCTCCTGCAGTCCAGTCCATCTGCATGATGGTGTTAGAAGGAAAAGACAATATTTGCCATGGAATTCCCCCCAGATAAATAAATTCTCTTCTTTAAAATGAGCTGTAATTTTGCAACATGTTACAAAAACAAACAGACATATTGCTTGGATTTCTGTAGAAAATAAATTTTGTCAGTTTTGTGAAATTTGAAAGGCCGCACAGCTTTAAACAGTATTGTAAAGTTTCTGTCTGTCTTGGTAAATTAGTGTGATTAACTGGGAAACTTTAGGAATAAAAATAGTTTTTAAAACACAACTTCAAAAGACAAAATAAAGATATAGTAAAGCACTGAAAGTGAATGTTTTTGTAAAACTGAGGTTGCATTTTCCTTCCAAACTGAAGTGAACTGAATTTTATTTTATCGCCAGTCACGGTTGTGAGTGACCTACATCTGAAATGACTGTTCATACAACAGTTACGTCAAAAGATGGAAGACATAAACCAGATCTAGAATCTAGTAAGTGAGGGTGGTGTGCAAAAAGCACATTGGAGATGTTCACAGAAGTCTGTAAAATCCAGATCTGACTGTTCTGACCTTGGGAGAGATCAGATTTAGACCACTGAAAAGGTTTAGTCCGGATATGATATTTGGGGAGGAAAAGAAAACAAAACAGATTTTATATGTTCATGTGTCACAAAAAACACATATGTATTGTATGTCCTAAAAAATAAAATCTCATTCGCTTTGATAGTAATGTGACTGTTGCCCATATGTGCCAGTGTATGTAACTGTGATTAAAAGCAGTTGTTCATATACTTCTGATCTTCATCACTCATGTTGCGAGACCTGATTATGAACGTCTGAATGTCTTAGAAAAGATGTAGGTGTGGCGTGAATAAATCACTTCACTTTGTAACAGTGAGATCTCTGGTGTTTAATGCCAGTGGCTGATGATTTGAAAAAAGACTGTTACTGATTCTCAAAGGTAGGAAGAAAGAAGTTATTTCCACTTGTTTCCTGAAGCTGCCAGCAACACAATTTTTCAGATTTTGTTTTCATTAAATTCTGCTTTGCGTTCCCTCCCTCTCACTTAGTGGCGATGTTATTCTGATATATCAGCTGCTGTAGTTGTGTGGCTCATTGTCTTGGCAAGTGTGTCTAAATGTTTCTTACAGGACTTGGTGAGTGACAGGGTCCAAGGATAAGCTGCCAGGCTGCCCGCCCTCCTTTCCACTCCTCCTGTACTACTAACGACCAGTAGATGGGGATGTTAATCTGTTCTGGCTCCACTCACAGCCTGGCTCGTGTCTCTTAATGCCACTCTTCTGCTCTGCTTCTCTGGGTGGCACTCTCTGAGAAAAGAGGGGTCTCACCCCGTGTGGAGGGCCATGCCACCAATTCCTGGCCCCCGTTGAAGACCATGAAATTGCTGATCCAAGACGTACGATTAGTGCGTTCAGCCTTTTGACTGGACGTGGCTTGATGGGCGATTATAATGTCACCGGAATGTCACAATCTGTTGGGTTGTTTTTGTAAGCATTGTCGTCTTGTCCAAAGACACAACCTACACCCCCCCCCCCCCCCCCCCCCAAAAAAGGAGAAGAAGAAGAATCAACAACATACCACATCTGTGTGCCACAGACCTCTTTGTTATCCTTGCACACCAAAATGATGCAATCTCACAACATCCTTTCCTCTGATCCTTGTTCTATTCGCCTGTCGCAGTGCTTCCTGTTTCAGTTTTCCTAATGTGTCATTTTCTGGGTCTTCAGGTGGGTGTTTCCTGAATGACAGAAGTACTTTGGATGCACACGAGAGGATGAGCTTGTCACTGCAAGTTTCTAGTGACGGAGGCGGCTCTGTTTCTGACGCCACAACACAACTTCTGTTGGTGCCACTTGCATTTTGCCTCAATCAACTAATGTGAAAAGGCGGCAAGCTCTGGTAACCCGGATGGCAGCAGACGTCATCAAACGTGTTCGTGTCAGACTGTATGTGAGCCAGTTTTGCTCACAAAGTATTTTCCGTGAATTTATTTATATTCATTGATAGGAGATAAGGGCTTGTATTGAAGAAAAAAAAATGTTATATTTGCATTTGTTTTGTTGGTTGGTCCTTAAAAGTAATCATCCAAAATGTCATGAGACTGTCAAGCAGATCTGCAGGAAGTGGCAGAGTTGATATTGTGAGAAAAAGTTTGCGACTAAAAGTCATTTTCATGGATCTGTTTGGAAAGGGTTTGGAATAGAGACAAAGCAGTTTGGGGGTAGGTCAAACTAGAGAAGTAGAGGAAAAGTATGATCCAGTTTTTTTTCATTCATTCATTCATTTTTTTCCTCTTACTCGGGTCACGGTGGCAACAGACCAAGCAGCTCACCCCACACTTCCCTGTCCTCAGCTGAGTCCTGTAACTCTTCCCAGGGGATACCAAGGTGTTCCCAAGCCATCTGGGAAATATAATCCCTCCAGCATGTCCTGGGTCATGCCTGGAAGACCTCCCTAGGGAGATGAGCAGGGTGCATCCTCATCCTTTTGATGCAAAGAATCAGTGGCTTTATTCTGAGTCTTTCTGGGACAGTCGAGCTTCTCACTCTGTCCAGGAGTGTAATCCTGGATACCCGACAGAGGAGTCTCATTTTTGCCGCTTGTATCCGCAACCTTTTTATTTCTATTCCAAAGTTCATGACTATAGGTGAGAATAGAAGCATAATTGACTGGTAAATTGAGAGTCTCACCGTCTGGCTCACCTCCTCCTTCACCATCACTGAATGGTACAGTGTCCATAAAACATCAGACGCCACCCCAATCTGTCTATCGATCTCGCGCTCCGACTTACTTCCACATGTGAATAAGACCCCAACATACTTAAACTCCTCCACTTGGGGCAGTTTTCATTATGTGAGATTTGTTCTATAGTGGAGCCATATTAAGGCCATATTAAGGGTCCAAGTGAGGAAATATACCAGCTCTAACACCTGGCTGAGTTTTCTGCCTAGTTTTCTGAAACAGTGCCTCGGCATGGCTCATGTGTGTTCTGGCAGGAGGTCAGCATTCTGCTCTGCATAGATGAACCACAATTCAGGTCAGTTAAACATTTTCCGGATTTGAGTTTGGTCAAAATTTTCAGATGCTTGACTAGACACCAGCTCGGTCGTGCTGAGCCATGAAGCAGCCTGGTGCAATCTCAGTGCATCTTGGCATCCAGTTATTGTGATGAGCACAAAAAGAATTACCCCTTGATATCAAGAGGTAATGATGGCGTGACCACCACTTTCAGATAGAGTTATGTTGACAGTCCTGCATGGGCGGGGCTGAGGTGGCCGGCAGTCCACCAATGTACCTGCACGGGAGGACTTGGTGTTGAACACAACTGCTTGGGAAAAATCAGCCAAAGTGCACTGACTGATAGCGCAAAATGGCACCAAACTCAGCCAGGGCTTGCTTTGAAACTTGCCTGTGCTACAGTGCATTATAACTACCTTTGTTGTTTAGTGTTCTCATCAGCTTTTAGTCACCAGAATGCAGTTTTTGCTCAGTTCTAGAACTATAATGAAGTGGACTAAATTGTAGGGGTGACACATTTGCTGATCCCATGGCAATCCCTTGGTTGGTGAAGAAGATTGTGTCTGGGGTTTGTTTAACATTGGAATGACGTTGCACACCAACAAATGCATGGTGTGATGATGTTAGTGTCCTACAGAAGGTGTTTGCTCATTCAAGATGTTAGTGGCAGCTGTGAAATGGTGGAAAGCGTATGAAAGCTGGATGTCAGGTTAGCTGAGAGTGTGACAGTATGTACTGCTTAAAGTTACAAATGTTGAAATTTTTCTGTTGGACACGGTGACAAGAAGATATTAGATGTTGATTCACCTCTAATAGTGGTGAAAGACGGACAGCGAGAGATTATGTTAGGGCAGAGACACCCCAAATTACATCAGGTAAGTGGGGATATTTTGTATGACATTCCAGATGGAAATGAGCAAAAGTGCATGCATGTACAGTTACAGACCCTATGCTGACAACAACCTTGAATGTGTTTCAAACTATTTGTTTCAAAACAGTTGGTTAGTATACAATGAATGAATGTTTATGAGTTCAATGGTATGAATATTTCACACAAATTAAATATTCCTTCCAATGAAAGCATGTAAAAACATTATTTGTTTTATATAACAACTAAAATAGATCATTGTCATTTGATATTTTATTAATTTATAAACAACAGAAAAGGGACTTACCTTTTGGTCTTCCACTGCTGCTAAAGTCCAAATTGTAACGTGTCGTCCACTTATGCTGTGCACTGACTTCGGACTTCTATAAAAAAAAAAGACTTTGTGTAGTTCCTCAGTCCAGCCAATGATCACGTCAGCGTTTCATGTGAACAGGTCTTCATGCATCCAGATGGCTTACAGCGGAGTGTATGTGTGTATGCTACAAGAATTAGCAGCGTCTGTTAGCTCAATCAAATCATCATGTCATTGTCGCACATGCGCACACACACGCAACCGGGTCGGTCAACTGTGTACACCCTCAGTGCAGCGAAAAAAAAATCATGTCAGAAATGAGCCCAGCTTTTCTTCTTTCTTCCTGCTAACAACCTCCAGACAGTGTGTGTGTGTGTGTGTGTCTTACAAGAATTAGCAGCATCAGTTAGCTCAATCAAATTATGTCTCGGGAGAGTCGTTGTCCCCCACGCGCGCACACACACATGCAACCTGGTCGGCGCTTGTGCGTGTATGTACTACCAAAAAAAGACTGTGTACGTCCTCAGTGCAGCAAAGAAAAATCACGTCATAAATCAGTCCAGCTTTTCATTCCAACTTCCTGCCAACAGCCTCCAGACAGCACAGTGGATTTATTTTGTGTGTGCACGCGCGTACATGTGTGTGCACAAGGACGTGCGTGCGCATGCGTGTGCGTGCAGAGTGCAATGGTACCAAACGTATGGAACCAAATTTGCACTCTAAATGCAATGCAACACAAATGGGTTGAATGTCATGTCATGTGACATACAAAGCACCAATCAAATGACAAGGATCCACCCAGTCGTTACATAAAGAGTCCTACTTTAGCACAGCGAGCAACAACTTTCTTTAGATATAAACTGTGGAACAGTGTTACAAAATACAATGATTGGAAAGATTTTGAAATGTTTTGGAGCAGTGTTTTGAGTTTGCAGTACAGATGAAAACGTTTTGATATCTTCCCCTGGGATATGTTCTATCCATTCTTTTACTAAGGTTTTACTTTATCATTCTGATGTATCTTTTGTCCCACACTTGCCTTCGTAGTGGGGATCATATTTCTCTTCATAGTTGCTAGCTTAATTTATTAACTGATGCTGACATGAAGGGCGGCGTGCACCTACAAACACGTGACTCAGAAGGTAGCAGACAAACTATATTTGGGGGTGAGTGTTTCGAGTTTTTCCCTTGCCCAGGTGGACAGAATAAATAAATCATTGTACCATCCATTAGTTTTCACTTTGTCTATTTTGCCTGCAGTTCTTGGCACGCAATGGGCCAGGCGTGGTGACCAAGCGGTTAGGGCACTTGGTTTCGTGGCGGAAAGTTCCCGGTTCAAACCCCACCCCTACCACATTTCTCCATGTAATGTGGAGTTGTGTTAGAAAGGGCATCCAGGGTAAAACTTGTGCCAAATCAACATGCAGGTCCACCTTTGATTTGCTGTGGTGACCCCTAGTGAAAACAAGACAAGGTACTTACTTTTTACTTTTCGGCAGGCAATAGGACTGAGCACGACAGTGACTTCTGATTTTCAAAAACAGACTCTTGTGTTTTCCACTTTATCAAACCTGCAACAGACTGCTTAAACTATACTGATTTGATTTAACGTGCACCTTTGAACAAATTAATTTTGTGACCCCAACACATCATAAAAGCAAAAATATGTGTTTTCACGTTTTTCTTGTCAGTTCCACGTCTTACCTGTGACGATGTCATCAGTTTGCGCAGGTAGTAGGCGCATGTCAGTGACATCAGTTTGAGAGTTTGTAGTACGAGAGTTGCCCTTGAGGGGGAACAGATCTGGCACTAATTGGGCATTATTTAGCTTAGGTGTTCAAATGAACATAGTGGCCACGCCCACACATCTGCCCACCTCCTCTTCAGGCAGAATTTTGCGCACTTGAGTGCGGTAATCGTCATTTCGCCCACATCCTCTACTGCCCTACGATTGAATGCCTTTTTTCAAAAATAATTTACATTTGTGGTTACGCTTCAGCTCTTTGAATGTTGCAGATTTTTTCAGGCTACCCAGAATTTTTTCAGACTGTGTCTGCACTGCTCAACAAAGACAAGGCAGCAAGGACGCTCACTCCGAGTTACTTTCATTTCCAGTGTCACGTGTGTCAAATCTGCCAGAAGGATATGTTTAATCCCGTTAGGACACGTGCCCTATCGCAGTCATTGGGCAAGAGGCGGGGTACACCCTGGACAGGCTACGAGACTGTCGCAAGGCCGACACGTAAATGGTAAATAAATGGACTGCATTTAGCTAGCGCTTTTCCATCTGCATCAAATGCTCAAAGCGCTTTACAACTAATGCCTCACATTCAGCCTGATGTGAGGTTGCTGCCATACAAGGTGCTCACTACACACCGGGAGCAACTAGGGGATTAAGGACCTTGCCCAAGGGCCCTTAGTGATTTTCCGGTTAGGATCCTCTGCTCTCAAGCCCATCGCTTTAACCACTAGACATCACCTCCCCTAAACGCATGTAGACAGACATACATTTCCACACCTACATCCTCACCTACAGTCAATTTAGAGTCACTATTTCACCTAACCTGCATGTCTGTGGAAGTGGGAGGAAGCCGGAGCACCCGGCCAGAACCCATGCAGACACGGAAAGAACATTCAGACTCCACACAGAAAGGGCCGGTTTGGAAGGAAGCCTGGGACCTTCTCGCTGTGATGCCACAGTGTTAACCACTAACCGTGCTGCCCAAAAACACTTATATTTTTGAATTTAGTAAATGACTGTGTCATTAACACTGCGAAATGATCACATCTCAAGCAAAAGACTGGTCTGTCACTGGAATGATTGAAACGGAAGGCAAACCGTCTAACACGTCTCGACCTCGCTCTCTGCTCAGCGATACGGACACATTCTCACGTTTGGAACACAACTTTTCGTACCTGACCCGCAGTCCCCTATTATCCCATAGCTACATTTTGAAGTACAGGTTGACTTAATATTTCACTGTGAACGCTTGTTTCCTCATGTTAAAAGGCACATGAAGCTGCTTGTCAGAGAGTGTCACCCCCCACCCCCACCCAAAAAAAACAGCTTTGAATTACAGGAAAGAGGCACTGCATTAAAGAACAAAGGAGATCGATGGCAGTACATTAAATTTTATGCGAATGAAAAAAAAATCAACTAATTAAAATTGATTACGCCAGCTTTGTAAATGTGTTTCTGAATTAAATTATTGTATGAAAACATTTTGACCAATCGAGGAGCCGAGGAAGTATCCATTACTGGATTGCAGCTGAGAAGGGTTGGAATGTTTTGTGGCGGCTGAGTAGTTCAGCGCTTCCGCTTGTCTACCACCACTGCTAAAGTGCCGCAGCTTCATCTTTGATGACCCTCATCTCTTAGAGCACCTTTATACTCGAGGTTTGTCAATTAACCAGATTTAAAAGGAATTTGTGATCTATAGAATTATTATCTCCCCCCCACCAAAGAGGGCAAAAGTGAAGTGTCACTGACGGAGTCGTTGGTCTTTAGTCATCGGGGCTCTCGGGGTCCCAGTGGGCTTGTCCTTATCTAAACAGTCATCTGTCTCAGTAGTTTAGCGAGGGCAACCCCAGGCAGCACGACTGACAGTTACACATTAAGAAATGTCAGACTACATGTAAGACCAGGCCTCTATACTCACAAGCTGGATGTCACATGTTACACTTCAGGTTTAGAATCAAAGCCATACACTATGTCCCTTTGTTGTTGTTGTTGTTCTCTCTTTATTTAAAACACATTGATATGCTACTTCAGAAAAGCTACATTACTTTTCGAAACTTAAAAATTATAAACGGTAAACACACACCACATGTCTTGATGATGTAGATGTAGTTTTGAAAGACGTGTCATATCTCTGATGTACAATACAAAGAAACTGAAGCATTCACATGAGACTGCATCATTACGCATGCCAAGCTTATTGAATTATAAAGTAAGAGGCTACTGTATGAAGTATAATTGTTACTCTGTAATAGGGCAACAGCAATTTCCGTCACATGATCAAAGATTTTTGCTATCAATAAATTACTTGCCTTCTGCGGTTTAATGAAAAAGAAACATACGAGTGTATGAAGCTTTGCAACCCACATACAATATAATTATGGCATTTTCTGTACAATGCTGGTTGACTGGACACTAGGTCATGCATCTTGCAGATTTTGTGTCATACACCTGGTGCAAAGCACTGCAAGTATCATTGCTCGTTTCCATCCAACACAGTTATCATCTGTTGTATAAAGCAAACATATCTTCTATAATCAGAACAGGTTTGCACCTTAGACCACCAAAAGCCTGGGCTAATGTCCAGTGCTATCAAACAAAGCAAAGAATACAACAGCTAGACGTGCTGTGACATGGGTGGTTTCTGCAATGCAGGTACACTCTGCTTGCCTGCACATATTGCCAGTTACCTGCAGTGGTGTAATATTAATATGACTGTGTATTATGGTTACGCTAGGGCAGGGGTTTTCAAAGTGGTATATTCCTGCTGGGGAATATGCCAGGTGAAGGTGAAGTGCACATGTTTCAAATGGGCATGTACCCTTTGTGCAAGTCCTTTTAGCATTTGTCATCAAAATAGGGCCCCTTGTTTGTTGGATGTTAACACCAAATCTGGGACAGCACCAGTCTTCTTGTCTCTGGACCTTTAAGACTGATGCAGTGCTGAGGGATCATCCACTACATGACAATGACCAGGTCCAAACCTGAGGCGGCTCATACATGTTGGCACTTGGAACATCCTTTCTCTCCTCAGTCATGACCATTGCATTACTATCAAGGGAGCTTGGAAAGATCTACACTGCAGTTGTAGGCTTCTCTGAGGTCTGCAGACCTAGAAGCAGCAAGATCTTAGTGGGTGCAGGGCCAATAAAATTTAGAAGCTAGAGGCCCACAGTGTAGGAGCAGTGGCCCATGGTTTTGCGAGCAAGAGTTCATGATATTCCATGATCTTGCAAATAAAACTGCCTATATAATATAAACCAATCCAGAAAAAACATAAAATAGTCTATGGATCATGAAGTTAAAAAAAAAAAATAAATAGAATTTATCAGAGGGCATTTTCAAGTGTAAAAAAATAAAGTGACTCCCATAAAATGTAAAGGGCATTTTTTTAGCAACCCTCAGAGTTGGCTAACTCACAGTCAGAAATGTAAAATACAGATGTAGGTCCATATCAAAACTAAAAAGTATAAGCTTCTTTGCTAATGTTGTCAGCGTGGGGTTTCCACAAAGGCAAGCTGGTTAGACTTTTAAACTAGCTTCAAAACAGCCAGGGTCTCCCAGGACCAAGCATATACTTTACTTACTTGTCAGCATACAATGGACAGGCCCTGCAGATTTGTCAGAAAACCTCATTCTTCTCTTGGTCGTGACCAAGCCACGGTCATTTCTGTGGCCAGGTCAGGACAAAACCTCTCTTCCTCTTGTTTCTTTCATACAGCCTGTCTCTCTCCCTTAACTCATCATCACTAAGCTTCCTCTTCTGGCCAATTCCTTTAGCAAAACTCTTGCCTGGTTGTTGTCCGGGTTTTGGTGGTTGCAGTTTAAACATATTTCAATTCGAATTTCAAAGCGTTCTGTTAGATTTGCGTCTTGTTCGTCTTTCTTTCCTACAGCTTCCTGCGCATTTAAAGATGCTAACAAACATTGCTGAAGATCGGTGATGGAAACGGCCGAATGCATGCTCCACGCATCTACAACATACATTTCAATATGCGCGAGATTCTGCGGGAACATGGAGCATGGTTAGGGATGGGTATTGATAAGATTTCATCGATATCAATACCATTATCAATTCTGCTTATCGAATCGATTCCCTTATCGATACCGCTTGTGAATTTTCTGTGTTCTCTTAGTAGGCTTTACAGGTTTTCTATGTCAACAACATTTTATTGAGTCTTAAAGTAAATAAATATGAAATTGGTCACTAGATCCTTAAACTCTGGGCCTAAATAAACTGTACATGGTGGCTCCTTGATCTCTGAACATAAATAGAAATAAACAAAATCTGTAGTTTTTGTCAAAAGCATTTCCTTTCAGACATTATTGGCATGAATGTCTTTCCATACATCTGAACTGAGCTCTTGTAGCTCATTGTGCTGCACGTCAGCATCAGTTTATTTCATAAAGTATGCAGGATGTCTCATTTTGGGAAGAAAAAACATTTTAGTCGTAGTTTATTTTCTGTATTACAGCGTTTGAGGAAAGAGGTGTCATCTTATTTAAAGCAGCAATTCGTTTTGAAGTTATTAATTCCGACCGGACTCTGTCTCGGCAGAGAGCCGCACAGTGTTTGGAGCTCTGCCAACGGAACGGAGGACGATTCTCGTTTCTTGACTGCAACAAGACAAGAGTCCCACTTAGCGACTTTAATCTGCACAAAAGTGACTCACAGTCATGATTGACATATTTTAATGGCTTTGAGAGGAATTAAGAAGCGGACTTACTGCTTCTGAAGAGTTATTATTACTATTATTGTTGTTGTTGTTGCTATTATTATTATTAATATATAAATGAAAATAAATTTTAAAAAATTACAATTTTTTTATACATTTGACTCTTTTACGACAACAAACGCTGAGCTATTAATTATTATACAGAAAACAAATGTACACAAACATGCTGAGGCTCGACCAGCTAATGCTAACTTTAACATTGAAAACGCCATAGACATGCTAACGCGTTTGCATCGGTCCCGTTTTTGAGTTATAAAATATATCTATCATCTGTTTCAGAAGACCATAACAGGCCGGTTTAACATAAAAGGGTATATGTTACTCACAGGCATATGCTCTTTAGGGTTTTAGCTGGGAAAAATTAAGATTCATTGGTTCATGCTTCAAAGTGCAGTCGCTGTGCAGAAGCGGTTGATTACAGAGCCGCTGCAGGGTCAGCAATCAACGTAGAGAAATGCCCATTTTCCTGACAAACACCCTCAAAAACAACGGCCGCTCTGAAAGAACGATAAGGGAATCATTAAGCAAAAAGACTATTGATATGAAACATGGCAGACTCGGTGAAGTTTGTATTTGGTATTCTTTGGGTGTCCAGTTTGTTCACTCTGTGTACACTGTGGTGATGGTGATTTTTTTTACTCGCAGGTTGTGATTGGTGACTGCCTTACACGTGGCACTCCTGTGGTCATGGGTGATCGATCAGTCCTCACAGATCTGGTAACTGGTGAAAATGGCTAAATGCTCCTTGACTGTGCCAAAAGTTTGGGGTTGCTGGGTTCTTGTTTCAGTACCTGGAGTTGTACCATTGGATGTGTGAACTCCTGGAGTTGTACCATTGGATGTGTGAAAACTGACCACAAATTTGTAGTTTCCATAAGGACCGAGTTGAAGTCCTGGAAATGCTTGCTGCACCAAACTTAAATCTGGCTGGATGTGAAAATCAGTCTGCTTTGCAGAAGTTTGCAGTTTCCTAATCTCAGTGGAGTACTTGGCACATGGACATAACTAGTGACTTGAATAGAATTTGGGAGTTGTTTGCTGTTTTTGTTGTTGTTGTTTTGCAATATGACGCTGAACGTTGCCAGGGATTGCAGTGGAGTCACCTAAAGACCTGTTTCTATGACAGGAACCTGAGAGTTATTTAAGGGGGGGGGGGGCAACACCTTTGGGCGTGTCTCCACCACAGGGATGGCCTTGAAAAGTGAATTTGGGGAACCTTTATTCGGGACCAGGGGAGTCCTTCCTGCAGGCGGTGTACTTGACTGGCCCTGAATTGCCACTGGATGGGCCTCAATGCTAATTGGTTGAATGCATGCACTAAGGTGAACAACACCACTAAGCGTCGTTTATGAAAGCAAACAGGAACAAGCAAGGAGTTTCATCAACATACACAGTTGACAGTGCATGTCAGAGCACAAACCAAGCATGAAGTCAAAGGAATTGTCTGTAGACCTCTGAGATAGGATTGTATCGAAGCACAAATCTGGGGAAGGATACAGAAACATTTCTGCTGCTTTGAAGGTCCCAATGAGCACAGTGGTCCCCATCAAGCATAAAAGGAAGGCGTTCGGCTCCACCAGTATTCTTCCTAGAGCTGGCCACCCATCTAAACTGAGCGATGGGGGAGAAGGGCCTTAGTCAGAGAGGTGACCAAGAACCCATTGGCCACTCTGTCAGAACTCCAGCATTCCTCTGTGGAGAGAGGAGAACCTTCCAGAAGGACAACCATCTCTGCAGCAATCCACCAATCAGGCCTGAGTGGTAGAGTGACCAGACGGAAGCCACTCCTTAGTAAAAGGCACATAGCAGCGCACCTGCTCCAGAGTGTTCCTGACCTCAGACTGGGGTGACGGTTCATCTTTCAGCAGGACAATGACCCTAAGCACACAGCCAAGATATCAAAGGAGTGTCTCAAGGAAAACTCTGTGAAGGTCCTTGAGTGGCCCAGCCAGAGCTCAGACCTGAATCTGATTGAACATCTCTGGAGAGATCTGAAAATGGCTGTGCACCGAAGCTCCCCATCCAACCTGATGCAGCTTGAGAGGTGCTGCAAAGAGGAATGAACCAAACTGCCCAAAGATAGGTGCGCCAAGCTTGTGGCATCATATTCAAAAGACTTGAGGCTGTAATTGCTTCCAAAGGTGCATCAACAAAGTATTGAACAAAGGGTGTGAATACTTATGTACCATATGTTACTGTACAAGTGATTTCTTAGTTTTTTATTTTTAATAAATTTGCAAAAATTTCAAAAAACTTTTTTCATGTCATTATGGGGTGTTGTGAGTAGAATTTTGAGGGGAAAATGAATTTGCTCTAATTTTGAATAAGGCTGTCACATAACAAAATGTGGAAAAAGTGAAGCACTGTGAGTACTTTCCAGATGCACTACTCGACCATAACAGAAGCTAAACAGATAAGTGTGGAAATAACACCAGATTGCATGAAATACCACAAACTTAGATATACATAAATAATAAAAATTAAGAATAGGGTAATAAAAATGATATGACAGAGTAACACGGCATTGAGTTATTCAGATTTATTTGTTCCTTGACAAATCTAAAAATAAATGTGGAAGTAGATCAGTAGTAGTAGTAGTAGTAGTAGTAGTAAAATACAACCTAAATACAACTTTTAAAGTAAATAAAAATATGTAATTATGTTCCTGTGTGACAGTGATGGAAACACACACTTAAAAACACCAATGGAAAAAACATTGTGGTTGATACAGTCTTTTGCACAGTAATGTACATTTGGAATTTAATCATTCATTTCTCACTGCCCTGTTTAATTGAACATCTGTAATGTCAGCCTTTATCTGTGGAAACATCATGTACTTTGTGCATGTTTGTGGAATTATGCTGGAAATGATTTACCGTGATAAAATGTTCTTCATTTATTTTTTTTAAAGTCTTCTTCCATCCTTGTTCCACATCACTGTAGTTACTGTATTTTCCAGAGTTTAAGTCACATATATTTTTTTTTACTAATTTGGGAGGCCCTGCGATTTATACTCTGGTGTGACTTGTATACCAAAATATCCTTCATTCGTTGTTAATAAGAATAACTATAATGATTATTTATATATAACTTTCCCCGGAATCAAAGCACTAAACAAAATAAACTAATAATAAAAGAATAAATGGCAATAATAAAAAGTACACAACCACAATGCACAAAATTACCAAAATTAAAGAACTGATACAGAAAAAGTGTCACTCATATATGGGTTTTCCACTTCAAGAGGCATGGGTTTTTTTTTTTTTAAACTGGTGTGGCTTCTACTCCGGAAAATGCGGTGTCTTTTTCAGAAATCGTATCCTTATTATGTGTAACAGGAAGTCAGTAATTTTTTGTCCCTAAAATCGTTCTTGTGAGTTGTAGAGTGATAGTTAAATCCAAAATAGGCAGGAAAGTTGGAAAATAACTGCTACGTGCTGGTCTGAGATGACGGCTTTTTCTGTGTTACTAAAAGCACCTTCACAAGGATGACACACATGCCTGCTTCCCCTGCTGGCAGTTAATGTTACTGCACTTTATTACAGTTTCAAACAAGGTTTCAAATAAGTATGTTTAGGGGTAAGGAAAACAGTGGATTAGTGTGGATGAAAGGACAAAACAGATAGATAATTAGTCATTTTGCTGTGAAAACAGCGCTGTGTACTAGGCCTGAGATACAGGCATGTGTGCAAACGCAAATAACTGATCACAGCGAAGACTAGCCAAGACTTGTGAGAGATGACAAAATGTCACGCTGTTGTAGGTCTTATATAGGTCTCAGTCCTGTATACATGGGGCATTAGTTGCATTTCTATGCTGCAGTAAAAATATCCTTTTCTGTTTTTTTTTGTGTGTGTTTTTATCTCAGCAAGAAGATGATCACCATTGTTCAGCATCTTTTCTCTGATGAGAACTTTAGCAGAACATGATTGTCATCTGTTGCCATTTTTAAAACGTTAAATGCAGATTGTTTGTAGTTTGTACAGTGTTACAGTGCCGTCAGTAGGTCACATATACTTTATCTCTGTACTTCTTACAAATCAACAACTCAAATTTTCCATGTTTGTGATGACAGTGGTCTGATCGGGAAAAGCCACTGAATGGAAAGTTTGATCTCGGCATGCACCCGTTTTGAAAAAGCTTGATTTCCGTCCACCAGCCCCACCCCCTCCACCCACACCCCATGCCACTCCTTTGCAAGAATTGCATAATGTGCTTTTGATGTCACCATTGAAGCTTTGCCCATGGCTCCAACGCTGACAGTGATACAGCACTGCATGTTATTTTTAAACCTTTGCAAGCAAATGTCAATGAAGTTTTCCATGACCCCTTTTCATCTGTTAAAATGTTGACTCACCTTTAGATTTCAGAAGTTACAGTTATTCAGTAAAGACCGAACACATTCAGGGGCTATAACACACAGAATACTGACCATATGTAATTATTCTTTTGTTGACTTACTACTTTTTTTCTTTTCCCCTTCTCTTGGCTGGCCCCAGCTGCTCAAAGCGGATCTGTTAGAGGTCCGTGCTGAGATTTGGTAGTTTTATGCCGGATGCCCTTCCTGACACAACTCCGGTTTTATGTGGAGGAACACATGCACAGCTCCTGTTGTTCCTCTGCGGTCTCCCAGCCAAAGATTAATCCCTGCACACTCTGCTTAACTTTTGAGATCTTACAGGATCAGGTGTGCACAAAGCCAAGCGATTGGTACTTTAATCATTGCAAAAGTAGGTCTGTACTGGATTATCTTTTGATATATGAATCAAAATCAGCATTTGAGCTTATTTAATTGATGTCACAGTTTAGTTTTGGACAATTAATGTTTATTTGACAACACTACAAAAAGCATGGGCCACAGGTAAATACAATACAAAAGAAATGAAATGATATGAAAAAACTAATTCATGCATTTATTTCCTCTAGGCTGGACTATTGTAATTCATTATTATCAGGTTGTCCTAAAAGTTCCCTAAAAAGCCTTCAGTTGGTTCAGAATGCTGCAGCTAGAGTACTGACGGGGAACTAGCAGGAGAGAGCATATCTCACCCGTGTTGGCCTCCCTTCATTGCTTCCTGTTAATGCTAGAATAGAATTTAAAATTCTTCTTCTTACTTATAAGGTTTTGAATAATCATGGTCCCATCTTATCTTAGGGACCTCGTAGTACCATATTACCCCATTAGAGCGCTTCGCTCTCAGACTGCGGGCTTACTTGTAGTTCCTAGGGTTTGTAAGAGTAGAATGGGAGGCAGAGCCTTCAGCTTTCAGGCTCCTCTCCTGTGGAACCAGCTCCCAATTCAGATCAGGGAGACAGATACCCTCTCTACTTTTAAGATTAGGCTTAAAACTTTCCTTTTCGCTAAGGCTTATAGTTAGGGCTGGATCGGGTGACCCTGGACCATCCCTTGGTTATGTTGCTTTAGACGTAGACTGTGGGGGGGGTTCCCATGATGCACTGTTTCTTTCTCTTTTTGCTCTGTATGCATCACTCTGCATTTAATCATTAGTGATCGATCTCTTTTTCCTGGTTCTTTCCCTCGGCCCCAACCAGTCTCAGCGGAGGACTGCCCCTCCCTGAGCCTGGTTCTGCTGGAGGTTTCTTCCTGTTGAAAGGGAGTTTTTCCTTCCCGCTGTGGCCGGGTGCTTGCTCATAGGGGTCTTTTGACCGTTGGGGTTTTTTTTTTTTTTTTTTTCATGGTTGTTGTATGGCCTTGCCTTGCAGTGTGGAGCGCCTTGGGGCAACTGTTTGTTGTGATTTGGCGCTATATAAGAAAAAAGTTGATTGATTGATTGATTGTTGTAGACTCTTTGTTGTAATAGTTCAGTGTCAGCGTGGTAGTCCATGCTGCTTGCAGCCTTTGAGCTACTGTGGACTTAAATGTTAGCTAAATGGTCGGGTGAACGTCTCACTTCCCAGTCACTCTCAGGGTCAATAATTCCCTATAGCTGCTCCCATGAGGCTTTGCTTCCTCGACTAAAGGTCACATTAAGGCGGGAAAGATGTCACAATTAGAAGGGCATTTAAAGCTGTTAAGATTAAAAAGCGCTGTTGGCAACATCAAGCAGTTAGACAACTAAAGGAAATACAATAATTACATTAAAACACAGGGTTCTGGTACCATAAAGGTATTGAGTTAAGTCATTTAAGACGACTGCCCGTGATAGCAAATTACCCATGAAAGCACCAAATTAATATAGAGCTTCATTTTTCCCCATCTCTGTCTTCCTCTGTCTTTTGGACCTCCGAACGTGTGTTTGGGGGGGAAATTTGAGACAAGTCTAACACAATTTTTGTCCATGTCTGTCAGTGTGTTATTATATCAGGGGCACTTCTCCACAAATGTACAGGCCAGGGCAATTTGGAATGAATTGATTCACACTGAGACTGAATCCTATACTTGCTAATGATTTCCTTTTAGCCCTTCCATACTAACCTCCACCCAACTCCAGGCTTCATTGTGCCTTTGGTGTCTTCATTTTTGAAGACAAAATGTAGTTGTACCTTCTTGTGGACGTGGTGTCAGAGATTAAGGTGTAGTGAAGCGCACAGCATTTTAATTCTCTTCAAAAAGCATATGTGGCATGAATTGTTATTTTTGATAGGGAGATGATCAGTTCACCTGTGCCTCTTTGTGTTGTGTTTGCAGGATTACTCAAAAAGTAATGAAATCTTTTTGATGTTACTCTGTAAAAACGTTGAGCCCTAAGCTATAAAAGATACGGGGTGTTTCAAAAAGTTTGATATCATTTGAGATGTAAATATCTGAGTAACTACATAGTTTAGGGAAATTAAACTAAACAGGCTTAATGTTGAGCACAGTAAGATTCATTCATCAAAATTCGAATGAGAAATTAAAGGGTATATGGATTTCGTGAACAATTTCACAAGTTTTCAGTATGCGCACCAGCTGTGACACGGCGCACTTCAAGTTGGTCGACACGACAAACTGTCGTTGGAGGAATCTGGATTTCCAGTTTTCTTATGGACTTCCTCTGGCTTAGCAAAAAAGTTTTCTGTTTCCGCTCCATCATCTCTTCTGATACTTTTGCACAGACAGCCTTCCTTGAATATTTTTCTGCCAATTCGGCATTGCATTTGATACATTTTTAGGAAATTCTTTCACATATACAAGCTGCACAGTCTTCACGCAGAAGAATGACACAAAACACCTTTTCCAGTGAATGGCATTTCTATACCTGAAAATAAAACCTATGAAAAATTAAACATAGGATATTGAGTTATTTCTACACATGCTGTTAAAATTTAAGCTCATTTGAATAAACACTGGTCACGTTATTAGATGACAAAATTATCTAAATTTTTCTAAAACACCCTGTATATTATATTTTTGGGGCTGTTTGAATAAATGCCAGGTTCAAGACATTTCAGCAGAATTTTTGATACTGCAAAAAAAAATTACTAGTGCACTAATTTTCACAAAGCTGAAGTTATGAGTGGCCTCTGATTAAATGGTACAGATCCAGATAAAGAGATTGTGCTTGAAATATTTTAATAGCAGTTTTTATTTTAACATTGCAAAACTAGACTAGACACTGATACATATATGTACTCTCATAAGTAGTCTTTTAGTGCAGTATTTCATTTAAATAATTCAAAGCCACATTCTTATTGAAAATTAGATTGAAATTGTGTCTGTTAAGGGGTGATTTTTTTTTGTGTGTGTATTTCTTTTATCAAAATGCTCATTTGTCCTTTGAGAAGAATTCCAAAGATTTACAACACAAAGCAGGCAGTAAAGAAGGGAAGGTTTACATCATTTTTACATAATACACTTTTATTCTTCAAGAATGACTGGCAGTAAATCTGGGCTGAATATCAACAGCAACACTGTTCATTTTCATTTGGTAACACATCTGCTTAATCTGCAGTGATAAATCGCTATTTCAGAGTCACAATTTCCTGACTGTTAATATAATAAAGTCTCATAATGCACACCTGCAACACATCCATAGGTCTTCTTCCTATATTACAGTTGAGTGCCGTTGCTAGTTAGAGTGCAAACACACAACTGTTTACAAAGATTCCCTCCAGCATCCCACCTGCGGTTCAAACCTAATCACATTTTGTGTTCAGTTCTCGCAATTCAAGGTATCAAGTGTAATTTTCAGAAAAGTGCATTGCAAAATTTTATCCAATACAAAGTCAATAACATTGCTGTAATCTAGTCCGTTCATCAACTTCACTCTCTTTAAGCATGTTGGTTAATGTTATCTCTGTCTATGATTTTTCAGTTTTACTGGGCACTTTATTGGTTATCAGGTTTGTAAAGATTATTGTTCTTCACGTGAGGCACTTTTAGTACATTAATAGTTTGCGCTTTACAACAAAGCCTAATTACTTTTCTAGCAAAAAAGAGATTTACTACTTTTCAGATAGGATGAAGATGATCATATTTTTGTTACGCAGGCTACAACCTGTATGTTTCTTGTACTGTTGTGAAGCTTACTCCCTAAAAGCCCAATTGCGTGCTACCTAACACTATAACTGGGATGATCCATAAGTCGATAACAAGACAAGACTGAAACCTGTGCAATGTGGTTATAATTGATTTGAGATGTCTGGGTGGAACTTGCGCAAAGCATCTATGTCATCTGCTAAGAAGTGCACTTTTCCTCTCCCTAAAGATCTACCACTGTAGTTTTAACCAAATGGGCATTTGCCCTCATTAGGTTAGCACTGAGCTAGCTGTGGTCTGGACTAAGATATCATACTTATGCTTATTAACACTGACACAAATTTTTGTCAATATTTATGCTGTTGAAAATTTAAGGGAACGTAAACAAGGATTGCTTGTTCAGCATATTCCTTCTCTGTTAGGTCATTTAGGGCTCATGGAGCCTGCATTAGTATTTACAGGAATTAATGTTGTTTTATTAGATTTTAGCGTGTTTATTACAACTGGTATGTGTCTTTATCAGAAGCAGGCAGGACAGCTCACTTACTTTAACTGTAAGAGTTATGCCAATGGCAAAATTATTTTGTCTAGTTACCAAGGTGTGTGTGTGTGTGTGTGTGGTGTGTGTGTGTGTGTGTGTGTGTGTGTGTGTGTGTGGTGTGTGGTGTGTGTGTGTGTGTGTGTGTGTGTGTGTGTGTAATATATATATATTCTTTGTGTGTTGGTTCGTTTGTTAGGTTTTTTTTATATATATATATATATCTTTTGTCTAGAACATAAATTGGGCATTCACCATGTAAATGGTTTAATCTGTTTGTCACAAAGAGGGTTCTGGATAACTGACTTTAATAATTCTTCTGTACATGCAGATCCAGGAAATTCCACATCCTTTGCGTAACCGTAGTACACATCAAGGTTATGCTCTTTCTTGGGATCAGATTGTTACATTTTGACACTCCTGCAGACTCGGTGTGTAGCTTTTCTTTGAAGCATCTGTGGGTAGAGGTTTTCATAATACATATACAGTAGAACTGTTGCTTAATGAAAGGTTAATTCTGATAAAGTTGCATAAACATACATCTGCAGTGATCCTCTACTAGTAGTACTGTGAATATGTGACCGACGTCTGGCTCTTAAGAGAGCCTCTTTGCCACACGCACCCCCCTTGGACAAGTTTAAACTGCAATTCTTTTGGATTGAAACAGGTTCATAGTATATGCAATGCATTATCCAAAATGAATTACCACGGCAGGGCGCTCAAATCTATCTTGTATCTTTCACTAAGAGAAAAGAAGAGTAATCAAAAACCTTTCACCTATTAGAGGGATGACTTTTACAATTGATCACGGGGCCACAGGGGGCCGATAATAAGTCATCTAAACCTCCCCTCGGTTAGTGGTTCCTCTTTTTGCTGTGTTCTTACATATTTATCTAATTTTAGAAGGCGCCACATCATGGCGCCCCACTTCAAATTTATGTTTTATGCCATTGGGGGAAGATTCCCCCCCCCCCTCCTCTCTCACCGGTCGTGCAACATGCATACTGGGGTGGAAAATTAAGTGCTCTCGAAGGAAACATAATAGAATCGATGAACGCAGTGCACTTAAAACTACTGATGTTCTGATGCTATTTAACGTTCTAGTGCATTAACGTTTCAAGTCATTACAACATTCAGGCTGGATGATTTGATCATGGCTGGATTTTAACTGGAAGAATTACAGAAGTTTTCAGCCTAGGATTCTCAAGTTATTAGATACAAATGATCACCTCTGCATTAAGTATAGATTTTCTTCCACTGCGCACTTAAGAATGGAAGTTTGTCTTTAAGAGGGTAATAGCAAATTAAGCTCCATACTCCATTTGTCCGGCACTCTTGATGGGCTAATTTTATAACTGCTGATTTGCTCATTCCCCACATTTAGCTGGAAAGTGGTCAGGTGGTCTTTTTCCTCACTGCTGGGTGTGGGGTTTAGAAGCAAATGGAATCCATTTATTTATTTATTTTTATTTTTTTGGTCTGGATTTATGATGAATCTTTGTCTTGCAGAATGTCTAGACTCTTGTTTATTCTGTTAAAGGCATCACTTCCCTACAAACATTATCTTCTTCCTTTAGCATTATTTAATTAGGAGAAATTAACACAGATTTTTTTTTGTGCCTTAGATTGCCACGGCTGTAAAATTTCTAGAGAACCCAAAAGTACGTCAGAGTCCACTGACCACCAGAAAAGCCTTCTTGAAGAAAAAAGGTAAGACACACTGTTAGATATACTGTTAGAAATGTGGAGCCCTTAAAAACAAAAAAAACAAAAAAAGAATACCGGTACTGGCAGATTTTTCCTGCAATGTATGGTCCACTGTGTCTCCAGCAAAGTAATTCAGGCTTCTCAACATTAAAAGTTCTTTTAAAAATGCAAAAATGCCACAGAAGCCTATAATTTCTTCTGGGTTGTCTGGATGTCTTGGTGACTTTCCTCACTTGTCTCCTTCTTGCACAGTAACTTAATTTTTGAGAACTGCCTCCTCACCACACAGTCACCACACAGTACTATACAGTTTGTATCCCTTAAAGACTGATGTGAATTAACTCCAAGACATATTCAGTGACTTGGAAATGTACATGTATCCATCCCCTGACTTGTCTGAAGATAACTGGCAAGAAAACTAATTACATATGTTATACCAAAGTGGGCATTACTTATACAACCCATCATCTTGGGTTTTATATTTTTATATAATTTATATCAAGTTGTAGAGACTTGCATTGAGTTTGGGTTTAAGGAGGGTCAATTTTAGAAATTTTAATATAGAGAAGCCTTGTTAGTCGAATAAACTCACTTAGTTGGTGAATTTTTTGACGTTAGTCTTTGCTTAAAGTGCCCTAGTTGTCTAAAGTTTCTCTGTTTCCTGACTAAAGTTTTTTTTTATCCTGGTACACAGGAGGCTAATCATATTTTAGTCAACAAAACTTCAGTGTCTTACCTCAAAATGTCAGTTATCATGTACCATCACTTGATTGAGCACTCGAGCACCTCTATGTCACTCGTATTCCTCCAAAAGGAAAGCTTCCTCTGTTTGGCCATGGTTGTAGCAGACACTGTCATGTGATGTGTTTGGTGAAAGTTCTCACATTAGCCACCGGTCGTCACTGTTAAGCTGAGCAGCATTGTGTGCACAAAACGGCTTGACGGAAATGTAGAAGAACTGCTGGGCTAAGCATGTCATTCTGCAGTTCGTATGTGTCCGTAAAATGTTAGTAAAGTCAGCTAGTTAACTCACAGCACTGGATAGTTCATGACGACGACCAACCCAGAAGTAAACAAAACGCATTGGTGCCGTTTCTGGCATAAAAATCATCAACTAACGTAAAACGGCTAATCTACAAGTTTAACATTAATGTGAAACGGTGATTAGACGGATAATGTTGGGTGACCAGCCGTAGTCGACTAAGTAAGTTTAGTAGACTAATAGATTAGACTGCTTTCTGAAACCAGGCCTTGAAAGTTCTTAATGTATGACATAAAGTCCACAGAAGCATGGATGGACGGACTTGCAGAATATAGTTTTACTACACAAATTTATTGTGGTGTTCTTTTTTAGAGTTTTGGGATTTTTCCTTTATTGTATTTGGTCTTCAGTTAGTTGGGTCTCTACATGAGCCACACGGTTTCTTTTGTAATATAAAAAGTGATCTAAATATGCTATTTTTATATTTGCAACTTTATGTAAGCATTATGTTATTGCAACAACATACAGTTGGCCAGAGCTGCACACATGGTGTCCTGATTTGGTAAGCTTGATTTCTAAAGGTTAAAGGTTATGGCTGTAGCGCTTTGCCCTGCGGGCTTTAGCAGTGGTCGATTTAGCTTCAGAGTGCATGATTCAGGCCCTGTGAATGACTGACACACCAGTTAGGATGCTCCTTTCGGTTCAGGAAAATAATATTGACAAAACTCCCTCTGCATTTTCAATGGAATCATCAATATTGCCTTCCAGCTTTTTAACCTTTTTACTTAATTTAACTCTTGTCATAAATTTTACGCATGACAGAAGGAGATTTCTCAGCGGAGGCAGTGGAAAGTGTGTTGCTGTCTTCACTTCTTTAGAATACACTGAGATATTTCTTGACAGGTATGATAGAATATTGCTTGTGTAAGATGAAATGAGCAAAAAATCTTTATTGCTGCGAGTCAGTTCAGTGTGACGCAGCAGAGCGGGAACATGCATTGTTTTACCTCTTATCACTTACACTTGTCCTGCAGTGGAGCAGTGACTCAGTATGCAGATTTTCAGCAGATAATTTATTTTAGTGCAGACTATTTTTTTTTCTCGTAAAACTGTATTGTACATGGGGGGGGAGCACCCCTGCTGTAGCATTAGAGTAACCAAACAGTGAAAAGTGAGCCTAAAAGCTTCATGACCAGGGAAAGAAACCTGAAACCAAATCCATGGTTGCCACCTGCTCCTACACACATCTTATGTAGCTCTAATGACTCTTGATATCTTTTGAAATTTCTTTGTCTTTGTGTCTCATTATTGACAACTCAGTCATGTTCATAATCTGCTGTTGGTTATCTCAAATTTAATAAGGCTTCATCAATACCAAATGATGTCATGCTGTGCTGCGTTTTCTTCTGACTTTCTGCTGTAAACTCCACTGCACGCCACCATCCAAAATGGCTCCTTCTTATTGCACTTTAACTTCATGAAATATGGATGATGCCTTAATGCAGATTTATTTTGGAAAGTCTTTTCCACTGTAGATCTAAACAAGAACTCTTGATTTGCATAAAGGCATTGATCTCTGGGAGAGAGAGTAAAGATGAGAGAAAATCGAGTAATAAAACACAAAGCGTGACGTGTATTTGAATAGTATTCTGCACTGTGCTTCGGGTAGCTCGTACCACGTTTGGTGCAACAGTATACCTGTAAAATGTACACCTTGCGTCAGTGCAAGTGGTCCTCAAACGGTATTGAACCCCGCTGGGTGGGAAGCAGAGGCACTGCAGGGAGTGACTGATGTGACTGTACTCCGAAGGTGTTTCAGGAAACAGCTGAACTAGAACTCCAAATTCTACAAAGCCAGTTATTTTGTTATTTTTTTTATTGTAGATTGCACCATTTGTAAATGTTTAAGCTGCAGAAAATGGTCATTTGTTAGGAAAAAGTCACTGTAAGGTCCTCTTTGAACATCTAAACATTAATCACCAGTCGGTCGGTAGTGACTCGGGTTGTGTTGGCCGTGCAGAGAACTCCTACTTGGAATAATAGTTGTGTCAACTCCACCTCCTCACTTTCATTATGTTGTTTGCATACACGTCTATTTGATGATTTGTAATTCTACCCGTAATTATTGCAAATGAGTCACTATAAGGTCAGTTTTTGTTGTCCATCAACCACAAATGATAGCCGACACACCGTGTTGGAATCGTGTCAGGCACAGAGATGGTGTCACCTCGTGTCACCTCGGAACTGACAAATCATGGCCTTCCTTCTATTTAGTAAAATGGAAAAGTCAGTAACAGTCTTTAGTTCTGAATTGTGCTCCTCACAAGCTCTCACATGAGCCATCATTTGTCCTAATCTGTTGTTTTTACTGTGCTGGCGCCAATTTTTTTTTGTCCGCCTGTTTCTTGCAGTGTTTTCTGTGGTTACCATGACAACCACCTAAAAGCCTAATTCTCATCTGATGGAAAGAATTATAACCCAAATGAAGCATGCACGTACATGCTTCATTTGGTATGCACGTTCCATTGTTGCAGGTGAAAATATTTAGTAATAGTGCAGGCAGTAGGTTGAGTTCAGTAGCAGAGCAAGGTAAGGTTAGACCTTACTTGTGTGAAGCGCCTTGAGGCAACTTTGTTGTGATTTGGAATTGAGAGAAGGATAACAGACACAGACAGACATAGACAGAAAAAAAAAACTGAGATTAACTTCATACAGGATGTGGACAAACCAAACTGGTGTGAAAACCAGCAGTGAATCGACAGAGTGGAAACTGTGGACTGATTACTGAGTTACACATTGTTGTGTGAACAAAGATCTCACCCAGTCAAACAACCCAGATGGACTGATCAGGAACTAAAGGAGCACTCAGGTGAGTGGCACCAGAAATGGACACAATAAACTTGGAGAACTGCACAAGAATGGGAAAGCAGAAGTTGACCGTGAATCCTGACATTGGTATTATTTTCAGCAATTTTTCCCTGGTCACCATGACAACCATTTATAGCTTATGCTATAAATTACATTACATTACATTACATTACAAGTGTATTATACTGGAAAAACCCTTGTTGAGTTTTGGACATATGTAATATACAACAACAGTGCACTCATATATGCAGATGACACAATTATCATCAGCTCCCCTATGAAATTTAACATTTTTCTTCAAAAAATTTTCTCAAGTGTTCTTTATCTCCCTGATATGAAATACAGTGGGATATAGTGCTAAGCACCTCCATCCGGTCGTTCATCTTCGCTTGTTAGCGCGATATCTGAAGATCCAGATTACATGTTTAGCGTGTTTGGTGTTCTTGGGTGATTTCCTGACACTTTGTGTTACTGATTTGTAGGGACTGGGGGGATATGTCATCTCCTGATGATTCTTGTTTAACACAGCAAGGAATTTTCAGCATAGCATTTCTAAATATCCTAGTTTTATTTTCGATGCTTAAATTATTTTAGTTTGCACACCAATGATATGTGTTCTTTATATTTATAACACATATACAGGTATTATTAGTTATTTATTTGTGTATATGATTGTTGTTGATGCATAATCAGTACAATATGCCAATATGCTAACCAAAAAGTTCACTTTGATAACCACTAATCAGCTAACTGAAAAGTTAACTTTTATAATGCTAAACTGATAAACCAGAAAAAAAATTTAGCGGAAGCTATAGCTAACCGCTAACTTTCAGTATTGTCTCCGGTACACTCTCAGCTACTGACAGGCCGGTTTTAAGTTTAAGCACCGCCAACGCTTATGATTAGACTCAAAGACGGTCACAAACCCAACACATCAACTCAATCAATCAACTTTTTTCTTGTATAGCGCCAAATCACAACAAACAGTTGCCCCAAGGCGCTCCACATTGCAAGGCAAGGCCATACAATAATTATGAAACACAGTCTACGTCTAAAGCAACATAACCAAGGGATGGTCCAGGGTCACCCGATCCAGCCCTAACTATAAGCCTTAGCGAAAAGGAAAGTTTTAAGCCTAATCTTAAAAGTAGAGAGGGTATCTGTCTCCCTGATCTGAATTGGGAGCTGGTTCCACAGGAGAGGAGCCTGAAAGCTGAAGGCTCTGCCTCCCATTCTACTCTTACAAACCCTAGGAACTACAAGTAAGCCCGCAGTCTGAGAGCGAAGCGCTCTAATGGGGTAATATGGTACTATGAGGTCCCTAAGATAAGATGGGACCTGATTATTCAAAACCTTATAAGTAAGAAGAAGAATTTTAAATTCTATTCTAGCATTAACAGGAAGCCAATGAAGGGAGGCCAACACGGGTGAGATATGCTCTCTCCTGCTAGTCCCCGTCAGTACTCTAGCTGCAGCATTCTGAACCAACTGAAGGCTTTTTAGGGAACTTTTAGGACAACCTGATAATAATGAATTACAATAGTCCAGCCTAGAGGAAACAAATGCATGAATTAGTTTTTCAGCATCACTCTGAGACAAGACCTTTCTGATTTTAGAGATATTGCGTAAATGCAAAAAGGCAGTCCTACATATTTGTTTAATATGCGCTTTGAATGACATATCCTGATCAAAAATAACTCCAAGATTTCTCACAGTATTACTAGAGATCAGGGAAATGCCATCCAGAGTAACGATCTGGTTAGACACCATGCTTCTAAGATTTGTGGGGCCAAGTACAATAACTTCAGTTTTATCTGAGTTTAAAAGCAGGAAATTAGAGGTCATCCATGTCTTTATGTCTGTAAGACAATCCTGCAGTTTAGCTAATTGGTGCGTATCCTCTGGCTTCATGGATAGATAAAGCTGGGTATCATCTGCGTAACAATGAAAATTTAAGCAATACCGTCTAATAATACTGCCCAAGGGAAGCATGTATAAAGTGAATAAAATTGGTCCTAGCACAGAACCTTGTGGAACTCCATAATTAACTTTAGTCTGTGAAGAAGATTCCCCATTTACATGAACAAACTGTAATCTATTAGACAAATATGATTCAAACCACCGCAGCGCAATGCCTTTAATACCTATGACATGCTCTAATCTCTGTAATAAAATTTTATGGTCAACAGTATCAAAAGCAGCACTGAGGTCCAACAGAACAAGCACAGAGATAAGTCCACTGTCCGAAGTCATAAGAAGATCATTTGTAACCTTCACTAATGCTGTTTCTGTACTATGATGAATTCTAAAACCTGACTGAAACTCTTCAAATAGACCATTCCTCTGCAGGTGATCAGTTAGCTGTTTTACAACTACCCTCTCAAGAATCTTTGAGAGAAAAGGAAGGTTGGAGATTGGCCTATAATTAGCTAAGATAGCTGGGTCAAGTGATGGCTTTTTAAGTAATGGTTTAATTACTGCCACCTTAAAGGCCTGTGGTACATAACCAACTAACAAAGATAGATTGATCATATTTAAGATTGAAGCATTAAATAATGGTAGGACTTCCTTGAGCAGCCTGGCAGGAATGGGGTCTAATAAGCATGTTGATGGTTTGGATGAAGTAACTAATGAAAATAACTCAGACAGAACAATCGGAGAGAAAGAGTCTAACCAAATACCGGCATCACTGAAAGCAGCCAAAGATAACGATACATCTTTGGGATGGTTATGAGTAATTTTTTCTCTAATAGTCAAAATTTTGTTAGCAAAGAAAGTCATGAAGTCATTACTAGTTAAAGTTAATGGAATACTCAGCTCAATAGAGCTCTGACTCTTTGTCAGCCTGGCTACAGTGCTGAAAAGAAACCTGGGGTTGTTCTTATTTTCTTCAATTAGTGATGAGTAGAAAGATGTCCTAGCTTCACGAAGGGCTTTCTTATAGAGCAACAAACTCTTTTTCCAGGCTAAGTGAAGATCTTCTAAATTAGTGAGACGCCATTTCCTCTCCAACTTACGGGTTATCTGCTTTAAGCTACGAGTTTGTGAGTTATACCACGGAGTCAGACACTTCTGATTTAAAGCTCTCTTTTTCAGAGGAGCTACAGCATCCAAAGTTGTCTTCAATGAGGATGTAAAACTATTGACAAGATACTCTAACTCCCTTACAGAGTTTAGGTAGCTACTCTGCTCTGTGTTGGTATATGACATTAGAGAACATAAAGAAGGAATCATATCCTTAAACCTAGTTACAGCGCTTTCTGAAAGACTTCTAGTGTAATGAAACTTATTCCCCACTGCAGGGTAGTCCATCAGGGTAAATGTAAATGTATTAAAAAATGATCAGACAAAAGGGAGTTTTCAGGGAATACTGTTAAGTCTTCTATTTCCATACCATAAGTCAGAACAAGATCTAAAATATGATTAAAGTGGTGGGTGGACTCATTTACTTTTTGAGCAAAGCCGATAGAGTCTAATAATAGATTAAATGCAGTGTTGAGGCTGTCATTCTCAGCATTTGTGTGGATGTTAAAATCGCCCACTATAATTATCTTGTCGAGCTAAGCACTAAGTCAGACAAAAGGTCTGAAAATTCACAAGAAACTCACAGTAACGACCAGAGTGGACGATAGATAATAACAAATAAAACTGGTTTTTGGGACTTCCAATTTGGATGGACAAGACTAAGAGACAAGCTTTCAATGAATTAAAGCTCTGTCTAGGTTTTTGATTAATTAATAAGCTGGAATGGAAGATTGCTGCTAATCCTCCGCCCCGGCCACGTGCTACGAGCATTCTGACAGTTAGTGTGACTCGGGGGTGTTGACTCATTTAAACTAACGTATTCATCCTGCTGTAACCAAGTTTCTGTTAGGCAGAATAAATCAATACGTTGATCAATTATTATATCATTTACCAACAGGGACTTAGAAGAAAGAGACCTAATGTTTAATAGACCACATTTAACTGTTTTAGTCTGTGGTGCAATTGAAGGTGCTATATTATTTTTCTTTTTGAATTTTTATGCTTAAATAGATTTTTGCTAGTTATTGGTGGTCTGGGAGCAGGCACCGTCTCTACGGGGATGGGGTAATATGGGGGATGGCAGGGGGAGAGAAGCTGCAGAGAGGTGTATAAAGACCACAGCTCTGCCTCCTGGTCCCAACGCTAGACAGTCACAGTTTGGAGGATCCCCAAAAAATTGGCCAGATTTCTAGAAATGAGAGCTCTCCCTCTAAAGTGGGATGGATGCAGTCTCTCCTAACAAGACCAGGTTTTCCCCAGAAGCTTTGCCAATTATCAATGAAGCCCACCTCATTTTTTGGACACCACTCAGACAGCCAGCAATTCAAGGAGAACATGCGGCTAAACATGTCACTCCCGTCTGATTGGGGAGGGGCCCAGAGAAAACAACAGAGTCCGACATTGTTTTTGCAAAGTTACACACCGATTCAATGTTAATTTTAGTGACCTCCGATTGGCGTAACCGAGTGTCATTACTGCCGACGTGAATTACAATCTTACCAAATTTACGCTTAGCCTTAGCCAGCAATTTCAAATGTCCTTCGATGTCGCCTGCTCTGGCCCCCGGAAGACAATTGACAATGGTTGCTGGTGTCGCTAACTTCACATTTCTCAAAACAGAGTCCGCCAATAACCAGAGTTTGATCCTCGGCGAGTGTATCGTCGAGTGGGGGAAAAAACGGTTAGAGATGTGAACGGGTTGACGGTGTACACGGGGCTTCTGTTTAGGGCTACGCTTCCTCCTCACAGTCACCCAGTCAGCCTGCCTTCCCGACTGCACGGGGTCTGCCAGGGGGGAACTAACGGCGGCTAAGCTACCTTGGTCCCGCACCGACTACAGGGGCCTGGCTAGCTGTAGAATTTTCCACGGTGCGGAGCCGAGCCTCCAATTCGCCCAGCCTGGCCTCCAAAGCTATGTAATAAGCTGCACTTATTACATGTACCGTTACTGCTAAAAGAGGCCGAGGAATAACTAAACATTTCACACCCAGAGCAGAAAAGTACGGGAGAGACAGGAGAAGCCGCCATGCTAAAACGGCTAAGAGCTAGTAGCTACGCTAAGCTAGCGGATTCCCAAACAGGGAATCCGACACTAGACAGGCTGTGGAGCAGCACAGGTAACGCACGACAACAGTGCTAAAATAAAATAAAAATCCACTAGACAGGCTGTGGAGCAGCACAGGTAACGCACAACAACAGTGCTAAAAAATAAAATAAAAATCCACTGGACAGGCTGTGGAGCAGCACAGGCAACGCACGAACAACAGTGCTAAAACAAAATAAAAATCCACTAGACAGGCTGTGGAGCAGCACAGGTAACGCACGACAACAGTGCTAAAACAAAATAGAAATCCACTAGACAGGCTGTGGAGCAGCACAGGTAACGCACAACAACAGTGCTAAAACAAAATAGAAATCCACTAGACAGGCTGTGGAGCAGCACAGGTAACGCACAACAACAGTGCTAAAACAAAATAAAAATCCACTAGACAGGCTGTGGAGCAGCACAGGTAACGCACGACAACAGTGCTAAAACAAAATAAAAATCCACTAGACAGGCTGTGGAGCAGCACAGGTAACGCACGACAACAGTGCTAAAACAAAATAAAAATCCACTAGACAGGCTGTGGAGCAGCACAGGTAACGCACAACAACAGTGCTAAAACAAAATAAAAATCCACTGGACAGGCTGTGGAGCAGCACAGGTAACGCACAACAACAGTGCTAAAACAAAATAAAATCCACTGGACAGGCTGTGGAGCAGCACAGGTAACGCACAACAACAGTGCTAAAACAAAATAAAAATCCACTGGACAGGCTGTGGAGCAGCACAGGTAACGCACAACAACAGTGCTAAAACAAAATAAAAATCCACTGGACAGGCTGTGGAGCAGCACAGGTAACGCACAACAACAGTGCTAAAAAATAAAATAAAAATAAAAATCCACTGGACAGGCTGTGGAGCAGCACAGGCAACGCACGACAACAGTGCTAAAACAAATAAAAATCCACTAGACAGGCTGTGGAGCAGCACAGGTAACGCACGACAACAGCGCTAAATAAAAATCCACTGGACAGGCTGTGGAGCAGCACAGGTAACGCACGACAACAGCGCCCAAAAAATAAAATAAAAATCAAAATCCACTGGACAGGCTGTGGAGCAGCACAGGTAACGCACGACAACAGTGGTAAAAAATAAAATAAAAATCCACTGGACAGGCTGTGGAGCAGCACAGGTAACGCACGACAACAGTGCTAAAAAATAAAATAAAAATCCACTGGACAGGCTGTGGAGCAGCCACAGGTAACGCACGACAACAGTGCTAAAAAAAAAAATAAATAAATAAATAAAATAAAATAATAAAATAAAATCCACTGGACAGGCTGCGGAGCAGCACAGGTAACACACGACAACAGTGGTAAAAAATAAAATAAAAATCCACTAGACAGGCTGTGGAGCAGCACAGGTAACACACGACAACAGTGCCAAAAAAAATAAAATCAAAATCAAAATCTACTGGACAGGCTGTGGAGCAGCACAGGCCACGCACGACAACAGTGCTAAAACAAAATAAAAATCCACTAGACAGGCTGTGGAGCAGCACAGGTAACGCACGACAACAGTGCTAAAATAAAATAAAAATCCACTAGACAGGCTGTGGAGCAGCACAGGTAACGCACAACAACAGTGCTAAAAAATAAAATAAAATAAAATAAAAATCCACTGGACAGGCTGTGGAGCAGCACAGGTAACGCACAACAACAGTGCTAAAAAATAAAATAAAATAAAAATAAAAATCCACTGGACAGGCTGTGGAGCAGCACAGGCAACGCACGACAACAGTGCTAAAACAAAATAAAAATCCACTAGACAGGCTGTGGAGCAGCACAGGTAACGCACGACAACAGCGCTAAATAAAAATCCACTGGACAGGCTGTGGAGCAGCACAGGTAACGCACGACAACAGTGCTAAAAAATAAAATAAAAATCCACTGGACAGGCTGTGGAGCAGCACAGGTAACGCACGACAACAGTGCTAAAAAAAAAAAATAAATAAAAAAATAAAATAAAATAATAAAATAAAAATCCACTGGACAGGCTGCGGAGCAGCACAGGTAACACACGACAACAGTGGTAAAAAATAAAATAAAAATCCACTGGACAGGCTGTGGAGCAGCACAGGTAACACACGACAACAGTGCCAAAAAACAAAACAAAAATCCACTGAACAGGCTGTGGAGCAGCACAGGTAACACACGACAACAGTGCCAAAAAACAAAACAAAAATCCACTGAACAGGCTGTGGAGCAGCACAGGTAACACACGACAACAGTGGTAAAAAATAAATAAAAAATCCACTGGACAGGCTGTGAACAGCACAGGTAACGCACGACAACAGTGCTAAAAATAAAATAAAAATCCACTGAACAGGCTGTGGAGCAGCACAGGTAACACACGACAACAGTGCTAAAAATAAAATAAAAATCCACTGGACAGGCTGTGGAGCAGCACAGGTAACACACGACAACAGTGGTAAAAAATAAAATAAAAATCCACTGGACAGGCTGTGGAGCAGCACAGGCAACGCACGACAACAGCGCCAAAAAATAAAATAAAAATCCACTGAACAGGCTGTGGAGCAGCACAGGTAACGCACGACAACAGTGCTAAAAATAAAATAAAAATCCACTGGACAGGCTGTGGAGCAGCACAGGTAACGCACGACAACAGTGCTAAAATAAAATAAAAATCCACTAGGCAGGCTGTGGAGCAGCACGACAACAGTGCTAAAAAATAAAATAAAAATAAAAACAAAAGCGTTAGCAAGCTAGTTAGCTTGCCAACGCTGATGAAGGTTAGCTGATAAAAGAGCTCCGTCGCGATGCTTCGACCGTTAGAGGTCTTCTTTAGGCGTTGGAGCACGGTGAAAAAGTAAAAAAAAGTAAAAAAGTCTTGAAAAAGACTGTTAATTCAAAGAACTCAAACAGCTCAGTTCAAACAGCTAACAGATACATCCAACGAGTTAGCGGTTCTGTCTTTGTGCGCCCTGCCCACTGCTGTAAGAAAGAGTCTGTCATTTTTACTAAGTGAAAATATAACACATATCTTTTAATTTTTGGGCTGGTGATTAGCGACTGGTTATATAACATGGTTGTTGAGCAGAATCACAACAAACAGAATTTTCAGTTTTGCAAGTGTCTTTTTTAACAAATAAAAAAAATGACATATTTTTCAAATACACTTATTTGTAAAAACAAACACACACATTACAGTAACTTGTGTGTTGGTTTTTACATATAATAAATCAACCAATCAGTGATGTGCAGAGGCTCATTTTACCCATAATGCGTTTTGGCATCTGTGTGTTAATGTGTGTTATATTTTCACTTTGTAAAAATGACGAGTTGACATTAATGTAGTTAAACTATCTGGATTAATTTGGTTTATAAATCAAAACCATAAGTCAAGCCTGCTTTCCTTTTCAGTACTTCTGCCTCACATCTGGACTACTGTATGCTGTGAATGTAACTGACTTTTTTTTTTTTTTTGGAGCAGCGTGGCAGCCAGGCCCCTTCTGCTGGGGTAGAGTTGAGCTCAGCTTCTCTCAGCTGCTTGACTGCTGCAAAATACGTAGCAGACAGGAACCGACATGTATCATTTTAGGGTTTACAAATGTTTCTCACCATTACTCGCTATGCAAGAAAACTTTACCGGGTAAAATTAGCGTAAATAAATTTAGCGGAAGCTAATTGGTCCTCTGATGGCTTTTGAAGTTAGCTGAAAAGCTAATCCGCTAACAAAAAAGTTAGCTTTGCTAATTAGCAGTTAGCGGAACTGTGCCCACCACTGTATGCCATTAATGCACAATACACAAATTGGACATTTAATTTTAATTGGATATATGTGGAGAGATGTTACATTTGTTTGTACTTATTATCTTAGACATCAGTGTTAAGAAAATATCACTGCAAGCTTTGACCTGTGCATCACATAGTTGTATCATTTTTGTCAAGAAGTGCCATTTCATAAACTCTAATGTTGGCAAACAGCAAACAAATCATAGGTTTAATATATAATTTAAATTTAGTTCTTTAATGAATTACGGTAAGTAAAATTGGGGTTAATTAACGTCAGGCATGCATACATAGAGTTTGTGTCTGGAAGGACATACACTTGTAAATGTTATGCCAAAACAATAAAGGCCGCTTGATGCATCATATGGTACATATGCTAGAACTAGAACATTCACGTTGGTCCTTTACCTGACCTGTGTGATAGAAGTGCAAGGGTTATCAGGTCAAAAGCAGACTAACTTAAAAGAAGCTAGTCAAAAAGACTTTGGAATCTGGACAGAATTCTGGGACAATGACTAGAATTTTGCTGTGTTCACTTGTTGGCTCTAAGTGACAGATGATGAACCAGGGTTCATTGTTTTCAGGTTGAGAAAACAATGAGGTTGAGGTTGAGAAAAAAAATTCCACCACCTCTGAATGTGAGAGCAGCAATCATGCAACACAGTGGTACCATCAAAAGTTGGTTTAATATAATTGTGCAACATGCTAAAACTCTGCTGTATCTTTCAGTGAAATCAGTTACGTCTTTAGCATTGAAAAATGGCTGCCCGTTGAAGCGTCATGTACAGATGACAGGAGTTCTGCTATGATGGTGTGACAGTTTTTGACCACTAAAATGTGGACACAGCATTAGACAAACCTTGGTGAATGTATGCGCTGTAATTCTCTTCTAATTGTAAAAAGTAAATTGAGATGTAGTTAAATGAGCACACTTGGATCTTTTTGTCTCCATCAAGGAAATTGCTGCTGTTGTTGGTAGGTTTGGTTTGTTGATTAATACCTCTGGATGGATTTCTGGGAACATTCTTATGGCAAGTTGTGTCCACATGAGAGCCTCTTTACCTGCGGGCAGAATTAAAGTTGCACTGGGGACAGAGAAAAGAACCACACATTGTTTTTAAGACAAGTTGCTTGCCTCTCTGAGAGGGTTAACGCAGAACTACTGGGGAACACGCTCGCCGTGCAACTTGCATCAGAGCTGTTTAGTGCCAGATGTGCAGTGGAAAAGTGGAAAATGATTATTCTTTGTAGTATGCAAAGATGATCAGTCACGATAAAAGGTATTTGTTTATTCCTCTTCTGGTTAATTTGACCTGCAGAAGATTGTCAGATAGTCACAGTCAAAGGCTAACAGCCTGGGGTATCTTTATTTCTGTATGTACCATGCACCTGGAAAGTATTCACAGCGCTCCACTCTTCCCACATTTTATGTTACAGCATTATTCCAAAATGGATGAAATTATATTTTTCCCCTCAGAATTCTACACAAAGTACCCCACAATGACAGTGTGAAAAAATATTTTTTGTTTAAGCTCAGGTGCATCCTATTTACACTGATCATCCTTGAGATGTTTCTACAGGTTAATTGGAGACCACCTGGGGTAAAGTCATTTGATTGGACCAGTGGTGGGCACACTTCCGATAATCCGATAACAGATAATTATCGAAGATAATGTTTTCATTATCGGATTATCTTTTTAGATAAATTTAAAAACCATCATCGGACTAATTATCTTCCGATGAATTACCGTCCGATAACTTTTAGACCGATAACGTACTAAACTAAGCTGAACAGTGAAAAACATTTTTAAAACTGTTAAAGCTGTTGAGGCCTACCTGTTAAAAGTTTCTTAATAAGCATGTTGTTCTACCTTCTGCAATCGGAAACCACTCTATTGTCTGTAAGCAAAGGAGAACTGGTGACCAAAAAAAAAAATCATTTCCTTTAACACCATACTAATATAATCGCAATGTCACCAAGTCATCCAGAGGCATACATATTTAACTTATGGTTCAAATTTTAACCACTCATTTTAGACAAGTTATTTAAAATTATTGTCATGTCTGAAGTTTATAAAGTGAAAATATCAGATATATGTTTTCGTTTTAAAGTAATGTGCTAATTTTTAAGGTTTTGTGAGTACATGCTGTGCCAGGCAGCAATGCATTATGGGTAGCATAAGGTAATCTCAGACGTTCACGACAGGACAAATGCATTTCAGACACTCTGTTCAGGGTCCACAGATAACAGCATTAAACTCTAGTGCCTAAAACTCTCGTGAATATATTCTCTGGGTTTATAGACGTTAGTGTATTTGCATTTGTTAAATTCCACGCATCTTAAATGTAGCATACACGGATTATCTGGAATTTTGACATTTTTTCAAGGCCGCTACTGCCATCTACTGGCCAGGAGTGTTCATGGCAGTATTAAACGTCTGGGTACATGGCTGCTCTCAAAGTGTTGGTATTGTCCATTGTCCAGGCGCTTTTTGTGTGCATACAACCCCTGGCAAAAATTATGGAATCACCGGCCTCGGAGGATGTTCATTCAGTTGTTTAATTTTGTAGAAAAAAAGCAGATCATAGACATGACACAAAACTAAAGTCATTTCAAATGGCAACTTTCTGGCTTCAAGAAACACTATAAGAAATCAAGAAAAAAAAAATTGTGGCAGTCAGTAACGGTTACTTTTTTAGACCAAGCAGAGGGAAAACAATATGGACTCACTCAATTCTGAGGAATAAATTGTGGAATCACCCTGTAAATTTTCATCCCCAAAACTAACACCTGCATCAAATCAGATCTGATCGTTAGTCTGCATCTAAAAAGGAGTGATCACACCTTGGAGAGCTGTTGCACCAAGTGCACTGACATGAATCATGGCTCCAACACGAGAGATGTCAATTGAAACAAAGGAGAGGATTATCAAACTCTTAAAAGAGGGTAAATCATCACGCAATGTTGCAAAAGATGTTGGTTGTTCACTGTCAGCTGTGTCTAAACTCTGGACCAAATACAAACAACATGGGAAGGTTGTTAAAGGCAAACATACTGGTAGACCAAGGAAAACATCAAAGCGTCAAGACAGAAAACTTAAAGCAATATGTCTCAAAAATCGAAAATGCACAAAACAAATGAGGAACGAATGGGAGGAAACTGGAGTCAACGTCTGTGACCAAACTGTAAGAAACCACCTAAAGGAAATAGGGTTTACATACAGAAAAGCTAAACGAAAGCCATCATTAACACCTAAACAGAAAAAAACAAGGTTACAATGGACTAAGGAAAAGCAATCGTGGACTGTGGATGACTGGATGAAAGTCATATTCAGTGATGGATCTCGAATGTGCATTGGGCAAGGTGATGATGCTGGAACTTTTGTTTGGTGCCGTTCCGATGAGATTTATAAAGATGACTGCCTGAAGAGAACATGTAAATTTCCACAGTCATTGATGATATGGGGCTGCATGTCAGGTAAAGGCACTGGGGAGATGGCTGTCATTACATCATCAATAAATGCACAAGTTTACGTTTATTTTGGACACTTTTCTTATCCCATCAATTGAAAGGATGTTTGGGGATGATGAAATCATTTTTCAAGAAGATAATGCATCTTGCCATAGAGCAAAAACTATGAAAACATTCCTTGCAAAAAGACACACAGGGTCAGTGTCATGGCCTGCAAATAGTCCGGATCTTAATCCAATTGAAAATCTTTGGAAGTTGAAGAAAATGGTCCATGACAAGGCTCCAACCTGCAAAGCTGACCTGGCAACAGCAATCAGAGAAAGTTGGAGCCAGATTGATGAAGAGTACTGTTTGTCACTCATTAAGTCCATGCCTCAGAGACTGCAAGTTGTTATAAAAGCCAGAGGTGGTGCAACAAAATACTAGTGATGTGTTGGAGCCTTCTTTTGTTTTTCATGATTCCATAATTTTTTCCCTCTGCTTGGTCTAAAACTGACCGCCACAATTTTTTTTTCCTGATTTCTTATAGTGTTTCTTAAAGCCAGAAAGTTGCCATTTGAAATGACTTTAGTTTTGCGTCATGTCTTTATTTTACAAATAAAAATGGAATATTTTACAAAAGCACATTTATCTTTAAACCAACACACGTCACATTAACGTGTTGGTTTACATAATGGATTACTGAACCAATCACTGTTTAGCACTTTTACCCAGAATGCTTTGTGGTCTGTGTTTGTTACAAAACCTCAGAATTAGTGCCTTATTCAACATTAAAAGATATATGTTATATTTTAATTTTTGTACAAATGACAGAATTGACATTAATGGAGTTATTCTATCAGTATTTTCAAAAAACCATAAGTTAATATGACTTTATTTTTCAAGACCTCCGCCTGACCGGAGTATTGAAATTGATAGGGAGCTGGCCTTTTGGCTGCTCTTGGTGTGTCTTTGTGGTGGGAGCGCTGTTGTAAACAAGAGCTTCCAACAGGGGTAGAATGTTGAAAGAAAAATTATGATTAGTAAAGAGATGATTTCGTGGGTGCTCTCAGGATTTGTCTGTGCTGCTTCCTGCAGGGGGCAGCATGGTCAAACATTCTTGCTCATTCTTTAGGTCTTACCACTTTTAATGCTTTCAAAAGTGATCGTGTTAAAAATCAATTTCAGCTCTTTAGTAACTGCAAATGTCCCATAGACAACACCGGAATTTATCGGTTATTGATTATCTGTAACTTCCGATACATTTTTGGGTGGTTTATCGGTTTATCTTTATCAAAGATAACTTTTCAGTTATCTTATTATCTGTTATCGAAGTTAATTTTTTGGTTATCTGTGCCCACCACTGGATTGGACATGATTTGGAAAGACACACCTGTCTATGGAATCACTCAATTCTGAGGAAAAAATTATGGAATCATGAAAAACAAAAGAACACTCCAACACATCACTAGTATTTTGTTGCACCACCTCTGGCTTTTATAACAGCTTGCAGTCTCTGAGGCATGGACTTAATGAGTGACAAACAGTACTCTTCATCAATCTGGCTCCAACTTTCTCTGATTGCTGCTGCCAGATCAGCTTTGCAGGTTGGAGCCTTGTCATGGACCATTTTCTTCAACTTCCACCAAAGATTTTCAATTGGATTAAGATCCGGACTATTTGCAGGCCATGACATTGACCCTATGTGTCTTTTTGCAAGGAATGTTTTCACAGTTTTTGCTCTATGGCAAGATGCATTATCTTCTTGAAAAATGATTTCATCATCCCCAAACATCCTTTCAATTGATGGGATAAGAAAAGTGTCCAAAATATCAATGTAAACTTGTGCATTTATTGATGATGTAATGACAGCCATCTCCCCAGTGCCTTTACCTGACATGCAACCCCATATCATCAATGACTGTGGAAATTTACATGTTCTCTTCAGGCAGTCATCTTTATAAATCTCATTGGAACGGCACCAAAGTTCCAGCATCATCACCTTGCCCAATGCAGATTCGAGATTCATCACTGAATATGACTTTCATCCAGTCATCCACAGTCCACGATTGCTTTTCCTTAACCCATTGTAACCTTGTTTTTTCTGTTTAGGTGTTAATGATGGCTTTCTTTTAGCTTTTCTGTATGTAAATCCCATTTCCTTTAGGCAGTTTCTTACAGTTTGGTCACAGACGTTGACTCCAGTTTCCTCCCATTCGTTCCTCATTTGTTTTGTTATGCATTTTCGATTTTTGAGACATATTGCTTTAAGTTTCTGTCTGACGCTTTGATGTCTTCCTTGGTCTACCAGTATGTTTGCCTTTAACAACCTTCCCATGTTGTTTGTATTTGGTCCAGAGTTTAGACACAGCTGACTGTGAACAACCAACATATTTTGCAACATTGTGTGATGATTTACCCTCTTTTAAGAGTTTGATAGTCTTCTCCTTTGTTTCAGTTGACATCTCTCGTGTTGGAGCCATGATTCATGTCAGTCCACTTGGTGTAACAGCTCTCCAAGATGTGATCACTCCTTTTTAGATGCAGACTAACGAGCAGATCTGATTTGATGCAGGTGTTAGTTTTGGGGATGAAAATTTACAGGGTGATTCCATAATTTATCCTCAGAATTGAGTGAGTCCATATTTTTTTCCCTCTGCTTGGTCTAAAAAAGTAACCGTTACTGACTGACACAATTTTTTTTTCTTGATTTCTTATAGTGTTTCTTAAAGCCAGAAAGTTGCCATTTGAAATGACTTTAGTTTTGTGTCATGTCTGTGATCTGCTTTTTTCTACAAAATTAAAAAACTGAATGAACATCCTCCGAGGCTGGTGATTCCATAATTTTTGCCAGGGGTTGTATAAGGTCCCACAGTTGACAGTGCATATCAGAGCACAAACCAAGAATGAAGTCAAAGGAATTGTCTGTAAACCTCAGAGACAGACTCACATTTCTGCTGGTTTGAAGATCCCATTGAGCACAGAGGCCTCCATCACTTGTAAATTGAAGAAGTTTGGATCCACCAGGACTGTTCCTAGAGCTGGCCACCCGTCTACTTTGAGCGATCGGGGGAGAAGGGCCTTAGTCAGGGAGGTGACCAAGAACCTGATGGTCACTCTGTCAGAGCTCCAGCATTCCTCTCTGGAGAGGAGAACCTTCCAGAAGGACAACCATTGCTTCAGCAATCCACCAATCAGGCCTGTATGGTTGAATGGCCAGACAGAAGCCACTCCTTAGTAAAAGGCACATGGCAGCCCACCTGGAGTTTGACAAAAGGCACCTGAAGGACTCTCAGACCATGAGAAACAAAATTTTCTGGTCTGATGAGACAAAGATTGAGCTCTTTGGTGTCAATGCCAGGCGTCATGTTTGGAGGAAACTAGGTACCATCCCTACAATGAAGCATGGTGGTGGCAGCATCATGCTGTGGGGATGTTTTTCAGTGGCAGGAACTGGGAGACTAGTCAGGATTGAGGGAAAGATGAATGCAGCAATGTACAGAGACATCCTGGATGAAAACCTGCTCCAGAGTGCTCTTGACCTCAGAGTGGGGTGACTGTTCATCTTTCAGCAGGACAATGACCCTAAGCACACAGCCAAGATATCAAAGGAGTGGCTTCAGGACAACTCTGTGAATGTCCTTGAGTGGCCCAGCCAGAGCCCAGACCTGAATCCGATTGAACATCTCTGGAGAGACCTGAAAATGGCTGTACACTCACACTCCCCATCTAACCTGATGAAGCTTGAGAGGTGCTGCAAAGAGGAATGGACCAGGAATGGATTTGTGATGTGATTTCTTAGTTTTTATTTTTAATAAATTTGCAAAAAATTCCAAAATATTTTTTTCATGTTGTCATTATGGGTTGTTGTGAGTAGCATTTTGAGGGGAAAAATGAATTTACACCATTTGGTAATAAGGCTGTAACATAACAAAATGTGGAAAAAGTGAAGTGCTGTGAATACTTTCCAGATGCACCGTATACTTTGCATTGTCCTCTCAACCTTTTGACCTAGAAACTCATTCACTGCTGTCCTTCCTCTTCCACCACAACAAATGTGTCAGTCTTAATTTCTAATACAGTTTAATGTCATATTTATGTAAATACTTCTGGATTTTACTCTGTATTAACAGCCAGAAATGTCAAAGCACACATAAAATGAAACAATACCATCTCCCGGTGGAGTGGAATTTAAATTGGATTCCTCTTGCAGCCAGTACTTAGGCTGGACAGCTGATGAAGGGGAAAATAGGGTCCGCTTTGATTGCATGTTGCAGAATCTTTACACAATAATCTCGCTCGTGCATATTATTTCCCTGCACATTTGCGCCCTAATCTGCACGAAGGATGCCTCTCTAGTTACATCTTATTTTTCGCCTCCAAAGAGATCCTAATAGTGTGGTTTATTTCAATATTCATTGAAAAATATAATTTTCTGTTATCCTTCAACTGTCAGTTTCAGGTTATGAATTGCCAATTATGCAGTCCAATATTTCTAGCTGCCCTTCTTGAGTCCTTCTTGCATATACTGGCTGAAATATTATAACTTTGTCACTTAGATGTAATATAAATCAAAATGTATTTATTTTGGCTGTGGCAGTGGGGGAAATAAAATGCATGCAAACCACCTTGGTGCTATTTTGGATCCATTTTGATTTACTTGTCACTTGCCAAGATCAAGTAAATTTTATTCTGTTTGAGTGAAATATAATGTACTGCAGTCTCATCTAGTGAATTGTGACATCTATGTCCTCCACAATTAACAGATGTAACCATTGAAAAGCATTAGGCCTCAATTTGGCACTACCATTTAGCCTAGACAATTAGCAGTTAGAGGCATAATTGCCAAAAAAAAAAAAAGTAATTCTCAAAACACAGTCAGCAGCATTTCCAGCTTTCAACATGTCACGTCGACCGTGGCCTGAAAGCTGAAATTACTCAGATGCACCATATTTCCTCCCGCTGAGTATAGTTTGTTTGGAAAAGTAAAACACGGAGCATACAAAGCCGTTATTGCTTCACAATTAAGTTCAGCGGGTGTGAAAGAGGCACATTCTGTGTTGAGGGAGAGAGAATGATAGCGTGACATTTCTTTTTTATCACATTCAAGTTCTTACTGAGTTGAATAAATAATATTAATAGATTTCACCCTGAGTAGACAGCCATTGATAGAGGGTCACAGGAAACACAGGTAGACTATTGGTCTATTACCATATCTGGTATGAAGGTAAGGTTAAGGTTCATCATCCTAGATATTAATAGGATGCTGTTGGTAAGTGGGGTTATATGACTCACCTCTTGGACAAAAATGACAATGACCAAGGCCTACGTAGAAGGTAAAAGGATTGATGTGGTTATAAATTACTCCACGGCGCCACCTAGCCTAGGCCTTGTGTACTTTGTCATCAGTACAAGGCGATAAAGCTGGGAACTGAGACCAGACTCCCCCTTTTTAATACATAAATGAATACACTATGAGAGCGTGCCATTTTCAAGCAGTTGTACTGACCCAAATGACATGTAGAACCTTCTGTGACAAACTCGTTACAGTTGCACTCTGCTTCTTAATATCCCGTTGACCTCCTTGTGATCTTGGACCACTGCCTTGCATTTTCTTTTTAAATATATTTAAAATGTGAGTAATTTTCACCCAAGGACAAATTCATAACTCAAAAGGGGCATTGAACTTTTACCATCCAAAATATTTTAGTAAGCAATTTTTGTAATTGGCTGGCCAACTTAGGTCCTGACCCATAAAGTTCAGAAGTGCCAGAATCGGAGAAATTGATTTCATGTAAGAGCCTCGCTGTGGCTTTGCCCTTAAAAACGCTCAGAGAGTATAAGCCGCTGAAAATAGAGCTGTAAATAACCTGACGAGCAATGGGTTTTCCTTTAAATAAATACCGATCAGGTTATGTTGAAAGACAATAGAAAACGTAGCCCAGATATGCAGTTTGCAGTATTTATAGCTGTAATATCGAGGTGCCAGCACCGTAATTTCATGCCCCAATGAGAATGGCAAGGTCAAAGCAAATGCTTTGGCTGAGCATCTGCTAATACGGTGACTCATAAACAGGCGCTGCGTGTATCAGGTGCGCCAAATAATACAGTATAATGAAATACAGAATAGCTTTCCATTATTGTTCTTTTTTATAGTGTTGTCATTAGGTGTAATTTATGCCTTTAAAAAAATTCATCGCCTCACAGGTCGATCTGAAATGAGGGTCTGTGGGTCACTCCACAGGTTTTGGACCCCATAATAAATTTCACCATCCCTTTTTTGTCTTTTCCTTTTATATGGAAAGCTCACTTTCACCTTGCTGCTTTGTGTTTTGGATCTGAGAAACCTTTCATTTGTTTTTGTACTCCTGTCAACAGTAAACAGATCAGAGATTACCACCTGATTTTAGTGAGTTGTGGCAATAAAGCAGTTTTGAGAATTTCTATGTGCTTTATTTTGATGCACCGTAAATTAAAAAACAAAACAAAAACCACTTTGATTCTGTCACAAACAGTATTGAGCGACGGGGAGGCCCCATTATGATTTACATATATTAAGTTCAGAGTAAAGGTGGAGTTTTTGTTTCAAGGTGAGGGTTAAAAACATGTGCTTCTTTTCATTCAGTGAAACTGAGATCCTCGTGTCTTTCACTCAATAGTCTGCCACCACATAGTCTGCTGTGGCCAGACAAATCAGGAGTCCGGGGACACAGTATTGCTTATTTGACAGTGTAGTCTGACTGTACAAACTCAGCACATGGCGCTCACCACTACCTTGCACTCAGGACCTGCTGCAGACTACAGGCCGGCCAATATTTGCCTTCAATTATTCAACAATTTTCATGGCCATTTGAGGTCCTTGGTGCATTTAAATAGGTGACAGGAGGGGACCTCCTCCTGGAATAAGCTGTTGTAGATCATTAAAGGACTCCTTTATGGGCTGCTGCTGCTGCTTCTGCTGCTGTTTCTGCTACCACAACGAGGAAGTGATTTCTGAGCAAGGTTCACATTTTTATTCACATTTTACTGAAAACTCAGACGATGGGAATCACTTGATTTTAATTTGGTGGAAGTTTCTGCTTCATAGGTTTACATATTAACTTAGTGTGTTTTTAGGTTTTGCTTATGAAGGCCACACTCTACCTTAATATTAGGACCTGGCTAAATGGATGGAATTGAGATAGCGCCGTGCCATGTGAGACACAAATGCAAAGTGCTTTACAGTGATGCTTTGCAGTTCACCCACACACACAGATGCCTCAAAGTGCTGTACTCCACACCAGGAGCAACTTGAGAATTGAGGATCTTGCTTCCGAGGGCCCTTATCCTCTGGTCACAAGCCCATCACTTTAACCTTTAGACTGGCACTTCCAAAGTTAGTGGAGAAGAAAATGAAAAAATCATTTGGTGGTACAAGCACCAAATGTGGCATGGCAGTTCTTATGATATTATTTAGCATAGCAGGTTGATGGGCCACTTGAAAATACAAGTTGGTGGCCATTTCCAAACTTACTGCCAAAATGACGTATCAAAAATAATTTATTTTCATAGAAATGCCCTTGTTTGATCGATTAAAATATTCATGTAAAATTCCATTTAGTTATCTAAAATTTTATTTTCTTTGCTATTTACGGTATTTATTATGTTTTATAAATAATTGCAGCCGGTCTGCTCTGTGTCAGCCTGATCCCGTCAGATCTCAGAAGCTAAGCAGAACAGGATCTGGTTAGTACTTGGATGGGAGACCTCTTTGGAACACCAGCGGCTGTGTTTTTCTCCAGGTAAAACTGGAGTTACGTCAGGCTGTATCTGCTGTGGCAACTCCGAACAACAAACCGGCAGCAGCCGAATGAATATCATTATGTTTTATAAATAATTCCTCCCAGCACATGTTTTGAAAGTGTTCATCTCTTGAAACTACTGTATGCAGTAATGTTTAGTGTTGAATATATTGTGTTTTCATTTTTAATATCGGCAGTCAACATGGACAGTTTTTTTTGTTTGAGGGTGGGCGATAAAGGGGTTAAATGAAAGAGCATATGATGCAAAATTTGTACTCCCGGGCATAGCCGCATTTTCATTATTCACATTAAATCTTGTAAAAGCCTACCGACACAACCTCTCCCATTTGCCTTGTGTTCATTTGTCCACTGGGAACTGAACAAAATTTACTTTTTTTCAATTGCTTCGGTGATTGCAACCAAAATTAAAACAGTACACCATTTTTCCATGAGAAGTGATTCTGCATTCATGCAGGCTGTCCCCGGAAGTGGTCAAATCCTGCAATATCATGCAGGGGTTCAGACTGTGCTGCCCATTTATGCAAATAAGAGTGTCCTATTGTTGTTGAAACTTGAAAAATTAAAATCCAACATGCCTGAAAACCTACAGTTTGACACCAAGATCACATGAATCAAGTAAGTAATGACAGTTTTGTGGGGGAAGACAAGGATTCTGAGATTGATTTGGTGGCCATCCTGAAATTATGCACCATCTTGGATTTCACAGGTGGTCTAAAACAGATCCATTGTGATTGGAGCATTTCAATGCAAAAGTAATTTTCAGTAGGTCATTTTGCTGGCAATCTTGGAAAATAGCCACCATCTGAGATTTTCAAGAGGCCAATTGATTAGATTTAGAAAGTTCTATCTTGAGAACCATCATGCCATATTTGCTGCTTGTACCTACATTTGCATGATTTTGCTGTAAAATTGATGTTATCTGCTCCACTAAGTGGAAACAGTCAGTAGTAAAATGGTAAATAGTAAATGGACTGCATTTATATAGCGCTTTTCCTTCTGCATCAGACGCTCAAAGCGCTTTACAATAATGCCTCACATTCACCCGATGTCAGGGTGCTGCCACGCAAGGTGCTCACTACACACCAGGAGCAACTAGGTGATGAAGGACCTTGCCCAAGGGCCCTTAGTGATTTTCCGGTGAGGCTGGGATTTGAACCAATGATCCTCTGGTTTCAAGCCCAGCAGCTTAACCACTAGACCATCACCTCCCCCGTAGTAATGAAAAGTAAAAACAATCTCTTAAGACTGTAAGCGAATCCTTGTTAATTGCTATTTCTGTGTCTCAGAAAAGCAGAAGCTTATTCTGAACATGTATAAATTTTCCAAAGCTCAAGAGAATAGTCGCAAGTAAAAGGCTCTCTGACAAAGAGGATTTTCTGTCAATAAGTTGGTGATCTCAGGAAGCGCACTCAGGAAAATGGTCTCAGAAATAATGGTGAGATATTTTCTTGTAAGATAAGTAAGACCGAGGCCCATCGGGCCGGTGTTTATCCCTGGATACCTTAATCTGAAGTGGATTTGTGTGTGTGTGTGTGTGTGCGTGTGTGTGTGTGCGTGTGTGTGTGTGCGTGTGTGTGTGTGTGTGTGTGTGTGTGTGTGTGTGTGTGCGCACACATGTATCTGCAACATATTCACAGTGCTTCACTTTTTTATAATTTATGTTACAGCCTTATTCCAAAATGGAGTGAATTCATTTTTCCCTCAAAATTCTACTCATAACATCCCATAATGAAATAAAAAAGGTTTTCTTGAAATTTTTGCAAATTTATTAAAATTATAAAAATGAAGAAATCGCATGTACATAAGTATTCACACGCTTTGTTAATGCACCTTTGGCAGGAGTTATAGCCTCAAGTCGTCTTGAATATGATGCCACAAGCTTGATGCACATGTCTTTGGGCAGTTTGGTCCATTCCTCTTTGCAGCACCTCTCAAGCTGCATCAGGTTGGATGGGGAGTGTCGGTGCACAGACATTTTCAGATCTCTCCAGAGATGTTCAATCAGATTCATGTCTGGCCTCTGGCTGGACCACTCAAGGACATTCATAGAGTTGTCCTGAAGCCACTCCTTTGCCTTTTTCCAACAAAGTGCGCTAACCACTTGGCCACCACCCCTGCTTTTATATATATATATATATATATATATATATATATGTGTGTGTGTGTGTGTAGATGTATGTATGTTCCCCCTCCATGGTGGATATTTTGACTTTTGTGGGCTTTTGACAGCTCTTGCTTGCATCTACTGGTGGTTGGCTCTCACTGCGGTATTGTATCACTTCCTGTTCCGGAGCACAGCGATGTTTTGCTGTCTCTGTTAAATCTGCACAGTTAGATTGATCTAGTTACCTAGATAACGATTTGTTTCACAGTGTAATCTTCACGTGCCTTAACTAAACACTCCCTCTGCTGAATCACCTCTAAATTATTTACACATTATTCACTTTGTGTGTTTTTAGGAATCCGCTAGCTTAGCGCAGCTACTAGCTCTTAGCCGGTTTAGCATGGCGGCTTCTCCTGTCTCTCCCGCACTTTTCTGCTCTGGGTGTGAAATGTTTAGTTATTCCTCGGCCTCCTTTAGCAGTAATGGTACTTGTAATAAGTGTAGCTTATTCGTAGCTTTGGAGGCCAGGCTGGGCGAATTGGAGACTCGGCTCCGCACCGTGGAAAATTCTACAGCTAGCCAGGCCCCTGTAGTCGGTGCAGACCAAGGTAGCTTAGCTGCCGTTAGTTTCCCTCTGGCAGATCCCGAGCAGCCAGGAAAGCAGGCCGACTGGGTGACTGTGAGGAGGAAGCGTAGTTCTAAACAGAAGCCCTGTGTACACCGCCAACCCATTCACATTTCTAACCGTTTTTCCCCACTCGACGACACACCCGCCGAGGATCAAACTCTGGTTATTGGCGACTCTGTTTTGAGAAATGTGAAGTTAGCGACACCAGCAACCATAGTCAATTGTCTTCCGGGGGCCAGAGCAGGCAACATTGAAGGAAATTTGAAACTGCTGGCTAAGGCTAAGCGTAAATTTGGTAAGATTGTAATTCACGTTGGCAGTAATGACACCCGGTTACGCCAATCGGAGGTCACTAAAATTAACAATGAATCTGTGTGTAACTTTGCAAAAACAATGTCGGACTCTGTAGTTTTCTCTGGGCCCCTCCCCAATCGGACCGGGAGTGACATGTTTAGCCGCATGTTCTCCTTGAATTGCTGGCTGTCTGAGTGGTGTCCAAAAAATGAGGCGGGCTTCATAGATAATTGGCAAAGCTTCTGGGGAAAACCTGGTCTTGTTAGGAGAGACGGCATCCATCCCACTTTGGATGGAGCAGCTCTCATTTCTAGAAATCTGGCCAATTTTCTTAAATCCTCCAAACCGTGACTATCCAGGGTTGGGACCAGGAAGCAGAGTTGTAGTCTTACACACCTCTCTGCAGCTTCTCTCCCCCTGCCATCCCCTCATTACCCCATCCCCGTAGAGACGGTGCCTGCTCCCAGACCACCAATAACCAGCAAAAATCTATTTAAGCATAAAAATTCAAAAAGAAAAAATAATATAGCACCTTCAACTGCACCACAGACTAAAACAGTTAAATGTGGTCTATTAAACATTAGGTCTCTCTCTTCTAAGTCCCTGTTATTAAATGATATAATAATTGATCAACATATTGATTTATTCTGCCTTACAGAAACCTGGTTACAGCAGGATGAATATGTTAGTTTAAATGAGTCAACACCCCCGAGTCACACTAACTGCCAGAATGCTCGTAGCACGGGCCGAGGCGGAGGATTAGCAGCAATCTTCCATTCCAGCTTATTAATTAATCAAAAACCCAGACAGAGCTTTAATTCATTTGAAAGCTTGACTCTTAGTCTTGTCCATCCAAATTGGAAGTCCCAAAAACCAGTTTTATTTGTTATTATCTATCGTCCACCTGGTCGTTACTGTGAGTTTCTCTGTGAATTTTCAGACCTTTTGTCTGACTTAGTGCTTAGCTCAGATAAGATAATTATAGTGGGCGATTTTAACATCCACACAGATGCTGAGAATGACAGCCTCAACACTGCATTTAATCTATTATTAGACTCAATTGGCTTTGCTCAAAATGTAAATGAGTCCACCCACCACTTTAATCATATCTTAGATCTTGTTCTGACTTATGGTATGGAAATTGAAGACTTAACAGTATTCCCTGAAAACTCCCTTCTGTCTGATCATTTCTTAATAACATTTACATTTACTCTGATGGACTACCCAGCAGTGGGGAATACGTTTCATTACACTAGAAGTCTTTCAGAAAGCTCTGTAACTAGGTTTAAGGATATGATTCCTTCTTTATGTTCTCTAATGCCATATCCAACACAGTGCAGAGTAGCTACCTAAACTCTGTAAGTGAGATAGAGTATCTCGTCAATAGTTTTACATTCTCATTGAAGACAACTTTGGATGCTGTAGCTCCTCTGAAAAAGAGAGCTTTAAATCAGAAGTGCCTGACTCCATGGTATAACTCACAAACTCGCAGCTTAAAGCAGATAACCCATAAGTTGGAGAGGAAATGCCGTCTCACTAATTTAGAAGATCTTCACTTAGCCTGAAAAAAGAGTCTGTTGCTCTATAAAAAAGCCCTCCGTAAAGCTAGGACATCTTACTACTCATCACTAATTGAAGAAAATAAGAACAACCCCAGGTTTCTTTTCAGCACTGTAGCCAGGCTGACAAAGAGTCAGAGCTCTGTTGAGCCGAGTATTCCTTTAACTTTAACTAGTAATGACTTCATGACTTTCTTTGCTAATAAAATTTTAACTATTAGAGAAAAAATTACTCATAACCATCCCAAAGACGTATCATTATCTTTGGCTGCTTTCAGTGATGCCGGTATTTGGTTAGACTCTTTCTCTCAGATTGTTCTGTCTGAGATATTTTCATTAGTTACTTCATCCAAACCATCAACATGTCTATTAGACCCCATTCCTACCAGGCTGCTCAAGGAAGCCCTACCATTATTTAATGCTTCGATCTTAAATATGATCAATCTATCTTTATTAGTTGGCTATGTACCACAGGGTTTTAAGTTGGCAGTAATTAAACCATTACTTAAAAAGCCATCACTTGACCCAGCTATCTTAGCTAATTATAGGCCAATCTCCAACCTTCCTTTTCTCTCAAAAATTCTTGAAAGGGTAGTTGTAAAACAGCTAACTGATCATCTGCAGAGGAATGGTCTATTTGAAGAGTTTCAGTCAGGTTTTAGAATTCATCACAGTACAGAAACAGCATTAGTGAAGGTTACAAATGATCTTCTTATGGCCTCGGACAGTGGACTCATCTCTGTGCTTGTTCTGTTAGACCTCAGTGCTGCTGTTGATACTGTTGATCATAAAATTTTACTACAGAGATTAGAGCATGCCATAGGTATTAAAGGCACTGCGCTGCGGTGGTTTGAATCATATTTATCTAATAGATTACAATTTGTTCATGTAAATGGGGAATCTTCTTCACAGACTAAGGTTAATTATGGAGTTCCACAAGGTTCTGTGCTAGGACCAGTTTTATTCACTTTATACATGCTTCCCTTAGGCAGTATTATTAGACGGCATTGCTTAAATTTTCATTGTTACGCAGATGATACCCAGCTTTATCTATCCATGAAGCCAGAGGACACACACCAATTAGCTCAACTGCAGGATTGTCTTACAGACATAAAGACATGGATGACCTCTAATTTCCTGCTTTTAAACTCAGATAAAACTGAAGTTATTGTACTTGGCCCCACAAATCTTAGAAACATGGTGTCTAACCAGATCCTTACTCTGGATGGCATTACCCTGACATCTAGTAATACTGTGAGAAATCTTGGAGTCATTTTTGATCAGGATATGTCATTCAAAGCGTATATTAAACAAATATGTAGGACTGCTTTTTTTCATTTTTGCAATATCTCTAAAATTAGAAAGGTCTTGTCTCAGAGTGATGCTGAAAAACTAATTCATGCATTTATTTCCTCTAGGCTGGAGTATTGTAATTCATTATTATCAGGTTGTCCTAAAAGTTCCCTGAAAAGCCTTCAGTTAATTCAAAATGCTGCAGCTAGAGTACTAACAGGGACTAGAAGGAGAGAGCATATCTCACCCATATGGTCCTCTCTTCATTGGCTTCCTGTTAATTCTAGAATAGAATTTAAAATTCTTCTTACTTATAAGGTTTTGAATAATCAGGTCCCATCTTATCTTAGGGACCTCATAGTACCATATCACCCCAATAGAGCGCTTCGCTCTCAGACTGCAGGCTTACTTGTAGTTCCTAGGTTTTGTAAGAGTAAAATGGGAGGCAGAGCCTTCAGCTTTCAGGCTCCTCTCCTGTGGAACCAGCTCCCAATTCAGATCAGGGAGACAGACACCCTCTCTACTTTTAAGATTAGGCTTAAAACTTTCCTTTTTGCTAAAGCTTATAGTTAGGGCTGGATCAGGTGACCCTGAACCATCCCTTAGTTATGCTGCTATAGACTTAGACTGCTAGGGGGTTCCCATGATGCACTGAGTGTTTCTTTCTCTTTTTGCTCTGTATGCACCACTCTGCATTTAATCATTAGTGATTGATCTCTGCTCCCCTCCACAGCATGTCTTTTTCCTGGTTCTCTCCCTCAGCCCCAACCAGTCCCAGCAGAAGACTGCCCCTCCCTGAGCCTGGTTCTGCTGGAGGTTTCTTCCTGTTAAACGGGAGTTTTTCCTTCCCACTGTCACCAAGTGCTTGCTCACAGGGGGTCGTTTTGACCGTTGGGGTTTTTACGTAATTATTGTATGGCCTTGCTTTATAATATAAAGCGCCTTGGGGCAACTGTTTGTTGTGATTTGGCGCTATATAAATAAAATTGATTGATTGATTGATTGATGACCAGTAAAAGATCAAGGACCAAGATGTCGCCCGGTATGGCGGACCCGGGGTCCCACCCTGGAGCCAGGCCTGGGGTTGGGGCTCGCGCGGGAGCGCCTGGTGGTCGGGCCTTACCCCATGTGGCCCGGCTGGGCTCAGCCCGAAAGAGTGACGTGGGCCCGCCCTCCTGTGGGTTCACCACCTGCAGAGGGGGCCATGGGGGTCGGGTGCAGAGAGGATTGGGTGGCTGTCGAGGGTGGGTGGCCCGGCGGCCCGGTCCACGCTCACAGCCCCTGGCTGTTGGGTCGTGGAATGTCACCTCGCTAGGGGGGAAGGATCCTGAGGGTAGAGTACCTGACCTTCCTGATAGCGCTCCGACTGGGGACTCCATTGTTCTCCTGGGGGATTTCAATGCCCACGTGGGCGGCGACAGTGAGACCTGGAGGGGGGTGATCGGAAAGCACGGCCTCCCCAATCTGAACCCGAGTGGTGTTCAGTTGTTGGACTTCTGTGCTAGTCACAGTTTGTCCATCACGAACACCATGTTCGAGCACACGGGTGTCCATAAGTGCACGTGGCACCAGGACACCCTGAGCCGGAGGTCGATGATCGACTTTGTAGTCGTATCATCTGACCTTCGGCTACGTGTCTCGGACACTCGAGTGAAGAGAGGGGCAGAGCTGTCGACTGATCACCACCTGGTGGTGAGTTGGATCCGCTGGGAGGTTAGGAAGCCTGTCAGACCTGGCAGGCCCAAACGTATCGTGAGTGTCTGCTGGGAACGACTGGCGGAACCCTCTGTCAGCGAGATCTTCAACTCCCACCTCCGGGAGAGCTTCTCCCAGATCCCGGGGGAGGTTGGAGACATGGAGTCCGAGTGGACCATGTTCTCCACCTCCATTGTCGATGCGGCTGCTCGTAGCTGTGGTCGCAAGGTCTCTGGTGCCTGTCAATCCCCGAACCCGGTGGTGGACACCGGAAGTAAGGGATGCTGTCAAGGAGTCCTACTTATCTTTGTTGGTAGGTGGGACGCCAGAGGCAGCTGACAGGTACCGGCAGGCCACGCGTGCCGCAGCCCGTGCGGTCGCAGAGGCAAAAACTCGGGTCTGGGAGGAGTTCAGGGAGGCTATGGAGGAGGACTATCGGTCGGCCTCAAAGAGATTCTGGCAAACCGTCCGACTCGTCAGGAGGCGGAAGCAGCTCCCCACCCGCACTGTTTACGGTGCGGGTGGGGAGCTGTTGACCCTAACTGGGGATGTTGTCGGGCGGTGGAAGGAGTACTTCGAGGATCTCCTCAATCCCATCGTCACATCTTCCAAAGAGGAAGCAGAGACTGGGGACTCGGGGGCGGACTCATCCATTACCCAGGCCGAAGTCACCGAGGTGGTTAGAAAGCTCCTTGGTGGCAAGGCTCCTGGGGTGGATGAAATCCGTCCTGAGTACCTTAAGTCTCTGGATGTTGTGGGGCTGTCTTGGCTGACACGCCTCTGCAACATCGCGTGGCGATCGGGGACAGTGCCTCTGGATTGGCAGACCGGGGTGGTCGTGCCTCAGTTTAAGAAGGGGGGCCGGAGGGTGTGTTCCAACTATAGGGTGATCACACTCCTCAGCCTCCCCGGTAAGGTATATTCCAGAGTACTGGAGAGGAGAATTCGACCGATTGTCGAACCTCAGATTCAGGAGGAGCAGTGGTTTTCGTCCTGGTCGCGGCACACTGGACCAGCTCTACACGCTCCATCGGGTGCTCGAGGGTGAATGGGAGTTCGCCCAACCAGTCCACATGTGTTTTGTGGATCTGGAGAAGGCGTTCGACCGTGTCCCTTGGGGCACCCTGTGGGGAGTGCTCCGGGAGTACGGGGTCCGGGGTCCTTTGCTAAGGGCTATCCTGTCCTTGTACGACCGCAGCAGGAGCTTGGTTCGCATTGCCAGTAGTAAGTCAAACCTGTTTCCAGTGCACATTGGCCTCCGCCAGGGCTGCCCTTTGTCACCGGTTCTGTTCATTATTTTTATGGACAGAATTTCTAGGCGCAGCCAGGGTGCAGAGGGGGTCTGGTTTGGGAACCACAGAATCTCGTCTCTGCTGTTTGCCGGCGATGTGGTTCTGTTGGCTTCATCAAATCAGGACCTTCAGCGTGCACTGGGGCGGTTTGCAGCCGAGTGTGAAGCGTCTGGCATGAAAATCAGCACCTCCAATTCCGAGGCCATGGTTCTCGACCGGAAAAAGGTGCTTTGCCCTCTTCAGGTCGGTGGAGTGTCCTTGCCTCAAGTGGAGGAGTTTAAGTATCTTGGCGTCTTGTTCACGAGTGAGGGACGGATGGAGCATGAGATCGATAGACAGATCGGTGCAGCATCTGCAGTGATGCGGTCGCTGTATCGGACTGTCGTGAAGAGAGAGCTGAGTAGGGGGGCAAAGCTCTCGATTTACCGATCGATCTACGTTCCGATCCTCACCTATGGTCATGAGATTTGGCTCATGACCGAAAGAACGAGATCGCGAGTACAAGCGGCAGAGATGAGTTTCCTCCGCAGGGTGGCTGGGCACTCCCTTAGAGATAGGGTGAGGAGCTCGGTCACTCGGGAGGAGCTCGGAGTCAAGACGCTGCTCCTCCACGTCAAAAGGAGTCAGTTGAGGTGGCTCGGGCATCTTTTCCGGATGCCCACTGGACGCCTCGCTGGAGAGGTGTTCCGGGCACGTCCCACTGGGAGGAGGCCCCGGGGAAGACCCAGGACACGCTGGAGGGACTACATCTCTCGGCTGGCTTGTGAATGCCTTGGGGTTCCCAGGAGGAGCTGGGGGAGGTGTGTGTGGATCGGGAGGTCTGGGCGGCTTTGCTTTAGCTGCTGCCCCCGCGACCCGACTCCAGATAAAGCGGAAGAAAATGGATGGATGGATGGATGGATGTTCCCTGAGTGGGTCTTTCTTTTATTTATTTGTCACCAATTTGGTTAAAACTGTGTTTTGAATGTACTTCATCAGAGTTGTAATTATTTTTCTGTGTTTAGACCGTAATGCTCATTATAACAGTAGAATCCAGAGCAATGGTAGAACGGGGTGCTTAAAATAAAATTCTTTCTCTCTACAAAAGGACATGCTCATATTAGATTTTTTTTTCTTCTTCTTTTTTCCCCTCTTCCCCTCTGATTTTCCATCAGGGAGCTCTTTGCAATTTAATCATCACTAAAATCATTAAAAAGATCTGAAGATTAAATTATATTGGCATTTGCAAAGTTATGTAATACATTTACATTACAATGAAGAAATTAAAATAATGCATTTTCGCTGTCTGGGGCGTAAGAAATTTCCACATGGGAAATATAACCGGAGAAGTGGACAGACTCTTATTTTCTTTGCCTTTGGTGGTGGTTAATGGGTGAGTGGCGTTTCAGATTTCATTGTGTGAATGGTTCCTCAGTATCTCCCTTTGATAGATGTCCCTGAAACAGAGGCCCTCAGTGGAAATTGTGGATTATGAAATGAAAATGAATTTTTGAGAAGCAGATAAAATTGGATGAAGATTTGTCATACTTTCCTCTAAATTGTACTTAGAATATTTGGGGGGAACTGGGGAGGTATTTCAGCACAGACATTATGATAGCCAAGGATCTGTTTGATATATCCCATTGTCACTGACAGACCACACATTTAACACACTCTTAAAGGTGTGTGTGTGTGTGTGTGTGTGTGTGTGTGTGTGTGTGTGTGTGTGTGTGTGTGTGTGTGTGTGTGTGTGTGTGTGTGTGTGTGTGTGTGTGTGTGTGTGTGTGTGTGTGTGTGTGTGTGTGTGTGTGTGTGTGTGTGTGTGTGTGTTTCAGGGCTGACAGAAGAGGAGGTGGAATTGGCCATCCAACGGTCTGGCAGCACAGAAGTAGTCCTGAGCCCTGCAGGTCCCCCAACTCCACTTCACATAACCCAGCCTGTTCCTGTACCACACGGTAAGTGGACACAAACATTCACTTCTACCCGTCTGCTGCTCGAAAGATACTGTGCAAATTATTACAATTTATGTCCGTTCTCATGTGAGGGGACCTCATTTTTGTTGTGTTTTCACTGACTGGGACACTCATGTCTGTCACTGTCACTGAAGACAAAAGTCAAAATAATTCACCATTGAACATTTATGTGCAATATTGTCTTTTTATTCTATGCTAAGCCAATATGCCATCTCCCGTCAGTACATTGGACAGCTGAAGGCCACATCGCTACACTTTCACTTCTGGCAAAGGAGAGGAAAGCTTATTCGCTTATATATTTCAGCATTTCTTTGTCTATGTCTGCTGTGTTGTTGTCAACAGGATATGTCCAAAAGACACTGATGGATTTCAGTAAAATTTTGTAGAGAGGTAGGCAGAGTTGATTGATTTTGAGGCCGATGTGGATACAGGAGGGAATTTCTGCACATAAGGGTAAAGTCCATCACTCTACATGTCTGTGTCCTTGGACAAGACACTTCATCTGCAATGTCTCAGGTCACCCAGCTGTAAGTGGGTACAAGCTTTAGCTGGAGAATGACCTTGCAATGGCCTGGAGTCCCATCCGGGGTGAGTCAAAATATCTTGTCTGCTTCATAGTGCAGAATGCAGAGATAAGCACAGATACCACTATGTCAGACTTACTCCTTCTTGTTCTGTTGATTTCCATGTTGGAACGCCCACCCAATTTTTTAACGTAAGTTGGTTAAATGCCCACCTAAAAATAATTTTGTGACCCCCATCACATCATAAAAAGCAAAAAAAAAATCTGTTTTCACAAAGTTTTTTCTCATTGCCTCCGTGTCTTACCCGTGATGACTTCATCAGTGTGTGCTGATAGTAGTCGCATAAGAGTGACGGCAATTTGAAAGTCTGGAGTACAAGAGTTGCGCACAACGTGGAACAGATCTGGCACTGTCTGGCATGAAACAGATGAGTCACAGTATTTGTCATTTATTTTTTTATTTGTGATGTAATCGCACATTTTATTGAAATATGTGGCTTGGTGGAAGTTCCAACATACATAATATTGGCTGTGCTTATCCACCCACCCTTTCTTCAGACAGAATTTTACGTGGAACACCACAGGTGTTCTGATGCGCGAGTAATAACAACTGCTTACTTTCCCGGAATCAAAGCACTAAGCAAAATAAATGCCAGTAATAAAAGTACAAAACAGCAATGCCCAAAAATCTTGAATTAAAGAGCTAATTACATTTTTTTTTTAAATCTAATGAACTCATGGATTTATTATAGTGTCAGGCCAGTAATAGGTGACCATGTGATGATTTCTTTGGTCCTAACTGCATTAACTAACATCCAATATATAGTTCATCCAACATTTACTTGTCAGTCTTTCTTATTTTTTGGAATGTAATCATCTTTATGATACACACCCACATATTCCCTGTTCATTTCTGCATGTTGCTGTGCACCAACAATCAGTGTCTGTTTGACTTTTGTTTTCCAAACTGCACCAAATAGCATCCAGTATGTTGTGCACTGCTTGTTTATTTGTCAATCTTCTTCATTTTTGGGAAAGTCCTTATGTTAAGTAACACAGGCTATACTGTGTACATTTGCTACCCTAATCTAATCTAATCTAATCTAATCTAGTCAAATGTAAAGATCACCCCCAGGAAGGCGTGGTTGAGAAGTGAGTTCCACATAGAGGAAAAAAAAGGTGCACATTATACTGTGCGACTTATATATGTTTTTAATCTTCAGTCTGCATTTTTTTGACAAGTGCGAATTATACGCCGGTGCAACTTTTTCTCCGGAAAATATGGTATACTTAGAATTTAAGCTTGTGGAGGGTGTAGAAAATCCAGAAGGCAAAGTTGTGCTTGGGGTCCAACAAAAACCTTTAAAAAAGTACACTTTGCCGTTATTATTCAGAATGCTTTATCTTTGGCTTGCTAAATATCTGTATCTTTAATCATTAGAGCTGTGAAAGTGTTATAATATTTTCCCTTTGATAGATGTATGTGTGTGTGTGTGTGTGTGTGTATATATATATATATATATATATATATATATATATTTTTTTTTTTTTTTTTTTTTTAGTTCAAATCAGAAATGTGTCAGTGTACAGCACATCCTCATGAAGTTTGCCTTGCCATTCTGTTTCCAGGGGTTCCATCTTTGTCAAGACCCCACACCACAAGCTGTATCTTTATTACCTTAGGAGGTTATGAGTGCTGTCCACTGATTTACCAATGCAGAATGACGTCCGTGTGAAGCTTAACCCATATGACAATGATTCCAGATGTATTCCACCCTCATTTATTACCACACTGTCCTTGACTCCCCTGGCATCTCATGTTTTGTAATGAAAGTGATGTTGATAGGATGGCCATGTAGTTAGGGAGACTCGTGGCTCTCCGTCCATAGTGGGGGGTTTTATATCAAAACGGCTATAAGGGAGCTGCATAATGAGGTGAGAGCTGGGAGTCTTGTATGGGGGGTCAAGCCGAAAAGAGGGGACTACCTCCCTTTGATGTCCTTGTTATGGGGACGGTGCATGCGGACCCGCATTTATCTCTGTCGAAGTAATGGATACTCTGATCTCTATTTCCACATGGTAGAAGGACAGGAAGGCCTCCACTGAACCCAATAAATTTGAGAGGAGATTGGAAAAACGGGGGATGGAGACCACAGTTCCACAGCTTAAGTGACCAAATAAAAAAAAAGGAAGATGGCAGAGTAGAAGTAGGAGAGGAAAAGGGAGAGACAGAGGAAGAATAGAAAGGTCTTGACGAGGAGGGGCAAGTGTAGACCCCTGGTGATACAGTGAGGCTTGTTCAGGGTCAACCACCTATCCCAAGGACTGCTCGGCCTTTCAGAAGCACAGTATTCTGGGATAGGTGACAGTCTGTCACAGCTATAATGTTGATGAAAACCCAAATTTATGTGGTTACCATATACATGTTGGAGAGAATGATTCAAAATTTTTGATAGGAAAGGTCACAGGTTTATTCCTGAACGATGCAGCAGCTCTCTAACACACCCCTTTGTTAGGGAAATAATATCAGGTTTCACATTGAAAATGTGATAATATATGGTTGTGGGTCTCATATTTAATTTGAATATCAAATCTTACCAGTGGTAAGACAGATGTGTTTTTGTTGAAATGGACTGTAGTTTGTTTTCCCACTTCAAGTGTGAATACTGTAGGTCCACTCAAGTACATATACGAGGTCTCTTAGAAAAGTATCGGACCTTTTTATTTTTTTCAAAAACCTGATGGATTTGAATCATGTGTGCTTGCATGAGCAAACCTTGAACCTTCATGCGCATGCGTGAACTTTTCCACGCATGTCGATTGCGTCATTTTCTGCTAAGCAGCCTTTGTGTGGGACGTGCGCTCAGCGTTTTTTCATTCCAAGGAAAAAGACGGAACGACTGGAGCAGCACCGCATCAAATTTTGCCAGAAACTGGGCGACAGCCAGGTGGAAACCATTTGGATGATTCAAACGGCTTTCGGTGACTTTTCAGTCGTGTGACTATCCAAGAAATTGTGGAAGAGGTGGGCATGTCACAGCATGTCCTGTGAGACTTCCAACACGGAGGCACTTCTGCTCCGCCATCAGAAGCTTCAGGAAAGAATTTCGCCGCCACTCTTTTCATGGCAAAATCTTCTTTCACAGTGGAATGTACCGAAAAAGTGCTGATGTCCACCTCTTCTGTAATTTCTCGGATAGTCACACGACGGCCCCGCATCACCACAGTGTTCACTTTGGAAATGATCTGGTCATTTCAGCATCTTGATGGCCGACCGGAGCACGGCTCGCTCTCCACCGTTGTGCGGACGTGTTTAAACCGGTTGTACCACTCCTTAATCTGTGTGATGCCCAGAGGATAGTCACGAAAGCCGTCTGAATCATCCGAATGGTTTCCACCTGGCTGTCACCCTGTTTCTGGCAAAATTTGATGCGGCGCTTCTCCAGTCGTTCCGTCTTTTTCCTTGGAATGAAAAACGCTGAGCGCACGACACACATCTCATACAAAGGCTGCTTAAGAGGAAATGACGCAATCGACAGGCGTGAAAAAGTTCATGCATGCGCACGAAGGTTCAAGGTTTGCTCATGCAAGCACACGTGATTCAAATCCATCAGGTTTTTGAAAAAAATAAAAAGGTCCTATACTTTCCTAACCTACCTCGTAGACTCACACATCTACAGCCAATTTAGAGTCACCACCTTTGTAGGAGCAGTGAAGCCAAAATTCAAGCACGGCACAACCCTCAGAAACGGAAACGATAAAGACTGTTAATAAGGGCGGAATATTTTGACTTGAGTTTTACATACCGTATTCGCACATCGGAGTGCCCAGGACATTCCACATGAAATTCTGCCTGAAGAGGGTATGGACCGATGGACGAACACAGCCAACATAAATAATGTCTGATTTCACTGCAAATAACTCACTCGTTTGTGTCCGTTTTTGTCCTTTTCTCATTCATTAGATGTGTTCCTTGTCAGCTGATGTCTGGCGAGTCCGTCAGAAAGTTCCAGTACATGCTAAAAACTTTGGGCAGACATCAGACAGAGAACTTTCCAGATGGTTCTTTTTGTTCTGTCCTTGTTGCCAGTGGACGCCCAGTTGACAATAAGCTGCTTTCTCATCTTGGCGGCCGAAAACCTGTCACAGCAGAATTCAGTCTTAACCCTCATAAAGTTAGCCATTGTCCTGCAGCACTTCTTGTTTTCTTGCAGAAAAGTCTTTCAGAATAAAAGTGCATTTCAATATAAACTTCGATTCCTCTACCAGCGCACACTGATGACGTTGTCACAGGTAACATGCATAAGAGCTGAGGTAAAAACTTTTTTTGTTTGTTTCTTTTTGCGATGTGTTAGAGTAGCAGCTGGTCTGCTCTGTGTCAGCCTGATCCCGTCAGATCTCAGAAGCTAAGCAGAGCAGGATCTGGTTAGTACTTGGATGGGAGACCTCTTTAGAACACTGGCCGCTGTGTGTGTTTCTCCAGGTAAACCTGGAGTTGCGTCAGGAAGAGCATCCGGCCTAAAACTTGTGCCAGTTACCAATGCGGCTCTGGCTGTGTCCGCTGTGGCGACCCCAAACAAAAACTGGGAGCAGTCGAATGACCAACAACAACTACGATGTGTTAGGGTCATGAAACTAATTTAGGTTGGCCGTTTAATCAACTTTCTTGAAAAAAATGGAGTGGGCTGACGCTCGGCCCTGGGCACTCCAACATGTGGATATGTTATATATAATCTTGGTATGACATATTTAATGGCCTCACAGACCACCTCTGTCCAAACTGCTGTCTGCGCTTTTGTCTCTTTTGAGGTAGAATTAATTAATTAATTATTCAAATGGTGCCATGTTTAAAGTTGTCAGAAACTTCTAAAATGATCTGTAGTGCCCTCTGGTGGACGTTTGTCTTAACATTTGTGGTAATGTAATGAAAGTACGGAAGTATGTCGGCAGTGACGGTCACACATTTCAATTGAACTGATAGATTTATGTAGATGAATGGAGCATAAATGAACCTTTAATTTACTTACCTCAAGACTGTAGACGTGAACCTCATAAACAGTTACATGCATTCAGAAAAACAGCGGTGTACATCGTCTGTGCTAAAACCTCATTTGGATCCAGTGTGAGTAAATAAAACAAACCTCATGTGTTTCCTTCACACCTGTTTGTTGTTTACTGACAATTTCAGTTGAATTTTGTGGAAATTCCAGTTTGACAGACAGTTGGCTGACCCATATGACAGCTTGCACAGTGACACACTTTCACATTATTTGTCACTCTGAGAAACAGTCAGGTTCTACACACACACACACACACACACACACACACACACACACACACACACACACACACACACACACACACAGACATGCACACACTTGTGCATCTTTAGGACAATTAGATCTGCAACTAATTATTGTTTCATTATCCATTAATCTGTTGATGATTTTCTACGGTTCTTTGTCTGTAAATGTCACAAACCTCATCCCTTGGCAGAGTCCGACTTGGTTTTTTTAGACCAGCAAATCCTGTTTTTCGCCCCTCCTGCTTGGAACGGAATGTTTGGTATTTTTCTTTGTTACCCGATTAATTGATTTTCAAAATAATTCACAATTTTTTTTTTTTCTGTCCGGCTAAACTCTTAATGCCAATTTCACTTTACATAAACTTAAAAAAGGAAATCACTTCACACCTCTCTTGGCGGCAGGTGCGTAAGAGAGGGCAGATAAGCTGCTAAACATAAAGACAAGAACGATGGCCACTGGCCGAAACGTTGCTTGATTAAATTTATCCTGGTGTTGCAAGTGAGGCAGTGTGCGAGAACTTTACATAAACTTACAACCAAGTAATAACAGTTAGACGTAGTTTGAATGTATTCATTCCTTTTATTAATTGAATATTAGTAATTAATGACTGGTTTTTATTTTGTTCTTCCCAGCAATTACCAGAGCAAACATGGGATTGATGGAGTCATTCGTTTAATGAATGGGTCTGAAAAATGAAAAATGTCCGCATCTTTGTTTAAAAAAAAAAAAACTACTGTGCATATTCCCATCTCAAATTTTGGGTTGTGGTAGATCCAGGTGAGGACCAGTGAGCCCCCTCTTTTGGGCCATGTTGGTACCTTTTAACATGAACTATAACATAAAAACAAAGGCATACTGGCCCATCAAGTTGCATGTGAAGCCTTGTTGCCAGTGGCAGGCTCTTGGTCCACTAAGACCAGTGTTGCTTGTATTACATTGTGTACAAATAGTATGTCCTCTTCTTCATGTCCAGCAGGCTACAGATGGAGGAGCTATGGTGCCCTCACCATAATTATGGTGGGCATTGCCTTTGGCTTTCATCATCTTTACAGAGTAAGTCTCATTTTGCTTGTTACTGATTTTTGTTAACATTTAAAAATCTTAATATCCAAGACTGTCTATATCAGTGTGAGTTTTGATGGGTTTTACCATAGTTGGTTTCTCACTAAAACACCACATTTATTGACCGAAAGACAGTTTTGTCTGTTCTTAAACTAACAGACCTTTTCGGATTATGATAAACCTGAATACACTGTGGGTTTACAACTGATTGGTGGAATCGACAAAGACAACAAACTGCAGATTATAAGCAGTGAATAATGAATGAATTGACCGTGATAATAATACATATTTTCCCATTCAGTTGACTGGTTGTGTATTTTGTATCTTGGTAATACACAAGATAGTTAATTGACGTAAATGCTTTAGTATCTGCATTCTTTTGCAAATTATTTTAAATGTACAAGTTTTCCTAATTTTTGTAGCATGTTAGCTTCATGATTATTTTTTATGCTTAGGATTTTTACATAGTACTTGTCTGTAGGATATAAAACACATTGTAATGTGATGGTCTCTTTTGCAGCCTTTCCATGATATTGCACTTAAATTGGTGCAAATCTGTCAGTCAGCCGTGCGGTATGGTACCAGAATAAAAGATGCCACTACTGTTTAATAACACTTTGGAAATGTAATCAGTGCTGTTCTGCTGTATTTCACAGCATGATGTCAATTGTAGGCTGTCCCCACCTCTGCTCTCACATAAATATATGTATATTTTAAGACATAACTACACAGCAGAAAACTACTTTTTTTTTTGATGTCTTACCATCTAAAAATAATCACCCTGGTTTTTATCGGTCTTGGCAGGCCTTAAATGTGAGTGCATGAGGCCCCTTGTCCCGAGTGACATTAATCCCGCCACTGTTGTAAGTAGTAGTCTGAGTGCCATGTGGAAGCCATTATTCTTGCTGTAGAGGAGGACAGCAGCCCCAGCAGTAGCACTTGGCCGGGATGACAAGTCATTCTCCGCTGCGTGTGCGAGTGTGTGAGAGGAGAGAAAAAAGGAAGTCCATGTCACATACATGTGTTAGTCCACCTTACCTCGTCAGACACACTGGCTTCTCTTTAGATCCGGTTATGTCACTTTATTTCATCCCTTTTCACTCGGCCTCACTGGGCTGCACATGCACGTTTTGTTTACCTGAGTTTTATGTTTCTGTCCCCACAGTATTTTACCAACAGAAAACCATACGGTACCAGTTCATTGTTTGCCAGCCACTGGTAGCCTGGGAGGTGGGATTCCCCGGTGGGACGGCACAGGTTGCTGTCATGTCACTGGAGCGCAGCGTCAGTCGCACCATATGTCCAGGCTTCTGTCCGCACTTTATTTATGTTATGGCGCACCTTCTAAACACCGCCATCCCAGCAACCCACTTATTAATTACCACGTGTTGACACCCATTTTAATCTTTTTCTCTAAAAAGTGTTTATTACTCTCACTGCTTGCCACCTCAGTTGGAGTGAAAACCTGGACTAGAAAGCAGAGCGGGTCATCTCTGTGGGGTAATAAGTAATCCTCTGAGTATTTGTAAGACTAAATGTCACGTGAATGCATTTTTGTAAATTCAGCTCTGAATACACAGTCATACCTGATAGATGCATGTAAAATTTGATTAAGTCCCATTCTTCTATTAATGCAGCCAGTTCCAAACTCAGCAACACTGAAGTCTCCCATATTTTTTTTAAATGGAGAATTTTTTTTTTTGAAACTTTTAAAGGAAAACTCATTAGAAAATACAGCACAGATTTCTGTTAAAGAAATGAAAATGGTATGTTCAAATACATTAATATTTTTCATACTGAGGAAGACCCAGGGCATGTTGGATGGATTATATTTCTCAGATGGCTTGGGAATGACTCGGGATCCCCCGAGAAGAGTTACAGGACTTGGTGGAGGGTAGGGAAGTGCAGAACGAGCTGCATGGTCTGCTGCCTTTGCGACACGGACACGAATAATTGGCAGAAAGTGAAAGATTGACACTGATAGTTACCTAAGCAGCCAAATGTGAGTTGGCCTCAACTAAAAATTGTGATTCTGGACTTACTGGGTTTGGCATCTGAACTCTTCATATATAATGTTAGTATGAAAATGGACATATAATTTAAATTCCATGTCTTTGTTTTATTAATTCTGATTGTATTTGAAAACTAATGCTTTTTAAAGGTATTTGTAAACTTTATTGCAAAATCGAAACTTTGGGAATCACTGTATTAGAGAAAAGGGAGCAATGTGACATTGTTTCTGCTTTTGGCAGGCTAGGATTTAGTCTTTCTCTAGAAGCCCGTTTTTGTTGTCACTAATCCACTTAAAAAACAAATTATGTAAATTGACCTGTTTTTATAAAGTTTCTTTTTATAACTTTTGATCATAGAATTTGGGAATATGGTGAAATTGCTACAACAAAGTTTGACGTAGTGAAGATGTGTTTTAACGAGGGGATGATGCAACACCATTTTTTTTTTATCGACAGTGCATTTCCGATACTGGAACTTTAAGTATCTGCTGATACTTGTCTGCTGGTAATCTCTTACAAAATACATTTCTGAATTTACATTGCTAACCTAACCATCTATCAAAGCCTCACCACGGACCGGGGAATAAATATTCTACTTCCCTAAAGAGAAAAATACATAACCCACAACATTACTCAGATGTGCAATATAAAACTCTGATCAAGTCAGATTAAGTTTTTTGGTTTCCTGTATGGAACCCAGTCATTTTTATACTGATCCAGAATAACCGGGTTGATGCACTACTAGTTTAAACTGATTGTTGGTGAATGACCACTTTAGCTACAGTGGGGTAAAAAGGTATTTAGTCAGTCCCTGATTGTGCAAGTTCCCCTACTTAGAAAGATGAGAGGTCTGTAATTTTCATCATTGGTACACTTCAACTATGAGAGAAAAAAAATGAGTAAAAAAATCCAAGAAATCACATTGTAGGATTTTTAAAGAATTTATTTGTAAATTATGGTGGAAAATAAGTATTTGGTCAACAACAAAAGTTCAACTCAATACTTTGTAACATAATCTTTTTTGGTAATGACTGAGGTCAAACGTTTCCTGTAAGTCTTCACCAGGTTTACACACATTATAGCTGGTATTTTGGTCCATTCCTCCATGCAGATCTCCTCTAGAGCAGTGATGTTTTGGGGCTGTCGCTGGGCAACACGGACTTTCAACTCCCTCAACAAATTTTTGTATGGGGTTGAGGTCTGGAGACTGGCTAGGCTACTCCAGGACCTTGAAATGCTTTTTACAGAGCCACTCCTTCGTTGCCCGAGTGGTGTGTTTGGGATCATTGTCATGCTGGAAGACTCAGCCATGTTGCATCTTCAATGTTCTCATTGTTCTCAATTCAATGTTCTCTCTGATGGAAGGAGGTTTTGGCTTAAAATCTCATGATACATGGCCACGTTCATTCTTTCCTTAACACAGATCAGTCGTCCTGTCCCCTTTGCAGACAAACAGCCCCAAAGCATGATGTTTTCACCCCCATGCTTCACAGTAGGTATGGTGTTCTTGGGATGCAACTCAGCATTCGTCTTCCTCCAAACATGAGTAGTTGAGGTTTTACCAAAAAGTTCTATTTTGGTTTCACCTGACCACATGATATTCTCCCAATCCTCTTCTGGATCATCCATATGCTCGCTGGCAAACTTCAGATGGGCCCATACATGTACTGTCTTAAGCAGGGGGACACGCCTGGCACTGCAGGATTTGAGTCCCTCTCTGCGTAGTGTGTAGCCTTTGTTACTTTAGTCCCAGCTCTCTGCAGGTCATTCATCAGGTCCCTCTGTGTAGTTCTGGGATTTTTGTTCACCGTTCTCATGATCATTTTGGCCCCACGGGATGAGATCTTGCATGGAGCCCCAGATCGAGGGAGATTATCAATGGTCTTGTATGTCTTCCATTTTCTTACAATCGCTCCCACAGTTGATTTATTCACACCACACTGCTTGACTATTGTAGATTCACTCTTCCCAGCCTGGTGCACATCTACAATTTTCTTCCTGGTGTCTTTCGACAACTCTTTAGTCTTGGCCATGGTTGAGTTTGGAGTCTGACTGTTTGAGGCTGTGGACAGGTGTCTTTTATACAGATAACGAGTTCCAACAGATGCCATTAATACAGGTAACAGGTGGAGGACAAAAGAGCTTCTTAAAGAAGAAGTTAGAGGTCTGTGAGAGCCAGAAATCTTGCTTGTTTGTGAGTGACCAAATACTTATTTTCCATCATAATTTACAAATAAATTCTTTAAAAATCCAACAATGTGATTTCCTGGTTTACCTATGTTCTCTCATCTTTCTAAGTAGGAGAACTTGCACAATCAGGGACTGACTAAACACTTTTTTGCCCCACTGTATACTGACTAAAGCAGAAGTGTTGGTTATAATCTGTCATTGCACATTAAATCTTTGTATATCTGTGACTTTTTAAAGTACAGCAGGTCAAAGTTGAAGCAGAAAGTTGGTCAAAGTAGAAGTTAATACCAGCAGTAATTGTTAACTGCACAGTATGTTTGTGGCGCTTTTCCATGTATGGCAGACACTCAGTACTTTACAGTGATGGCTCACATTCTTCTATTTACACGCACCAATGTCCGAGTGCTACCACGCAAAGCACCGAACCGCACACTGGGACACTTCCCCCAATAATCGCAACAATTTATACTTTATTTATTCAGGGCATAAATTCTCCCGAACTTCTTTTTGCTGCAACAGACATACATGCAAACAGCTTTTGTTTAATTTTCTTTCACCCACAACATAATTATGGATAAATGTTACATATGTTTATAAGTTTTATAATCATAACACATGTTTCTTGGGCAGTAGGTGAAAAAGGGTGGACATTTATAAACTTTTGCCTCTGCTCATCCTTTCAGTCACACAGGTTCACTGCTAAATTGTCTTATTTGTGAGTTTTTTTGTTACTTTTGAGTCTGTGTGCTGAATAAATTCATTCATTCCTTAGGTGTTGCTGTGTTTCTGCATTTCCGGATCACGGCAACATTTTACATTTTATTAATAGAAAATTTGCAAAAGTTTGGAAATAAGAGCCTGATGATTACAATTTTTTTCATGTGTTATTTTGCTTGTCGTGTTTCCATTTATGTACCAGAAGCCTGATCACTGTAAGTATACACCTAATTAGACAGCTGACAAAATGAGGCTGGGTACTAATAAACCAGTGCCTTTGACCCTCCACCACCAAGGTAGCTGGGCTTGTCTTTTGCTCATCTCTCTGTCCCTTCCCACTGGAGAGAAATGTAATATTGTGCCGTGCTTTTAATTGCAGAAATACATCCTTCCCCTCATTATGGGCAGCCGTGAGGACAAGAAGCATCTGCAGAGGATGGAGAGCAACATTTCCGCAATGAGTGGCACGCTGACACAGACAGGTGAAGATTAATATCTTCATCACTTTCTCCCTCCTTAACATTTTCCCTCATTTATCTGTCGCCAAAATCGGGGGGCCCCACGCGTTTTTAACAAATGACGCCGCTGTCATTTCGCTTTAATTTGAAATTGCTTGTTTACTGTCAGGCTCGTGCTCAATTAATTACGTTTTGCAGAAAAGCTCTTAACCTCGGAATATTAATAAGGAGTTGGGAAATGACAACTTTTCTTTCACCCCACCCCCCCACCCTAATCTCTCCCTGCTACAACCTCACCCCCTTCCAAACCTCCACCACCATCATCTTCCACCTCTTCTCCGCGGGTAGCATGAAAGTTCATTTTAATTTGGTGTGCAGGACATGCATGCGGCACGGCACCGTGCAGCGTCTGTGCTCAGCACTCGTCCTCGTGTGATTAAGTGCACAGTGACAGGTGCGCTCCCATGTTGGACAGGTGAGGAATCTCAACCTGGCTGTCAGACGTGGGGAAGGGTGGGGGGTGGGCGGGTGTACGAGGGAAGCTTTCCAAGCTCTTCATCAGTATAATTAAAAATCTAGGGAGACATGAGTGAGGGAGGCGGTCTGAGAAAGTTTGATCTTGTTAGCAGTTGTGCTAAAACTAAAGTGAATGGCACAAATGGCCGGTGGAAGAAGGTTAACTGGCACTGAATCCAGTTGTAGGACAGTTGATTGTTGATGTTATTTAGCAAATGTTTTGTACCAAAGTATCCACATAAGTGTGGATAACGCAAAAAAGTCTACAGACTTATTTCCATTGTGGTCCCCAAAGTAAAGATATTGAAAAGTTTGGTGTATAGTAACTGGACTTGTTGGTCTTCAAGATATTTCTCCATTCTGGATGACTGACAATCTTCTTTGACAGACAGAGCAAATACTTAATTGCTGGAATTGAAGCGTCTCGTCATAGACCAGATACGTAGCTCAGTGGGATAAGGATTTGAGCTACCAATATGTAGACCTGGATTTGATTCCTGGTCAAGCTGCCTCTCTGTGGTGTTCATGTGACAGTTCATCTGCATTGTCTCAGTTCACCCAGCTCTAAATGGGTACAAACCTTGGCTAGCAAAGTAAGCAGCATCAGATGTGCCTCCCAGTGGTAGGGGGAGTGTTGTAGGTTCTCATTTGCATCACGTTGTGGAATATGGGGATAAAGACGGGCACGAACAGGCCTTAGGGTGTTTGTTGTGCTTACATTTTCTTCTTCATCTATAAATTAAGTGTACGAATAAAGATGATGCTGTTCTTCAATTAAAAAAAATTCTCTCCACACTGGCAATACTGTAGATCTCGGACAGCAGAGCTAGTCCATTGTCTAGGTAATAATTCATAAACAATAAATGTGGTCATATTGTTGTTCATCAAATTCAAAGAACATATGACTACTATCCCTATTGCTTCTGGGGATTTTTTTTTTTTTTTTTTTTTCTTTTTTTGAATGCATCAAATCAATTGAAGAAGCATCAATGTTTTGCCTATGTAATATTCCATCAACCTGTCTGCAATCTGTTGGATGGATAATGGTTGCTGGATAAATTACCAGAAATTCTGAACAGTTGTATTTGAACTCATATATAGTTTGTTGCATCATGTGCTTGTTACACTGCTCCGCCTAGCTAACAAACCAACAACTGCAAGGAGAAACATTTTTGGGACAAAAAATACAGTGGAATAGGAAAGTAAAGCTAGAATTATACAATCGATAGATAGCACATATGGCTTGGGATGGTGCCAAAACTTTTTGTCTGTATTGCAAGTTTGCAATAGCTAAGACATCAAAAGACATCATGAGCTGTGTTTAATGGAGCTTTGATATGTCACCAACGGTTGATCCCCCACCCCCCGGGGTTGAAATATTGCATAGTTTTTGAATTAGATTTTTAAAGGCTACACTAGAGCATGTGTTGCTTGTTTCTACTTTTCATTTTTTTCAAATACTTACAATTTTGTTATGGCCCAGTCACGCGGTACTTAACGAAGGGCAACGAGGCCCAAACGAAACAAGAAATTTGGACTTTCGTTGACATCATTTAACCTTCACCCAGCTTCGTTCCTGCAGCTGGCACTTCGTCAGGATTTTTAAACTGTCGAAAAATCTGAACGAAGAGCGACGAAAACCTCAATTCATCTGTATTTTGTTTTGCTTTCGTTCTTGACTTTTTTGTTTGTTTGCTTACTTTTTGTAACGTTAGAGTTTAGTTTGACTTCGTTCGACTAGCTGAATGTTTTCACACAGTACAGAAGCTGTTTCTGAGCGCTGCTGCTGCCGCTGCATTCATGTAATGTTGGAAATTACAGGTCAAACAGCCTCTTTGTTTTGATTTTTTTTTTTTTTTTTTTTTTGTCTGGGTGGGGGGTCAGCTTCACTGAGCTCAGACACCTTATATAGGCCAGAATTTATCTTTTCTGTGGATACAATTAATTATTTTTGCCACAAGCAACTGCTGAATTTGAAACAACAAAAAAGTTATATAATTTCTGATGGTACTGGAATGCAGCGGCAGCAGCAGCTCTTGCCTGTGCTTATTATTTTTTATTAAATATAACAATATGAGTGTAGGAATGACAATCCAGCCCTTATGTACATATGGCAACAGGTAGATGATTGAGATGATTGTATAAAGAGCTGTTCTGGAAGGCAGAATTCACGTTGTGGATCAGTGGCAGCTTGTGGAATAACTGTACATGGGGAGTCAATGTGCGGCGTTCACACGGACTGATCAGTTTACTGCTCTGATATATTCAGTCATCTTTACACTTATATTTATTCCCCCTTTTGACAGTTTTCTGTTATCAATCAATATATATGGCTTAGTAACGTAATACAGTGATAGAGCAGTGACCATGGCACACCAGAGGGTTTTTTTTTTTAATTGGAGCAAGACGGAGCACACAGCATGTCGTCAGACAGTGAAGATTCTGATGATGAGGACATTATCCCTCTTTTGTTCTGGACGTTGAACCAGACCAGGTGGTCCACCGATGCATGCACAGATCTCCTGTTAAGAAACAAACAGATGAACAAGGGGTGTAACTTTACATCTAATTCCTTTATTGCCAATGTTACTGTGTGTTTTGTGAAAAATGATTAGGAACCCCAGGCCAAACTGACTCAAACAAGCATCCTTTGTGTCACCCTCCATTCATCTCCATTAGCACGCGTTATGTATATTCAGCTGCTTTTAATGACTTATATTCCATATATGACAATCTGACTGTTTGTATAAAGTCACACTCGTGCTGTTGTTTTCTGGCTTTGTTTGTGCGTGTAAGTGGAAGTCAGCAGTTGCAGGACCTGCAGCGCAAGGAGTGGTTCCCGGAATCTGGTTAACAAATATCTGCTCGTTTATGGTCATTTTCTCCCAACTATGCAAACACGTTTCCTCTGGCTTACTTCGCTTTCCATTCTTGTTCAGCTTATCACTTTTGGCGATTTGCCAGCGGACACGCCCTGTTTTGTTTGTTGACAGAGACAGGACTTTACAATAAAGATGCAGAGGGGAGGTGGAAAATCACGCGTCTTCGCTTCAGCCAGTACAGGGACTAACTTGCTTTGAGTGCAGTAGCCAATCTGCTATTGTAGTTAATGACTGTTGTAGTTAACAGTTGGAGAGAGGGGTTGCAATTACACTGAGAGTTTTCTCCACCTGCTTTCCCTTTGTCTTCCTCCCTCTCCTCACTGCACTGAGTAATAGCAACTGACTGCCTCGCCGCTGCCAATTGCTTGAACCCGCTTTTGTTAAAGTTCATGTATTTCTCTAGTGCCGGGCGCAATGAGGTGATGTATCCTTTTGAATGGGGACCACATTAGTCTCTCTCGCCAGCCCGAGCTCGAGAGTAGGGGCCTTGACTCCCATTATGATTTGCCTACAACTTCACACAGACAATTAATGAATGGATCTTGGAACTACTTCAGCACACACAGGCTGTAATGGAATTGTGCGGCTGTTTGGGCACTCTTTGTCGGCGGGAGCCATATTGGTGACCAGCTGGCCATTACAGAGAGAGACAGGCGTGGACATATGTAGTGTACATTATATTGAGGTATTTGCTGAATAATTTACTGAATACACAATGCGCGCCCTCCTCACAGCAGCTGCAAGCCTCCCTCGCACATCATCCCGTCTCACATTTGCTCTCGCAGACGCGCACGGCTAATTCATGCCCGGCCAAAGTCGTTGACTTCATTTTTCTTGGCTTCACATCTAGGAACAAGTTATGCATTTTTGTCAAGTATCTGAGCAAGACAAAGTAATAAACTTTGTGGCCAGGCATGAAAAGAGTTGTCAAGAACAGTTGGGCTAAACCGACTGAAAAAGATGTGTGAGTGGTTAAATCAGGAGGCACAGCAGCGCTGGCTGCCAGCCTGACCCACACATCTGGATAAGCCATTTTGCGGCGAGACTAATCTAGACTAACAGGCCAGCGCTTAGTTTAGTGTGCAAACCCTGTCATCGTAACAGCTTCTTAAGCAGGAATGGCCAAGAGATTTTCGTTTTATTGCCACTATCACAGCCGGAGTGAGAAACTCAAACTGTTTGCACAGTGGATTTAAACCCCACCAGCAGTCCTGCTCAAACTGGTGTTCTGTGCGCTTAAAAAGATCAAATGTGCCGGCACCACACCCGTATTGATACAACTCCACCCATTTAAACACAGGTGTTGTGACAAGAAATTACCTTCTTTGAAAGATCAAATATTTTGTCTGTGCTGGTGTTTTTCTTTCAAAAGAAAGACAGCCGTCAAGCTCGGCTCTTTTGTTTTGTCCCGGCTGAACTAATGTGAGACGAGGCTTCTTTAACATCCCATCCAGCCGGCTGCAGCACAAGCTTTTAACCATTGGCCTGACAACCTCAGCACTGGACCGCCACAATATCTGTTGATGTTAATCCTATTAGGCTTGATTTAACACTTTACACGCCCATGATTTATATGAATGTTTATTGGTTTTCTGTAATATAATCAGCTCGGGGAAACTTAATGCATTGTTTGGTAATACACGCGTCACTAGAAGCAGGGGGCAACAAACTGTGCCTGGTGTTATTTGAAATCATACACCCTCGTCCAACACCAACACTTGAACTAATTCAATCTTCAAAGTCAATGGAAAAGGAACAATATTTATTAGGATTATGGGGGACATTTTGTCTGGCAGCCTCCTCCCAAATGAGAACCTTGTTTTTTCCTTTGTTGATCGTTTGAGGATTTAAGATGCATTAGAAGGCAGTGTCTGGGTGGATAATGGAAGGTTAGAGACTGTTATTTGATTTAAGTTCAGACACTAGAGATTAATATCTCCATCCTATGTGCCTCCCCTTCCAACCCGTTACCCCCAGCACCAGTGACCCAAAAGATGCGACTAAACGTGCTGGTATTAGCTTTGATTTTATTTCTGAGACATCCACTTTGATCGCTGACACAAGCCCTCTCATCAGTTCATACCCTGACTTGAAAGAAATGTTTTGGTTTTTTTTTATTTGACAAAAGATGTTTTGTGGCACTTAAAAAAATCTAATTTTTAAATAAATTTACCATCTTATTTGTGTTTTCTCACACAGTCAGCCAGCTACAACAGACCCTGGCATCACTCCAGGAGCTCCTAATCCAGCAGCAGGAGAAGATCCAGGAGCTCACTCAGGAACTGGCTGCAGCACAGGTAGCTACCACTGCTTCAGCAACTCAACAACTTTCATTTTTGCTAAAAAAGTTGGCTTTCAGTTAATGTTTTTTTTTACAGTTTGCCTGCTTATGATTTAGAGAAAATAAAATTTTCTTCAGGTTGTGCACCTACCCCCCCCCCCCTTTTTTTTTTTTTTTTATAATGAATTGAACTTCACATCATGTGAGGTTTTTGTTGGGAGCTGCTGATGTAATTTAGGTAGTAGATAGCTCAGTAGGATACAGAGTTGGGCTCCCAATACACAGTTGGGTTCCCAAGGACACAGACGCTACCTGTCTGTGTCCTTGGTCAAGTCTTCTGTATTGTTCCAGTACACCCAGCTATAAACAGGTACCAGCCTTGGCTGAGGAAATAAAACCATGTGAATTGGCTTTTGCACATGATCTAAATGCTGACCCAGCAAATACAGAAGTATGATGTCATGGTCTCCTAGCTAGCCGGATTCAAGTATTTGTGTTCAGACCTTTGCAAATCTGACTTAAATCCGGATAGCCCGTTGAGATTCAGAAAAAAACCTATCCGGCTTAAGGCAAATTCAGCCTGAATCTGACTTGAGCCAGTTTGCCAACCCCCATCTGAACAAGGTCTAATTTGTGTCAGACTGGCATACCTTCAGGAGGGGTCGTAGCCCTTAATCTGCTTCAAACTATGGAATCCTGGGAAAAACACCAACACCAATGGGCCTCAGCACTGGCGATTGAGAATTGGTTTAAGCTGTGAACCAGTTCCAAGTATTTCAATCCATTGGAATCATAGGCATCAGATATGCACCACTCTACATTTAATCATTAGTGATCGATCTCTGCTCCCCTCCACAGCATGTCTTTTTCCTGGTTCTCTCCCTCAGCCCCAACCAGTCCCAGCAGAAGACTGCCCCTCCCTGAGCCTGGTTCTGCTGGAGGTTTCTTCCTGTTAAAAGGGAGTTTTTCCTTCCCACTGTAGCCAAGTGCTTGCTCACAGGGGGTCGTTTTGACCGTTGGGGTTTTACATAATTATTGTATGGCCTTGCCTTACAATATAAAGCGCCTTGGGGCAACTGTTTGTTGTGATTTGGCGCTATATAAAAAAATTGATTGAAAATTGATTGATTGATTGATATTATCAATTCCTCTTCAATGCTGGCATGTTATTCTGACACTTGTGTGTTGCCAAAACATAAGTGTCATGGTGTCAGGTCTGGTATCACGACATCAAACTCTGCATCTAGCAACAATGGGATCATCCATATTGATGATGAAAATGTGGCCATTTTTCAACAGAAAATTGTCATAAAGAATCTGTAAGGGAATCTATAAAGAATCTATATCCACTAAGCTACCTGCTCAGTGGTTAAGGAGATAACATCTCCTCGATATCCATAAAATCTTCCATCCCTAATCAGAGCCTGTATAGAATTTAGTTCTTCTTCGAGGTAACTCAGGCAGTTGCAAATTGTCCATTGGTCCCTGTCCATCAACAACAGTTGAAATAATTAAGTCTTCAGCCAGTGATATAAGGATGTGTTCGGTACTGTCAAACATACGGTTACTTAGGGAAAATAAGACACACTTCTTGCATTGTAAGGAAATGCCAGCGGTGATATTTTAGCCACATACTCAACTTTTCTGGGCATGATCTAGCACACAAGAGCCATGATATTGACAACCTCAGCGGCTGGAAATGGTCAAGGGCATGCTCGTATATACCCTAACTGTCACAGAGAGATGTCCACTTTTGGAAGTTGGAGATGGGCCAGTTGTCTGCCTTGGTGGTCGTCATCCAGGACCCATGGCAGTTCCATAGTCGGGTGGATGCAGTGATGTGCCACACTTGTATGTGCTGGGCCTGACCTGACAAACCCAGTCTTAAATAAGTACATTTGAGTTTGATTTGAAAATTTAATTAAACTGGTGGGTTTCTTAATGGCTCTCTGATCCTGGAGTCAGTTGTTGTCTGGATGGCCACTATCGAACTGCTGCACAGACACTCAGTGACTATAGACACGAGACTTACTCTCCTTTGCAGAGCTAGTGTTCCTCTGCTTATCTCCTTCAGAGCATGCAAATGTTCCACAGAGTACAAACCTGGATATTGAGCGTGTCCTACAGAGCCAGCAGGAGTCCTGCTATGATTGTCCATTATATATGTAAGAAAAGTACAAAATGAGCTGTTTAAATTATAAAATTTGCTTATTGCAGGAAAATTTCTACATTTACTGTCATTCACTTCTGGAGCAGTGGTGACATTTAACTTGAAATCTCAACCACCTGAACTGAAAAAGAAAGTCAAAAGCTGATATTTTATAATATAACACCTTTCATCATGTCAGTTAATGATATGGAATCATCTGAAAGAGGCGGGCAATTGTAGATTAACTACAGAACCACAAAACTGAGCAGAGACAATGTCACAGAGATGGCCGTCAATAAATCATCAGTTTGAATATTCCTGAAGTTATATACTGTAGCTCTAAGGTCTGATGATGTGATTGATGGTTTTGAAATAAGCTCGACAGGCAGTAACTTTGGAATTGCACATGAGCTCAGTAAATATAAAGTTACAGGGTTGAATCTGTGGATTGATGAGGACAGAAAAAAGGTTTCTCGAGGCCTCTGTACTAAAATCTCTTGCAATACAGTGAGTCATAACTACCCAAGATGGATAGCCTTATTAGACTGTATATCATCGGAACACAAGCTACAAAAAAGTATGGTGCATCTCATCACAGGACTATAATCTTTAACCATATTGTCATTCCGCTTTGCCTTGATTTTTATAGGCTTGTGCCGTAATCTACTCAGAATTACAACTGTTTAGGTGAATTGGACTGAGTGATTGTTTTAAGAACTCGTGTGCAAGGATGAAATGTTGCTTGCTTTTTATAACTCCACTCATGAATTGCTTTATGATCTTTGTGCTCTAAAAAGTGTCTTGGAAGAGGCAATCTTAGACAATGTTTTATGTCCACAGCTTGTTAAGCACATGGGTGTTTGACTGTAGCATCTGGATATCAAAGGAAAACATATGTGGGCACATCTGCTTCTGCATAAACAAAAGAAAAATACGAATCTCTTCCTTGGATGAGGTTCATCAAACACTGATGACTCGGTTCATTTTGTTGGATATGAAAGTCTCTTTTTCTTCACCTCCCCTCCACACCCCATTTCATTTTGCATGATGGGCAACATCACTTTTGTCCGTACCATGCTTCTCCCAAGATTGTCTTGTTGGCTTGGGGGTCTGGCCCGTGACAGACAACCCCATGTCTACCTACCGTTGCTGTGTGTGTCATGGTGACAGTTGCTGTGGTGCTCCAGCTTCCATTCCTGTCATTATGAGGTTCTAACTTCGGGATCCTTGAGTGTACTGTCTGTGATCTTGATCTGCACTCTGACTTTGATGAGTGATATCATAATGAGGGAGAATTTTTACTCTGAGCTTCACTTGATGATTGCCCTCCTGTGATTAAGGATATTTCGTCATGACCACTTGCAGCGACAGGTTGGATTGCGAGGACTGGATTTGCCTCCATTGATCTGTTAGTCATGGCTCATTGGTCCTTAACTTTGCAAAAAGTCCTGAGCAAAAAACAACAACAAAAAAAAACTTGTCAGGACCTTAATTATGATGTTATGGTGAAGGTGATTGGTCACATTGTTGTGCATAGTTGAAGAACTATGGGGTCTACAGAAAAACAATTCCAGTAAAACAGTCTGATCTTGAAAGATCCAATTGAAGCCCACAGAGCGCCGTCTGCTCCTTGTCCTTGAATTAATTTGGCTAGACTTCAAGATCAGACTGTCTTATTGGAATTTTTATATGATCTGGATGGAGGACTTGCAAACATGGATGCGGCTGTTGTTTTTGGTAAGAACCACAGATTTGCTGTTTCTTCTCTGAGCGCAGACGAGGCATTTGTTTGAGGAATCTCCAAGTAGGTGAACCTTGGCCTGTCTACAGAGTGAATTGAAGGACTGTGTTCTTCCAAACCTTCACTTTCTCTCATTGCAGTCATGGAAAGTGATGGCACAGTCCTGACAGCTGACTTTGCTGTTCTGTCCCGTTGGCCCGTCTACTTTGAGCAGTTGTATAAGGTGGACTCTCTTGCCAAGCTGTTGTACATCTCCAGTTCCAGGGTTTTGGTGGTTGATCCACTCATCAGTGAGGCTTGCAAAAGATGCAGAAATCTGCGGGATCAGTGCTGAACTCCAACAGGCAGGTGGAGGTGCTGTTCTCTTGGCATGGCGAGCTGTATTTGCTGTCATACACAGGTACTGTGAGTGCTGTATGTTGTTGGGACAGAGTCTCAGACATCTTCCCACTGAATTCTGTCCTTCATCAGGGACGTGCTCTGGCTCCTGTTATTTTTCAGTTTTAAAGTGTACTTTCTGAAAATTGCAGGCCTGGCTGGTCCGAGTTTCGGTCTGGTTTGGGGCTGTATAGTGGTAGGGAAACCGTGCAATGATCTCATCCCACACAGGACTTGTGGCAGGGTTTGTACCAGCCAGGCAGTAGACCTGCTGAGAAAGTGTCTACTCCATTTGGTGCGAGTGCCATGTTGGACGACAGTAGTGTTTCAAAAAAAGTAGCAATATTCACTTCAGAACATCAATTAAAGGACTCATAAACTCTACTTTATAGTAATAGTGCTGGTCTTGAATTCTCCCTGTGAATCGGCACAAGGCCCTCTGTTGTCTTGTTCCATGGGTGAACTAGTGAAATTGTTCCTCAGGTCCAGGACGTATGATGAGAAAAACATGTTTGAGCTGGTGAGCTACTTATCATCCGCTGTTTGTGGGTTTCGGGGTTTGCCTCACCGCACCACTCAAAGTGCACCACACTTGGCAATTATACCTCTCAACACAGAAATTTGCCCCTAACCTAAAACACATGGCGACGTCTGTTTCTTCAGATGCTAAGTAAACATTTCTCGTACTTTAGAAACCACTCGGTTGTGGTTTGCGTATGGTGTCCCTAAACTGGCGACCTCATTACCGCACTGACTCATATCCACACGCAGCCACGCTGATGCTGCACATTTCCAGACTCCGGGCTGGTGACACTTCTTTTGTTTTTCTGTGTTTTATTCAGTTATTGTGACTCTTTAGGAGTGCTCTCATGTTAGCGTAATCTGTCACCGGTTGTTAAATGCCTGACTCGAGGATAGATTTGCCTCAGGATGATTCGTCCCTGATGTTACACAGCCAGTCTGTTTCTGCCCCATTATCATTACAAATTTGCCTTTTAACTGTGTTTGCCCTGCTGTCTCAGCTCACTGATCATTCTCTTTATTAGTTGAAGCTACATCGAAGATTAGAAACCGCCTCCTTGCTCGTGCGAGATGAACTGCCAGTGGGAAAGTGCATAAATAGAGTGAAATCAATTGCGCTGTACTAGCATTTCCACTCAAAAACACTTCTCTGGGGACTTCCTTTTGAAACTAATTCCATCATAAATATACATGTGTTCCACAAAAACACACAGTCTGCCGGCGGAGTAACTGTGAATTAATTTGCCTTCAGACACTCTTAAACAAGGCTTGTTAAAGATCTTATCTTGCTACTAATGGTCCACAGGCATTTATCTTCATTTAGCCAGATGCGTTGTTGTTCCTGGGCGTTGTTACAGTTGATGTTTTGTTTTTTTCTTTCTGTGTTTACAATATGCACTATATATAAAATTCCCCCCAATTATTGTTTTTCTTGAAGTGACCAAGCAGTCAGTGCACTTGCTGTAAAAAAAACAAAAGGTTCACAGATTTGCTGTGGTGACGACCCCCCCCACCGTCCCCAAAGGAAACGGGAGAAGCTGAAATATTTTACTCTTATTGTATTTCTTGAAGCATTTAATCTATCTGCAGAAAAAGAACGACTCCTGTTGCATGCAGGCTTTTAGACAAGTTACAAGTTCCAACAAGTGTCGCTATTTTAGTTGCTAATTAATCATTTTATAGGCGGCACCTGTCACTGAGTTTAACTTCATGGACGATGCTGTGATCTTTGGAAACCATGGAGAAGCTGATTGATGAGTCAGAGTGTTGAGATTGTCCTGAATCAAGATAAAGATTCAGTCTTTCACTCGGGGAGGTGATGGTCTAGTGGTTAAGTGGTGTTTTTGAGACCAGAGGAACCCCTGTCTGACTGGAAAATCACCAAGGGCCGTTGAGCAATGCCCTTAATCCCCAAATTGGTCCCGGTGTCTCGTAAGCGCTTCGCATGACAGCACCCTGACATCGGTGTGTGTGTGTGTGTGTGTGTGTGTGTGTGTGTGTGTGTGTGTGTGTGTGTGTGTAATGTGAGACATCATTGTTAAGCGCTTTGAGCTTCTGATTCAGATGGAAAGTGCTATATCAGTTACGATTCAATAACTTCCTGAACTCGACGATCAGAAGATTTATCTGTGTATGGTGAAAGTGTCAAACTTTTAGAGCAATTCACTTATCTCGGTGGAGGCAGTTGGCCTTTGAAGTCGAGAAACACATGGGAAGAACTTATGGAGACACGAGGTCCCTGCACAGAGGCGTTTGGCAATGCCTATACCTTTGCAGAAGAATAAATGCCCACCTTTTGAGGGACCTGGTGCTTCTTGTGTTACCGTATGGTCGTGAGACCTGGACGCTGACCTCAGGAGACGACTGCATGTATTTGGTAGAATTGTTAGATATCACTGGAATAACATTGTGTCCACTTAGGCATGAGTAGCAGTGTTTATATTGTGAGAAAACATCTACTCTGACATTTTGGCCGTGTGGCGCATTTCTCTGGCTCAGTGTTGAGAACCCGAAAGGCCAAGGGAATGCCTGCACATCACCTGGCTGCCGCAGATACGAGGGGTTATTGAGAAGTTTTGAGCCTGACCCAGAAGTAGGGCATGGTTCTCTATCTTTTGCATTCTGAGAAACCAGCACTTGTCGTAATTAATTGAAAATTGGACTCATTGGGTTAAAAAATGTTGGACTGGTTGCCTGCCTGGATGGTTGCTATCCAGGATCCTGGGTAACTTTCTTAACTTGTATTGATTAGTTTATTTAACAAAGTTTTAAAAACCTCACTTTTGATCCTTATTGAACGTTTCAAATTGCATTTTCCTGTTGCTACTACTGATGCAGCAATAAAAGGGAAAATCAGTCACTACAATTTAATGTAGATTCTACGGTGCCTGAAACTTTTGTACGTATTATTTTAATCCATTTCTATCCTTTCACAGTCTTGGTATGGTTGTGATTCTCCACATCATTAGTATAACCTCCCACAGTTCTTCATATATCAAAATTAGACAAGCACTCGGACAGCACAGACTGTACCTCTGCCTCCGTACTAATGACCAGATACTCTTATTTTCTCCATCAGTCAACAGAGGAGGGTGGTTGGATGTTTTTTTCACCCCTCATCTTTCCCAGACAACAGTGGTATGTGCATGTCTACTAGGGATGTCCCGATCCAATCATGTGATCGGAAATCGGGCCCGATCACGTGGTTTCAGACTTGATCGAAATCGGACGTTGCATCCCGATCAGGAATCCGATATAGATTTTATCCTCATTATTTTGATCAGCGCTATTTCAAGCTCATTATTGCAGATTAATGGGCCTTTCACGCGTCGGAAGCGTCAGAGGTGTCAAGAATCGGTCTAAAAAGCATTATTTTCAATGAGACACGTTGCTTTTTAGAGGCGTTGCGTCAGAAGGTGAGCTAAAGCGACGCTTCTGACGGGAGCGCGCATTGCCACTTGTCGGCAGGCTGACGCAGTCAAAGTTCCACCCAGTTTTTTTTTTTTTTTTAATTGAACAAAAGAAAAAACATAACAAGTTCAACCCAATCCAATAGGGATGTGAATCGTACAACAATTCACGATTCAATTCGATTCCGATTCTTGGGGTGACGATTTGATTCAGAATCGATTATAGTTATATTACTTAAAAATGTTTATGTTTAAGAAAATGCAGCTTTACAAGGTTAATCAAGTGATTCCAGATGTAAATTTACTTATCTGCTTTGCTCGTTCAGAGTTGGCTGGTAGTTTAGTGAAGCAATGGTCAGTAGTCGGCAGATACCGCTGCTCCCCTCTTTTAGCTCCGGGTGATGGCGTAGCATGTGGGCTTGCAGATTTGAAGTGTTTCCGAAGTACTTGACTTTCATTTTGCAGATTTTGCACACTGCACAAGTCACGTCAAGCTCCTTCTTACGCAGCAAATAATAAAATCCAAAATGCGCCCAAACATTTGCCCTCAGCAAAGACAGTGCTGGCTGAATTAGCTCTTCGTCCACCATGCTAACCATGCCACCATGACAAACAGTACACGCAGCGAGTAAGCAAGAAAATGTTTTTTAAAAATGTTTTTAAAAATCAATTTTTGGACGTTTTGGATCGATTCAGAATCGTATTAAATAAGAATCGCGATTCGGACGTGAATCGATTTTTTTCCGACACCTCTACAATCCAACTTTCGACGCTCTGAGCTGTGACGTAGCTTCGCGCTGTCCAATAGGAACGACGTGTTGGGCCAAAACACGGAAGACTAGTGGCAGAAACCACTGATCTGTACAAAACAGATCAGTGCAGAAACCCCTGATCTGCTCATTTATAGAGCAGTTTTCTGAAAAATCCTTGGAAATGTTTTTTGTTGTTGTTTGTTTTGTTGTTGTTCTGATTACTATTTAAAAAAAGTTTAGAACACTTGTAATTAAATTAGCTAAATCAATAAATGGTTCTTTAGAAACCTTTCATCTGTAAATTAAAACCACCTGTTATTTCAGATTAGATAATTTCTTGTTTAACATAAGGAACCTTGGACATGTATTTTTCGACAAATAAAATAACATGGACATTTGTACATTTTTTAAGTCTGGTAGGTTATTACTTGATTGTTCAAGCAACCTCAAGGAGAAGTGCACTGTTTAAGTGATAATGAATAAAATAAGGTGATTAAAATGAAAATATTATATATTTAGCATTTGTTCATTGTTCATTCAGTTTTTAACGTATCGGATCGGGACTCGGTATCAGCAAATACTCAAAATCAGATGACTCGGAATCGGATCGGGGCCAAAAAACCTGATCGGGACATCCGTAATCTCTACACACTTGGAATTATCTTGTGGATATAATTGCCTACATTAGTGTAGAGATGCAATATTTTGATCAGCGGTTATGTTGAATCAAGACCACTGCAGTGTGGCATGTCAGCACTTAAAATCAGGTTACTTTAAACTCCTCGGTCATTGATACCTCTTCACTCAGCTTACACCCAGAGAGCACTGGTACACTTAAGACAATTTTCCTTGATAACGTGTGTGTGTAGACTGACATAATGCATTTTAAAGCTCAAATTCAGCACTGACATTTAATTAGGTTTCTTGAGACGTAATAAGACATATGTCAGAGGTAGTGTTGTGTGACAAGCCTTATGTGAGCTGTTATATGCTGCTGCGCTGCAGATTATGCATATAAAGTATGTTGCCAGCACTTAGCAATTCTATTCTAAATCCTTCTTTTGTAATGCCAGGTGGCATATAGGAGTTCTATCTCAGTTATCACGAGTGTACTTTTTAGCATCGGCTCAAATTTAAAAGTCTTTTAGCTTTGCAATTAATTTTTTTCCACTGTAAAATGAGACAGAGAGCTAAAATCCACCCTTATTATATTGGTGCCTTGGGGAGGCGAGGGATTAAGATGGTTCTAATGAGGTGACTGTTGTAATAAGAGCGTCTTCGCTGGGCCTCCCATGCAGCACCTCTAAAAACACGATTCTTATCAGTGAAGTTTAGGAGCCGATAAGAGCGAAAGACCTCCTTTCCTCTCTCTCTCCCTCCCTCCTTCTTTTAACTGTAAATGAGTTTGATCTCTTTCAGATCTGATTCAGTTAATTTTACTTATGTTTAATTAGAAGTAAGAGGACACTTGGAGAAACGGCTGCGTGCCAGTGTCAGGGTCCCGCGAGCAGTGGCTCCCGGCAGCTGTGTGAATCGACTGTTTCTTCTTTCTGAGCATTTTACTACAAATATCTGAGATAATATGCCCGACTATGTGGTTAATTGTATTGATGGACCATCAAAGAAGTTGGTGCTGCAGTGTTTCACAGGGATACTCCAATGAGTGTCTTTCTGTTTTACTTAATGCATTTTGTTTTGTTCGTGTCTTTCTTTTTGTCATTGCAGTGTTTTCCCTACAGTGTGGTCTGCTTTTATGAACGAGGCTATTGTTCAGGATAAAGTTGTTATCCAAAACACTGAACACTGCCCTAATCTATTCTAGATAGCATGGAAAATTATGTAAAACAGAAATCAAAAAAACATCATAAAACAACAGAATTCACGCTGGCTGCACATTATGAGCAGCAGTAGTCATAAAGATGACTGTAGTGGGATTGTTTGCCCCTTTTTTTTTATTATTACTGCAGAAGGCAGTTGTGAGTTTGATGTGGCGAACAACAGCCTTAATTACACAAGATCATTTGCAACATTTGCATTTGCCATATTTGTTTACTTTGTACTCTTTGTCTTTTCTTTGTAAGACTGTTTCTGTATTATTATATTGCAGACAGTGAGGAAAGGTGAGTTGCTGGGATAAAAAAAAAACAAAAACAGTATAGACTCTGAGCTGTGACAGTGCATGTGAGTGCATTTTGCTCTCTTATTTCTTCTCTAGTCAACCAGTCGCACCCTAGACAACCAAACGGTCACCGAGCTGAAGACTGAGATCGCGTCTTTGAAGGGATTACTGCTCAGCAGGTAACACAGCCATTCAGACCCCTGTCACGTAAAATGTGCAGGTGTGTTTGTGTTGAAGGGTGGAGACTTTTCTGTTTTTCCGACCCGTTTTAGTTCCGGGAGGCTTCAGGATTCAGTTGACATTGTTTGTCATACAGTAAATAACTTCTGTCTGTGTATGTATTTGTTTCTTGTCATTAAAAATGATATGCATTAGAATGCATTACTTATTATGCTGTCATAGTGTATCTTATATTTAAAACAAATAAAAATTAAAAAAATGCCGAGCCTCACCGACCAAAATCAATCAATCAATCAACTTTTTTCTTATATAGCGCCAAATCACAACAAACAGTTGCCCCAAGGCGCTCCACATTGCAAGGCAAGGCCATACAATAATTATGAAAAACCCCAACGGTCAAAACGACCCCCTATGAGCAAGCACCCGGCCACAGTGGGAAGGAAAAAACTCCCCCAAATCCAAATGTATCCATACAGACGAGGTCAAATCTTTACGCTAAGTCTGGTCTTAATTCCCATCTTGAAGATAGGCTTCATCCTTTCATCTGGTATTTGGAAACTGTTCTGTTAAAATGGGCAAACAAAAAGTTTCCAATTATTATTTGCACACCTCTTCTTCCTTGTACTTTCTTCTGATTCATCATTCCATCACGAGTTGTCCTATGTTTAGGTGTCACACTAAGTACCTTCCTGATGTTGTCCCTCACTCCTTCTGCAATAGTATCCTGCTTGCCCAGAATCTCTTCAGGACCACCCCAAACTTGTCTCACCTGCTCTTTGAATTTCACAGAACAGTCCTCCTCCTTCATTTTCCATCATCTGACCCTTAGTTCAACCCTCACCCTCTTCCAGGTCTTCACCTCCAGAGTCATCCTACAGATCACCTAGTGATACTGTCTAATGATGCTCTGTTCTCCCCCACCCTGCAGTCCTCAGTCTCTTTCTGGTTACATATCCTGCATAGGTCATAGTCCATCTTTGTCCACCTTCCTCCATTAACTTGTCACCATCGCCATTTCCATGCTTTTTGCAAAGTCCACCACCATCTGCTGTCTTTGACAGCTACACATCACTTCATCATCACCTCTCTGACTTTACCACCAGTATCCTGATGTGAAACAGTTCCAGTGGTGGTTGTTGGTAACTGGGCCATGCCCTCTAACTATTCCTGGTGGGAATCAAAGCATTCCCAAACCACCTGGTAAATGTAATTCATCCAGTGTGTTCTGGGTCTTCACTGAGTCTTAGTTGGACATGAGGCCTCTCAAGGGAGATGACCTGGGGTCATCCTTACCAGATCCTCAAACCACCTCAGCTGGCTCCTTTCAATTCAAAGAACCAGCAGTTCTACTCCTAGTCCCTCAAGGATATTTGGGTTTCCACCACTTGTATCTGTGACCTTGTTCTTCCAGTCATTACCCAAAGCTCATGGCCATAAGTGAAGACAGGAGCATAAATCGAATGGTAGATTTGTCTTCTTGGTCAGGTCTTTAAAGACCGTGTGTGTGTGTGTGTGGTATGGTATGGTATTCACGAGACCTCAGGCACAGCCCCAATCCGCCTGTCAATCTCGCACTATATCTTACCCCCACTCGTGAACAAGACCCCGAGACACTTGGACTCCTCCACTCTCCCCTGACCCAGAGTGGACAGTCCAACCTTTTCCGGCAAGAGGACAGTCTCCTCAGATTTGGAGGTGATGATCCTCATCCCAGATGCTTCACACTCTTCCTAAAGCCTGTCTGTGTTATTTGTTCCTACTTTTATTTAAGGAAAAAAAACACAAATCTCTTCCGAAATGTTAAAATTTAATAAGCCCTTTGTCACTTGCTTCCTTGAGTCCACCTTGAGTCTTGCAGTGATTCTGACAAAGGCTTCAATCACAAAATGTATCATCTTTGTTAAAGCATGTTCCTTTCCCTTTCAGGTGATTCAAATTATCCGTATTTTACTTTTTTTAAACCGCCAATACGGATCTCATTATAACTCAGCACTGTCTATTTGATCTTAAAGGATGTAACTGCATGTAGCCCGTGTTTACCAGGTGTGATGAACATCTGTCTGTTTGATGGGGGGAGCCATTTTCTCTGCTGTAATTATGAAAATGATGCCGTATGCTTTGTGTGTGTGGCTGCATACCGAAATTTAAGCAAACAGTGAGCGTAGAACATGTTCTCACTCAACCCCTGAGCGAGGAGGATACGCGTTGTTTTGTCCGTGCAGCGTGCGCACTTATGGTTGCTGTTTGGCACATTTTGTGATTCGCCACGAGGTTGTGATCAAGTCGTATTTGCTCTCTTTTGTCAGGAGACAATTCCCTGCCACCCCCTCCGTTCCCAAGATCCCCTCCTGGCAGATTCCTCTCAAGCCACCCTCATCGTCAGCCTCTGTCAATCACACCAACAGCAGCAGCGACATTTCCCCCGTCAGCAACGAGTCCACCAGCTCCTCTCCCGTTAAAGATGTGCACCACAGCCCCCAGGATGCTCTGGGGGGGCCTGACGGCACCCATGTTTTTAACGGAGACACCAGCACGGTGTGCCTCAGTGCAGCCATACCCCTGGACCTGAAAGACCAGGTCCGCATGGACGTACAGAGAGAGGAGGAGGAGAAAGAGGAGGAGGAGGAGGATGACGCCATCTGTGTAGAAGAGGGGGCGGGCCTAAGCATGCAGACAGAGAATCGCAGAGGTGGGGATGGACAGATTAACGAACAGGTGGACAAACTTAGGCGACCTGAGGGTGCCAGTAATGAGAGCGAGGTTGATTAGAGCCTTCGTGAAGCACAGCGCCTCACTCAGGCGGCTCAGTTTCATTGTCTTCCCACATTCACTCTGGTTTTTTTTAATCCATTCACTCTTGTTTCTGTAACATCTTTATCTTGAGTGAGACAGATGTCAGAGCGTGTAGTTGACACACTGCTTTTACCTCTGTTTACAGTGTTTTCCAGAGTATAAGTCGCGCCTGTCCATATAACCTCACCAGCCACTTTATTAGGTACACCTGTTCAATTGCTTGTTAACACAAATAACTAATCAGCCAATTACATGGCATCACCTCCATGCATTTAGGCATCTAGACATGGTAAGAAAGGTGATTTCAGTGACTTTGAACGTGGTGTGGTTAATGGTGCCAGACGGGCTGGTCTGAGTATTTCAGAACCTGGTGATCGACTGGGATTTTTTCACACACAACCATCTCTAGGGTTTTCAGAGAACGGTCCGAAAAAGAAGCGATATCCACTGAGTGGCAGTTGTGTGGCCGAAAATGCCTTGTTGATCTCAGAGGAGAATGGACAGACTGATTAATGGATGACTGTGTGATGCCATCATGCCAATATGGACCAACATCTCTGAGGACTGTTTCCAACACCTTGTTGAATCTATGCCATGAAAAAATTAAGGCAGTTCTGAAGGCAAAAGGGGTCCAACCCGGTGCTAGCAAAGGTGTACCTAATAAAGTGGCCGGTGGGTTTATGCCTTGTGAAGAGGATAAAACAAATATGAGTCAGAGGACCTCCCAAACGATTAAAAAAAATCCCTGTAAGTCATACTGCAGAAAATCCAATACTTTTCATTGTGTAGTAATAACTTAGACTTGACATTCTTGTAATTGTAATAAAGCTCTTATATGTACCAGACGTCTTAATTCACGGTAAAGGTTTCAGTCAGGAGTCTCACATGAGGTTCCAGCAAAACATTAGCAAAGTTTGTCTCCCTGTTGACGGCAGTAGGAGAAGACAAGCTCTTCCAGTGCTGAAGCTTTTAGCCTCTTTTATGTGTCCCTTCACATTGGTGTCAGTTTGTCAATAATTCACCAGGCCAGCAGGGTGGCATTTGGATGAAATAAAAGCTCTGAAATTCGAGATTAGAATGTGATGACGGGCTTTGTTCCATGCCGGTGTCAGAGTGCTCATACGCTCAAAGGCAGGGAAGATAAATGTTTTTTTCCCCCTGCTTGCGTTCTTTCATTCTTTCTTTTTTTTCCTCCTCTTCACTGAGGACTGAATTGTGCATCTTTACCAGCGTGTTCGTGCGTGGCAGGCGAGGAAACCCAGACTGTCTGCTGAGCTGTATCTGTGTCTCCAGCAGGGCAGCTGATTTGGTTTGTGAAGTATGTTAATAATCAAATGATCAACAAATAACAGATGTATTAGTTCATGCAGCTTGAAATGTCAAGGAGGCTAAAAGCGGAAATCTAATACAGGGAGCCCAGTTGCATTATATTATTTTCCGAGACAAACCCTCCGGTCCAAATTATGTAGGGCCTCCTACAGTGAGTAATCTTTACAGAAAACGGCTCCAATATTTTGTAATTAAGCTGCAGTAAGACAGCGAGGGCCACTGCTGATGGAACTTGCAGAAGTTGTATTTTTTTCTTTCTTTCTTTTAACTGTGGAGGTGGATGAGAGAAGTGAAGAAAAAAGTTGCCCCATGATTGAAAAGGAAAGTAATGAATGAATACTTGACTTATTGAATTACTCACTGTGTCCCCAGTTAACAAGGAGGAGTGAGAAGGAGTGATATCAGCTGTCGTGCCGTTTCCACATCTGTCACTTGGCCTTCGTAAAAGAAGACCCAAAATAAAAGGTAGAAGGGCACCAAACCATTTCCTATCAGCAGATTGTGTTTTGTAATGAATTCTATATTTTTGAATGATTGTAAATGAATGTGTGTGTGTGTGTGTGTGTGTGTGTGTGTGTGTGTGTGTGTGTGTGTGTGTGTGTGTGTGTGTGTGTGTGTGTGTGTGTGTGTGTGTGTGTGTGTGTGTGTGTGTATCACTGAGGCCGGTTACAAGAAATACAGACTGTGACTTTTGCTGTTCAGCCTCATTCTTCTCCTCCTTCTTTCTGTAACCTGCTGATTATTGTCTGAAGGTAAACACAGATGTAGTTGTAGTAGTTGTGATAAATGAAGTTTGAAGATTTTATGAACATTGTAATCTCAAACCTGTCAGGGGGATATATATTCAGTGACGAGATTGCAGCACATGTTGTTACTACTGTTAATTTTAGATATCTTTAAGAGAGATACATCCTCAGCTGTGTCTTTATTAGTTAGATTATTTGCAGGATTACTCTCAAATGAACCGAGGGCCCTATCTTGACTGTCTATAGAAAGTAGCACAAGTGCATTTTGGGGTGTGTCCAACTCTCCTTTGCTCTTTGCACAGTGTGTAGTCAAAGTAAGGGGGACAAAGGGGTTGTATTTTAGTCATAACATAAATGAAACCACTGCAATGGGTTGGCATTCTTTCCAGGAGAAAGAAACACTGCATTTTTCCTGTTAGTTTTCAGCTTTTATTTCAGTTTCAACAGCAGCAGCATCATGTCAAGTATGGAGCCCGTGCGCAATGGATTTCTCACTATTGTGTCGTATATGTTCTATTTTGGCCCCAGTTTTTAGTGGTCTGTGGTCTCCTATTGATACATAGAGGACTGTAAGCCATTTTTGGCCTTAGTGCAGCTAAATCTGACTTTAGACATACACTAAATATACTTTATTGTTACCATTGACAGACAACGAGGCAGTGAATGTAATGGCAGGACCTGATTCTAAATCATAACTGAGCAAGCTGTATTTCTATTTGTTTCCTTCCAGTTAATTAACATTAAAGCAAGACGAAATATACACCTGATACCACTGTGGGCCTCTTCATTAGGTTTCGTGTGCAGTTTTTGTTTTTTCTCTGTTTTCAATAAATTGGTCATTAATGTGCTCTTACTTACTCTTAGATTTTTGTGACACTGGTAACTGTTTGATTCCTGATAAAATAATGTACTTTGGTCCTGTAGTACTCACAGTAACATGCAATCTTGACTTCTGTGTCCCAGTGAGACACATTTTCACATGTTTAAATTTAAACCCTGTGCAACTTATATTTAATATGTCACTTTTCCATCATGTGAGAGCTAACAGATCAAGAAACTCCATCTTTTGCAGGAGCTGGACATCAGACAGAACGGGCAAAGGCAGAAACTGTAGCACCTGAGTTTGTTATTTTTGTGAGTAATTTAACTTTTTGTTTCCTGCTTTTTCTAACCAACATGTAATTGGAATAACTATACAGTCAGGATTCAGCCTTCACTCAAAGACATGACAGAAAAGGTACTTTGATCATTTATTTTCTTTTTCTTCTTTTTCAGGTTTCCCCTCGACGTAGTTAATCCGTTAATGACGTGACGTTTATTCCTGTCGCAGAACCTTCACTTTATCTGTTAGTTTCTGTCATGGGAGGAATGTTCCTGCTGCTTTGTCACATGTCTTTGATGAGGGTTTCCTCTTGTACTTTGAATCTTTTGAAGATTATAAGGATGGTCTCCACAGAAGACATCTAAAAACATTCTTCCTTTTAATATATGTTACAACTGCAGCGGTCTGAAACAAGAGTGAGAGAAACAGTTGAAACAACAAAAGGGAGGCAGGTTTTGTTTTTAGATTTTTCAACAATGCAATTTGCTAGCAAAACTGATGGAAAATGACCTGAAGAATAAAATTAAATCCACGTTTCTCCATCCTGTAATGCCAAATATAGCTCACAAAAGTAAACTTATATAAGAATTAATAATGGACATTTTGCTCAGCTTGAATCCTTACCACCGGTGGAGGGGATCATAGGGGTGACCTATGGGTTGGAACCACAGAAAAGTCCACTTTTCTACGCAAATAAAAAGGTTTTCTCCCTGTAGTAATGTTTTTATTTGTTGGACCAAAGAGTATTATCCTCAGCTTTTTTTGTTTGTTTTTCGTGGTCATGCCAAGTTCAAAGAGACTGAGTTTTCCCAGTGGAAACTAGTGTTTGTCAAGGATGTGTTCTGTCTCCTCTGCTGTTCATGTTGCATGGACTGGGTATTTGGTAGACTTCTGGAAACCAACAGCTTAGGTGCATTTTCTGGTGAGGAAAGTCTGTACTGAATTTGACTTTGCAGACAATACTATGATCTTTGCAGAATCAAGGATACCATCATTACAGCACTTGAGAAGCTGAGTGAGGAATCTGAGTGTCTGGGTTTGTGATTTTCCTGGATCAAGACTATTCTCCAGGCTTGGAATGACTTCCTGGACTCGACCATCAAAAATGTATGTGTATGAAGTGAAAGTGTTGAACTCATAGAGACTTTCACTTATCTTGGCAGTGGCCTTCGGTCATGTCTCTGGGTCCTCATCTTTTGAGATTAAAAGACACCTGGGAAGAGCTTATGGAGTCCTGAGGTCATTTGACGGAGGTGTTTGGAGATGTTGATATCTTTGCAGGAGAACAAAGGTCGACGTTTTTAGGGTTCTGGTGCTTCCTTTCTTAGGCTAGTATCTCACAGGGCTGTGACAGCCTGCTAACGGCATTTGTGAGGAAATTTGCACAGTTTGGCATGAGGTTCACAGCTGTTCACCATCTCTTTGCCTCAGTCACAGGGAGGCGCCCACACATCGCTTGTTTTTGATGTCATCTCTGCGACTCAGAACATGCGCAAAATGTGAGACAGCTTCTGAGGGGTTGACACACACTTTCTCTCTTATATGATCTGAGAGGAGCAGTGCTTCTGGAAGTGACTGAACACTCCAGCATCCTCTAACCACTCAGCACCCACTCGATGTGCACACGTGTGAGCAAGTTGAGTGCATCTTGTCTTACAATGGATAACCTGTACAAATCAGATTTATTGTTTATTTATTTATTTATTATTCTGAGGACAGAAGTGGATTTACGTTTAATGCTCCTGGTCAGCATACACCCGCTCTGCAGGCATGCACGCCGCGCTGGACGGACGATGTCAGCACTCTGGCTTCATTCTTTTATTTTTATCAGAGCACTTCCAAAGGATCATGATGTCCATGTGTGCTGTCCTGCCACAGCAGAGCCGTGCCATCAAAAGGAACTAAATTTTATGCGTGGCCTGGCTGTGAACACACAGTCCGGCTGTACAGGCACGCTTTACGAGTCGTGCCCAGCCACAAACCAAACTTTCTCTTTTTATTTATTTATTTTTCTGAGGACCACACTCTAGTACTTCCAGCCGGGGCAGGGAAAGCGGACTTTGCCTGTGTTGAGAATGTGGATGAGGCGATCAGAGTTAGTGTTTTTTTTATTTTCATTGTGTGTGAGGATGTCAGTGGAACTTGAGATACGCAGCTCATTGGACATATTTCTGTAAGTCTGTGAGGAGTTTCTTATGCTTTTCTTCTGTTTATTATTATTATGTAGTGTTTTTTTCACAGCTTCTTTCACATGATAAGTATATCATAGTCCACATCCATCCTGAGCACTTAGTGCACAAACTTGTGGTCACCTCAGCTGTGGCAGTGGTGCTGAACATCCGTGAGCATGCCGCATGGTATTCATGTTCAAATCCTTGCGCCCGCAAAGACCGCACCAATGCCACTCAACTTTCGTGTGTGCACTGCGTGGCATCTCAGTGACTCTTGCGCTGTATGTGTGTGGCTTGCTTGAGATTTGTGGCCACATTTTCACCACCACTGCGGACAGCATTCAGCGGACAGTCAGCTGCCATGTGCGCACATGTTGAGAGGACCAAATCAGTGAGATCCCACATGAGAAAGTTACTGCCTTTTCACGCAATGTTGCGTCTCCTCCTCCTCTCCACCAGTCGTGCATCAGTGAGATGCTAGCCTTACTGTGTGGATGTGAGATGCTTGAATGTCCTTTGTACCCGGTCTCTTTGGAGCATGCTCGAGTAACTCTGGAATGACTTTGTCTCAAACGAATGATTACCTATGGATACTTAGATGGTATAAGGAGCATCAGCTTCAACATTTACACCAGGTGGCGCATTTCTCTGGGCATGATCCAGCACACAGGCGCTTCAGTGTTGAGGACTCCAGTGACTGGAGAAGGCAATGGACATGCCCACATTTCACCTGGCTGCAGCAGAGAACTGGGTGATTCTATGGTAACGGAATTATGACGATGGGAAAATCTGGCCATATTTTAGCTCCCCATTTAAAAATGTGCTCCGATTGTAATTCCGTTACCATAGAATCGCCCAACTGGTCATTTTCAAGAGGTGGAGATGGACCTTGATGGATGTTCTTGCTGTATGGTTGTCACCCAGGACCCAAAGCAGTTCCGTGGTGTTGTGGATGCGACAAAGTGTAACACCAGTGTATGCTCCCAGACTCGACTTATATATATAAATATTGACTATATCACAGCATTAATGTATAAATTACATACTGTCTAATTCTAATATATAATATTCAAAAACAATGTAGTATGAATGCTTTTATAAAATTCTCTAAAGCTCTTTTCTTGGTCATGTTTATTTTTGCTTAGAACAATGTAGCAACAATCATAATCTCACCTTCAGTCATTGGAACACCATCTCAGCGTCCATAGATTTGTTTTAAAAGGTATCATTGGCATCAGATGGTACTTTAAAGTGCAAATGTCAATTTGTCGAGCATGTGACATTTTTTAATACTTACCTTGAAATTTATACACTTTTTGAGTCCTTTGACTTAACAATATGCTTAGAAAGCTGTATAATTTTTATAATTAATCACAGCAGATAAAAGGTTATTTATGCCACAACATGTTCGATTGTTGATTATTAATTAAGCTTCTCAGTACGAACAAATCAAACATTGCCTCAGTTTTCTTATACGGTGTGTTCTTTGGTGTTTCTTGACACAGCTCGCCATGCTGAAGAAGGACAACTTTTTTCTTCATAATTGTATATACTGAATATTGTAATGTAATATTATACATGTGAATTAAAATTTATCAAGGTCCACATGATCAATAGTGTTTCACTTATTGATGAGGTTTATGAACTTCTGTGAGGTTCAATACCCCATCCCTTAGTAATCCATTAACCTGTCCCTGGAGTTCAGGTCCACCTGAGATTTATGGGGACCAACTGTAATAAATCCACATGTACATCAGTTAGTGTCTTGTGGGATTTGCAGTGAATTCCTCTTCAGAACGCACGTCTGTCTTTTCTTCACGTTCCCGTTTTAAAGGTCTTGGCAGCATCCTCCAGAAAGCATGTGCTTTTTATAAAACCTACCCTTCCTACGTTGAGTCTGTGTATTAGACGGTAAATAGACCTCACCCTGGATGTCCACTAAGGAATTGTTTGTCCAAAGCAACACCTTGGTTTTGACACCATTTGGCATCCCAGTTGGGAGTCTTAACCTCATCAATCTTGCTGCTAAACGGAGAGCACTCAATAGCATCTTGTATCGATGTGCTCTGAACTCCATTGTTCACTGGAACTGAGCACTCAGCAGGTTAGAGGGCTGACCGTCTTCTTGGATCAATGCAAGGGTTAGCCTGTAGCAGCCCGTCAGAAGGCTACCACCCCTCTGTCATCTGCAAACACATCATCTTTACTCATTTTAAATTGCTTTAGCATTGGGGCTCTTTAGTTTGTCTTCTTGTCACACTGCTTCCTAATTGGTTATGGAGAAAATTGGTTTAATTGGATCCAGGTGGCATCCACTTCTCTTGTCAGAAGTCTTACCTCTTTGTATACACTTCATGTGGACTCTCTTTATAACATTGTTCAGATTTTTACTTTTGCCAAAAAGGTTAATTAATCTGCTCACATTTGTTTATTTATTGGCTTGACAGCAGGATTATACAAACATTGCTGAACTGATTTGGTTTAGTGCATTAGACAAATCTGTGTAAATGGTGCAGCAAGAACATTAAATAAGTATTTTCTAATTTGACTTTCAGCTCAGGTTACTTCTGACGGGGCCTTTGGTGTCAGGGTTCATATATATATATATATATATATATATATATATATATATATATACACACACACACACACAGTGGGGCAAAAATGTATTTAGTCGGTCCCTGATTGTGCAAGTTCTCCTACTTAGATGAGAGAGGTCTGTAATTTTCAACATAGGTACACTTCAACTGTGAGAGACAAAATGAGAAAGAAAAAAAACAGAAAATCACATTGTAGGATTTTTAAAGAATTTATTTGTAAAACAAGTATTTGGTCACCCACAAATAAGCAAGATTTCTGGTTTTCACAGACCTCTAACTTCCTCTTTAAGAAGCTCTTCTGTCCGTCACCTGTTACCCGTATTAATGGCACCTGTTTGAACTCGTTATCTGTATAAAAGACACCTATCCACAGCCTCAAACAGTCAGACTCTAAACTCAACCATGGCCAAGACCAAAGAGCTGTCGAAGGACACCAGGAAGAAAATTGTAGATGTGCACCAGGCTGGGAAGAGTGAATCTACAATAGTAAAGCAGGTTGGTGTGAGTAAATCAACTGTGGGAGTGATAGTAAGAAAATGGAAGACATACAAGACCATTGATAATCTCCCTCGATCTGGGGCTCCATGCAAGATCTCATCCCATGGAGTCAAAATAGCAGGGGTGGTGGCCAAGTGGTTAATGCGCTTGGTTTCAGTTCAGAAGGCTCCGGGTTCAAATCCCACCCCTGCCACATTTCTCCATGTAATGTGGAGTTGCATCAGGAAGGGCATCCGGCGTAAAACCTGTGCCAATTCAACATGCAGATCCACCTTGGATTTGCTGTGGCGACCCCGAGTGCAAACAAGGGAGCAGCCGAAGGGACTTACTTTTACAAGACCATTGATAATCTCCCTTGATCAGGGGCTCCACGCAAAATTTCATCCCGTGAGGTCCAAATGATCATGAGAACGGTGAACAGAAACCCCAGAACTACATGGAAGGACCTGATGAATGACCTGCAGAGAGCTGGGACCAAAGTAACAAAGGGAGGGACTCAAATACTGCAGTGCCAGGCGTGTCCCCCTCCTTAAGCCAGTAGTGTCCATGCCCGTCTGAAGTTTGCCAGAGAGCATATGGATGATCCAGAAGAGGACTGGGAGAATATCATGTGGTCAGATGAAACCAAAATAGAACTTTTTGGTAAAAACTCGACTCATGCTTGGAGGAAGAAGAATGCTGAGTTGCATTCCAAGAACACCATATCTACTGTGAAGCATGGGGGTGGAAACATCATGCTTTGGGGCTGTTTTTCTGCAAAGGGGACAGGACGACTGATCTGTGTGAAGGGAAGAATGAATGGGGCCATGTATCATGAGATTTTAAGCCAAAACCAACTTCCATCAGTGAGAGCATTGATGATGCAACATGGCTGGGTCTTCCAGAATGACAATGATCCCAAACACACCTCTTGGGCAACAAAGGAGTGGCTCTGTAAAAAAAAACATTACAAGCTCCTGGAGTGGCCAAGCCAGTCTCCAGACCTCAACCCCATAGAAAATTTGTGGAGGGAGTTGAAAGTCCATGTTACCCAGCAATAGCCCCAAAACATCACTGCTCTAGAGGAGATCTGCATGGAGGAATGGACCAAAATACCAGCGACAGTGTGTGTAAACCTGGTGAAGACTTACAGGAAACGTTTGACCTCTGTCATTACCAACAAATATTATGTTACAAAGTATTGAGTTACTTATTTTACTTATTAATACTTATTTTCCACCATAATTTACAAATAAATTCTTTAAAAATCCGACAGTGTGATTTCCAGGATTTTTTTCTCATTTTGTCTCTCACAGTTGAAGTGTACCTATGTTGAAAATTACAGACCTCTCATCTTTCTAAGTAGGAGAATTTGCACAATCAGGGACTGACTAAATACTTTGTCGCCCCACTGTGTGTGTGTGATATATATATATATATATATATATATATATATATATATATATATATATATATATATATATATATATATATATATATATATATATATATATGAATCTGCCTGTGGTAGGGAATGCAGGAGTATTGTATTTCATGCTTTGTATCCATCCCTGTGTGAACCAAAGTACCATGAAGCGTTTTGATCTCATTTGTATTAAACCTTTTAGAATGAACGTCGTCAGCCAATGGCGAAGTGATCTGAATTTGGAAAAAATAGCTGCATACAATACCACTTATGTTTGGACACACTTTCCCATTCAATTTAATGGGAACATGTGACGTGGATGAGTGTCTACATCTGCTCCTGGACAGGATGCCAGTCCCACACGGTTCTCAAACCCCCTCTCCATCCAAGGATGGTACCATTTACAGCTGGGTAGTGCAGCAGATAAATGCATATATCATAAGACTCTTGCATTTTGTGATGCAAGCACCAAATTTGGCACAATGGTACTTCTTGGTGTACTTTTTTCAAATAAGCTGTTAGCCACTTCACTTTCCAAGATGGTGCTCATGTTTTCAAAATATGTATTTCCATCATATTTGCACAGTTTATTGGTTTATTTTAATGTTGTACCTGTTAAATATTGTACTGGGGACCAGAGGGGTGTTTGAAATCAACTTCAGGCAATATGTTCATGCTTTTTGGATGGATTGTATATGTTTTTGATAAGTGTACTTGTGTGCTGTAGAACATGTGATAGTGTTTGGGGCTTTGGGGTTTAATTGTAGAGGTGCTACTTTTACTTTTAAAGTCAGCCATGTCTTTTGGATGAATACTAGTTCTCACTACTTACCTACATAACTCTTACCCATTGGTCCATGGAGTTGCTTGCATACATGCCAGTAAACTGCATTGGGTAGCGGGCTAAACTTGGTAAGGGTAGACACAGTGAGATTCTCTGTATCAGTGCATGAAGACTGGAAACTTACACAATGAACTGTTGAACAGATGATACAATGACTTCAATGTTATTCCCCTCAAAAATTCATATTTCATGTTGCTAGTGGCTTTTTTTTTTCTTTTTTTTTTAAAGGACTTTTCAGTATTTGGTGCTTGTATCATCAACTGATTGATTCTTAGCACTTATCCAATGCACTAGGATGGACTGAGACAATGCAGATTAACTCTCTTGTCCAAGAACAGGCAGGATGTGTGACCAGAAATCAAACCCAGGTCTACATATTGGTAGCCCAATTCATATCTCGCTGAGCTACCTGCTCCATGCTGTCGATCCCTGAATTACAAACAGTTGATTTGCTTTAATCAGTGTCCAACATGTAAGGTGCAGGCGCTGCCATCTCTTCTAGATTTTTTTAAATGAAAGGTTTATGCACATCAGGTGTGAATGAATTCTTCTCTGGTTCAGAAGTTCTCGACCTATTCAAGTCTATCTGACATCGCTCTGCAAGGTGAAGTATGCAGTCACAATTTGCATAGGTGAGGTCATGACTAATGCAGGAAAACTTGGCAGCAGGTGAATATCTCACCTTCCTCTTCCTTGTCAGATAAGATGGAACTGACACGCAGCTGGGAAGGTTCTGGTGAAACCCCACCGCTCCTGAGCCCCAAAGTTAGACTGATCACATTTTTTTTAGCATTTAAAATCTTTAATATTCGTTCCAGCTGCTTTTGTCAGTCTTAAAATGCAGTTTATCTTGTGCTTTGTGGTTTGCGAGACAGGACCCAGTTTCACCAAATAATCCATAGAATTCTGTATTACAAGAGTGCTTGTGCTTTTCTTCAGTAGTGTTTGAGCGGTAAAAGGAGACGCGGGTCACCTCTAAACCCTCCTCACTGCAGGCAGCAGGTCTCAGCAGCTGCTGAACACAGGCTCCTTCCTGGTGAAAATGCGAACATTTGACAAGCCAAGGTCACCAGGGGGCTTCAGCCTGTATAAGGCTTCAGTCCCAGGCCCCGCTGAATGCTATGAAGTCATAAAGCACTTTGTCATCACTTGCTGTATAAACTCTCAACAATCGAGCAGGATCGCATTCCCTCCCTCCCACACTCCCAATCTGTGTGGCCCGTGCCACTCGCCTCCTGGCACCGTTTCAAATCCAAATGGAATATGTGGATACTGGTAAGCTGTCAGGGCTTTGGAGGCCCTTTGAACCTGGATGAAAGCTGCACTCATCCTGGTGAACGAAAACAGTTGATGTACTGGGGGGAACACTGGGAAAGTAGCATCTTTTTAAAAAAAAAATGGACGTGTGGGGGCCAGATGCAGAAAACAAACAAATGATGATGTCTTGTGCTGGTGGAGAGCAGCGACACAGTTGTGAGCAGATTAGATTATGGGAGGGGAGGACTGTCAGGCTGCTGACGGACCACAGCTGCAGGCGGTGCACGGGCAACAGGTGCAGCGCTCGCCACCATTTGTGCAAATTACACTAATCACAGAGCCCGACTGTGGAGCACCTGAAACAACCGAGCAGGCAGAAGATGTGGAAGGCTGAAAGAGATGAGGGGTTCATTTATTATTTATATTTACTTTTTTATTTTTTGTAATCTGTTAGCTATACAACTTGCTTTATTGCTGGATTAGTTGACGTTTAGAAACATATTGGAAATTATTGAAAATGTAACGTCATTCCTTCTCCCAACACTTCATCATGGCATTGAGGATACCAAGTGATGAAGAGGGTCCAGTGTTATTTTGTCCCCATTCTTTCTGCAAATACGTGTTTATGGAAAAGTACAGGGTCATTGTTGCTGTATTTTTGATTAAAAAAAAAAAAAAATTATCCACACATTCTCTGTTGGGGACAGGTTAGGACTACAGGTAGGGCATCCCAGTATCCGTACCCTCTGCTTCCACAGCCGCGCCTTTGTAATGTGTGCAGAATGTGGTTTTGCATCGTCTTGTTGTAAAGCAAAGATGTCTATTACCTTTGCCAACGGTTGAATGAATTAATTAATTTATTGGCACACAGACTCAGCAATAACAAAAAACTGATAAAGACAGTTCAACAGTGAACATGCGTGAACGAAAGGGTGTAGGCAGAAGCAAAGCTTATACATATACGCATACCTCCAATGGCAAATGCCAGCAGACAGTATAAATTAATCAATAAACAAAGAAAACAGCCAGACAATCACAATCTCCAAAACCAGTAACAAAAATCAGTAACAGATATGTATAAACCTAGTTCATCATATTTTAAGAAGCAATCATATTGTTCTTATAGAGCCTTTTAAAGCTGACAAATGTACCAGATAATTTGATGTTATCAGGACAATTATTCCAAATATTGACACCTTTAACAGAAATGCAATGACTTTTTACAGTAGTTAGAATCGTTGACTTCTCAAATACTAATGTTCCTCTCAAATTGCAACTGGACTCCCTCATTTTAAACAGATCCTGGACATGTTGAGGAAAAGGACTTTTTTTTTTGTTTTGTTTTTTTACTTTACAGATGAATTGAATTGTAGCGTACTCAACCAAGTCCCAGAATTTTAAAATATGTAAACTGGCAAATAATGGTTTTGTTGGTTCACGGTAGGATTTGGCATTAATAATTCTTCTGGCTTTCTTTTGTAGTAAAAATATTGGTTCTGATACAACCACACACCATGCTAGACCCTGACTTTGAACGCATTACTTTTAACAGTCTGGATGATGCTTTTCATTTTTGGTCCAGAGCACAGAGCATCTATTTCTTCTTCTACTTCTTCATAAAAGATTTTGAATAAAAAATCAACTAGTCGGATGTTAGCTCGTTGTCCCATCCCTTATATGTAAGTACGTGTGTGTGTCTGTGTATATATATATATATATATATATATATATATATATGTGTATATATATATATAACCTTTTGCAGCTCCACCGCAATGCGCGGAATTCTGCTCCTCTTTCCGTGACAAAAACTCCTGTAACAGTGGAATGTGCCATTCATTTCTAAACTGGACGCTGTCTTGATCCGGTATGTCGTCTGACTAGCACAGGAATTGTGAAAAGACGTGGACATCAGCACATTAAGACAGACGTGCGGAGGAGCTGCATGGCGCAAAGCAACGCCGTGATGAAGCCTTCCAGGACATGTTCGGGCATGTCCAGCTCATGCACAATCGCAATTGGATAATTACACGACTGAAAAGCAACCGGAATCCATCTGAAATCCACCTGAAAGCTGTCCTGTGAGACCAACACGGAGGTGGTTTTGTGCCGCATAATGAACGGCTCCGTGGCGCGTCCCTCCGCTTTTCTTTCCATGAAAAAAACTCCTGTAACAGTGGAATGTGCCGAAAAAGTGCTAATGTCCACGACTTCTGCCTTTTTGTGAAAGTCAGACGAGGTCCCGGATCAACAAAGCCTTCACGTTGAAAATGATCTGGTTGTTTCAGCAGGGTCTGAGCCTGTCGATTGGTGCTGGGAGCGCGCTGCTGGGAGCGTGCCTCAGCAGTTGTGGGCCATCCTTAAAGCGGCAGTAACACTCCTTAATCTGTATAATCCCCATAAAATCGTCCCTGAAAGTCATATTAATTTTCCGAACGGTGTCCACCTGGAGGTCTCTCACAGTTTCTGGAAAAAATTGATGCAGCAAAGCTCCAGATCGTTCAGACATTTATTCGCAATAAAAAAACGATGAGAGGGTGGACCAGTGCTCACACAAAGCCTGCTCACAGGCGAATGACGCAACCGACAGGCATGAAAAAACTCATGCATGCGCACGAAGGTTCAAGCTTGTCTGATGCAATCACACGTGATTCAGATCCATATGATTTTTGAAAAAAATAAAAAGGTCGGATATTTTCTAACAGACCTTGTATATACGAGGTGTATTAGATAAGAAACCGACACTTTTATTTTTTTTTTTAACTATATGGATTTGAATGACGTGCGATTACACCAATCATGCTTGAACCCTCGTGTGCATGCGTGAGTTTTTTCACGCGTGTCGGTGACGTCATTTCCCTGTGGGCAGGCCTTGAGTGAGATGTGGTCCAGCCGTCTCGGCTGAATTCCTTTGTTTCATGCGCTGCTCGAGACGGCGCACGTTGCTTTATCAAAGATTTTTCTGGACCTGTGAGGAATATCCGAGTGGACACTATTCGACAAATTTAGCTGGTTTTTGGTGAAAAGTTTAACGGCTGATGAGAGATTATTTGGTGTTTCTGTCGCTGTAAGGACTTCCCACGGAGTGGGACGTCGCGCAGCACTTCCAGGCGCCGTCGTCGGCCTGTTTCGACCTGAAAACATCCTAATTTAAGGCTTAATTCACCCAGGACGTCGTGAGAGAACAGAGAAGATTCAGAAGAGGCCGGCATGAGGACTTTATGCGGACATTCCACTGTTTAAGGACATTTTGTAATGAAAGACGTGCGCGCAAATTCGTTCGAGTCGTTTCCGTGACGACTCAGCGAATCTGTGTGCGCCGCGACAGGAAAAACACCTCCGTGTTGAAAACCATTTGTAAAATTCAGGCGGCTTTTGATGGCTTTCAACAAGTAACTGAGAAATTGTTTAACAGCTTGGGCATGTTCCAACTTGTCCGTTAAGGTTTCCAACGGAGGTGTTTTTCCTGTTGCGACCCCCCGCGGTTGGGTCCGGCCCAACATGCGACTCTGCCCGCACGTTCTTTCATTACAAAATGTCCGTTAACAATGGAATGTCCGAATAAACTCCTCATGCCGACTTCTGAAAGTTCTCTGTTCTCTGACGACTTACTGGGTCAACAGAGCCTGAAATGTGGAACTTTTCAACTTGAAACGGCGAGACGCTGCCGCCTCGAAGCGCAGATCGCCGTCAGGCACCGTGGGCCGTCCTTAAAGCGACACTACCAGACCAAAATCTCTCATCAGCCGTTAAAATTTTTACCGAAAACCAGCTGAATTTATCGAATGGTGTCCACTCAGTTGTGCCTTACAGCTTTTGAAAAAATTTTTATCAAACAAAGCAGCAGTCTCTGAGCCATTCCTAAACAATGAAAAATCGACGATAGGGTGGACGACTCCTCACTCAAAGACTGCCCACAGGTGAATGACGTAACCGACAGGCGTGAAAAAACTCTTGCATGCCCACGAGGGTTCAAGCATGTCTGATGTAATCACACGTGATTCAAATCCATATGGTTTTTGAAAAAAATAATAAGGTCGGATACTTTTCTAATAGACCTTGTATATATATATATATATATATGTGTGTGTGTGTGTGTATATATATATATATATATATATATATATATTGTTGGGCTGGTTTGAGTGGCTTTTTGCTGGTTTTGTTACAGAGACCTGGCAGTCCCCTGTGGGACCATGCTCTTCTTCGAAACTAAGGTGACGTCGTGTTGACGTAAACATGCTCTAACCCAGAAGTTGTAGTACAAAGCACATGCCAACAGAGAGTTCGTGCTGGAGACCCTCCTGTCCTGTGCACCAACAGCATTTCCTGTATATTCATTTTGTGAATTGTTCTGTAATTTGTGTCTGTATCATGGCTGAAGCAGAGGGTCACCCCTTTGCGTCTGGTCTGCTTGAGGTTTCCTCCTCAGAGGGAGTTTTTCCTTACCACTGCTGCTCTGGGGGTTAGTAAGGTTAGACTTTACTTGTGTGAAGCGCCTTGAGGCAACTCTATTGTAATTTGGTGCTATATAAATGAAAATGTGAGAAAAGTGAGACTAGTACTAGTACGGTCTTACTGTATGGTTTTGAGACTAGGATGCTAGCAGGTTATCTAAGGAAACAACTGGATGTTTGGTGCTCATTCTCTTGGATGCTTGGGCACTGATGGAATGATTTTGTATCAAATGAGGGGTTACGTACGGAGGCTCAGATGAGGAGTATCACTTGCATAGTTATGGAACATGGGTATGTTTAGGAGGTGGGGAAGACCCATGAGCTGCCCAGATTGTTGCTATCCAGGACCCATGGTGTGGTGGATGAGGCACACCAGCACATGCTTCTTGACCTGACCTGACCTACGTTTTCAGTCCTGAATACCTAAATGGCACATCCTCATGTCAAGAGATCCAAAAGTCCACCAACCATGAACCCCATGAGATCAATAACAGTTGGAGATGGATGATCTCAGAAACAGAGGAAAGCTGTTCCTTCACTGACCTCGTCCTCCAAAACTGGCACAGATTGTCTGAATGAAATACAACCCGCATTTTCATACCCTTACTGAGAAGGAGAGCAAATGAAAAAAATAATCCCAAAATCCCCGAGTGGACACTCCATGTCTTCTTTTGGAGTGTCTGTGGTACTCGCAGAATTCTTGTGGTAACAGAAACCCAGTGAACGATAGATGTTTTCTATTATTAGCATCAGCAGAATCTTCCCAACCTTTGCTTCTTCCATTCTACAAATATCACATTGCTGATGTATTCCATATTAACTTACTGAGTTTTAAGTGCGCGGGCATGCAGTGTCTGTTAACAACCATAATGTGGAAGATTAGCACACACATGATGCCCACCTGTTGCCCAGCTCTGTTTTATGAAGGTCACAGCTGTGAGATACTGAAACCGTCTTTTTAAAGACTCTGCTGATATTCCAGAGTCATTCCGCAGGAATACGGCTCATTGTAACACTTTAAATTTAAATCGGTTACATCAGTTCTGAAACTGTGTTACCAAACTCAAAGCCACACACAACTGGTATAAAGTTCCCACCGTTCTACGAACAATTAGATCACAAATACACAATTTGTTAATTCATAAAATGTGTTATATTGTCCAAAAATGTCCATCACAGCATGAAGAAACATCTTCAAATGATCAGCTAAGCAACTGATAGTTTCCATATTAGAAATGACAGATATTATTTTGTGTACAAAAATTTAATCAGGTTACAGTGTGCATGAAATTATTATTTTTTTTTATCAGATTCTCTGTCATCACCCTTTTATTACCTTTTACGTTACTGTTTCGCCAAGTCTTCTTGTTGGATCAGTCTGAATTTTTGCCTACATTGTTGAATGCAGAGCAGGTCTAGGAACTGCTCGGCCCCTTTGTGTGTGTGTGTGTGTGTGTGTGTGTGTGTGTGTGTGTGTGTGTGTGTGTGTGTGTGTGTGTGTGTGTGTGTGTGTGTGTGTGTGTGTGTGTGTGTGTGTGTGTGTGTGTGTGTGTGTGTGCGAAATGTCTTGTCATAGACTTCACATGTCAAGGTCAACCACAAGATCACTTCACTAAGAAATCAACAAGCTCATCACTGTGGCCATCAGGGGGCCAAGTCTCCTAAACTTTTTAGTTTGTGCTATCTTGACTAAGACTTTGTATCTCTTGGTGAAACAAAAGGTCACTCACCTCGAAAAAATGCAGGGTTGGGTGTACTTCTGTTCTACTTTTGGCCACCAAGGGGGTCTAGTCTCAGAAAGCACGTGATATCTTGACAGACAAGGTCACCTCACTAAAGCCTAGGACATGTTCAGTGATGGGTGTATTATGTCCACTAGGGGGTAGAGTAACTGAAACGTAGTACATGCGGCAACTCTTCAAGGTTTTTGTGGATCATGTTCAACCTGTCTGTCGTTTATACCTCACACGAATTCAAGGTTGGGCTCAGTGACCCATATTATCAGTAATTATTCTTCAAGACAACTATGTCCATAGGATGATAAACTCATGGGGCCTGACTTGAATTTCTGTCCACATTTGTAGAAATTGACAAAAGTTCACATTTCTTGCATCTTTGGCATATCTTTCTTAGCGATAGGTCAGCTTGTGTTATTGGCTTGTTAAATGAGGAACGCTATGATATAACAGCAAGACTCTGAAAAATATTTTTTGTTCCCTACTCAGACAGAATAATTAAGCCCAGCTTGCTTATTGTTTCGTCCACGTGTGGCACTGTGACTGTTAATGAAATACCTGAAAAACTAATTGAGAAATTCTGAATACATTTTGTACATTAGTTATGTTCCAGTCAAAGAACCCATTAATTTTTCAGGTTCAGGAGTCAAAGGTCAGGGTCACATCACAACAAAATCTTTGCCCAGCACAAATAGAAAGGGGAAATTTTCCAAGGCTTGTAATACTTGAATCACAGGCGATATACCCACAGTTCCTATTGGACGTGAACAGGAAGTTATATGTGGCCTTTCAAAATACGCCAACATTTTTCACATTGAGTGACCTTGAATGTCACATTTGAGGTCACTGAAACTTTACTTATGGTGGTGAAACGGTGTCAGATGTGAACTGGAAGTCATTGTATTTTGAACTTGAATGATCTTGAATGTATTCGAGGTCACTCCCAGGTTGCTGTAATTTCACAGACTATACTTTCCTCAGTGATACAGTATCTCTGATGGCGGCCTTTCCTGTCGAGTTACAGGTGTGTGCACATAAACGTTGAAAACTAACATTACGAGTCACTTTAAGGTGCTTCTGAAGAAAATCGTTGTCATCCACAGGAATTACCGCTGATGGGCCGTCACTCCATTCTTATGTTAAAAAGCATGTCATCTAGCACCAGTGCCAAACGTTTTTATGCTTCTGTCAAATGGCGCCATCACACAGCAGAGACACCGTGTTGGACCATTTCAGCGTTATGTCAGCCAATACGCCCGGCTTTTTTCCTGAAAGAAAACCATCCCGTTCCCCTCGGACTCGCGTCAAATTAAGCAAATTTACAGCTTAGCACTTAAGAACTTTATTATTTGCCAAGAAAGCAGCAGGCCCCACTTGCCATTTAGCGGTACTCTGCTGTGGCAGTTGAAGTGGAATGAGAATTACCGTAGCTTCTGAGAGAGAGCGCAGGGCCATTAGAGTGCTCTGCTTTCACCCTCTCAGACCTGCAGACCCCCGATCCTGGTATGAACGGCCACGTGGACCAGTGCCACTCCAGGTCCATCAGTTTCCTGGTTAGTGTCTGCTACTGGTTGTATGATCTGCTGGCAAAGTCTTGTTTAATTCGGGGAATGACTAATCTACGATGATGGGCAACTGGAGCCAAACTCAAATAAATAGAACACAATGTTTGGTATTTCTTAGTAAACATTTGTGTAACGGGGTTGACGGCAGGTTTATATTTCACAAGCTGTTTAAAGGGCCTCAGCGTTAATCTTTCCATTGGATTCTGTTTGTGTTTGTAAGATGACAACTTTGTGTTTACCCAATAACACCTCCTATGTAACAAACCCCCCCCCCCCCCCCCCCCGTGTTGCTGTTCCCAACTCAGTTTGGTAGAGTTTTATATGCATTATTAAAGCAAGATTTTAATGAACAGACATCAACGTGAAGATATTCACATTTTGAATTTAAAATGTTATTTTAGAAATCTGTGCTACTGCACGTCTGCCTCTCCAACAGTGATGACCCCTTTTTCATCTACAGCACTTCCGTCCAAGTGTATTGTAATACGTCATGGTCATTTTAAAGTTTGGTTAAAAGTTACAGTAGTACTGTAAACTGCACCCTCCAGATTGTCAACATTATTTTTGAAGGACAAAATAACAGGAGCAACATTCAAAAGCTGTGCTCACAGTTATGTGGTTGTGCAGGTTGAAATTTGCCCTCTTTAAGATGGTCAAGTTCAAATCATGTTATTGTCCACTGACTGGGGTATTATCTTCAAGATGCAAAGAGCAATTTCAGTCAAACGAAAAACGTCACTGACTTTTTGTTCGGCAGACGAACCCTAACCCTGGGAGCTGACTGCACGGAACTTATGTGAGTGCCTCGAACCTGTACCAGTTACATAAGTTGTCATTCAAAGTGTTGATGCTGTTATGACGAGTGATGTAGAGCGTTTCTACGTCTGTGCAGTTTTATAACTTTGATGACCTTGAGTCCCTGGAAAAGATTTGCATGAGGTTTTTGTCCAGTTTTACAAGCGATGAGCAAAAACTGTGAAAGTAATTTGTACGGGAGAAACACTACAACTAACCTGTAGCCTGCAGCAAAGTTTCTTCAGAGAGGAATTAAAAAAACAAAAGCACACGTTTGTATAACAGTTCTATCTAAAATCTTAACTTTACGTGACCGTGATGATTGCATCAGCAGTTTCTGGAAGTTTCTTGTTTGCTCAACATCTTGTCTGTGCAAACCCATCAGAGTTTAATCCAGTTTTTCTGGTTTTTGACGTTAATAACCAGACAGTTGTTTGTTTTTGCTCACCGAATGTTCCAACAAAGCATCGTTATCTTTTATGTCCTGACAGAAAAAAATGTGTTCAAAGGCAAAGATTTGACGATAGCCCGACCTCTAAAAAATGTGAGGTGTTTCTGTGAAGAAAAAGTTACTGATGCATTAAAAGTCAAAAGAAAGAAAAAAAAAGACATGTCACAATGAGAAGAAACAAATCTGCAGCCTTAAGAACAGATCTGTTCCACACAGTCTTAAAGTATAATTACACATTTGTTAATGCATTAAAATCATGGAGGAGAGTGAAGTCATTTTTCATCTGACCAGTGGTTACCAAGTTAAAAAAAAAACTGAACAACCTCGACCTCTTGGAGTGGTTACATTTAAATATGGAAAAACAGATTTTTACAAGGTTTTTTTATTTATTTATTTAAAAGTTTTGCTTTGCTTCTTTTTTGTGGTCTGCCTGAATGTGATATCCATAGTTAGATGTCATTTTATTTTTAAACATTATGAAGGCTTTTTTGTTTCTTGTCAATAATTAGTTTGGTTTGTGTTTAATTTTGCTACATGCCTGGAGTGTCAAAATCCAACCCCACATCTGCATCGAGGCACCTGGGTAACGAATCAAGTTTGCCTGTTGGGTTGAAATACACTGGGGATCTTGTGTTCCCCATGACCGCTACAGTAACCATGAGGGCCCAACAGAGGAACCCTGAACGCGAGATGATTAACAGGGCTCTGGTGAAACAAGATGTCCTCAATGGTGGATCAGGTGGAGGAGGTGATAGCTTGCAACCCAATGGCCATGAAGGCTGCAACCCTGATCGTCTGGGATTTCTCAGCTATTGGACCAAGCTAAGGATCTGTCAAAGGCCGTGTGTCTGTCGTCATGTAACAGCATTCCCACATTAAATGGACCCGTGCACCTACATTGACCCTGGATGTAGACTTTCTTCGCATCCACCATCCCGGCAGGGAATCAATCAAGAGAGGATCTTCCTCTTCACCAAGGGATTGCCACAACTCGAGTGTCTGCCTTTAATATCAGCTTGTATAATTTAGATACAAATCCTGGTGATGGCATGGTTATTATTAAACCACAACATCATATTAACCAAATCAGTCTGTAGGTGACACCAAAAAATGTGTACAAATAATCACTAAAAATTATGAAATGTTGATATTTAAAAAAAAATCCTGAACAGTAAAAGTCAGTGATAAGTGCACAGGTGAAGGATGAACAAGAGCTGTCTGAAGCCTGCGCTCTATTTAAGCTCTCAGCTGCGGCCATATCGATGCTACATCATCACCGGAACAGCATCAAAAACCTGATGGATTTGAATCACGTGTGCTTGCATGAGCAAACCTTGAACCTTTGTGCGCATGCGTGAACTTTTTCACGCCTGTCAATTGCGTCATTTTCTGGTAAGCAGCCTTTGTGTGGGACGTGTGCAGCACGCTTGGCGGATTTTCATTTCAAGGAAAAAGACGGAACAACTGGAGCAGCGCTGCATCAAATTTTGCCAGAAACTGGGCGACAGCCAGGTGGAAACCATTTGGATGATTCAGATGGCTTTTGGTGACTTTTCAGTCGTGTGACTATCTGAGAAATTGTGGAAGAGGTGGGCATGCCACAACATGTCCTGTGAGACTTCCAACACGGAGGCGCTTTTGCGCCGCCGTCAGCAGCAGCATGAATTTCATGGCCAAATCTTCTGTCACAGTGGAATGTACCGAAAAAGTGCTGATGTCCACCTCTTCCGCAATTTCTCGGATAGTCACACGACGGTCCCGCATCACCACAGTGTTCACTTTGGAAATGATCTGGTCATTTCAGCATGTTGATGGCCGACCAGAGCGTGGCTCGCTCTCCACCGTTGTGCGGCCGTCTTTAAACCGGTTGTACCGCTCCTTAATCTGTGTGATGCCCATAGCATCGTCACCAAAAGCCGTCTGAATCATCCGAATGGTTTCCACCTGGCTGTCGCCCAGTTTCTGGCAAAATTTGATGTGGCGCTGCTCCAGTCATTCTGTCTTTTTCCTTGAAATGAAAATCCGCCGAGCGCACAGCACACATCCCACACAAAGGCTGCTTACCAGAAAATGACGCATTTGACAGGCGTGAAAAAGTTCACGCATGCGCACGAAGGTTCAAGGTTTGCTCATGCAAGCACACGTGATTCAAATCCATCAGGTTTTTGAAAAAATAAAAAGGTCCGATACTTTTCTAACAGACCTCGTACTGATTCAAGCCCAAATTGATTGTAAACACGGAGGTGGTCAAGCTGTTTTCAGACATTTTTTTTCCTAGTGTGGAGCTTCTTCTTTTTTTAAGTCCAGTCTGGAGGTGATTGTGAGGAAAGTGTGGGGGACACAGCCTTATGATTTTGAGCCTTATTTAGACCACAATGACAGAGAGAGAGAGACTAAACCTTGGAGGAAAACCTTCAGTCTGACAAAAGTGACGATATTGGCAGAGTTCAGAACACAGAATGGTGATTATTTAAAAAAATAAATAATGCAGGTGATTTCAGCATGCCGCTGGAGATGATAAACTTTTTTTTTTTGCAGGCTTTGGTTGTAATCAACTGATAAATATATATATATATATACGAGGGCTGTCCGTAAAGTATAGGTCCTTTTTATTTTTTTCAAAAACTATATGGATTTCATTCATATGTTTTTACGTCAGACATGCTTGAACCCTCGTGCGCATGCGTGAGTTTTTCCATGCCTGTCGGTGACGTCATTCGCCTGTGAGCACTCCTTGTGGGAGGAGTCGTCCAGCCCCTCGTCGGAATTCCTTTGTCTGAGAAGTTGCTGAGAGACTGGCGCTTTGTTTGATCCAAATTTTTTCTAAACCTGTGAGACACATCGAAGTGGACATGGTTCGAAAAATTAAGCTGGTCTTCAGTGAAAATTTTAACAGCTGATGAGAGATTTTGAGGTGATTCTGTCGCTTTAAGGACTTTTCACGGTGCGAGACGTCGCGCAGCGCTCTCAGGCGGCGTCATCAGCCTGTTTCAAGCTTAAAACCTTCACATTTCAGTCTCTGTTGATCCAGGACGTCGTGAGAGAACAGAGAAGTTTCAGAAGAAGTCGGTTTCAGCATTTTATCCGGATATTCCACTGTTAAAGGAGATTTTTTTAATGAAAGACGTGCGGGCGGATTGCAGCGTCGGCTCGCAGCCGCCGCGACGCTCCACCACAGGAAAAACACCTCTGTTGGAAGCCTTGAGGACAAGTTGGAACATCTCCAGCTGATAAACAATTTCTCATATACTCACTCCACTGAAAGCCATCAAAAGCCGCCTGGATTTTACAAATGGTTATCAACACGGAGGTGTTTTTCCTGTGTCGCCGCGCCGCGTCGGCTGCGTCCCGACGCGCGGACCCGTCCGCACGTCTTTCATTAAAAAAATCTCCTTTTAACAGTGGAATATCCGGATAAAATGCTGAAACCGACTTCTTCTGAAACTTCTCTGTTCTCTCACGACGTCCTGGATCAATAGAGCCTGAAATGTGGAGGTTTTAAGCTTGAAACAGGCTGATGACGCTGCCTGAGAGCGCTGAGCGACGTCTCGCACCGTGAAAAGTCCTTAAAGCGACAGAATCACCTCAAAATCTCTCATCAGCTGTTAAAATTTTCACTGAAAACCAGCTTAATTTTTTGAACCATGTCCACTTCGATGTGTCTCACAGGTTTAGAAAAAAGTTTGATCAAACAAAGCGCCAGTCTCTCAGCAACTTCTCAGACAAAGGAATTCCGACGAGGGGCTGGACGACTCCTCCCACAAGGAGTGCTCACAGGCGAATGACGTCACCGACAGGCATGGAAAAACTCACGCATGCGCACGAGGGTGCAAGCATGTCTGACGTAAAAACATATGAATGAAATCCATATAGTTTTTGAAAAAAATAAAAAGGACCTATACTTTACGGACAGCCCTCGTAGTTTTACTATCTGTGACATCAGAAAAAAGTGATGAGGAAGTGTGGATTTTTTTATGGGTTTTCTTTTTTTGAGAGAGAGATAGGAACATAAATTTCAAATCTGAAAAGTTGACACGAGGGACTGAAAATATTAGCTATTTTTAAAATAAATATTGTTTCCTTCTCGAATTCAGTTAGTGTACTGTACGTTAGTAGCGTAACATTATTATTAAATAATAAAGCCATTCACACAAGAAGTAAATAGTTCGTTTTAGTGAGATGACCTGAAACCTTATCCACCTTTACAAAACAACGTCTGAAAATAATTTAATTCCTTTTGTCCTGGCTGAAGAAAAGTCCATTTGTCACATGGGAGGTTGGTGCCAGGTTACAGCATCTGCTGTAATCCATTATTGCGGCTGATGGATTGGGTCTCTGCTGTTAACGAGCCGCTTTGCGCCACAAGTTAAGACTCGCAGTCCCTCACCTGCTCATAACGTCTCAGTCTGCACACAACACAATTATCCTATGATCCACAAAATAAAATGGTGTGAAAAATGCTCAGTTTTCCCTCCATGTGTTGTGGAGACGCCGCAGACACCATGCGTGTGTGCTTGTCAATATGAGTGTTCTGCCTGCCAATCAAAAGGATTCCGCCGGCGAGAATTAACCATTCTTACACGGAAAACACTGTGCAGCTCCGACCCGAACCACTCGGTGGAAACGGGGCTGTCAGTAGCATGTAAAAATCCATAAATTAATGGCGCTATTAAGATAATGGTTCCGGCGCCGATATCACTTCCTCCTTCTCCAATTTCGGGACTCACCAGGAAGTTCCTGGTTTTTAGTGGCGTGCAGTTCAAAATCCGAATATTTATCTCTTCAGTAACTGCGTACAGGAAAGGATAAATTTCAAAGTTTAATTTTAATCTTAAATACTCAAAAAGACATTACATCTTATGTCACCTACACTTTAAGTTTGTGCACATGAAAACTGACAATGTAGCAGTGTTTTTTTTTTCTTTCGAGAAGATTTAGCACATCCATATATAAATAAAACTTGATCCGAGTTGTATTTTGATCCTTAATCACAGATGAAGAAACTACAGTGTCATCACCTGTTTATGAGGAATAGTGACGTATCTAAACAGAGCTACATGAGGCAAAGCTGCACACTCCTGTGGACCTGCATCCAATAAGGTCTTGTTAATGGTAAATTGGATGAGTGTCTGTCCAATTCTCCATTTCCTCAGAGGTGTCTCAGCAGCAACAGCTGCTACCAATGGCAAAGCAGCTTTTTTTCCCACACAGCCCCCGTTTCTGCCGTGTGACTGAGGGCTTTCCAAAATAAGCCCATACACATGCAAAAATAGATAAATGGACAGCTATTGGAAAGGGCAGCGGCGGTAAAGTGAGGTCTAACTGGGGCAGAGCGCTGAAAGAGAAGAGGGAAAGATCTCATCCAAAAATGTCAACTGTAAATAAGCCAGTGAAGCTCTAGAATGAGTTGCGCAGCTGATACCTGATAGACTGAATATCAACAACAAGCCAAACTATTCTGGTGATATCCCATAATTCTTAGAACACACTGCTTTCAAAAACAGTGGTAATTATACAGAGACCATCTGGCATTAGCTCAATATTTTTAGCAAGGCAAATGTTACCTTTAGCTAGCTAACATTCGTTAGTTAAACATGAGGCAAGAGTTACAAACTATCTTAGTAATTATAAGGCTTGAGTTACAAAATTACCTTAACTAGCAAATATTTGTTAGCTAAACAAGGTAAGCGTTATGGTTAGAGGTCCGGACCGGGCCGGTACTTGGTGATGAACTTAAACGCTGGGAGCAAGGCACAAAACCGGTTGTGAACGAAAGATTTATTTACAATACCAAAAGAAATAATGCTGTCCTGGTTATATGGTCTGCTGAGCCAAGACAGGGCCCGCCTGTTGCAGTGGAAATTAGGAAGCTGCAGGTTCCTGAGCCAGTCTTGTAAGAGAACTGAAATCCTGGAGTATATGGTTCTGGAGCCGGGGCCAGGTGGGGGACACAGAGCCGAGAAAGGAACTAGGAGGACGGAGGAGAACAAAGGTGAGTGATTGCACTCGTAACACTGAAGCTTTTAACCATAAGTAGTTAACTGAGGGCTTAAAAAAGGACTGATCACAGTTCTGGAAATAAGGTTTGCCATTCAGGAATCGTTCACAGTTCATGAATATCTTTAGAGGTCAGGTGTTAAGCGCCTTGTGATGCAATTCCAATTAAGCAGGACTTGATTTCAGAAAGGGGCAGCACAGTGACTAGTGGTTAGCACTGTTGCCTCACAGCAAGAAGGTCATGGGTTCAATTCCCGCCTGTGGCCTTTCTGTGTGGAGTTTGCATGTTCTCCCCGTGTTTGCGTGGGTTTCCTCTGGGTGCTCCAGTTTCCTCCCACATCCAAAGACGTGGGTTAGGTGGATTGGAATCTTTAAATTGTCCATAGGTGTGCGAGTGGGTGTGAATGTGTTTGTTTGTCTGTGGCCCTGTGACAGACTGGTGTCCTGTCCTGGGTGTACCCCGCCTCGCGCTCTATGACTGCTGGGATAGGGCCCCCACGGCCCTTACTTGGACTAAGTGGTTGAAGATGAGTGCGTGGTGACTTCAGAAATGACTTGGAAAATGCTAAGCTGTTTCTGCACCAGAGCTCATACAGTTGGAAACAGTTCTTGTATAGTACGGTCATATGTACAGTCATAAACAGTAACTTAACAGGTAGAGCTACGCACTCTGTAGCTGAGAGCCAGAGGGTTCCAAAGCGACATCGTGTCGTGCAGAAAGTAGCGCGGGAGCTACACAGGGCAGTGTCTGGAAACACCAAAAGCATCAACAAGCTCTAATACGGGAATTAGAGGTGGACAGGTTACCTTGAAGCGAGCTGCAGGAAGCTCTGACATCTGAGCGCATGGAAGTGACAGGAAAGACAAGGTCAAGGTCATGGAATCTCAGTGAGACTCCGAGAAGAATCTTGCCTCATGCCGTGGAAACCACCAGAATCCGGCAGTGATTAAGCTGAAGGCCTGGGTTTAACTAACCAGCTCATGCAGCTCAGGTGCGTGGCGGTGATGAGCAGCAGGTGTTCCTCGGCCCTGAGTGTGCCATCTGGGGGAAAAACTCACAAACTAAATGTTAAAAAAAAGGAAAGGAGAGAGTCAGACCATGACAGCAAGAGCTAGAAAGTACTTTAGCTAGCTATCATTTTAGTTAAACATAAGGCAGGAGTTCAAAGCTATACTTGGCTAGCTAACATATGTTAGTTGAACATAAGGCAGGAGTTCAAAGCTATACTTAGCTAGCTAACATGTTAGTTAAAAATAAGGCAAGAGTTCAAAGCTATACTTAGCTAGCTAACATGCTAGTTGAACATAAGGCAGGAGTTCAAAGCTATACTTAGCTAGCTAGCCAAATCAATTTATTTATATAGCGCCAAATCAAAACAGTCGCCCCAAGGCGCTTTATATTGTAAGGCAAAAGCCATACAATAATTACAGAAAAACCCAACGGTCAAAACAACCCCTATGAGCAAGCACTTGGCAACAGTGGAAGGAAAACTCCCTTTTACAGGAAGAAACCTCCAGCAGAACCAGGCTCAGGGAGGGGCAGTCTTCTGCTGGGACTGGTTGGGGCTGAGGGGAGAGAATCAGGAAAAAGACATGCTGTGGAAGAGAGCAAGGATCAATCACCAATGATTAAAAGCAGAGTGGTGCATACAGAGCAAAAGAGAAAGAAACACAGTGCATTATGGGAACGATGGTTCAGGGTCACCTGATCCAGCCCTAACTATACGCTTTTTCAAAAAGGAAGGTTTAAGCTGAATCTTAAAAGCAGAGAGGGTGTCTGTCTCCCTAATCCGAATTGGGAGCTGGTTCCACAGGAGAGGAGCCTGAAAGCTGAAGGCTCTGCCTCCCATTCTACTCTTACAAACCCTAGGAACTACAAGTAAGCCTGCAGTCTTGAGAGCGAAGCGCTCTATTGGGGTGATATGGTACTATGAGGTCCCTAAGATAAGATGGGACCTGATTATTCAAAACCTTATAAGTAAGAAGAAGAATTTTAAATTCTATTCTGGAATTAACAGGGAGCCAATGAAGAGAAGCCAATATGGGTGAAATATACTCTCTCCTTCTAGTCCCTGTCAATACTCTAGCTGCAGCATTTTGAATTAACTGAAGGCTTTTCAGGGAACTTTTAGGACAACCTGATAATAATGAATTACAGTAGTCCAGCCTAGAAGAAATAAATGCATGAATTAGCTTTTCAGCATCACTCTGAGACAAGACCTTTCTAATTTTAGAGATATTGCGCAAATGCAAAAAAAAGCAGCCCTACATATTTGCTTAATATGCGCATTGAAGGACATATCCTGATCAAAAATGACTCCAAGATTTCTCACAGTATTACTAGAGGTCAAGGTAATGCCATCCAGAGTAAGGATCTGGTTAGACACCATGTTTCTAAGATTTGTGGGGCCAAGTACAATAACTTCAATTTTATCTGAATTTAAAAGCAGGAAATTAGAGGTCATCAATGTCTTTATGTCTGAAAGACATTCCTGCAGTTTAACTAATTGGTGTGTGTCCTCTGGCTTCATGGATAGATAAAGCTGGGTATCATCTGCGTAACAATGAAAATTTAAGCAATGCTTTCTAATAATACTGCCTAAGGGAAGCATATATAAAGTGAATACAATCGGTCCTAGCACAGAACCTTGTGGAACTCCATAATTAACCTTAGTCTGTGAAGAAGACTCCCCATTTACATGAACAAATTGTAATCTCTTAGATAAATATGATTCAAACCACTGCAGCGCAGTGCCTTTAATACCTATGGCATGCTCTAATCTCTGTAATAAAATTTTATGGTCAACAGTATCAAAAGCTGCACTGAGGTCTAACAGGACGAGCACAGAGATGAGTCCACTGTCTGAGGCCATAAGAAGATCATTTGTAACCTTCACTAATGCTGTTTCTGTACTATTGTAGCAGGATGAAAGTCCCGGGTCCCAGTTGAAAAGACGTTCCCGCTAGCTTGGCTAACGGGGAGTTCCCCTTTGGTTGACCTGGTAGAGGAACAGTCTTTTGGTGCGAGAACGGTCTTTTTGTGCGAGCCGTGTGGGTTCGATCCCCACCATCGTCCCGGCCACGACGGTCCTGCTGCTTCAGTCTGGCGTCACGAACAGGATGTGGATCACAGAGTATGCTAACATGCACCTGTAACTTCGGGACGAAGTCAGAAATTGTGGGGAGATGTGTAGCGGGATGAAAGTCAATTGAAAAGACGTTCCCGCTAGCTTGGCTAACGGGGGAGTTCCCGTTTGGCTGACCTGGTAGAGGAATGGTCTTTTGGTGCAAGCCGCGTGGGTTCGATCCCCCACCGTCGTCCCGGCCATGAAGGTCCTGCTGCTTCAATCTGGCATCACGAACAGGATGTGGGTCACAGAGCATGCTAACACGCACCTGTGAGGTCCTGCTGCTTCAATCTGATGAATTCTGGAACCTGACTGAAACTCTTCAAATAGACCATTCCTCTGCAGATGATCAGTTAGCCGTTTTACAACTACCCTTTCAAGAATTTTTGAGAGAAAAGGAAGGTTGGAGATTGGCTTATAATTAGCTAAGATAGCTGGGTCAAGTGATGGATTTTTAAGTAATGGTTTAATTACTGCCACCTTAAAAGCCTGTGGTACATAGCCAACTAATAAAGATAGATTGATCATATTTAAGATCGAAGTATTAATTAATGGTAGGGCTTCCTTGAGCAGCTTGGTAGGAATGGGGTCTAATAGACATGTTGATGGTTTGGAGGAAGTGACTAATGAAAGTAACTCAGACAGAACAATCGGAGAGAAAGAGTCTAACCAAATACCAGCATTACTGAAAGCAGTCGAACATAAAGATATGTCTTTGGGATGGTTATGAATAATTTTTTTCTCTAATAGTTAAAATTTTATTTGCAAAAAAAAGTCATGAAGTCATTACTAGTTAAAGTTAAAGGAATACTCAGCTCAATAGAGCTCTGACTCTTTGTCAGCCTGGCTACAGTGCTGAAAAGAAACCTGGGGTTGTTCTTATTTTCTTCAATTAGTGATGAATAGTAAGATGTCCTAGCTTTACGGAGGGCTTTTTCATAGAGCAACAGACTCTTTTTCCAGGCTAAATGAAGATCATCTAAATTAGTGAGACGCCATTTCCTCTCCAGCTTACGGATTATCTGCTTTAAGCTGCGAGTTTGTAGGTTAAACCATGGAGTCAGGCACTTCTGATTTAAGGCTCTCTTTTTCAGAGGAGCTACAGCATCCTTGTGCTCAGTGAGGATGTAAAGCTATTGACAAGATAATCTATCTCACTCACAGAGTTTAGGTAGCTACTCTGCACTGTGTTGGTATATGGCATTGAAGAACATAACAAAGAAGGAATCATATCCATAAATCTAGTTACAGCTCTTTCAGAAAGACTTCTACTGTAATGAAACTTATTCCCCACTGCTGGGTAGTCCATTAAAGTAAATGTAAATATGATTAAGAAATCAGACAAAAAGGGGTTTTCAGGGAATACTGTTAAGTCTTCAATTTCTATGCCATATGTCAGAACAAGATCTAAAGTGTGGCTAAGGTGGTGGGTGGGCTCATTTACATTTTGAGCGAAGCCAACTGAGTCTAATAATAGATTAAATGCAGTGCTGAGGCTGTCATTCTCAGCATCTATGTGGATGTTAAAATCACCCACTATAATTATCTTATCTGAGCTAAGCACTAAATCAGACAAAAGGTCTGAAAAATCACAAAGAAACTCACAGTAACAACCAGGTGGACGATAATAACAAATAGAGACACTGCACTCTACTGGTGGTTGGCTCTCACTGCGGTATTGTATCACTTCCTGTTCCGGAGCACAGCGGTGCTTTGCTGTATCTGTTAGCTGTTTAATCTGCGTAGTTAGATTGATCTAGATAACGATTTGTTTCACAGTGTAATCGTCACGTGCCTTAACTAAAGCACCCTCTCTGCTGAATCACCTCTAAATTATTTTCACATTCTTCACTTTGTGTGTTTTTAGGAATCCGCTAGCTTAGCGCAGCTATTAGCTCTTAGCCGGTTTAGCATGGCGGCTTCTCCTGTCTCTCCCGCACTTTTCTGCGCTGGGTGTGAAATGTTTAGTTATTCCTCGGCCTCCTTTAGCAGTAACGGTACTTGTAATAAGTGTAGCTTGTTCGTAGCTTTGGAGGCCAGGCTGGGCGAATTGAATACTCAGCTCCACACCTTGGAAAATCCTACAGCTAGCCAGGCCCCTGTAGTCGGTGCGGACCAAGGTAGCTTAGCCGCTGTTAGCTGTCCCCCAGCAGATCCCGAGCAGCCGGGAAAGCAGGCCGGCTGGGTGACTGTGAGGAAGAAGCATAGTTCTAAACAGAAGCCCCCTGTACACCACCAACCCATTCACACCTCTAACCGTTTTTCCCCACTCTGCGACACACCCACCGAGGATCAAACTCTGGTTATTGGCGACTGTTTTGAGAAATGTGAAGTTAGCGACACCAGCAACCATAGTCAAATGTCTTCCGGGGGACAGAGCAGGCGACATTGAAGGAAATTTGAAACTGCTGGCTAAGGCTAAGCGTAAATTTGGTAAGATTGTAATTCACATCGGCAGTAATGACACCCGGTTATGCCAATCGGAGGTCACTAAAATTAATATTGAATCGGTGTGTAACTTTGCAAAAACAATGTCGGACTCTGTAGTTTTCTCTGGGCCCCTCCCCAATCGGACCGGGAGTGACATGTTTAGCCGCATGTTCTCCTTGAATTGCTGGCTGTCAGAGTGGTGTCCAAAAAATGAGGTGGGTTTCATAGATAATTGGCAAAGCTTCTGGGGAAAACCTGGTCTTGTAGGAGAGACGGCATCCATCCCACTTTGGATGGAGCAACTCTCATCTCTAGCAATCTGGCCAATTTTATTAAACCCTCCAAATCGTGACTATCCAGGGTTGGGACCAGGAAGCAGAGTTGTAGTCTTACACACCTCTCTGCAGCTTCTTTCCCCCTGCCACTTTTAACTAACATATATGTTAGTTAAAAATAAGGCAGGAGTTCAAAGCTATACTTAGCTGGCTAACATTTGTTAGTTAAACATAAGACAAGAGTTGGAACCTTCCTAATATTAGCATTCATCCATAGACACTTGAGACAGTATAATTCAGAACCTCTGAAGGTAAGAAAGTAAAGTGTATTGACTTGATCACGGCAACATCACTGCCAGTTTGCATTTGCGTCAGATCAGACGCCGGGCGAGACAATACGCAGCTGACGATGTGTTTTACCATAGAGATACATTGTGTATTTGGGAGTGGTATTTGCTCTTGAATTCCAGATTTAAGTAATTATTTGTTTGAATTTAGTTTTATTTCTGTTTTTAGGACTTTAGTGTGGCCTTAAACTATTCAGAGGGTTTGGATAATATCACCCAAGAGCGATATAATACCAAATTAGCATCAGCAGGACTGGCATCTTGTCCATACCAACACGATCCTGGACAATGGAAAATGATCCTACGCAATGGCCAGATGTTCAATATCCTGATATTTAATCCTACGTCATAGACACAGCAGGAATTTATGAAAGTAATTTGTATTTTAGATCATTTATGTCATGTATGCATTGTGAATTGCTGGTTTGCCCCAGGAGCAGCCATGCTGCTGATTATTTCCCCCCAAGGTAACGCGTGATACTGATCGATGTGATGCATAATCCCCTTTGTGTGTCATCATTATGCTTCATGAAATATGGGTCTGTGCCAAGGAGGGCCATGCCTGCCCAAATTTTGCATTCTATGTTTTATTTTTAATATCGTGATGAATTTTAATTTTCTGTCTTGCATTGTTGGTACAACCCACTGCCTCGCATTGCCCAGGCATTAAAAAAAATGTCTAAAATGTAAAAAAAAAAAAAAACCTTGCATTTAATTAAATTGTCCACTACTTAAGCAATCCACCCAGTTCAATTACTTCATGCCATCCGGCGTTGCTAAGACCTCACAGATGGAGTTGCTGGATAACGACTGAGTCCATTAAAGTATCTAGATAGCTACTTGCATTTGCCTACTATGGAAAAGAGAGTGTCATGCATTGGAGCATAGATTTAACTTAGCCGTTTTAATGATTAGAGTGAAGCGTCTTGGTATCCAAAGTAGGTTGAGGAAGGACTGAGATGTGCATAACTGATGTTGCTCTTTTGGATTAAGAGCAAAATGTTTTCAAGGAAATAAATCCAGTTTACCTGACTCATCCTATAAGCGAAGTGCACAACGCATCTGCGCATGCGTGGCTCAAACGGGGGCAAAAATTCCAGCTCCCAAACTCACACCGCTCCCATTGAATTTCGTATACAGTAGCATTAACGGACTGTAAAAGTTAAGGCTTTACAGATTGTTTCAAAGGCTTTAAGCCTTAAGCGACGTATACAATGCAGGTGCACATTGTGCTGTTTTTCAAATGGTCGAACAGAATTTATAGGCTTGAAAGTTTGGCTGAAAACACACTCTATTGCAAAGCTCCGCCGAGTCCACACAAAGACGGAAAGAAGAAGAAATATGGTCGTAAACCTTCGTTCATTCTACACAGTTTCGCCACAGAAAAGAAAGATTCAGATGGACGTAAAGGACGGACTAAAATAAATAAATAAATAAAAGTTTCTTGCACACGTTTATTTTGTCAATATCCTGAACTGCGCCGCCGTTTTCGTGCATCGGCCTATGACTGTAATGTCGCACCATGAATGACGTGGCCTGTAATCTTGTAAATTGACATGTTCTATAAACAAACTGCATGCATGCACATATTGTAGTCTGTCAACTTATCAAAACAAACGTGACACTAAAGAGGTATATGTGAGACCCACCTTCCTTGTAGTCATTATGAAGCCGGCGGAGTAGCGATTTCTCATCCCTGCTTAGCAAATATTCTGCAGTATCCACAGTTTCAGTCTCTGGTCTTAAGTTTATCATCCGTCAGTTGCCTTCAAGGGGGTCAGAAATTTGTTTGACTCCAACTGTCAACAAGGACTGGTCATTTTCGACAGCAGCAACGCTCTTCCTCCTCTGTCGGCACTAACGTTACTTTCTGTACAGATGCAGCACACACAAGCCCATTTCTGTCCACTGCCGTACGTAGTCCACGGAGCTTACAAAAACGCTTTGAATCATCAACTTTCCAGCGGTTGAAATGATCGAATCACAGCACTCTTCGCTGCTTTCTGCCGCCATAGCTTGTGGGTTGTTAGTCGAAAAATTTAGCCTACCCATAATGCACCGCGCGGCCTGAGATGCGCACTTGCTTATTGGGATTAAAGTGAAGCAGACAGACTAACATTAAGAAGTGGTATGATACACTGCTGGGGTTGTCTGAAATTGTAATACAAGTTTATATTTAGGGTGCTCAAATAGTCCTGTTTTCCCGGACATGTCCTGGCTGTCCTGGGTTTTGTTGTTGTTGTTGTTTGTTTGTTTTAAGAAAGTGATGAAAATGTCCTGGTTTTTATTGTTTTTCATTTTTGAGCATCTTTCATTAAACTTTGAGTATCATTTGAGTATCTCGTTGCCGAGTGTCCTGGTTTTCTGTAATCAAAATATCGTCCACCTAATGAATATAGGAAATACTTGTAATATTTAAAATTAATGGAAAGAATAATATACAAATGTTTTTGATCCCCAAAGTTTTTTGCAACCTCGTTTTGGGGGTCCAAGTTTAATATTTTAGAAAAATAGTGTCCTATCCCTCCAGTGGAGCTGTATTTTTATTTTATTTTTGTCTAAATAGTACACTAAAAATTGCTAATTCAGAGTTGCTGATAAATAGATTTAGTTGGGACATGTCTGTCTCGGCTTTCAGTGCTTACCAGTCGAGTGAGTATAGAGAAATTGTGGAGAGCTGGACATGTCCCAACTTGTCCTCTCACACTCTGAAACGGAGGTGTTCCTTGTCTCGCTTCATCAGCGAATCGGTCGTGACACGCGAAGCCTCCGCGCGGCTTTCCATGACAAAATCTCTTGTTTAAAAGTTAAATCTGCCAGAAAATGGCTGATGTCCAGCTCTTGTGATAACCCAGAGAAAGAGCACATGACAGTCTCGTATCCACAGAGCCATCCGTTTAGAAATGAGCCAGTGGTTTGTGCCTCGTCGTCGCAGCTCGGAGCGCGGCGCACCGACCGTCCTTAAAGCAGTCCTGAAAGCTGTAGTAAAAGTCCTTATTCTCTGTGAAGCCCGTAAAATTTTCAACGAAAGCCAGATAAATTTTTCCAATGGTTTCCTGGTGCCAGTCTCTAACAGCTTCTGAAAAAATTCTGATGGAAAAAAAGTCCTTTTCATTCCGCCATTTCCAGACAATGAAAATCCGACGAGGGGGCGGGACCACTCCTCCCCAAGGCGTGCTCACAGGTGAATGACGTCACCGACAGGCGTGGAAAAACTCACGCATGCGCACGAGGGTTCAAGCATGTCTGCGGTAAAAACATATGAATGAAATCCATATAGTTTTTGAAAAAAATTAAAAGGTACGATACTTTATTGACAGACCTCGTATAACCAAACTTAGAAAAGACACACTTTGCTCATGTACAGTGCAAAGCTAAATATTGCTGCAATTCTGGCCTACAGTGTATTGACAACACCCAACTACCCGGGAAGTTAAAGACCTGGTGCTTCGAGTTGGGTCTGCTACCCCGGGTGTTGTGGGCCTCGCAGAGGAGTTCAAGTGTGCTAAAACACGCCTACAGATGACACTGAATGAATCCAAAGATCTGGTGATGAGGGAAAATGCACCAACCTTGGTTACTGGGTGCAAATGGAGACCAGCAACAGCAGCTCTCAGACTTGCTGACATTGTGGGTAATGTTCAGCAAGGAAGAGGAGGCTTTGGACTAACAAGTAGCCGCCCAGCTCCAGCATGAAGGAAGATGGTGGTGGAGGTGGGGTCAGTTTAGGCTTCACTCAAGGAACTGGACACCCCTGCCATGCATAGCCCCATGAGATGTCCGCCACTTGACAACAAGGCGACTCTCATGGCTAATTGGGTTTGGGTCAAGCTCAGGTCTGATCAGCCTGTAGCTGGCTGCCTCTGGTGAGGGTGTATAGTGTTAAAGGCCGAAACACCCCATGAGCCAGAGGAACACTACTGATGATGCAATCCATAAATTAAACTTTCCCCCAATCTTCTCCAAGTCTGCCATCTACCATTCACCGACAAGTCCACCAGTTATCTGTATGTGCTTACACAAGGATATCAGCATCTTATCCTGTGTTTTGGAATCAATCAGGTGATTGAGCTTTCGTTGAAGTGAAGAAAGTCTTATATTTTAGGTATCATCAAAGTCTGAAATTGTAGATTGGGATCATTCTTGTCTTCGTGACGTCAGGCATCACCTGAACGTTACGTTAAAATCCTGCATGTCAAGCATGCTAGCTTGTTTCACTAATGGGTTTCTTTACATTTTGTTGGGAAAGTGTAGTGACACAGACCCACAACAGGGGGCGTAAATGAACGGACAATGAAAGAGTCGAATATGAACACTTTACTGTTGTGAATGAGCACAACCACAATACAGAGGAATGTGAAATTTTGCAAACAGTCAATCACAAGGGTGACGTGTGGGCAGGCTCGAGGATAGAAGACGTCCTGTCCTGAGAAGAACCGGAACCACACGATTTCCTCCGCCACCGAACCCGGAGAATACTGGAGCTGCAAGTCCCGAGTCCCCAGGTGGCCACCATCTCCGAATGTCGGATCTGGTACTGCTGGCAAGAAGCAGAAACAATAAGATGTGGGTGTGTGCACACCCAGTAACAACAATGGTGGAGATTCCACCTCCACCTCTCATCCACACTTGTGCAGCTCCTGTCACACGGCACTTATCTGGTGGGGTGTAAAGCGAAGCTGTCGCCGGTCACGCCAATCTCCAGATAGTGCACTCCACAAGAAAAAACAGCTGCAAAAAATGAGTTTACTAGACACAGTTATTTATACGGCTGAGATTGTTACCTTCACAGGTCGATGATATCTCGGCAATGAGGTGGAGATGATGTAGTGTAGATGGGTGACAGCTGTCAAGAGATGAGTGACAGCTGTCACCCCCGGCTGTGTCCGTGGCGGCAGCGCCCTCTCGTGCCTGAAGCCCGCACTTCAGGCAGGGCGCCCTCTGGTGGTGGGCCAGCAGGTACCTCCTCTTCTGGCGGCCCACACAACACATTTTCTTAAATCAGCTTTCCTGAAACCCTCAAATATACAGCACCATTAAAAGATTGTCCAAGCTAATTCTCTGTTCAAATCTGAAAAATAGTGAAGCTGTTATAAGTGGAATTTACACTGGTAGGTATTCATAAAAGGCTATTTTAGCAACAAATAGCAAGCTAGTTAGCAACTGGAGTAAATCCCCCAAGATCACAAATGTCAGTGTTGTTAATTAAAGGAAAGTCTTCAGAGCTCCTGCTAGTAAAACATTCGAAAACACTTTCTATGACGGTTAACACCAGTTCTGAAAATCTGTGACTGCACTTATCGAGGGATAAATTAGCAGAATTATTTCTGCTTCAGGAGCAGTTTAGCATCTTAAAACAGTCAAGAATCTGGTGTGTTTGAAGGTATTAACAAGGCCAGAGGGAGACAGACTGATTAAAAACCTTGTAGTTGTGCCTGTGTTTTAGCCTGGAAGCAAAGTGAGGATGATGAGTCCTTTATGACACCATTAATCTGTCTATACCCATTTTTATTCTCTTGGGGGGTTTCAGGGGGTTGAAGATGTTTGCCCCTGTGGACCAGTCCGACAGCATGCCCAAATAGCTTCAGAATAGGACAAAAATGAGTCAGATATGCTCACATTATCACTGTTATATTGGTTTTGTTTGGTGTTTCATTTGCAGTCAGGTACATAAGTATTTGGACAGTAATGTAATTGTAAGTGTAGAGTTTTAACTTTAATTCAAGGTGGCTTAACAAAACATATTGCATTAACCATTTAGGAATGACAGAAATTTGAATACAAAAAAAGCCCTCCATTTACAGATATCCATTTACTAAATATTAGGATTAATGTAAATCCAAATAATTATTTTACAGCCTCTTTTTTAAGTCGGGATGGATAAAAAAAAAATGGTGCAGTTCTCCTTGGCCTACTTAAAAAGTGCAGAAACACCTTGTTCTACCACAGTCATAGCAAGTGATGACATTATCCTGATGGCTGATTCTGCGGTACTGTTCCCTTTAGTCCATGAGCCCAAAGCCAATTTTGTTAGAATCTGTACCATTTAAGGTGCTCAAACAACTCTTACAATCCAGTCTCAGTGTACCATAGCCTATTTAAAAATGTATGATAGCCATCTCAGGGTGTTTGCTATAGCCAGGTCAAGCTATAAAAAATGTTAATCATATTGAAAATTGTAGCACATTGCCGTGTTTGTCTATCATAGGGATTCCAAAATGGTATCATTTGGACTATCTATGACTCAATGCTATTGTAGAGGGACCAAATGTTTTGGACTATATAACACCTAAATAGATCCGTGTCATTTGATTGGTTTGTATGCCACATGATATTGATCATGTGGCATACAAGCCATTGTATATCATTCACTGTGCAATTTTGGTTCCATTTAGTGTGCAAATTTGGTTCCATACATTCTGTACCATTTCACGCCATCACACGCTCACACTCACGGCAATGGCGCTTAGCTTAAAAACAAACACTGGCTGGATACAGTGCCCAGACTGGGCAACGGACGGGAAGGCTAGATGAGAACGAGATGAGGTTTGGTCCTGAGAAAGCAGTGGTTGCTGGAGGCTGAGCCGTGCAGGGCGGGTTGGCCCCGCCGCAGTTTAGGGCTTGCATGGGGCCACTGGGTCACAGCGGGCTCCGTCAGATGATACCTGGGTGAGACAGGGCATCTCAGTCTCGCTCCCAGGCTTTGGTGGACACTGTAGGACCGGGAAGGCTGTAAATCCCTTTTTTTTGTCTATAAATTAATAAAATATCAAATGACAAAGATCTAGTTGAGGTGTTGTATGAAACAAACAATGTATGTTTTTTCATTCCTGCAATGGAAAGAATATTCATTCTGTGAAAGATGGAATGTTCCATTCAACGAGGCACATTATTTGTATAATAAGTGATACATATTGTTGGTTGAGCTAAGAGGATTAATAATTTTTTTTTGACTATGTTGAATGCTTGGTCTCCAAAGTAAATGTCAAACTTGGTGTGGATTCTAAGACATATGCTACCCCGTCACGTGATAACTAAACATGAAAGATGGTTGCAAATTATTCCTTTTTTGAACCCCAACCTGGCATTAGCTACCACCCCGGGGTGGCTGTCATACATTTTTGTGTGGGCCATGGTATACTGAGGCTGGATTGTAAGTGTTGTTTGGGCACTTTTCGTGGTACCAACAAGTTGCTTGGCCTATGGACTAATTGAGCTGGCTACTTTCAGTATTTGAACAAGGCTGATCTTCCAGCCAGGTTTGACATGTCCCAGGTTGGACTTGTGGCTGATCCTCCAGTCAGCTACAAGCCAAAGATTAGTACTACAAACACAGAAAACCAGCAGAGATGATGTGGTATCTGAACTTAACTTCATCAGGTGACTATTCTTTTGGCATTGCATGCAACCTTTGCTTCCATATTGGAAACAGGTATCACAACAGACTTGAAGAAAGGACTTGTCCCTCTCTGGAAAAGAAAATGTGCATTGCAAAAAGGTACTTATAAGGGTCATTCTCAGCAGTGCCAGCTGTTTTCTGTTCAGTGACGAGAGCAGTCTGCGTTCATGCCTTAATACTCAGTCACTGACCTCAACGGCTCATTGAACACCAGGATTTAATTTGGTTGATCAGGGTTGTTTGTGGGATATCTTGAGAATTCAGAAGGGCTCCAATGAGTTGCTGGGCATCATAGGTGCCCTATATTGAAGACATTCTTTTTTTCCCCAGCGGCTTCTGGTATTAATCAGGGTTGTATTCCACTTTATTCACTGATTACATGGGCTGAGTGCTGGGTTGTGGAGTACAGAGACTTGGGTGTCTTTGTGAGGAAAAGTTCACTAACCTTCACTTTGTGGGTGATCCTGTGATCTTTATGGAATCAGTGGATGCTGTGATAGAACCACTTGAGAAGCTGAGCAAGGAGTCTGGGAAACTGGGTTTACTATTACCCTGGATCAAGAATAAGATCTAGACTTTCAATGACTTTCTGGACTTAGTGTATCAGATGTTTATGTGTTTGTGGTGAAAGTATTGAACTGATTAAGAGATTCATTTATCTTGCCAGTGGCATTTATGTCGTAAGGTCACTGGACCAAGATGTTTGGCAATGCCGATACACTTGTGGGAATACGAAGATCTAAGTTGCTAGGGATCTGGTGCTTCTTGGCTTACTGTATGGTTGTGCGAATTGGATGCTAACCAATGACATAAGGGTGCATTCACACTCTGACAATTAGCCTGGCATTTGATGACAGGGAGTGAAATGCTGATTAACGTTAACCAGCACCGGGTCTGCCCGACTCTGCAGGAGTTAAGTCGACATCAGTCAGTCAAGGTTGGAAAAATGTTATATGCTTAAAATCTTTGGTGTTTGTGCTAATTTGCCAGCATGAATTGAGCTCCGCTACCATATCACCTCCGCTAGAGCATCATTACTGCTCTGTTCGCCTCCACCGGCCACGACAAACATCAGCGTTGCCCAACTGACATTGACGTAGCTCTTACAGAGTCTGGCAGACTTCAGCATTGGTGGACATTAATCAACTTTTCACTCTCCATTGGCAAATGCTGAGCTAATCGTCAGAGTGTGAATGGAACAAGCTTTCTCCGACATTTCACAAAGATTTTTGAGAATCTGTCAGCCACTTCACATCATAGTGTGAATGGGCTACGAGGCAACAACCAGACATCTTTGTCACTAGGTCTCTCTGGAGAGTCCTTGGATACTGCCGGCATGTGTAGTGAATTATTAAGGACACTTGGCTGAAGCGTACTACCTACAGTATGAGGGAGTATCAGGTATCACCTTTCGGTAATGTGGCACGATTCTCAGATCATGATCCAGCTTCACTTGTGATGACCCCAGCAACTGGAAAAAGCCAAGGGGATGCCCGTGTATCTACTGGCTCTAGCAGATAGATGGTTACTTTGAGGACATGGGGCTAAACTGGTGATCTGTCCAGTTGCATAGTGTGGTGGATGCAGTGATGTGCACCTCTGGCTCTCAGACCTAACCTGACATTATAAGGTCATTTTTGATGTCCAGTTTCATATTATGTATTTTATCGTTACAGTTTTCTGCATTTTCTTTCCTTTTGTGTTAATGCAATGACCAACCATTCTGACAAGGATTCTTTTTTCGTCATCTGAAGCCATCATATTCAGGTTATATTTCATATTTCTCTCTCAGCATTTCCAGTCCGCTCTTCATGGACTTGACTGCAGGATTCGGGAACAGGCGGGCGGTGAGTCCAGCATGGGCAAATCTCCATAAATCCTTCCACAGTGGCTGCCCTTCAGACTCTACTGTACAATATCTGTCTTCATCTGAGAGTGCACAGGCACAGCCACCTGCTTTTTCTCTCTCCAGCCCCTCCCTCTGTGCCTTGTGAACTTAATAAAAGCTGCCATTAAGCAGCGCTTCATCTGTTTGGGCCCTAATCTGCCTTATAGGCATCATGTGACCACATATGCAGCGCACACCTGTCGTATGTTAACATTCCCGACTGTTCGCTCTGACTAAACCTGTTCTCGGCACATCACGCCACTGCATGTCAGCTGAAACACATGCAAACCCACCGATTGCCACGTATTCGCTACTGGTGAGGTTTCGTGAAAAGTTAGAATCAGGACACAAACCCTGAAAAGAGTCACAGTTAAAGTTACTGTGTGTAGGATTTAGGGTCGTCTTGCAGAAACCAAATGCATCATTTATTAAACATCTGTTTATTAGTCTATAATTACTTTGAAAAAATGTGTTTTCATAAGCTTTTCATATCTATGAGGTGCACCTCTGCAACAGACGGTGGCTCATGCCCTATGACTGCTGGGATAGGTTAACCTCCCCCCCCCCGGGGACCCTTAATTGGAGTGAACGGGTATAGAAAATGGAAACTGAGATGGATTCAAAAACTATCCAACCTTTGGCTGTGAAAAAGAATGAATGAATAAATACTGAATCCTAATTCCCTTTGAAGTAGTCTCCTTGGGATTGCACACACTTCTCCCAGTGGTTCTGTCATTGTTGGAAGCATGTCTGAAAGGCTTCTTTTGGAATGGTGTCCAGTTGGGCCATCGCATTCTGCATGATGGCTTCTCACAGCTCAAATCAAGTCCCTTTCAGAGTTGTCAAATCCAGCTTCAGAAAGTAAAAGTCCAGCCATTTTCACAATAAACCAGTTGACTGTAATTAGTTCAGCTCTTCAGGCAGGTGGATGAGCTATTTATTGAGATCACCTGTTTTAGGTGCACAGGTAGAAGCAACACATGGGAGGGTTTTTACTTTCTGAAGCCGGATTTGACACCTCTGATCCCTTTTAGTATCATTTTGATGTTTGGGAATAGCAAAAATCAGACGGAGCTATGTCAGGAGAGTAAGGAGCCTGATGAATCACAGGCGTGTTGTGTTTGACCAGGAAAGGATGGGTGCATTGTCATGATCTCCAAATCCTCCACCAAAAATGGAATGTGCCAAAGCTGTGCTTGTTCCCACCTCATCTACAAGTTCTTGGATGGTGTCACGATGATCATCCATGACCAAAGTCTGTATTCTGTCAGTTCCTTGCTCATTTTGGCTTGTCGATGGTCTACAGGAATGTGCTTCACTCTCCACTGATGTGGGCCCATTTTTGAAGTGGTTATTCCAATTTGCATTATGCTCATGGCATTATCACCAAAAGCCTGCTGAAGCTTACAAATGCTTGCTGCTTGGGTATCACCAAGCTTCTGGCAAAATTTGAGGCAATGCCTTTGGTCAAGTCATTCCATCATGTTATAGCAAATGAGAATCCGATGGGTATTCAGTACGTGTTCACTCTAAGGCTGACTGCTAGCGACTGATGTGCTCTGCGGACAAGAAAAAATTTGCATATGCACTAGAATGCTCTCTGCACCTCCCAACCAATTGGCAACTTGCATGCTTCCTTTGTTTCTGTGGGATAAAATAAGGCCAGATACATTTTGAATGCACCTCGTACACGAGAGTGGTCCCCCTCACTGAAGCCGCCATTCTATACCCCTATGCTGATACAGTAGCCTAAAAGGGACATACTCCCTCTTTCACTTTTTGCAATGTGGCCAGAAGAATGAAAAAAGAGGAACTGGTGGTTGTTCCACACATTTAAGAACGCTTGTTTTTGTGCGGTGTAAGATCATACAAGCTGCTTATCCCATTGACAAATATGTAAAAACATAAAAGGAAAGAAATCCTGATCTACAACAGCATAATGGAATTTGCAATCTCACCACTAGATGGCATTAAATCCTACACACTGTAGCTTTAAGTATATTTTGATGTTGCAGAGTGAAAAGCTTCATCTTTGCATAAGGTGCAGGAATATAAAGGAATCACAATGGAGACGCACAATGTCAATGAGCAGTTGTGTCTTGAGAAACAAATTTAAGAAACCTTTCCTTAAAATAAAACGCTTAATTTGCTTTTGCTAAGAAGTGTCTCATGAATCAAGCTAATTTGAATACTAGTGGAAAAAGGGCTTTTTTACCCAAAATTGCAAAAATACTGAGTTTAAAATGTTGCTTTGTTTATCGGCTGCCTTGCAGCGGCTGTCAGCTTTCATATTAAATCTTTTTTTTTAAATGCACGTTAATGTATCTGTTTATTTCTTCAACGCTTTCTTATGTCGTCCTTTTTGTTCATTAAAAGCATAGAACGATCCGTCATTTCAGCAGCAGCTGATGCAGGATTTGGATGATGTTTCCGTCTGGTTTTTGTGTAATATAATTTTCATGTTTATTCTTTTTTTTTTTTTTTTTTTTTTCTCCTTCCTGGTAGATAATGTACAGGATGCCAGCTGGGCTGACAGATGGTGATGCCTTTACCCTTTTTTTCCACTAAAAAAGAAAAGGAGGGAGGACAGGAACAGCTGTAGACAAAGACAACCAGCACACTGTCCACTGTGGGAGGAGAACCAGCCTGAAGGTAAGAAAAAAAAAAGGTGTTCTGTTCAGAAAGAAAGCTGCCTATAAAAAGCCCCAAACAGGGGTCATGATGGAGGCCTTCAAGGAGAAAAAAAAAAAAAAGGAACCAGCAGCTGAGTCAACTTTAGGTCATATTATTGTCTCGGGCGTCATGTTTAAAGCTTTCCACCGGCTCAATATTGAACATGTGAGCAGAGCCGCGCTGTTGGGAGGAAACGCCCTTGAACCATGTTCGTCAACGCCTTTAACTTTTGTCACGATCACACGAACAGCTGAAAAATCTTTTGTCTCATAAGTGACGAGTCGTCCCCTCCTTTCTCCTGTTGTTGGCTTTTTGTCATGAATTTAAAAGAGAAACCATTCAAATGAAACACATTTTGGTTTTAATTATCTTCACTTTCCTTCAAATTCAATTCATGCGCTGAGACTGCTGGTGTTCATACGAGGTCTGTGAGAAAAGTATCGTACCTTTTTATTTTTTTCAAAAACTATATGGATTTGATTCGTATGTTTTTACGTCAGCCAAGCTTGAACCTTCATGCGCACGTGTGAGTTTTTCCACGCCTGTCGGTTGCGTCATTCGCCTGTGGGCAGGCTTTGAGTGAGCACTGTTCCACCCCTCTCGTCGTTGTTTCATTCCGAGGAAATGCCGGAATGATTTGGGCTTTTTTTCCATCGGAATTTTTTCATAAACTGTTAGAGACAGGCAGCTGGAAACCATTCGAAAAATGTATCTGGCTTTCGGTGAAAATTTTACGGGCTTCACAGAGAATCAGGACTGTTACTACAGCTTTAAGGACGCCTCACAATGGCGCACGGCGCGCCGCGCTCCGAGCCACCATCGAGAGGCAGAAACAGTCGACATGTCTCTGGTGGAGATTACACAAGTCCTAGTGTGTGTGTGTGTTTACAGTCTTAATTTTATAGATAAAAGCTTCCAGAACGAACTAAATTTACCTATAGCTCAAATATCGGTAACCATTAAGGTGAAATATCCCATCTTGAGTTTAAATTACTCACAGATCCCAATGTCATATTTAATCATATTAAATATTTTTTGAAATATTGGCTGGAATCTTCTGCTCCCGTTAGGGGTCGCCACAGCAGATCAATCGTTTCCATCTCACCCTGTCCTCTGTATCCTCCTCTGTCACACCAACACCTGCATGTCCTCTCTCAGCACATCCATAAAACTTCTCTTTGGTCTCCCTCTTCTCCTCCTGCCTGGTGGCTCCATCCTCAGCATCCTTGTCCCTATATATCCTGGGTCCCTCCTCTGCACATGTCCAAACCATCTCAAGCTCTCCTCCCTGACTTTGTCTCCAAAACCGTCCCACCTGATCTGTACCTCTGATATGTTCATTCCTAATCCTGTCCATCTTTGTCACTCCCAAAGAGAATCTCAACATCTTCAGCTCTGCCTCCTGTCTTTTTGTTAGTGTCACTGTCTCTAAGCCGTACAACATAGCTGGTCTCACTACTGTCTTGTTGACTTTCCCCTTCACTCTTGCTGATATTCTTCGGTCACAAATCACTCCTGCCACCTTCCTCCACCCACTCCACCCTGCCTGCACTCTCTTCTTCACCTCTCTACCACACTCTTCATTACTGTGGACAGTTGACCTCAAGTAGTTAAACTCATCTACAACCCCTGGCAAAAATTATGGACTCACCGGCCTCGGAGGATGTTCATTCTGTTGTTTAATTTTGTAGAAAAAAAGCAGATCACAGACATGACACAAAACTAAAGTCATTTCAAATGGCAACTTTCTGGCTTTAAGAAACACTGTAAGAAATCGAGAAACAAGATTGTGGCAGTCAGTAACGGTTACTTTTTTAGACCAAGCAGAGGAAAAAAATATGGACCGACTCAATTCTGAGGAATAAATTATGGAATCACCCTGTAAATTTCCATCCCCCAAACTAACACCTGCATCAAATCACATCTGCTCGTTGACATTGACCCTATGTCATGAAATTGACCCTATGTGTCTTTTTGCAAGGAATGTTTTCACAGTTTTTGCTCTATGGCAAGATGCATTATCATCTTGAAAAATGATTTCATCATCCCCAAACATCAGAAAAGTGTCCAAAATATCAACGTAAACTTGTGCATTTATTGATGATGTAATGACAGCCATCTCCCCAGTGCCTTTACCTGACATGCAGCCCCATATCATCAATGACTGTGGAAATTTACATGTTCTCTTCAGGCAGTCATCTTTATAAATCTCATTGGAACGGCACCAAACAAAAGTTCCAACATCATCACCTTGCCCAATACAGATTCGAGAGTCATCACTGAATATGACTTTCATCCAGTCATCCACAGTCCACAATTGCTTTTCCTTAGCCCATTGTAACCTTGTTTTTTTTCTGTTTAGGTGTTAATGATGGCTTTCGTTTAGCTTTTCTGTATGTAAATCCCATTTCCTTTAGGCGGTTTCTTACAGTTTGGTCACAGACTTGACTCCAGTTTCCTCCCATTCGTTCCTCATTGTTTTGTTGTGCATTTTCGATTTTTGAGACATATTGCTTTAAGTTTTCTGTCTGACGCTTTGATGTCTTCCTTGGCCTACCAGTATGTTTGCCTTTAACAACCTTCCCATGTTGTTTGTATTTGGTCCAGAGTTTAGACACAGCTGACTGAACAACCAACATTCTTTTGCAACATTGCGTGATGATTTACCCTCTTTAAGAGTTTGATAATCCTCTCCTTTGTTTCAATTGACATCTCTTGTGTTGGAGCCATGATTCATGTCAGTCCACTTGGTGCAACAGCTCTCCAAGGTGTGATCACTCCTTTTTAGATGCAGGACTACCGAGCAGATCTGATTTGATGCAGGTGTAGTTTTGGGGATGAAAAGTTACAGGGTGATTCCATAATTTATTCCACAGAATTGAGTGAGTTCCATATTTTTTTTCCCTCTGCATTGGTCTAAAAAAGTAACTGTTACTGACTGCCACAATTTTTTTTTTTCCTGATTTCTTATAGTGTTTCTTAAGCCAGAAAGTTGCCATTGAAATGACTTTAGTTTTTGTGTCATGTCTGTGATCTGCTTTTTTTTCCCTACAAATTCAACAACTGAATGAACATCCTCCGAGGCCGGTGATTCCATAATTTTGCCAGGGGTTGTATTGAAGAGTGATGTAATGCAGAAAAAAAAATTGTTTTGCTTGTCAGAATGACGTCACAGCAAAATAAATCTGCTTTGGTGTATAATTCTATAGAAACTTTTACACCCCTGTGCAGCGGTTAGTGCATTTAGGGGGGTCAGTTTTGGTTCTGTGTGTTGAGTTTTGATTTGGATGTAAAACTTGGCTGCATTTTGCTGCTAGTTATAGACGTGGATTCCACATCAGTGCTACTGCTGCCGGATTTTGATACAATGATCAAGTTTATTATGTTGAAATATTTTGGCATCTCTGTCAAGTGCTCTCGTCATGGTTGATTGCAGTATTTTTATAATTACTTACCAGTATGTCTGAAATTCTTGGAGTACCCCATGGGTCAGTCCCTGGGCTCGTTGCTATTTTTTTTATATCAGGACCACTCATTCAAATTATGTATGGTCATAGAATTAACCATCATGCTATGCTGATGAGACGCAGATGTACATGCTTGTTTTTGACGGTAATGTATCTTATGTCAGAATCGGAGGCAGGTCTGCAGCTGCTGTGAAAAACTGAATCTTTTCTAATTTTCTGCTTTGAAATGCTGGTTAAAATTGAAATGCCATTGGTGCTGTTGGATCTTGGTGTGACTTTTGACCAGTGTTTGTCTTTTCTACATATATATATCAGAGGTGAGTAGGACTGCCCTTTATCGCTTATGTATTATTGCAATAATTAGACCCATTCTTCGGGTGGCATTGAGACATTGATTCATGTCTTCAATAAAACATGTCATGGCTGCTAAAGTTTTAATGCGGATGCAGAAATGTGATTATATAAGTTTTTTTTAGTACTAAAGCTGCAGGTTTTTGAACTTTATGATGTGCCAGTTTCTGTGTTTTAGATTTCTGATTTTACTTTGTAAAACACTTTGATCGTGTTCTTTATAAATACATTCGGTTTTATTGACTGAGGGTCACAGGCCAAAGTTAAAATTTGGGCCCAATGCTTATACACAGGAAGTATTTTAATGGCTATTTCAAGGTATTGGCTAAAGATGCAAAAGTATGTTTAAACACTCGAAGTCAAATATGACCTTTCTAATGGTGTCGAGTGACCTATAAATTAAACTCAGGGTCATAACTGCTTAACTTGAGCAAAGACGGATTAAACATGGTGAAAGGGGTTTATGTTAGTTGAGGATAAACTAATTACATTTTGGACAGAACTGAAGTGTGGAGGCCTCACTGAACCATATATTATGGTATATGTGGTTATATAATGGTCAAATGATCAAGAAACTATGATGAATGGCATGGTTTTAAAAAGGAATAGTTCGCATCTGTCACGCTTAGTTATCATGTTACAACATATGAAAATTCAGTAAGGTATATCTTATATATTCCAATTCTAAGGTGGAACTATGCTAGTATACTAAGGTATATATAAATATCTAAAAAGGAAGAGTAAAATAGAAGAGTAGAAAAGAGTAGAGTAGAACCACTTAGGTGCCTGGTCTTGAGAACCAGGAATGGTAGGTTATGTCAGAACCCAACGGACATTGACCTTGTTTGACCAAACATTCAACATGGTCAAAACTGTTCCTTTTATTCATCCTCAACTAATAATTTGTAACAGTTTTTACCAAACCTGGAGCAACTTTAACTTTTGACCCCTGCACAAGTTGAAATAGACGTTTGTCACAACTTTTGCAGCTTTCAGCATAATTCTGCAACATAGATATACAACATATTCATAGATTGAAATTATACCTTTTTGGAGTCTTTGTGATCATACACATAATGAGGTATACTTTTAAATGTTGATCCTTGACTATAGTGAGCCCACTCTGAGGAGACTACTGCACACTTTTGTGTAGGCCATGGTACATTCAGGCTTTAGCCAAAATTGGCTTTAGGCTTATGTACTAAAGGAGATGGTCTCCCAAATCAATCTTGTCTGCTTGAGGTTTCTTCCTGTAATAACTTTTTAGGTTTTTCCTTACCACTGTTATCAGTGCTCTTCCTCATGCATAGCACTTTGGGGCAATTTGCAAATTGTGTCACTGAATCACAAAGAATCATAGCAAATGTTGTAGTCCAAGGGGCCTGTCTTTTTTTTTTTTTGTAATTGGGGGGTTTAATTGGGGTGACGTGAGTTACAGCCTTCAGGAAATTTTCCTGATTCATTTCAGGTGTGTTGTCGTGACAGAAACAGAATCTTCTGTCACAGTGGAATGTACCGAAAAAGTACTGATGTCCACCTCTTCCGCAATTTCTCGGATAGTCACACGACGGTCCCGCATCACCACAGTGTTCACTTTGGAAATGATCTGGTCATTTCAGCATGTTGATGGCCGACCAGAGCGTGGCTCGCTCTCCACCGTTGTGCGGCCGTCTTTAAACCGGTTGTACCGCTCCTTAATCTGTGTGATGCCCATAGCATCGTCACCAAAAGCCGTCTGAATCATCCGAATGGTTTCCACCTGGCTGTCGCCCAGTTTCTGGCAAAATTTGATGTGGCGCTGCTCCAGTCATTCTGTCTTTTTCCTTGAAATGAAAATCCGCCGAGCGCACAGCACACATCCCACACAAGGCTGCTTACCAGAAAATGACGCATTTGACAGGCGTGAAAAAGTTCACGCATGCGCACGAAGGTTCAAGGTTTGCTCATGCAAGCACACGTGATTCAAATCCATCAGGTTTTTGAAAAAATAAAAAGGTCCGATACTTTTCTAACAGACCTCGTACTGATTCAAGCCCAAATTGATTGTAAACACGGAGGTGGTCAAGCTGTTTTCAGACATTTTTTTTCCTAGTGTGGAGCTTCTTCTTTTTTTTAAGTCCAGTCTGGAGGTGATTGTGAGGAAAGTGTGGGGGACACAGCCTTATGATTTTGAGCCTTATTTAGACCACAATGACAGAGAGAGAGAGACTAAACCTTGGAGGAAAACCTTCAGTCTGACAAAAGTGACGATATTGGCAGAGTTCAGAACACAGAATGGTGATTATTTAAAAAAATAAATAATGCAGGTGATTTCAGCATGCCGCTGGAGATGATAAACTTTTTTTTTTGCAGGCTTTGGTTGTAATCAACTGATAAATATATATATATATACGAGGGCTGTCCGTAAAGTATAGGTCCTTTTTATTTTTTTCAAAAACTATATGGATTTCATTCATATGTTTTTACGTCAGACATGCTTGAACCCTCGTGCGCATGCGTGAGTTTTTCCATGCCTGTCGGTGACGTCATTCGCCTGTGAGCACTCCTTGTGGGAGGAGTCGTCCAGCCCCTCGTCGGAATTCCTTTGTCTGAGAAGTTGCTGAGAGACTGGCGCTTTGTTTGATCCAAATTTTTTCTAAACCTGTGAGACACATCGAAGTGGACATGGTTCGAAAAATTAAGCTGGTCTTCAGTGAAAATTTTAACAGCTGATGAGAGATTTTGAGGTGATTCTGTCGCTTTAAGGACTTTTCACGGTGCGAGACGTCGCGCAGCGCTCTCAGGCGGCGTCATCAGCCTGTTTCAAGCTTAAAACCTTCACATTTCAGTCTCTGTTGATCCAGGACGTCGTGAGAGAACAGAGAAGTTTCAGAAGAAGTCGGTTTCAGCATTTTATCCGGATATTCCACTGTTAAAGGAGATTTTTTTAATGAAAGACGTGCGGGCGGATTGCAGCGTCGGCTCGCAGCCGCCGCGACGCTCCACCACAGGAAAAACACCTCTGTTGGAAGCCTTGAGGACAAGTTGGAACATCTCCAGCTGATAAACAATTTCTCATATACTCACTCCACTGAAAGCCATCAAAAGCCGCCTGGATTTTACAAATGGTTATCAACACGGAGGTGTTTTTCCTGTGTCGCCGCGCCGCGTCGGCTGCGTCCCGACGCGCGGACCCGTCCGCACGTCTTTCATTAAAAAAATCTCCTTTTAACAGTGGAATATCCGGATAAAATGCTGAAACCGACTTCTTCTGAAACTTCTCTGTTCTCTCACGACGTCCTGGATCAATAGAGCCTGAAATGTGGAGGTTTTAAGCTTGAAACAGGCTGATGACGCTGCCTGAGAGCGCTGAGCGACGTCTCGCACCGTGAAAAGTCCTTAAAGCGACAGAATCACCTCAAAATCTCTCATCAGCTGTTAAAATTTTCACTGAAAACCAGCTTAATTTTTTGAACCATGTCCACTTCGATGTGTCTCACAGGTTTAGAAAAAAGTTTGATCAAACAAAGCGCCAGTCTCTCAGCAACTTCTCAGACAAAGGAATTCCGACGAGGGGCTGGACGACTCCTCCCACAAGGAGTGCTCACAGGCGAATGACGTCACCGACAGGCATGGAAAAACTCACGCATGCGCACGAGGGTGCAAGCATGTCTGACGTAAAAACATATGAATGAAATCCATATAGTTTTTGAAAAAAATAAAAGGACCTATACTTTACGGACAGCCCTCGTAGTTTTACTATCTGTGACATCAGAAAAAAGTGATGAGGAAGTGTGGATTTTTTTATGGGTTTTCTTTTTTTGAGAGAGAGATAGGAACATAAATTTCAAATCTGAAAAGTTGACACGAGGGACTGAAAATATTAGCTATTTTTAAAATAAATATTGTTTCCTTCTCGAATTCAGTTAGTGTACTGTACGTTAGTAGCGTAACATTATTATTAAATAATAAAGCCATTCACACAAGAAGTAAATAGTTCGTTTTAGTGAGATGACCTGAAACCTTATCCACCTTTACAAAACAACGTCTGAAAATAATTTAATTCCTTTTGTCCTGGCTGAAGAAAAGTCCATTTGTCACATGGGAGGTTGGTGCCAGGTTACAGCATCTGCTGTAATCCATTATTGCGGCTGATGGATTGGGTCTCTGCTGTTAACGAGCCGCTTTGCGCCACAAGTTAAGACTCGCAGTCCCTCACCTGCTCATAACGTCTCAGTCTGCACACAACACAATTATCCTATGATCCACAAAATAAAATGGTGTGAAAAATGCTCAGTTTTCCCTCCATGTGTTGTGGAGACGCCGCAGACACCATGCGTGTGTGCTTGTCAATATGAGTGTTCTGCCTGCCAATCAAAAGGATTCCGCCGGCGAGAATTAACCATTCTTACACGGAAAACACTGTGCAGCTCCGACCCGAACCACTCGGTGGAAACGGGGCTGTCAGTAGCATGTAAAAATCCATAAATTAATGGCGCTATTAAGATAATGGTTCCGGCGCCGATATCACTTTCCTTCTCCAATTTCGGGACTCACCAGGAAGTTCCTGGTTTTTAGTGGCGTGCAGTTCAAAATCCGAATATTTATCTCTTCAGTAACTGCGTACAGGAAAGGATAAATTTCAAAGTTTAATTTTAATCTTAAATACTCAAAAAGACATTACATCTTATGTCACCTACACTTTAAGTTTGTGCACATGAAAACTGACAATGTAGCAGTGTTTTTTTTTCTTTCGAGAAGATTTAGCACATCCATATATAAATAAAACTTGATCCGAGTTGTATTTTGATCCTTAATCACAGATGAAGAAACTACAGTGTCATCACCTGTTTATGAGGAATAGTGACGTATCTAAACAGAGCTACATGAGGCAAAGCTGCACACTCCTGTGGACCTGCATCCAATAAGGTCTTGTTAATGGTAAATTGGATGAGTGTCTGTCCAATTCTCCATTTCCTCAGAGGTGTCTCAGCAGCAACAGCTGCTACCAATGGCAAAGCAGCTTTTTTTCCCACACAGCCCCCGTTTCTGCCGTGTGACTGAGGGCTTTCCAAAATAAGCCCATACACATGCAAAAATAGATAAATGGACAGCTATTGGAAAGGGCAGCGGCGGTAAAGTGAGGTCTAACTGGGGCAGAGCGCTGAAAGAGAAGAGGGAAAGATCTCATCCAAAATGTCAACTGTAAATAAGCCAGTGAAGCTCTAGAATGAGTTGCGCAGCTGATACCTGATAGACTGAATATCAACAACAAGCCAAACTATTCTGGTGATATCCCATAATTCTTAGAACACACTGCTTTCAAAAACAGTGGTAATTATACAGAGACCATCTGGCATTAGCTCAATATTTTTAGCAAGGCAAATGTTACCTTTAGCTAGCTAACATTCGTTAGTTAAACATGAGGCAAGAGTTACAAACTATCTTAGTAATTATAAGGCTTGAGTTACAAAATTACCTTAACTAGCAAATATTTGTTAGCTAAACAAGGTAAGCGTTATGGTTAGAGGTCCGGACCGGGCCGGTACTTGGTGATGAACTTAAACGCTGGGAGCAAGGCACAAAACCGGTTGTGAACGAAAGATTTATTTACAATACCAAAAAATAATGCTGTCCTGGTTATATGGTCTGCTGAGCCAAGACAGGGCCCGCCTGTTGCAGTGGAAATTAGGAAGCTGCAGGTTCCTGAGCCAGTCTTGTAAGAGAACTGAAATCCTGGAGTATATGGTTCTGGAGCCGGGGCCAGGTGGGGGACACAGAGCCGAGAAAGGAACTAGGAGGACGGAGGAGAACAAAGGTGAGTGATTGCACTCGTAACACTGAAGCTTTTAACCATAAGTAGTTAACTGAGGGCTTAAAAAAGGACTGATCACAGTTCTGGAAATAAGGTTTGCCATTCAGGAATCGTTCACAGTTCATGAATATCTTTAGAGGTCAGGTGTTAAGCGCCTTGTGATGCAATTCCAATTAAGCAGGACTTGATTTCAGAAAGGGGCAGCACAGTGACTTAGTGGTTAGCACTGTTGCCTCACAGCAAGAAGGTCATGGGTTCAATTCCCGCCTGTGGCCTTTCTGTGTGGAGTTTGCATGTTCTCCCCGTGTTTGCGTGGGTTTCCTCTGGGTGCTCCAGTTTCCTCCCACATCCAAAGACGTGGGTTAGGTGGATTGGAATCTTTAAATTGTCCATAGGTGTGCGAGTGGGTGTGAATGTGTTTGTTTGTCTGTGGCCCTGTGACAGACTGGTGTCCTGTCCTGGGTGTACCCCGCCTCGCGCTCTATGACTGCTGGGATAGGGCCCCCCACGGCCCTTACTTGGACTAAGTGGTTGAAGATGAGTGCGTGTGTGACTTCAGAAATGACTTGGAAAATGCTAAGCTGTTCTGCACCAGAGCTCATACAGTTGGAAACAGTTCTTGTATAGTACGGTCATATGTACAGTCATAAACAGTAACTTAACAGGTAGAGCTACGCACTCTGTAGCTGAGAGCCAGAGGGTTCCAAAGCGACATCGTGTCGTGCAGAAAGTAGCGCGGGAGCTACACAGGGCAGTGTCTGGAAACACCAAAAGCATCAACAAGCTCTAATACGGGAATTAGAGGTGGACAGGTTACCTTGAAGCGAGCTGCAGGAAGCTCTGACATCTGAGCGCATGGAAGTGACAGGAAAGACAAGGTCAAGGTCATGGAATCTCAGTGAGACTCCGAGAAGAATCTTGCCTCATGCCGTGGAAAACCACCAGAATCCGGCAGTGATTAAGCTGAAGGCCTGGGTTTAACTAACCAGCTCATGCAGCTCAGGTGCGTGGCGGTGATGAGCAGCAGGTGTTCCTCGGCCCTGAGTGTGCCATCTGGGGGAAAAACTCACAAACTAAATGTTAAAAAAAAGGAAAGGAGAGAGTCAGACCATGACAGCAAGAGCTAGAAAGTACTTTAGCTAGCTATCATTTTAGTTAAACATAAGGCAGGAGTTCAAAGCTATACTTGGCTAGCTAACATATGTTAGTTGAACATAAGGCAGGAGTTCAAAGCTATACTTAGCTAGCTAACATGTTAGTTAAAAATAAGGCAAGAGTTCAAAGCTATACTTAGCTAGCTAACATGCTAGTTGAACATAAGGCAGGAGTTCAAAGCTATACTTAGCTAGCTAGCCAAATCAATTTTATTTATATAGCGCCAAATCAAAACAGTCGCCCCAAGGCGCTTTATATTGTAAGGCAAAAGCCATACAATAATTACAGAAAAACCCCAACGGTCAAAACAACCCCCTATGAGCAAGCACTTGGCAACAGTGGGAAGGAAAACTCCCTTTTAACAGGAAGAAACCTCCAGCAGAACCAGGCTCAGGGAGGGGCAGTCTTCTGCTGGGACTGGTTGGGGCTGAGGGGAGAGAATCAGGAAAAAGACATGCTGTGGAAGAGAGCAAGGATCAATCACCAATGATTAAAAGCAGAGTGGTGCATACAGAGCAAAAAGAGAAAGAAACACAGTGCATTATGGGAACGATGGTTCAGGGTCACCTGATCCAGCCCTAACTATACGCTTTTTCAAAAAGGAAGGTTTTAAGCTGAATCTTAAAAGCAGAGAGGGTGTCTGTCTCCCTAATCCGAATTGGGAGCTGGTTCCACAGGAGAGGAGCCTGAAAGCTGAAGGCTCTGCCTCCCATTCTACTCTTACAAACCCTAGGAACTACAAGTAAGCCTGCAGTCTTGAGAGCGAAGCGCTCTATTGGGGTGATATGGTACTATGAGGTCCCTAAGATAAGATGGGACCTGATTATTCAAAACCTTATAAGTAAGAAGAAGAATTTTAAATTCTATTCTGGAATTAACAGGGAGCCAATGAAGAGAAGCCAATATGGGTGAAATATACTCTCTCCTTCTAGTCCCTGTCAATACTCTAGCTGCAGCATTTTGAATTAACTGAAGGCTTTTCAGGGAACTTTTAGGACAACCTGATAATAATGAATTACAGTAGCACCTAGAAGAAATAAATGCATGAATTAGCTTTTCAGCATCACTCTGAGACAAGACCTTTCTAATTTTAGAGATATTGCGCAAATGCAAAAAAAAGCAGCCCTACATATTTGCTTAATATGCGCATTGAAGGACATATCCTGATCAAAAATGACTCCAAGATTTCTCACAGTATTACTAGAGGTCAAGGTAATGCCATCCAGAGTAAGGATCTGGTTAGACACCATGTTTCTAAGATTTGTGGGGCCAAGTACAATAACTTCAATTTTATCTGAATTTAAAAGCAGGAAATTAGAGGTCATCAATGTCTTTATGTCTGAAAGACATTCCTGCAGTTTAACTAATTGGTGTGTGTCCTCTGGCTTCATGGATAGATAAAGCTGGGTATCATCTGCGTAACAATGAAAATTTAAGCAATGCTTTCTAATAATACTGCCTAAGGGAAGCATATATAAAGTGAATACAATCGGTCCTAGCACAGAACCTTGTGGAACTCCATAATTAACCTTAGTCTGTGAAGAAGACTCCCCATTTACATGAACAAATTGTAATCTCTTAGATAAATATGATTCAAACCACTGCAGCGCAGTGCCTTTAATACCTATGGCATGCTCTAATCTCTGTAATAAAATTTTATGGTCAACAGTATCAAAAGCTGCACTGAGGTCTAACAGGACGAGCACAGAGATGAGTCCACTGTCTGAGGCCATAAGAAGATCATTTGTAACCTTCACTAATGCTGTTTCTGTACTATTGTAGCAGGATGAAAGTCCCGGGTCCCAGTTGAAAAGACGTTCCCGCTAGCTTGGCTAACGGGGAGTTCCCCTTTGGTTGACCTGGTAGAGGAACAGTCTTTTGGTGCGAGAACGGTCTTTTGTGCGAGCCGTGTGGGTTCGATCCCCACCATCGTCCCGGCCACGACGGTCCTGCTGCTTCAGTCTGGCGTCACGAACAGGATGTGGATCACAGAGTATGCTAACATGCACCTGTAACTTCGGGACGAAGTCAGAAATTGTGGGGAGATGTGTAGCGGGATGAAAGTCAATTGAAAAGACGTTCCCGCTAGCTTGGCTAACGGGGGAGTTCCCGTTTGGCGACCTGGTAGAGGAATGGTCTTTTGGTGCAAGCCGCGTGGGTTCGATCCCCCACCGTCGTCCCGGCCATGAAGGTCCTGCTGCTTCAATCTGGCATCACGAACAGGATGTGGGTCACAGAGCATGCTAACACGCACCTGTGAGGTCCTGCTGCTTCAATCTGATGAATTCTGGAACCTGACTGAAACTCTTCAAATAGACCATTCCTCTGCAGATGATCAGTTAGCCGTTTTACAACTACCCTTTCAAGAATTTTTGAGAGGAAAAGGAAGGTTGGAGATTGGCTTATAATTAGCTAAGATAGCTGGGTCAAGTGATGGATTTTTAAGTAATGGTTTAATTACTGCCACCTTAAAGCCTGTGGTACATAGCCAACTAATAAAGATAGATTGATCATATTTAAGATCGAAGTATAATTAATGGTAGGGCTTCCTTGAGCAGCTTGGTAGGAATGGGGTCTAATAGACATGTTGATGGTTTGGAGGTAAGTGACTAATGAAAGTAACTCAGACAGAACAATCGGAGAGAAAGAGTCTAACCAAATACCAGCATTACTGAAAGCAGTCGAACATAAAGATATGTCTTTGGGATGGTTATGAATAATTTTTTTCTCTAATAGTTAAAATTTTATTTGCAAATAAAGTCATGAAGTCATTACTAGTTAAAGTTAAAGGAATACTCAGCTCAATAGAGCTCTGACTCTTTGTCAGCCTGGCTACAGTGCTGAAAAGAAACCTGGGGTTGTTCTTATTTTCTTCAATTAGTGATGAATAGTAAGATGTCCTAGCTTTACGGAGGGCTTTTTCATAGAGCAACAGACTCTTTTTCCAGGCTAAATGAAGATCATCTAATTAGTGAGACGCCATTTCCTCCCAGCTTACGGATTATCTGCTTTAAGCTGCGAGTTTTGTAGGTTAAACCATGGAGTCAGGCACTTCTGATTTAAGGCTCTCTTTTTCAGAGGAGCTACAGCATCCTTGTGCTCAGTGAGGATGTAAAGCTATTGACAAGATAATCTATCTCACTCACAGAGTTTAGGTAGCTACTCTGCACTGTGTTGGTATATGGCATTGAAGAACATAACAAAGAAGGAATCATATCCATAAATCTAGTACAGCTCTTTCAGAAAGACTTCTACTGTAATGAAACTTATTCCCCACTGCTGGGTAGTCCATTAAAGTAAATGTAAATATGATTAGAAATCAGACAAAAAGGGGTTTTCAGGGAATACTGTTAGTCTTCAATTTCTATGCCATATGTCAGAACAAGATCTAAAGTGTGGCTAAGGTGGTGGGTGGGCTCATTTACATTTTGAGCGAAGCCAACTGAGTCTAATAATAGATTAAATGCAGTGCTGAGGCTGTCATTTCTCAGCATCTATGTGGATGTTAAAATCACCCACTATAATTATCTTATCTGAGCTAAGCACTAAATCAGACAAAAGGTCTGAAAAATCACAAAGAAACTCACAGTAACAACCAGGTGGACGATAATAACAAATAGAGACACTGCACTCTACTGGTGGTTGGCTCTCACTGCGGTATTGTATCACTTCCTGTTCCGGAGCACAGCGGTGCTTTGCTGTATCTGTTAGCTGTTTAATCTGCGTAGTTAGATTGATCTAGATAACGATTTGTTTCACAGTGTAATCGTCACGTGCCTTAACCTAAAGCCACCCTCTCTGCTGAATCACCTCTAAATTATTTTCACATTCTTCACTTTGTGTGTTTTTAGGAATCCGCTCGCTTAGCGCAGCTATTAGCTCTTAGCCGGTTTAGCATGGCGGCTTCTACTGTCTCTCCCGCACTTTTCTGCGCTGGGTGTGAATGTTTAGTTATTCATCGGCCTCCTTTAGCAGTAACTGTTACTTGTAATAAGTGTAGCTTGTTCGTAGCTTTGGAGGCCAGGCTGGGCGAATTGAATACTCAGCTCCACACCTTGGAAAATCCTACAGCTAGCCAGGCCCTGTAGTCGGTGCGGACCAAGGTAGCTTAGCCGCTGTTAGCTGTCCCCCCAGCAGATCCCGAGCAGCGGGGAAAGCAGGCCGGCTGGGTGACTGTGAGGAAGAAGCATAGTTCTAAACAGAAGCCCCCCTGTACACCACAACCCATTCACACCTCTAACCGTTTTTTCCCCACTCTGCGACACACCACCGAGGATCAAACTCTGGTTATTGGCGACTGTTTTGAGAAATGTGAAGTTAGCGACACCAGCAACCATAGTCAAATGTCTTCCGGGGGACAGAGCAGGCGACATTGAAGGAAATTTGAAACTGCTGGCTAAGGCTAAGCGTAAATTTGGTAAGATTGTAATTCACATCGGCAGTAATGACACCCGGTTATGCCAATCGGAGGTCACTAAAATTAATATTGAATCGGTGTGTAACTTTGCAAAAACAATGTCGGACTCTGTAGTTTTCTCTGGGCCCCTCCCCAATCGGACCGGGAGTGACATGTTTAGCCGCATGTTCTCCTTGAATTGCTGGCTGTCAGAGTGGTGTCCAAAAAATGAGGTGGGTTTCATAGATAATTGGCAAAGCTTCTGGGGAAAACCTGGTCTTGTTAGGAGAGACGGCATCCATCCCACTTTGGATGGAGCAACTCTCATCTCTAGCAATCTGGCCAATTTTATTAAACCCTCCAAATCGTGACTATCCAGGGTTGGGACCAGGAAGCAGAGTTGTAGTCTTACACACCTCTCTGCAGCTTCTTTCCCCCTGCCACTTTTAACTAACATATATGTTAGTTAAAAATAAGGCAGGAGTTCAAAGCTATACTTAGCTGGCTAACATTGTTAGTTAAACATAAGACAAGAGTTGGAACCTCCTAATATTAGCATTCATCCATAGACACTTGAGACAGTATAATTCAGAACCTCTGAAGGTAAGAAAGTAAAGTGTATTGACTTGATCACGGCAACATCACTGCCAGTTTGCATTTGCGTCAGATCAGACGCCGGGCGAGACAATACGCAGCTGACGATGTGTTTTACCATAGAGATACATTGTGTATTTGGGAGTGGTATTGCTCTTGAATTCCAGATTTAAGTAATTATTTGTTTGAATTTAGTTTTATTTCTGTTTTTAGGACTTTAGTGTGGCCTTAAACTATTCAGAGGGTTTGGATAATATCACCCAAGAGCGATATAATACCAAATTAGCATCAGCAGGACTGGCATCTTGTCCATACCAACACGATCCTGGACAATGGAAAATGATCCTACGCAATGGCCAGATGTTCAATATCCTGATATTTAATCCTACGTCATAGACACAGCAGGAATTTATGAAAGTAATTTGTATTTTAGATCATTTATGTCATGTATGCATTGTGAATTGCTGGTTTGCCCCAGGAGCAGCCATGCTGCTGATTATTTCCCCCCAAGGTAACGCGTGATACTGATCGATGTGATGCATAATCCCTTTGTGTGTCATCATTATGCTTCATGAAATATGGGTCTGTGCCAAGGAGGGCCATGCCTGCCCAAATTTTGCATTCTATGTTTTATTTTTAATATCGTGATGAATTTTAATTTTCTGTCTTGCATTGTTGGTACAACCCACTGCCTCGCATTGCCCAGGCATTAAAAAAAATGTCTAAAATGTAAAAAAAAAAAAAACCTTGCATTTAATTAAATTGTCCACTACTTAAGCAATCCACCCAGTTCAATTACTTCATGCCATCCGGCGTTGCTAAGACCTCACAGATGGAGTTGCTGGATAACGACTGAGTCCATTAAAGTATCTAGATAGCTACTTGCATTTGCCTACTATGGAAAAGAGAGTGTCATGCATTGGAGCATAGATTTAACTTAGCCGTTTTAATGATTAGAGTGAAGCGTCTTGGTATCCAAAGTAGGTTGAGGAAGGACTGAGATGTGCATAACTGATGTTGCTCTTTTGGATTAAGAGCAAAATGTTTTCAAGGAAATAAATCCAGTTTACCTGACTCATCCTATAAGCGAAGTGCACAACGCATCTGCGCATGCGTGGCTCAAACGGGGGCAAAAATTCCAGCTCCCAAACTCACACCGCTCCCATTGAATTTCGTATACAGTAGCATTAACGGACTGTAAAAGTTAAGGCTTTTACAGATTGTTTCAAAGGCTTTAAGCCTTAAGCGACGTATACAATGCAGGTGCACATTGTGCTGTTTTCAAATGGTCGAACAGAATTTATAGGCTTGAAAGTTGGCTGAAAACACACTCTATTGCAAAGCTCCGCCGAGTCCACACAAAGACGGAAAGAAGAAGAAATATGGTCGTAAACCTTCGTTCATTCTACACAGTTTCGCCACAGAAAAGAAAGATTCAGATGGACGTAAAGGACGGACTAAAATAAATAAATAAATAAAAGTTTCTTGCACACGTTTATTTTGTCAATATCCTGAAACTGCGCCGCCGTTTTCGTGCATCGGCCTATGACTGTAATGTCGCACCATGAATGACGTGGCCTGTAATCTTGTAAAATTGACATGTTCTATAAACAAACTGCATGCATGCACATATTGTATGTCTGTCAACTTATCAAAACAAACGTGACACTAAAGAGGTTATATGTGAGACCCACCTTCCTTGTAGTCATTATGAAGCCGGCGGAGTAGCGATTTCTCATCCCTGCTTAGCAAATATTCTGCAGTATCCACAGTTTCAGTCTCTGGTCTTAAGTTTATCATCCGTCAGTTGCCTTCAAGGGGTCAGAAATTTGTTTGACTCCAACTGTCAACAAGGACTGGTCATTTTCGACAGCAGCACGCTCTTCCTCCTCTGTCGGCACTAACGTTACTTTCTGTACAGATGCAGCACACACAAGCCCATTTCTGTCCACTGCCGTACGTAGTCCACGGAGCTTACAAAAACGCTTTGAATCATCAACTTTCCAGCGGTTGAAATGATCCGAATCACAGCACTCTTCGCTGCTTTCTGCCGCCATAGCTTGTGGGTTGTTAGTCGAAAAATTTAGCCTACCCATAATGCACCGCGCGGCCTGAGATGCGCACTTTGCTTATTGGGATTAAAGTGAAGCAGACAGACTAACATTAAGAAGTGGTATGATACACTGCTGGGGTGTCTGAAATTGTAATACAAGTTTATATTTAGGGTGCTCAAATAGTCCTGTTTTCCCGGGACATGTCCTGGCTGTCCTGGGTTTTGTTGTTGTTGTTGTTTGTTTGTTTTAAGAAAGTGATGAAAATGTCCTGGTTTTTATTGTTTTTCATTTTTGAGCATCTTTCATTAAACTTTGAGTATCATTTGAGTATCTCGTTGCCGAGTGTCCTGGTTTTCTGTAATCAAAATATCGTCACCCTAATGAATATAGGAAATACTTGTAATATTTAAAATTAATGGAAAGAATAATATACAAATGTTTTGATCCCCAAAGTTTTTTGCAACCTCGTTTTGGGGGTCCAAGTTTTAATATTTTAGAAAAATAGTGTCCTATCCCTCCAGTGGAGCTGTATTTTTATTTTATTTTTTGTCTAAATAGTACACTAAAAATTGCTAATTCAGAGTTGCTGATAAATAGATTTAGTTGGGACATGTCTGTCTCGGCTTTCAGTGCTTACCAGTCGAGTGAGTATAAGAGAAATTGTGGAGAGCTGGACATGTCCCAACTTGTCCTCTAACACTCTGAAACGGAGGTGTTCCTTTGTCTCGCTTCATCAGCGAATCGGTCGTGACACGCGAAGCCTCCGCGCGGCTTTCCATGACAAAATCTCTTGTTAAAAGTTAAATCTGCCAGAAAATGGCTGATGTCCAGCTCTTGTGATAACCAGAGAAAGAGCACATGACAGTCTCGTATCCACAGAGCCATCCGTTTAGAAATGAGCCAGTGGTTTGTGCCTCGTCGTCGCAGCTCGGAGCGCGGCGCACCGACCGTCCTTAAAGCAGTCCTGAAAGCTGTAGTAAAAGTCCTTATTCTCTGTGAAGCCCGTAAAATTTTCAACGAAAGCCAGATAAATTTTTCCAATGGTTTCCTGGTGCCAGTCTCTAACAGCTTCTGAAAAAATTCTGATGGAAAAAAAGTCCTTTTCATTCCGCCATTTCCAGACAATGAAAATCCGACGAGGGGGCGGGACCACTCCTCCCCAAGGCGTGCTCACAGGTGAATGACGTCACCGACAGGCGTGGAAAAACTCACGCATGCGCACGAGGGTTCAAGCATGTCTGCGGTAAAAACATATGAATGAAATCCATATAGTTTTTGAAAAAAATTAAAAGGTACGATACTTTATTGACAGACCTCGTATAACCAAACTTAGAAAAGACACACTTTGCTCATGTACAGTGCAAAGCTAAATATTGCTGCAATTCTGGCCTACAGTGTATTGACAACACCCAACTACCCGGGAAGTTAAAGACCTGGTGCTTCGAGTTGGGTCTGCTACCCCGGGTGTTGTGGGCCTCGCAGAGGAGTTCAAGTGTGCTAAAACACGCCTACAGATGACACTGAATGAATCAAAGATCTGGTGATGAGGGAAAATGCACCAACCTTGGTTACTGGGTGCAAATGGAGACCAGCAACAGCAGCTCTCAGACTTGCTGACATTGTGGGTAATGTTCAGCAAGGAAGAGGAGGCTTTGGACTAACAAGTAGCCGCCCAGCTCCAGCATGAAGGAAGATGGTGGTGGAGGTGGGGTCAGTTTAGGCTTCACTCAAGGAACTGGACACCCCTGCCATGCATAGCCCCATGAGATGTCCGCCACTTGACAACAAGGCGACTCTCATGGCTAATTGGGTTTGGGTCAAGCTCAGGTCTGATCAGCCTGTAGCTGGCTGCCTCTGGTGAGGGTGTATAGTGTTAAAGGCCGAAACACCCCATGAGCCAGAGGAACACTACTGATGATGCAATCCATAAATTAAACTTTCCCCCAATCTTCTCCAAGTCTGCCATCTACCATTCACCGACAAGTCCACCAGTTATCTGTATGTGCTTACACAAGGATATCAGCATCTTATCCTGTGTTTTGGAATCAATCAGGTGATTGAGCTTTCGTTGAAGTGAAGAAAGTCTTATATTTTAGGTATCATCAAAGTCTGAAATTGTAGATTGGGATCATTCTTGTCTTCGTGACGTCAGGCATCACCTGAACGTTACGTTAAAATCCTGCATGTCAAGCATGCTAGCTTGTTTCACTAATGGGTTTCTTTACATTTTGTTGGGAAAGTGTAGTGACACAGACCCACAACAGGGGGCGTAAATGAACGGACAATGAAAGAGTCGAATATGAACACTTTACTGTTGTGAATGAGCACAACCACAATACAGAGGAATGTGAAATTTTGCAAACAGTCAATCACAAGGGTGACGTGTGGGCAGGCTCGAGGATAGAAGACGTCCTGTCCTGAGAAGAACCGGAACCACACGATTTCCTCCGCCACCGAACCCGGAGAATACTGGAGCTGCCAAGTCCCGAGTCCCCAGGTGGCCACCATCTCCGAATGTCGGATCTGGTACTGCTGGCAAGAAGCAGAAACAATAAGATGTGGGTGTGTGCACACCCAGTAACAACAATGGTGGAGATTCCACCTCCACCTCTCATCCACACTTGTGCAGCTCCTGTCACACGGCACTTATCTGGTGGGGTGTAAAGCGAAGCTGTCGCCGGTCACGCCAATCTCCAGATAGTGCACTCCACAAGAAAAAACAGCTGCAAAAAATGAGTTTACTAGACACAGTTATTTATACGGCTGAGATTGTTACCTTCACAGGTCGATGATATCTCGGCAATGAGGTGGAGATGATGTAGTGTAGATGGGTGACAGCTGTCAAGAGATGAGTGACAGCTGTCACCCCCGGCTGTGTCCGTGGCGGCAGCGCCCTCTCGTGCCTGAAGCCCGCACTTCAGGCAGGGCGCCCTCTGGTGGTGGGCCAGCAGTACCTCCTCTTCTGGCGGCCCACACAACACATTTTCTTAAATCAGCTTTCCTGAAACCCTCAAATATACAGCACCATTTAAAAGATTGTCCAAGCTAATTCTCTGTTCAAATCTGAAAAATAGTGAAGCTGTTATAAGTGGAATTTACACTGGTAGGTATTCATAAAGGCTATTTTAGCAACAAATAGCAAGCTAGTTAGCAACTGGAGTAAATCCCCCAAGATCACAAATGTCAGTGTTGTTAATTAAAGGAAAGTCTTCAGAGCTCCTGCTAGTAAAACATTCGAAAACACTTTCTATGACGGTTAACACCAGTTCTGAAAATCTGTGACTGCACTTATCGAGGGATAAATTAGCAGAATTATTTCTGCTTCAGGAGCAGTTTAGCATCTTAAAACAGTCAAGAATCTGGTGTGTTTGAAGGTATTAACAAGGCCAGAGGGAGACAGACTGATTAAAAACCTTGTAGTTGTGCCTGTGTTTTAGCCTGGAAGCAAAGTGAGGATGATGAGTCCTTTATGACACCATTAATCTGTCTATACCCATTTTTATTCTCTTGGGGGGTTTCAGGGGGTTGAAGATGTTTGCCCCTGTGGACCAGTCCGACAGCATGCCCAAATAGCTTCAGAATAGGACAAAAATGAGTCAGATATGCTCACATTATCACTGTTATATTGGTTTTGTTTGGTGTTTCATTTGCAGTCAGGTACATAAGTATTTGGACAGTAATGTAATTGTAAGTGTAGAGTTTTAACTTTAATTCAAGGTGGCTTAACAAAACATATTGCATTAACCATTTAGGAATGACAGAAATTTGAATACAAAAAAAGCCCTCCATTTACAGATATCCATTTACTAAATATTAGGATTAATGTAAATCCAAATAATTATTTTACAGCCTCTTTTTTAAGTCGGGATGGATAAAAAAAAATGGTGCAGTTCTCCTTGGCCTACTTAAAAAGTGCAGAAACACCTTGTTCTACCACAGTCATAGCAAGTGATGACATTATCCTGATGGCTGATTCTGCGGTACTGTTCCCTTTAGTCCATGAGCCCAAAGCCAATTTTGTTAGAATCTGTACCATTTAAGGTGCTCAAACAACTCTTACAATCCAGTCTCAGTGTACCATAGCCTATTTAAAAATGTATGATAGCCATCTCAGGGTGTTTGCTATAGCCAGGTCAAGCTATAAAAAATGTTAATCATATTGAAAATTGTAGCACATTGCCGTGTTTGTCTATCATAGGGATTCCAAAATGGTATCATTTGGACTATCTATGACTCAATGCTATTGTAGAGGGACCAAATGTTTTGGACTATATAACACCTAAATAGATCCGTGTCATTTGATTGGTTTGTATGCCACATGATATTGATCATGTGGCATACAAGCCATTGTATATCATTCACTGTGCAATTTTGGTTCCATTTAGTGTGCAAATTTGGTTCCATACATTCTGTACCATTTCACGCCATCACACGCTCACACTCACGGCAATGGCGCTTAGCTTAAAAACAAACACTGGCTGGATACAGTGCCCAGACTGGGCAACGGACGGGAAGGCTAGATGAGAACGAGATGAGGTTTGGTCCTGAGAAAGCAGTGGTTGCTGGAGGCTGAGCCGTGCAGGGCGGGTTGGCCCCGCCGCAGTTTAGGGCTTGCATGGGGCCACTGGGTCACAGCGGGCTCCGTCAGATGATACCTGGGTGAGACAGGGCATCTCAGTCTCGCTCCCAGGCTTTGGTGGACACTGTAGGACCGGGAAGGCTGTAAATCCCTTTTTTTTTGTCTATAAATTAATAAAATATCAAATGACAAAGATCTAGTTGAGGTGTTGTATGAAACAAACAATGTATGTTTTTTCATTCCTGCAATGGAAAGAATATTTCATTCTGTGAAAGATGGAATGTTCCATTCAACGAGGCACATTATTTGTATAATAAGTGATACATATTGTTGGTTGAGCTAAGAGGATTAATAATTTTTTTTTGACTATGTTGAATGCTTGGTCTCCAAAGTAAATGTCAAACTTGGTGTGGATTCTAAGACATATGCTACCCCGTCACGTGATAACTAAACATGAAAGATGGTGCAAATTATTCCTTTTTTGAACCCCAACCTGGCATTAGCTACCACCCCGGGGTGGCTGTCATACATTTTTGTGTGGGCCATGGTATACTGAGGCTGGATTGTAAGTGTTGTTTGGGCACTTTTCGTGGTACCAACAAGTTGCTTGGCCTATGGACTAATTGAGCTGGCTACTTTCAGTATTTGAACAAGGCTGATCTTCCAGCCAGGTTTGACATGTCCCAGGTTGGACTTGTGGCTGATCCTCCAGTCAGCTACAAGCCAAAGATTAGTACTACAAACACAGAAAACCAGCAGAGATGATGTGGTATCTGAACTTAACTTCATCAGGTGACTATTCTTTTGGCATTGCATGCAACCTTTGCTTCCATATTGGAAACAGGTATCACAACAGACTTGAAGAAAGGACTTGTCCCTCTCTGGAAAAGAAAATGTGCATTGCAAAAAGGTACTTATAAGGGTCATTCTCAGCAGTGCCAGCTGTTTTCTGTTCAGTGACGAGAGCAGTCTGCGTTCATGCCTTAATACTCAGTCACTGACCTCAACGGCTCATTGAACACCAGGATTTAATTTGGTTGATCAGGGTTGTTTGTGGGATATCTTGAGAATTCAGAAGGGCTCCAATGAGTTGCTGGGCATCATAGGTGCCCTATATTGAAGACATTCTTTTTTTCCCCAGCGGCTTCTGGTATTAATCAGGGTTGTATTCCACTTTATTCACTGATTACATGGGCTGAGTGCTGGGTTGTGGAGTACAGAGACTTGGGTGTCTTTGTGAGGAAAAGTTCACTAACCTTCACTTTGTGGGTGATCCTGTGATCTTTATGGAATCAGTGGATGCTGTGATAGAACCACTTGAGAAGCTGAGCAAGGAGTCTGGGAAACTGGGTTTACTATTACCCTGGATCAAGAATAAGATCTAGACTTTCAATGACTTTCTGGACTTAGTGTATCAGATGTTTATGTGTTTGTGGTGAAAGTATTGAACTGATTAAGAGATTCATTTATCTTGCCAGTGGCATTTATGTCGTAAGGTCACTGGACCAAGATGTTTGGCAATGCCGATACACTTGTGGGAATACGAAGATCTAAGTTGCTAGGGATCTGGTGCTTCTTGGCTTACTGTATGGTTGTGCGAATTGGATGCTAACCAATGACATAAGGGTGCATTCACACTCTGACAATTAGCCTGGCATTTGATGACAGGGAGTGAAATGCTGATTAACGTTAACCAGCACCGGGGTCTGCCCGACTCTGCAGGAGTTAAGTCGACATCAGTCAGTCAAGGTTGGAAAAATGTTATATGCTTAAAATCTTTGGTGTTTGTGCTAATTTGCCAGCATGAATTGAGCTCCGCTACCATATCACCTCCGCTAGAGCATCATTACTGCTCTGTTCGCCTCCACCGGCCACGACAAACATCAGCGTTGCCCAACTGACATTGACGTAGCTCTTACAGAGTCTGGCAGACTTCAGCATTGGTGGACATTAATCAACTTTTCACTCTCCATTGGCAAATGCTGAGCTAATCGTCAGAGTGTGAATGGAACAAGCTTTCTCCGACATTTCACAAAGATTTTTGAGAATCTGTCAGCCACTTCACATCATAGTGTGAATGGGCTACGAGGCAACAACCAGACATCTTTGTCACTAGGTCTCTCTGGAGAGTCCTTGGATACTGCCGGCATGTGTAGTGAATTATTAAGGACACTTGGCTGAAGCGTACTACCTACAGTATGAGGGAGTATCAGGTATCACCTTTCGGTAATGTGGCACGATTCTCAGATCATGATCCAGCTTCACTTGTGATGACCCCAGCAACTGGAAAAAGCCAAGGGGATGCCCGTGTATCTACTGGCTCTAGCAGATAGATGGTTACTTTGAGGACATGGGGCTAAACTGGTGATCTGTCCAGTTGCATAGTGTGGTGGATGCAGTGATGTGCACCTCTGGCTCTCAGACCTAACCTGACATTATAAGGTCATTTTTGATGTCCAGTTTCATATTATGTATTTTATCGTTACAGTTTTCTGCATTTTCTTTCCTTTTGTGTTAATGCAATGACCAACCATTCTGACAAGGATTCTTTTTTCGTCATCTGAAGCCATCATATTCAGGTTATATTTCATATTTCTCTCTCAGCATTTCCAGTCCGCTCTTCATGGACTTGACTGCAGGATTCGGGAACAGGCGGGCGGTGAGTCCAGCATGGGCAAATCTCCATAAATCCTTCCACAGTGGCTGCCCTTCAGACTCTACTGTACAATATCTGTCTTCATCTGAGAGTGCACAGGCACAGCCACCTGCTTTTTCTCTCTCCAGCCCCTCCCTCTGTGCCTTGTGAACTTAATAAAAGCTGCCATTAAGCAGCGCTTCATCTGTTTGGGCCCTAATCTGCCTTATAGGCATCATGTGACCACATATGCAGCGCACACCTGTCGTATGTTAACATTCCCGACTGTTCGCTCTGACTAAACCTGTTCTCGGCACATCACGCCACTGCATGTCAGCTGAAACACATGCAAACCCACCGATTGCCACGTATTCGCTACTTGGTGAGGTTTCGTGAAAAGTTAGAATCAGGACACAAACCCTGAAAAGAGTCACAGTTAAAGTTACGGTGTGTAGGATTTAGGGTCGTCTTGCAGAAACCAAATGCATCATTTATTAAACATCTGTTTATTAGTCTATAATTACTTTGAAAAAATGTGTTTTCATAAGCTTTTCATATCTATGAGGTGCACCTCTGCAACAGACGGTGGCTCATGCCCTATGACTGCTGGGATAGGTTAACCTCCCCCCCCCGGGGACCCTTAATTGGAGTGAACGGGTATAGAAAATGGAAACTGAGATGGATTCAAAAACTATCCAACCTTTGGCTGTGAAAAAGAATGAATGAATAAATACTGAATCCTAATTCCCTTTGAAGTAGTCTCCTTGGGATTGCACACACTTCTCCCAGTGGTTCTGTCATTGTTGGAAGCATGTCTGAAAGGCTTCTTTTGGAATGGTGTCCAGTTGGGCCATCGCATTCTGCATGATGGCTTCTCACAGCTCAAATCAAGTCCCTTTCAGAGTTGTCAAATCCAGCTTCAGAAAGTAAAAGTCCAGCCATTTTCACAATAAACCAGTTGACTGTAATTAGTTCAGCTCTTCAGGCAGGTGGATGAGCTATTTATTGAGATCACCTGTTTTAGGTGCACAGGTAGAAGCAACACATGGGAGGGTTTTTACTTTCTGAAGCCGGATTTGACACCTCTGATCCCTTTTAGTATCATTTTGATGTTTGGGAATAGCCAAAAATCAGACGGAGCTATGTCAGGAGAGTAAGGAGCCTGATGAATCACAGGCGTGTTGTGTTTGACCAGGAAAGGATGGGTGCATTGTCATGATCTCCAAATCCTCCACCAAAAATGGAATGTGCCAAAGCTGTGCTTGTTCCCACCTCATCTACAAGTTCTTGGATGGTGTCACGATGATCATCCATGACCAAAGTCTGTATTCTGTCAGTTCCTTGCTCATTTTGGCTTGTCGATGGTCTACAGGAATGTGCTTCACTCTCCACTGATGTGGGCCCATTTTTGAAGTGGTTATTCCAATTTGCATTATGCTCATGGCATTATCACCAAAAGCCTGCTGAAGCTTACAAATGCTTGCTGCTTGGGTATCACCAAGCTTCTGGCAAAATTTGAGGCAATGCCTTTGGTCAAGTCATTCCATCATGTTATAGCAAATGAGAATCCGATGGGTATTCAGTACGTGTTCACTCTAAGGCTGACTGCTAGCGACTGATGTGCTCTGCGGACAAGAAAAAATTTGCATATGCACTAGAATGCTCTCTGCACCTCCCAACCAATTGGCAACTTGCATGCTTCCTTTGTTTCTGTGGGATAAAATAAGGCCAGATACATTTTGAATGCACCTCGTACACGAGAGTGGTCCCCCTCACTGAAGCCGCCATTCTATACCCCTATGCTGATACAGTAGCCTAAAAGGGACATACTCCCTCTTTCACTTTTTGCAATGTGGCCAGAAGAATGAAAAAAGAGGAACTGGTGGTTGTTCCACACATTTAAGAACGCTTGTTTTTGTGCGGTGTAAGATCATACAAGCTGCTTATCCCATTGACAAATATGTAAAAACATAAAAGGAAAGAAAATCCTGATCTACAACAGCATAATGGAATTTGCAATCTCACCACTAGATGGCATTAAATCCTACACACTGTAGCTTTAAGTATATTTTGATGTTGCAGAGTGAAAAGCTTCATCTTTGCATAAGGTGCAGGAATATAAAGGAATCACAATGGAGACGCACAATGTCAATGAGCAGTTGTGTCTTGAGAAACAAATTTAAGAAACCTTTCCTTAAAATAAAAACGCTTAATTTGCTTTTGCTAAGAAGTGTCTCATGAATCAAGCTAATTTGAATACTAGTGGAAAAAGGGCTTTTTACCCAAAATTGCAAAAATACTGAGTTTAAAATGTTGCTTTGTTTATCGGCTGCCTTGCAGCGGCTGTCAGCTTTCATATTAAATCTTTTTTTTTAAATGCACGTTAATGTATCTGTTTATTTCTTCAACGCTTTCTTATGTCGTCCTTTTTGTTCATTAAAAGCATAGAACGATCCGTCATTTCAGCAGCAGCTGATGCAGGATTTGGATGATGTTTCCGTCTGGTTTTTGTGTAATATAATTTTCATGTTTATTCTTTTTTTTTTTTTTTTTTTTTCTCCTTCCTGGTAGATAATGTACAGGATGCCAGCTGGCTGACAGATGGTGATGCCTTTACCCTTTTTTTCCACTAAAAAAGAAAAGGAGGGAGGACAGGAACAGCTGTAGACAAAGACAACCAGCACACTGTCCACTGTGGGAGGAGAACCAGCCTGAAGGTAAGAAAAAAAAAAGGTGTTCTGTTCAGAAAGAAAGCTGCCTATAAAAAGCCCCAAACAGGGGTCATGATGGAGGCCTTCAAGGAGAAAAAAAAAAAAAGGAACCAGCAGCTGAGTCAACTTTAGGTCATATTATTGTCTCGGGCGTCATGTTTAAAGCTTTCCACCGGCTCAATATTGAACATGTGAGCAGAGCCGCGCTGTTGGGAGGAAACGCCCTTGAACCATGTTCGTCAACGCCTTTAACTTTTGTCACGATCACACGAACAGCTGAAAAATCTTTTGTCTCATAAGTGACGAGTCGTCCCCTCCTTTCTCCTGTTGTTGGCTTTTTGTCATGAATTTAAAAGAGAAACCATTCAAATGAAACACATTTTGGTTTTAATTATCTTCACTTTCCTTCAAATTCAATTCATGCGCTGAGACTGCTGGTGTTCATACGAGGTCTGTGAGAAAAGTATCGTACCTTTTTATTTTTTTCAAAAACTATATGGATTTGATTCGTATGTTTTTACGTCAGCCAAGCTTGAACCTTCATGCGCACGTGTGAGTTTTTCCACGCCTGTCGGTTGCGTCATTCGCCTGTGGGCAGGCTTTGAGTGAGCACTGTTCCACCCCTCTCGTCGTTGTTTCATTCCGAGGAAATGCCGGAATGATTTGGGCTTTTTTTCCATCGGAATTTTTTCATAAACTGTTAGAGACAGGCAGCTGGAAACCATTCGAAAAATGTATCTGGCTTTCGGTGAAAATTTTACGGGCTTCACAGAGAATCAGGACTGTTACTACAGCTTTAAGGACGCCTCACAATGGCGCACGGCGCGCCGCGCTCCGAGCCACCATCGAGAGGCAGAAACAGTCGACATGTCTCTGGTGGAGATTACACAAGTCCTAGTGTGTGTGTGTGTTTACAGTCTTAATTTTATAGATAAAAGCTTCCAGAACGAACTAAATTTACCTATAGCTCAAATATCGGTAACCATTAAGGTGAAATATCCCATCTTGAGTTTAAATTACTCACAGATCCCAATGTCATATTTAATCATATTAAATATTTTTTGAAATATTGGCTGGAATCTTCTGCTCCCGTTAGGGGTCGCCACAGCAGATCAATCGTTTCCATCTCACCCTGTCCTCTGTATCCTCCTCTGTCACACCAACCACCTGCATGTCCTCTCTCAGCACATCCATAAACCTTCTCTTTGGTCTCCCTCTTCTCCTCCTGCCTGGTGGCTCCATCCTCAGCATCCTTGTCCCTATATATCCTGGGTCCCTCCTCTGCACATGTCCAAACCATCTCAAGCTCTCCTCCCTGACTTTGTCTCCAAACCGTCCCACCTGATCTGTACCTCTGATATGTTCATTCCTAATCCTGTCCATCTTTGTCACTCCCAAAGAGAATCTCAACATCTTCAGCTCTGCCTCCTGTCTTTTTGTTAGTGTCACTGTCTCTAAGCCGTACAACATAGCTGGTCTCACTACTGTCTTGTTGACTTTCCCCTTCACTCTTGCTGATATTCTTCGGTCACAAATCACTCCTGCCACCTTCCTCCACCCACTCCACCTTGCCTGCACTCTCTTCTTCACCTCTCTACCACACTCTTCATTACTGTGGACAGTTGACCTCAAGTAGTTAAACTCATCTACAACCCCTGGCAAAAATTATGGACTCACTGGCCTCGGAGGATGTTCATTCTGTTGTTTAATTTTGTAGAAAAAAAGCAGATCACAGACATGACACAAAACTAAAGTCATTTCAAATGGCAACTTTCTGGCTTTAAGAAACACTGTAAGAAATCGAGAAACAAGATTGTGGCAGTCAGTAACGGTTACTTTTTTAGACCAAGCAGAGGAAAAAATATGGGACCGACTCAATTCTGAGGAATAAATTATGGAATCACCCTGTAAATTTCCATCCCCCAAACTAACACCTGCATCAAATCACATCTGCTCGTTGACATTGACCCTATGTCATGAAATTGACCCTATGTGTCTTTTTGCAAGGAATGTTTTCACAGTTTTTGCTCTATGGCAAGATGCATTATCATCTTGAAAAATGATTTCATCATCCCCAAACATCAGAAAAGTGTCCAAATATCAACGTAAACTTGTGCATTTATTGATGATGTAATGACAGCCATCTCCCCAGTGCCTTTACCTGACATGCAGCCCCATATCATCAATGACTGTGGAAATTTACATGTTCTCTTCAGGCAGTCATCTTTATAATCTCATTGGAACGGCACCAAACAAAGTTCCAACATCATCACCTTGCCCAATACAGATTCGAGAGTCATCACTGAATATGACTTTCATCCAGTCATCCACAGTCCACAATTGCTTTTCCTTAGCCCATTGTAACCTTGTTTTTTCTGTTTAGGTGTTAATGATGGGCTTTCGTTTAGCTTTTCTGTATGTAAATCCCATTTCCTTTAGGCGGTTTTCCTTACAGTTTGGTCACAGACGTTGACTCCAGTTTCCTCCCATTCGTTCCTCATTTGTTTTGTTGTGCATTTTCGATTTTTGAGACATATTGCTTTAAGTTTTCTGTCTTGACGCTTTGATGTCTTCCTTGGCCTACCAGTATGTTTGCCTTTAACAACCTTCCCATGTTGTTTGTATTTGGTCCAGAGTTTAGACACAGCTGACTGAACAACCAACATCTTTTGCAACATTGCGTGATGATTTACCCTCTTTTAAGAGTTTGATAATCCTCTCCTTTGTTTCAATTGACATCTCTTGTGTTGGAGCCATGATTCATGTCAGTCCACTTGGTGCAACAGCTCTCCAAGGTGTGATCACTCCTTTTTAGATGCAGACTAACGAGCAGATCTGATTTGATGCAGGTGTTAGTTTTGGGGATGAAAAGTTACAGGGTGATTCCATAATTTATTCCACAGAATTGAGTGAGTCCATATTTTTTTTCCCTCTGCTTGGTCTAAAAAAGTAACTGTTACTGACTGCCACAATTTTTTTTTCCTGATTTCTTATAGTGTTTCTTAAAGCCAGAAAGTTGCCATTTGAAATGACTTTAGTTTTGTGTCATGTCTGTGATCTGCTTTTTTTTCCTACAAAATTCAACAACTGAATGAACATCCTCCGAGGCCGGTGATTCCATAATTTTTGCCAGGGGTTGTATTGAAGAGTGATGTAATGCAGAAAAAAAATTGTTTTGCTTGTCAGAATGACGTCACAGCAAAATAAATCTGCTTTGGTGTATAATTCTATAGAAACTTTTACACCCATGTGCAGCGGTAGTGCATTTAGGGGGGTCAGTTTTGGTTCTGTGTGTTGAGTTTTGATTTGGATAAAACTTGGTGCATTTTGCTGCTAGTTATAGACGTGGATTCCACATCAGTGCTACTGCTGCCGGATTTTGATACAATGATCAAGTTTATATGTTGAACTATTTTGGCATCTCTGGTCAAGTGCTCTCGTCAGGTTGATTGCAGTATTTTTATAATTACATTACCAGTATGTCTGAAATCTGGAGTACCCCATGGGTCAGTCCTGGGCTCGTTGCTATTTTTTTTTATATTCAGGACCACTCATTCAAAATTATGTATGGTCATAGAATTAACCATCATTGCTATGCTGATGAGACGCAGATGTACATGCTTGTTTTTGACGGTAATGTATCTTATGTCAGAATCGGAGGCAGGTCTGCAGCTGCTGTGAAAAACTGAATCTTTTCTAATTTTCTGCTTTGAAATGCTGGTTAAAATTGAAATGCCATTGGTGCTGTTGGATCTTGGTGTGACTTTTGACCAGTGTTTGTCTTTTCTACATATATATATCAGAGGTGAGTAGGACTGCCCTTTATCGCTTATGTATTATTGCAATAATTAGACCCATTCTTCGGGTGGCATTGAGACATTGATTCATGTCTTCAATAAAACATGTCATGGCTGCTAAAGTTTTAATGCGGATGCAGAAATGTGATTATATAAGTTTTTTTAGTACTAAAGCTGCAGGTTTTTGAACTTTATGATGTGCCAGTTTCTGTGTTTAGATTTCTGATTTTACTTTGTAAAACACTTTGATCGTGTTCTTTATAAATACATTCGGTTTTATTGACTGAGGGTCACAGGCCAAAGTTAAAATTTGGGCCCAATGCTTATACACAGGAAGTATTTAATGGCTATTTCAAGGTATTGGCTAAAGATGCAAAGTATGTTTAAACACTCGAAGTCAAATATGACCTTTCTAATGGTGTCGAGTGACCTATAAATTAAACTCAGGGTCATAACTGCTTAACTTGAGCAAAGACGGATTAAACATGGTGAAAGGGGTTTATGTTAGTTGAGGATAAACTAATTACATTTTGGACAGAACTGAAGTGTGGAGGCCTCACTGAACCATATATTATGGTATATGTGGTTATATAATGGTCAAATGATCAAGAAACTATGATGAATGGCATGGTTTTAAAAAAGGAATAGTTCGCATCTGTCACGCTTAGTTATCATGTTACAACATATGAAAATTCAGTAAGGTATATCTTATATATTCCAATTCTAAGGTGGAACTATGCTAGTATACTAAGGTATATATAAATATCTAAAAAGGAAGAGTAAAATAGAAGAGTAGAAAAGAGTAGAGTAGAACCACTTAGGTGCCTGGTCTTGAGAACCAGGAATGGGTAGGTTATGTCAGAACCCAACGGACATTGACCTTGTTTGACCAAACATTCAACATGGTCAAAACTGTTCCTTTTATTCATCCTCAACTAATAATTTGTAACAGTTTTTACCAAACCTGGAGCAACTTTAACTTTTGACCCCTGCACAAGTTGAAATAGACGTTTGTCACAACTTTTGCAGCTTTCAGCATAATTCTGCAACATAGATATACAACATATTCATAGATTGAAATTATACCTTTTTGGAGTCTTTGTGATCATACACATAATGAGGTATACTTTTAAATGTTGATCCTTGACTATAGTGAGCCCACTCTGAGGAGACTACTGCACACTTTTGTGTAGGCCATGGTACATTCAGGCTTTAGCCAAAATTGGCTTTAGGCTTATGTACTAAAGGAGATGGTCTCCCAAATCAATCTTGTCTGCTTGAGGTTTCTTCCTGTAATAACTTTTTAGGTTTTTCCTTACCACTGTTATCAGTGCTCTTCCTCATGCATAGCACTTTGGGGCAATTTGCAAATTGTGTCACTGAATCACAAAGAATCATAGCAAATGTTGTAGTCCAAGGGGCCTGTCTTTTTTTTTTTTTTGTAATTGGGGGGTTTTAATTGGGGTGACGTGAGTTACAGCCTTCAGGAAATTTTCCTGATTCATTTCAGGTGTGTTGTCGTGACAGAAACAGCTTTCATCTCTACCTACGACAAATCATGCCCTCAGGTTCAGTCACGATCAAACACTGCATTTGTATTATCATAATAATTACAGTTTCTTTATTTTCAGCTTTTACAAATCCTGCTATTTTATACCCACACACACACAAATACTGAATTCAAGTGCACACCGTCTCCCAGCCCGACAGTAATCTCAGCAAGAGAGAAAACAAAACGAACTCTGGAGACATTTCAGTCTGTGATTGAGCCCACTTTAAAACCAATAAAAAGCAAGTTCAATCAATGAGAACCCCCGCCCCCCCCCCCCAAAATGATCAAATACACAAAATGACAACAAATAAAATGAGCCGTTAAATTAAACAAACATTGATAAATTAATTAAACCAGTGTATTTAATCAAGCAAAGTATGAAAATTTTCCCCACAAAAATGTGGTGCCAAAAAAAGAGGGGAAAAAAAAAAAACACGCTCACAAGCAAAATATGATGAGGCTACATGAATTTTTAACTTTTTATTATTCATTTCTCCTTTTAACGGTTTTCTTTTTAAAGGAAGGTTCATCAAAGAGCATTTTGTTCATATATAGTTATTTTTTTTTACAGAGGAAAATACTGTACAACCTTTTTTTTTCTTCTTCTCAAAACAATATCTGGAGGAATATCATCTACACACATTTTCCCCTATTTGATCATTTATGTCCAATGCCAAGCTCGGGAGAGAATTCGTGGTCGCTCCTCGGTCGTACATGTTCGCTCAGTAGAAATCAAACGGTAGCTTTGACATGTTTTATAATTTAGTACTACAGTAAGTGAGCTTTGCCACGAAGAATTAATTTAAATCACAGTCTGTTTTAGTGTTTATCAGGGCACCGGTTTCTGTTGCACCCGTTTCCTCTTTTTTTGAAAAACCCATCCAATCACAGAAGCAAAATAAAACCCAGTCTTTAAATAAATCACAGAACAACAGTTCTTTGTCACACTAATATCTATTTGTGCATCAAAGCAAAGTGAACTAAAACATCTTAAAGCAAAGTCCCTGTTAAAAGATATATATATTTATATATCATCTTTTTTTTTCAGACAGTAAAAAGGAACCTAAAAAGTGCAATAACACCCTAAAAATTTTTCATTGGAAGGTCACATAAATATTAAATAAAAACAGGAGCTCAACCACATCCACAGCGAGTGGGGAACAAAACACCGGAGCAACGTTTTCTGTACATTTTCAACATAACACACACACACACCCGACACTCCCCGTGTCACCCCTCCCCTCTCCCGCCACACCCACGTCGTACAGATCGATCTGAGACCGACTTATCTGACGTAACGACACTGTAATGCAAACGCTAACAAAAATGTCCTTAAATACGCGCATGAATCATGTGACGTCAGTGTAATAGTCGGGGTGTGCTAACAAAGTGCGCTATCCACGCGGCAAGGTGGGGGGCTGGTACTCGTCGAGTAGAAAGACGGCGAGAACTTTTTGCAACTGACCAAAGCATGACCAGCCAATTCCACGAATCGCTGAGAACAACGTAAAAGAGAGAGAAAGGAAAAACAGGAACGAGCCAAATTCAAAAACGTCACCTTTTTCTTTTTCTCTCCCAAAGTAATGAGGAAAAATCCCCCCCCAAAAAAATCAGTTTTCCCCTTTAGTGATTTGCTTCCCTTTTTCCTGCATATCCACAGCCGGGCACGTCACGTCACGACAGCTGCGCCGCCAGCTTCTTTTTGTATCACTCACACACACATACTTACATATATAGTTATATAGAGAGATATTTTTCCCCCTAAATTTTTTCTTCCCCCCCCGCCCCCGACACACAAAAGTGAAAAAAATAAATTAAAGTCAAACATGCACGCACACAAAAAGACTGATGTGTAGTAAAATGCTTTACATTGCTGCCCCGTGTGGAAAACAGGGCCTAGTTCTGTTCGTCTCCGTTCATTTTTTTAATGCATAATTGAGTTAATAATGTTGGTCATCTTGTAAACATCATAATAAATCGTTTTCGGCCGTTGCTTTCTCCACACAGTTGATGTTGTTTTTTTGTTGAAGTCTCTAAAGATGATAAATGAGGCCACTTTTTGTTTGTTCATAGTACATGTTTTTTTCTCTTCAGTTCCTAGAGTCAGGTTTTTTTTTTTTTTTTTTTATGGGTCAGCATTTTGCTTTTCCAGTTGGGAAGCATCAGTGTGGTTAACGGAAGCATCAAAACTCTCGCTGTTGTCCTTTTCACCGTCTGCCATCAAGTCATCGTTTGAGTCAGTGTTGAGATCCTCGTCGTCATCGTCATCCTCTTCTTCTTCGTCTTCGTGCGCCTCCTCCTCCGGCGACAGGTCATCTTCGGCATCTCCGGAGGTTCCTGTGGTGTCATCCTGAGCCACCGGTAGACCTAGCGGTGGCGTGGCATTGTGGACAGAGCTGCAGCGCATAGCTTCATGGTGCATCTTCTTGCTGAGATCCAGCGAATCGCTGAGACCCAGACCAGCCGCGTTCTTCAGGAAGAACAATGAGCTGCTGGTGTCTGTGCCCAGGTTGAGGGAGCTGTCCAGGTTGATGGCGGATGGTGGGTACGGGTGGTTATACTCCGAGCCTAAGCTGCCTGTGGGGTAGAGTGTGGAGGGAGCGCTGCTGTTAATGCCGTGGGACATGGTATGGTGGCTGGTGGGTAAGGAAGAAGACAGACTCATTGAAGCTGGTGTCATGCTTCCACCCAGGTGGTGCACCGGTTCCTGTTTGGGCGATACAGAGGGTAGCTCGCCCCTCTCCTGTTTCTCATGTTTGCGCTTGTGGGAATCCATCTGGGACATTCCCACCACCGTGTGCTTGCACTCAGGGAAGGTGCAGTGGAAGTGCGAGCACTTGAGCTTATATTTGCAGTCGGGAACCTCACAGTCAGCGCTGGAGCTGAACTGGCAGAAGCCAGCTGCGCTGATGACATCTTGCTTGCCGTGGTGCTTGCGGTGGGCCGTCACCTTGGTGCTATCGGTGCAGCGGAAGCCGCAGCGCAGGCAGTGGAAGTGAGTGCTGTTGCCTGAAAACTGGCAGTCGGGGAAGTTGCAGCTGAGGGACGATTTGAAGCGCTTGAAGTCATCGAGAACCAGGTTGTCCACTCGGTCGTGATGCTGCGCATGTTTGTACATGTGGGTACGACCGCAGAACTTGTAGCCACAGTTCTCGCGAGTGCAGTGGTAGTGGGTCACCTTTAGAGAAAACTGACACCCTGAGTCCTTGCAGTTCTCGTACAGGTCGTAGCGACAAAAGCCTTCCAGCATCATCCCTTCATCCAGCATCTTGCGCGACGACGGAGTCTTGCGGCGCTTTCCAAAGGGTGACATGTCCTCAATGATCCAGAAGCGCTTCTTCGCACCAGTGGCAGTGGGAATGGAGATGGTGTTGCCTTAAAAGAAAAGAAGGAAGCACTATCAGTTTGGTTAACGCAAACACACACACAACAAAAACAACAACTGGGTTCCACAAGGAGAACATTCTAAACAATCAGCACGCGAGGACACAGTGTTTTTACTCTCAACTCCCAGAATGATTAAAGGAGCAGAAAATGATGGAGCGACTTCAGTGACACTTTTACAGGGTGTCACAGGCCTCCAAACAGAGGCAGAGTCGTGATCTCCTTATTCCACTTTGTTTTATGAGGGGCACCCACCTTCTGCAGCACCCTGGGGTTACTGCTAATGATGCAATCGCTGTTCTGCAAGACAGGAAGCAGCGGGCCTCGATAAAACTTGAGGCGTGATTAAAATAAAGAGGGCTGCCGATGGATGAATGGAGGCTAAATAAGGTCCAGGCTTCATGCTAAAGGTGGCAAATTTACAATTTTTTTTAAAATCTCAGCTGAACTACAAGCAAAAGTTTAGCTGACTAACTATGCATGTGACATATGAGGCTCTCAGTCAGCACATGCACTTTTCTATATCACTGGTCTCTGTTCACAGGATGACAGTTAAGTGCCGCACAGGACTCAAGAGTGAAAGCTGCAGTGTCGGTTTGTGCCGGGGATAAGTACCTGCAGCGTCCTGCACTATAGGGACGTCATTTTTAACCGGAGAAGGAGTGGCAATGATGGGGCTGAAAGCTGGTGTGTTGGTTGGCATGACAACACTCCGAGTGGCTCCCAGAGAGGCGCTGAGCAGAGAGTATGACAGACAGGATGGAGAGAGGAGGTATGGGACAGAGGGGAGAGAAGGTCGGAGGAGAGCAGGAGAAAGGGACGGGCCCTGGGCCTGTAGGCCGGGCTGAGGAGCAGGAGGAAGAGGACGAGGAGGAGGAGGGGAAGATGGTGCATTTTGGGGAGCGCTAGTGTCAGCAGGGGTGGTAGGTGCAGAAGTGGTGGCAGGGCAGCCTTGTCCTGGAGAGACAGGTTGACCAGGGGCGGTGAAAGACAGACAGACAGACGGAGGGAAAGACAGAAACAAAGGACCAATCACACACAGGGATGGGAGGCAAAAAGGGGAAGATAAAAGATAAGAGAATGATACAAAATGAGGCCCATTGAAAACAAGTAACCCAAACAATGATGAGTGGTGGATCATTTTGGCACCACATGGAGAAATGTGAAAAATCAAAGACAAGATCAGATTTTGAAAGAGCAAAAAAAAAAGAGGCTGTTTGTCCGACAATTCAGAGGTGAGTTCAGGAACCAAGCAGGTGTTTAATGAGGACAACAAGGCAAAAGTATCTGCAGAATTCATCAAACACACTTTTAAACAATCAAATCGAAGGATTAAATTCACAACCTGACCGTTCGTGATCTGGAACCGTTGTCGTAAAGCAGTCTGATCCTGTTTAGTCAACTAAACTCTCTTAATCGACTCAGCTTAATCGTTAATTGTTACACAAAGTGCTCAGTCGGCTAAAGTTTTGCGATACCTGGCTAAAGTTTATAGCCTGGTACAGAGGAGGTTAATCATCGTCAACAAAAGTTCAGTGTCTTGCTTTAAAAAATGGCACCTATCAGGTACCAGCACTTAATGGAACACTAAAGAGCAGCACTACGTCGCTCGCATTCCTCCAAAAGGAGAGCATCCTCCACTTTTGGTCATGGTTGTAGCAGACGAAGACTGTCGTGATGTGTTTGTAACAGTTCTCACATTAGCCACTGGGCATCGCGGTTATGCTGAGCAGTGTTGTGTGCAGAAAAAGGCTTGACGGAAGTGTAGAAGAAAAACTGTGAGGCTAAGAGCTAAACACATCATCCTGCAGTCCGTATGTGTCCGTAAATGTTAATAAAGCCAGTTAACGAAACAAAGGCTGGATAGTTCATGACAACGACAACCCGGAAGTAAGGAAAACTCTCGTGCATTGGAGACGTTTCTTGGCAACGGCGTTCGCGAGCCAGTTATGCCCATGAAACTCATTGACTAACGTAAGACGGCTAATCTACACGTTTAGCCATCTTTGTGAAATGGTGATTTGATGGATAACATTGGGCAACTAACCGTAGTCAACTAAGTAAGTTTAGTAGACTAAAAGATTAGACTGCTTTATGAAACCAGATCCTGCTGTGTGAACACTGGAACTCAATTAGAAGTTAAAATGGTAAATTTGACCTCAACCTCAGACAACACAGGGGACAATTAAAGCTGTAATCAGGCCTGGATCTAGACCAGTTTTACGCATCGTTCGTCATCGGTAAAAAAAAAAAAAAATCTTGAATAATCCCGAATAGTGCCGAACATGTCCACGCAGTGAACACAGCTTTGGTTTTCATGTCAACCTATCGTTATACGGATTTTTCCGGGTTTCAGAGTCATACTGACGTACAAATAAAGTCAGATATTCAGCGTTTGGTCTGCAGCGGGTCTGTAATCAACCGTTTCTGCAGCGCGACTCCACTTTGGAGCCGTGAACCATTGAAGCAATGCTTCGATTCAATGGCTCGTGGCTCTTTGATTCACTGGTAAGTCCGCTTCTTAACCCCTCTCAAAGCCATTAAAATATCATGAGTCACTTTTGTGTGGATTAAAGTCAGTGGTGGGCACACTTCCGATAATCCGATAACAGATAATTATCGAAGATAATGTTTTCTTTATCGGATTATCTTTTTAGATAACTTTAAAAAACATTATCGGACCAATTATCTTCCGATTAATCTTTGTCCGATAACCTTTAAACCGATAAACAAAATAAACAAAGCTGAACAGCGACAAGCATTTTTAAAATTAGTTTAGCACTCACCTGTTAAAAATTTTGTAACAGACGCACAGCTATAACCTTTGCTAACAGAAGAGAGCCGCTTGTATAAAAAGCATCTCAATCCTCTGCAAACAAAAGAGAAACAGCCCCAAAAGAAAAAAAACCCATTTCTTTTAACACTATACCAATAGGCTGCCGATATCACCTAAGTCATCCAGAGGCATACGTTTTTAACTTATGGTTCAAATTTTAACCAAGCAAATTTTGGACAAGTTATTTAAAATTACTGTCATGTCTGAAGTTTTATTAAGTGAAAATATCAGATATATGTTTTAGTTTTAAAGTAATGTGCTAATTTTTAAGGTTTTGTGAGCACATCCTGTGACCCGCAATGCATTTTGGGTAGGATGATGTAATCTCAGTACATCACGACAGGACAAATGCATTTCAGACACTCTGTTCAGGCTCCACAGACAACAGCATTAAACTCTAGTGCCTAAAACTCTCTTGAATATATTCTCTGCGTTTATAGATGTTGATTTTATTTGCGTTTGTTACATTCCACGCATTTTAAATGTAGCAGACAGGGATTACTGTATCTGGAATTTTGTTTTCAAGGCCTGTACTGCCATCTACTGGTCAGTAGTGTTCACTAAGCGTGTGGGAACCAGTAGATAGCAGTGTTCTATTTATTTTGACCCGTTAGGTCAGATGATTGTCAAATCAACTTTTTGGCTTTGCAAATGGCTTTTTTTGTGTGCAATGAATGTATACATTATACAAGTTTCACTTTTTTAATGGAATTACAACCTTACTTCTTTTTCAAATTCTCCCATTTTTTGCATCCAGCCTTATTTCCTTTAGAAATTTCCTTGACAAATAATATCAGTCTATTAGGACGTCAGGTTATGTGTTACACATATACATGTGTGTGTATATACTTTCCAACTTATTCCCACTGATGAAACTTTTCATTTTCTGCCTGAAAGCTTATTAGATGAGTGTGTTCAGGGCTCCGTTTGTTTACAAAATGCACACGTGTTACAGACCTTGAAATCAAACAGCAGGGATTGATATTATCCAAAGATTTATGAACATACAAATTAACGTGCTTACACTTTATCATGATTTTCTCCGTTGTGAGATATAAAACTGTCTTATCGTAGCGTTCGTGTGTATATGCATTATAACGCAGCGCACGAGCGACGTTACGATATTCTTCAGAACGACAACATACGCAACATGCATCCAGCAGCAGACACGCTGCTGTCATAGACAACTGCCTGTAAAGTTTTTTGGCAAGTTATAACTTTCTAAACAGCGTAATTTGTAATGAAAGCCGCTTCATTTGTGCGGCTCTTTCGGCGCCATGTTTGTTTTTTCAGAGACAGCAGTAAGCTCCTCCTACCCCTCCAAATGGAGGGATTTGTAGCCCTTCGCCTTCCCCTCCGCCTCGCTCCAAAAAGAGGCACTTTTACCCAGAATCCTTTGCAATCTGTCTGTTTGTTACAAAACCTCAGAATTAGTGCATTATTCAACATTAAAAGATATATGTTATATTTTGACACATGGAAAAACACAGTTTCTCAGCTTAACCCTATAGAGTTAAAGGGTACTGCTACGCTAGATATGCTAGTATTAGCTTCACAGAACTGATGGAAATGCAACAAACTGAAATTGACACAAATAATAAATTTTAAAAAACAAAGGAAAATGTAAAGCAATGAACGACTGAGAAAGTCAGAGATGCTGTTGGGTTGCTGGATATTGGCTGGACGGCTAACACAACACACATACCTTTGTGTGATGTGTTAGCTACTAATTATGTTACAATTACACTTTTTACTTGTTTTGCCAAGAGGCTAACATGTCATCGTAGCTTTATTACCATTTACCTTTTATTAAAACTGCTTTTTCTTAGCTATAAGTTGTAAATATCATGTTTCCAGTTTAACATCGAATGCATCATGAACTTCAAATAAATACTTTACCAGCAACAAAATTAGCACTCAGTTTGTGATATACTACCAAAATAAATTAACTTTATAATAATTAGAATCTGACAGGCAGTAAATTTTGTCAATTTTGTGCAAAAAATCAAGCAAGTATACACATTTGTTGAGTAATGTTGGATGTTCTGGAGTTCCTTTGTGGTCACGTGGTCCAATTAATTCTCAGCAGAACAGAAACGTGACAAATTTTAAAGGTCATTGTTCAAACATGTACACTGCCCTCCCAAAGTATTGGAACACTTGATATTTCACGCATTTTAATTTGTTTATGCCTTTTCAAATACAAAAAAATAAAAATTTCTAAAATTAGCTTTTAGAATTATCTCTATACGGTTTGTATTTCTTCATAATTGAGGTAAATAAAGTCCAAGAGATATTCAGTGACTTGGAAATGTTCATGTATCCATCCCCTGACTTGTCTGAAGAAGACTGGCAATTAAACTGATTATTTACAGGTATTATACCAAAGCGTTCCATTGGGTTATGAAACCCATCATCTTAGCTTTTATATTCTTAATTAATGTATATCAAGTTGTAGAGATTTGCTTTCAATTTGAGTTTAAGAAGATAATTTTAGGTTTGTTTGTTTATTTATTTATTTGCTTTTTTTTGTATTTGAAATGGCAAAAACAAATAAAAATGTCTGAAATACCAAGTGTTCCAATACTTTTGGAGGGCACGGTATTTTACTGACAGGGAACCACGTTACTGTGCTTCTTTGGCTCCATGTCAGTGTGTTTTATGGCTTGTAAATGAGATCTTGGTGAACAGATGAGGAAGCTAATTAATGCTCGAAGCTGCAGAACACACAAACGTGAAGCGGCCTGGAACCGACTAGTTTGTAAGCAATCTTTCTTCGTCGGAGTTTTTGGAGGCTGGAGTGCAAATGTTTCACCAATTTCCAGATGTTCAATGATGAAATATTTAATTTGCCTTTGAAATATCAAGACAGACACCAGGTCTGTCCTTGACCTTTGACCTTGTGAAAGTACACCACTATAAAAAGCCACAGAGGACAACCTAATCAAAGGTCCAAGTTCAAAGGTCAAGTAAGTAACCCCATGTCAAGATCACACATACAGGATTTACTCTCACCTGCTGGAGAGCCGTCGTTGCCCACCGGGGTGCTGGTGCAGCTCCGGTCCTGGTTGGAGGACTCTGAGGACAGTCCCAAGGGGCTGCCGCTTCCTCCTCCTCCTCCCCCCCCCACATAGTCCATGTAACTGTCAGCATCGTCCATCATGGTGGAGGAGAAGCTGGAGTTGGTGGTGTGCTGATGGGCCCCAGGGCCCGACATGATGCCGGCGGTGGGCTGCAGCTCGTCTGCCCTCTGAGACAGAGGCAGCACCTGGTGCACAAAACGAACAAAATAAAGAAACCAGAGGGAAAGAATAAACATCTGGAAATGTCAACGGCTTTGTGAAACAACCATCGATACTTGGCAACGGCGTGTCACAAGACGGCAAAGTATTTTGAAAGAATGAGCAGCGCAAGTGTATCATTATATGAAAAAAAGAACAAACAGAACAAGAAATTCCACATGGAGCACAGAATGTACCGACATGTTTACGTGTCTTGTACACGTGTGGCTGGTGAATCGTCATCAGCTTTTATGGATATGAGGACTGAGGCCTTTTTAAGAAATGTCACAGAAGGAACGCGCTTGTCATTACAAACAATCTGACTTTGAGGAAGTACAGTTTAAAAAAAAAAAAAAAAAGAAAACAGATAAAACGTACAATGGGACACAGCTCACACGGGGGGGGGGATTCTTTATTTTTTTAATCTTTTATATCACTCAGTTTTACCCATGTGTTCATTGGTTTGTTCACAGGATTTAAAAAAAAACTTGAAATTTGGTGAAAATGATTGTTATGGTTAGATTTTGGGGAGGATCAGTAGACTAATGCACCTTTTTAGGTTTTTTTGTTTTTAATTAATGAAAGGTTTGAGTCGGGCCTCCAGGAAAACCACAAAGAAAGCCCATTTTTATTTATTTATTTATCATCAAAGAAAAGTTTGGATCTGATCTGCAAGAAAATCTACAAAAGAATGTATTTATTCATAATCAAAGGAATTTCTTTCTTTCTTTCTTTTTTTTTTGAAGCATTTGGTTTATTATTATTTATTAAACCTGTTACATTTTAAGGCAGATCTGGATAAAAGGCTGAGGGCAGATGGTCTTAAGAGTTAATTTGTTTGTGTATTTATGTAATGCTGTTTTATTTTTTTCTGGCAACTGACAGTAATGTAAATCAGTAGGTTGTTGGTGATTTTGATTTAGCTTGTGAAGACAGAAAGAAAAAAAATGTTTTTTAAATGTCAGCCCTCCAAATCTATCATTACAAAACTACCCCATTTTTTTTATTTTTTTTTTTATATTTGATGAACTTGATCACCACCTGCTTTGTATTTTCTTTTTCTCTTGTGTTTCTGGAGCAACAAACAAATGCCACAACAATCAGCTAAACGCACACTTAAGGTAGAGGTTTATCCAAAAAACAAGTGTTTGTAGTTTGGACAATCAAAGAGAAAAGGAGTCACAACCTGTCAGTTAAAGGGTGTGTGAGCTTCGTGGAACTATTCAGCACCTGAGGTGTCGTCCTCACATTTTTCCATAACTATGCATCTGTCTGTGTCTCGTGTTTGTACCTGGGTTGGGACTCTGTCGAAGTTCTTGCCCAGCATCCGCCTCATGTGTTTGCGTGCGTGTGAGGTCATCTGGTGTTTGAGGAGGAAGGAGAACTGACAGCCCTCGCGGATGCAGTGAAAGTGGCTGTTCACTTGGTTATACTTGCAACCTGCAAAGCAACAAGTCCCATGTCACAACAAAAACCGGGTCATATACAAACTCTTTTTTTTTTTTATGTTACTGATGGCAGAGCGGGGTTCCAAAGGGTTTGTGAGTGTGCACGTAGGAGGAATATTAGATCACTGCAGTGTCACACTGAGCCGGTCGAGGCTTCTGTGCACTAAACCTGTGGAGCTCTTTTATTACACTGACATGCTTTATTCAATTAGGAATTTACATAAATAAATTCTCATTTTCTGTGGGCCAATAATGCACACACCCCTGCAAACCAAAGTAAATATACAATTATTACCATATTAAATTCATTTTTCAAACTATCTCCATTGTCATTTTCCCCTTTTGTTCTATGATGTGCCGCCGCCTGCTTCATCGTCTTTTTGTCTTTAATGAGGGCTACAATAATTAATTGAGAAAAATCGATAAATCTGATTAATAATTTGTTGCCAAAGAACGTTATTATTGCAAAAATCAAGCTTGGTTTTATTTTTTTTAATATGATAGATACATGTGAGCCACCTACTGGACATGTATGGGATTGTTACATGGAATAGTCATATAATCCTACGTGTGATGGAAAATTAGGAGCAGGTGTGGTTGAAGTTATGTGTCGTTTGAAATTATCTTGTGGCCACAAAGGCCACAATAATATTAATTAACTATTGTTCGCGTAAAGGGAGAAATTATAAAAAAAAATGTAGATAGGAAAAAGTAAAAGCCTAATTAAATAATGATCTACGTAAATTGCCCATAAAGGCAAAGACACAACTTTAAGTTGAGTTTTGGCTGTCAGCCCATTTTATTTTCACCAAAACTTAACTTCTCAAATAAGTAAACAGTCACGAACTTGCGGCACATTTGAGCAGCTTTTGTCGCCATCTCCTGGACATTGTGAACATTTCAGGGCTTCTTTACTTTTCGTACTTGCAACCCAAAATTCAGTTTAAAAAAAAAAACATAAATAGCAGAAGTGCATGATTTTTTTTAACACGCAGATGTTTGACCTCCCAGTATTAATATATACAAATTTCAATTTTGAGAGTTTTATGGTTCTTGAGTTATAGGGCATGGAAGGTTTTGCTGTACAGAAGGACAGCAGTTTCTCTTGACAAATTGTGACTAAAACAGTTTTCATCTGGGTTTGTCAGACGAAAATAATGGACAAATTAAGTGATTATCAAACTAATCATTTGAGCCTGACTGATATATCGGTTAGTTGATCATAATGGCTGATATGAGCCTTTCACAAACATACTAGCATCAGTGTTATTTTTGCCGATATGAAAACTTTAATTTTACCAAATAAACAATGCAGAAAAACACTTGTCATTGTTGGAAATTGTGTCATCATGCAGTTTGTCCAGCAGACTTTGCTCCAAAGTCACTGTTTACAATCCTGTCAAGCATGGCTGGAACCCCCATCACTGCTTGGTCACGAGCTTGTACAAGAGACAGAGGAAAAGTGACCAGCTGCCATTTGTTTTCAATCAGATGGGTTGTTTTACAGAGACAACAGACAAGTGGTGACTATGTCACCAGCTAGGCAGGGCCAAAACAGATAAGTCTATTTTATCCAAATACTGAGCAATGCAATCCGAGTGATGGCATATGTTGGCTGGTTGTCGGCTATATTTGAAGTTATTCATTTATAATAAAGTTATTTACACTATAAAACATCAAGCGTCAATTACATTTCTTTGTTGTAAAGGTTTGATAACAATGTTTCTATCCATCCCCATTTTTTACGTATATCTCAGCAGCTACATCAGTATCGTCATTTTTTTTCTTCCTAATATCGGTAATGTATCGGCGGCCCTCAAAACATCCATATTGGTCGGGCTGTACTAATCACTGGTGCACCCCTTGTTGGAACCCGTCCGCCTCTAATTGCTTTATGATTTCAAATTAAACGAATGCTGAGGTTTGTGTCTGTTAATCAAACAGCATTATCTAAAAGCAGGCAGAAATAATTGAAAGCGTAACATGCTGGGCAGGTGCGAGCACGTCAGTAACCATGGCAGCCGGTTAAGCGCGCGACACGTTGTGTCATCAAATAGGTTTTGCACACACGGTGTTTAATACGGGCCAAGTTGAGCAAATAACAGTAACCCCGTGACACGGAGGGCCTTTTGTTCGACACAAACCAGGTAACATCATCAGCGGTGTTCAGTTTAATGTTGCTGCCATGGATACGGGCGAGCCATCAATTCTTTATGACTGCAGTGCGAGCGGCGGTAATCCTTTCAGTTTTTCCCCCGGCACAAACAATACAGTTGGCAGAGCAGACTGGGGACAAAAAACAGCTGTTTGTTTGCTTTGTTTCTATGTTCTGAAAAGCCTGTTTGCGTGCGTGTTTAAAAAAAAAAAAAAAAAACACTTTTATTTCATTTGTGTGCGATGGCGGCGCCAGCTGTGTGGCACAGCTTCAGAACACAAACAGGCCGAACCAGACAAGCGGGATAATTAACAAACAGACCTAATTGCTCATTTCTGACATCGGCTAAAGGAAGAAGAAAACAACACTGATGCATTCGCCCCCTTTGGTGTTAACGCTCATAATGTAGTGGCAGGACCGCCGCTGGGATTTGAGGTGTTACTGTGAACAGAACCCAGGAGCCGGTGCCTGTGTTTGCCAACACCGAGCTCGCTGTCTTTGTAAACACAATATCCTCTCGCCGCAAACACCAAAAATCAATCTGCATCTCTTCTGGATAAATATTATCAGAAGGCGGCGTATGGCGGCCGGAACATCAGCTCCGCACGGTGACGCAGGTCCGAACCCTGTCACAGACCGACGCCTCAGATCCAACTCGTGACAGAACCCTAATGGTCATCATCTGAAATGTCACACGCGACGTCTGGTTTGGTGCCGGTGAGGCAGGAGGTGGTTATACACATGTACAGCGTGGTCACACGTTTGACCACAGCCGAGCCCGCGTTCTGTGTGTGTGTGGATAGATAGATAGACAGACAGATGTGTGTGTGGGGGTGGTTCTAGCCAACAGCAGCAAATTGTAAAAAAGATGACTCTCAGCAGGGATCTCAAAGTAGTGGCCCATGGGCCAACCAACTCCAGCCAAAACTAGGGCACCACACTCAGAGCACAAACCTTTCCAATTCCAGAAATTTTTACCTTGGAAATTTTTTCAAGGTCAAACTCCTGTTAGAAGTGACTTTTCAGAACTAAAATATAATACAAAATATAGATCAATAGGGCTCTTCCATGTTAAATATCTACAAAATCTGCAATACGGATCAGATGCAGATCAACCTTAGTCTGTTCATTGAGAGTTCCAGTTTGCATCTCACTGTCACAAATGAGAGTAACTGAGGCACTTTTGACTCACATATATGCAAAATGTACACCAAATGGGCTTTTCAGTATTAAATTCAAATGTCCACAAAATCCATAATCGGGATCAGATCTGGATCAAACTTTGTCAGGTGATAGTGAGTACCAGTCTTCACCTCACTTTCAAATAAGAGAATGATTGGGGCACGTTTGATTAAGATATAATGCAAAATATACATTAAATGGGATTTTCAATGTTAAATTTAAATGGCCACAAAATCTATATTCTGGATCAGATCCGGATCAAATTTTGTCAGTCAATAAAGGATACCATCCTACATAAAGCTTTCAAATATGAAAGAAAGTCGACAGTTATGAATTTTTGAAAATTCCTTCAATGTTAAAGGATAATTTTTCCTGACTTTGACCTTTGACCTTGAAAATTGAATCAGTTCTTGCCTATCAGGATATGAATCCTCTGTAAAAATGTTATAATGACATATGAAGAATTGTGATTTACAGGCTGTTCACAAACAGACAAACAAACAGGGGTGGAAACAACCTTCACCCAACAAGTTGCTATGGCCACTCAGACAGTGCCTGCCAGAACAAGCCCCAGACACCAAACTCCCGTTATGCTAAAAGATGCCAACATGACCCAAAACATGAGGTTCGCTGGTCCTTGTCTCTGTCAACCAGAACCCAAAATATGAATGTGCAGGGAACTGAATTTGATGGAATTATACTGACTTGACATGCTGATGGTAGAAAAACAGTCATACTGGTCATAATGAATGGACTCATGCTAGAACCCAAAGCGCTCCAGTGTACAATAAGAGCGACTTGGGGTCTCAGGGTCAGATTCAAGGGTCCTTAGTGGTTTTATATTCTGATGGGGAATCGAACTGAGGCCCACCTCTATAATCTCAAGAACACCACTTCCCCAAATGAACACTGTGATGGTTGTTTAAAAAGTCACCTTGTTTTTTTTTCACTCCACAGCATAATTCCTCTCAGGAATTAAAATTGTAAAACCATGTGACTCACTGCACTTGGCTCATCTCGTGAGAGATGAGCCAATAAAACACCATCCGGTTTGAGCCTGTCGCTAAGGCAAACTGCAAACGTTGAAAATTTTAGATTTTCGTTGGTAAATCATCATTTTCCTTCTTCCTCTCATCGATGGAACGTCCAGTTTACATCTGCAGTCTGCAGCCAACATGTGATCGCAGTATTACCAATGGACTACTATCACCCTATGCATGCATGAACTTCATCCACACATGAATTTCACTTAACTTTTAAAATATGGCCCAAATGTAACTTTTGTCAATTATGAATTTAATCATTTTAGAGTAACCTTTCAGTTTTGTAGCAATACTTCAAAATCAGGAACCAGGGTTAGGTTTCGTGTGAGAGCTCACCCAGCCGGCCGCACTCCTCCCTCTTGGTGAAATACTTGAAGCCGTTGGCAGCGCGGCGCTCTGCCTTCTCATGCTTCTTGATGTGCCACGGCAGCTTGGTGGTGATGTTGGTGACAAAGAAGCAGCCGGGCCGCAGACAGTGATAGTGACCCCTCATTCTGAACTCGCAGTGCTGCAGCAGAGAAGCACAATTTAATATTTGATCCGTCTTTGTGTTCCCAAATACTGAATACATATTCAAGAAGGAGATGAATGAAGGAAGCCCCCAAGACACTCATGACAACTCTGAAGGAGTTAAACAGTGCGTAGTGTTTCTTCTGCAAGACCCACCGTAGCAGCTTCATGGTCGAAAAACAGGAAAGATTACATCTGGTCTCGAGTCTCCCATGTGCCCATGTGTTCCAACATGAAGCTGTTTTACTGGTGACACAACACAGCTACAGAAGTCCACAACTCCTTCACAGTTGTCCTGGGTGACTTGATGGCTTCCCTCACTAGTTCCATTCTTGCACAGACTATCACTTTTTCAGAACTGCCCACTCCAGATAGATTGACCATACAGTTTATATTTCTTAAATTTTGAGGGAAATGACGTCTAAGACATATTCAGTGAATTGGAAATGTTCATGTATCCATCCTGACCACAGGTGCGTAATCACAGCTTCAGTTGTTTCTACCTGTGCACCTAAAACAAGTGATTTCACTGATTATTTTGTGTACCTGCCTCAAGAGCTGAACTAATAAGAATCCAATGGTTCAGTTGAGTAGATTGAACAAATACTGCATGTGGTTGGACATTTACTCACTGAAGCCGGGACTACCAAACTCTACCCCCGACGTGTCAAGAAAACTGGCTGTAAAAGTGATGATTCATATCAACAATAACTTCTACATGACCTCTGGCCTCTGAAAATAAGGGATTGTGTCTATAAATGGCTGTAATTCCTAAATGGTTAATGTAATGTTTGTTTGTTTGTTTTTTAAACCTCTTGAATTAAAACTGAAAGTCTAAACAACCACATCGGGATTATTTCGGTTCAAAACCGAACCGGAAAGTAAAAAATAAATAAATAGATTAATGCCTTTGTCCGAATACTTATGGACCCAACTGTACACACAGTTTGTTCAAATATTAAAAAATTATACTTCATAATTATGTCTGTTTGTTTTCGAAGACCAGATCCCAAAGGACTCAGTGGGTCAAATGAGATCTGCTCAGTTCAGGCAACGGAGGTCAGTGCGAGAAGGTGAGGACAGAAGTGGGGAGGGGTGGGGGAGTGGGGGTTTTCATGAGTGAGGTGATTTTCAACACATTAATGAATTCATTTAAACTGTTTCCCAAATACAGGCTCATGAGAGCGGGCAGGGGCTGCCATTTAGGTTTCATTTGCCGAGCATTCCCCTGATTTTTGCCCTATTCCAGACAGCCTTGTTTACTGTGCAAGTGACAATGATTTATTGGGTAATATCAGCTAAATTGGCCTTTTCTGAGAGGAGAATGCGGCAGTCAAAATGACATCATTGACATATAAACAGGCATTACTGGGGTGAGTCGACTGTCTTTTTCAGCAGAGATGGAAGACGGCGAGCAGCGGTTGTGAAAGCCTTGAGTCAAATAACCTCAAATACTGGTCTAATAGATAGCATACTTCATGCTTAGAAAGCCGTGGGATGTGACAGCTCTGTCAGCTCCTGAGTTATCAAGCTGTTCTCACCTGGTTGGGACACAGACACTGCAGAGAATAGTAGGAGAACTGGTCACGGACGTTGACCAGGTTGTTGTTGGGGTTGATGTGGTCCAAACAGTGGGACTCAGCCTTGCCAGAAGTCTTGCACACATATTTGCAATTCCCAAACAAACAGTGGAAGTGGAACTTGTTTGAGTACTTGCAGTCAGTCGCCAAACAGGGATCACTGGATGGAAGGAGAAAAAAAAAGGGATCGTTTCATTGACACCGAGAAGAAACTTTCTGTGAACCTTCGAGATGAAATGTCTCGTACTTTTCTTGGAATTGCAGGAAACCAGGTTTGACTTGTGGCTTTGCGTTCTCCAGGGAGGTGGTGGCCAGCGGGGAGTTGGCGGCCAAGTTGGGCATCGAGGCCGGCATCTGAGGGATGCTGCCGGTCAACTGCTTCCAGGCCAGAAGGGAGGAAGGAGGGGAGCTGTAGCCAGCAGAAGAGGTGAGGTGAGACACATCCATGGAGGGATTGTTGGCCACGGAGACGGCGGCAGCAGGCTGCAGTGGAGATCCATCGCTGGAGTCTTTGGCATCACTGAACGGTGTCTCCGTCTTCACCTTCAAGTTGGCTCGCAGGTGGAAGCTGAAAACAAGTTGTAGATGTCAGATGTAGTTCCCTGCTGCATGATAAAACTGTTTCCTGGAACGTACGCTGTACTCACTTAGCGTGCTTTATGGCGCCATCCACTGTGCTGAAGAGGGCACCACAGTCCTCCACCAGGCAGTGAAAATGCACCTTCTGCAGGAAGTCGCACTGAGCCTCGCAGAAGTCGTCGGTGTCAAACCTTAAGGAGCGAGAAAACATCCCACCTTTACAAACAAACACTGAGGAGGAGAAACGGTAAAATGTAAAATTCTCACATAAGCGGCGCTTTACTCTGCAGCGCCATGACGTCATTTCAAGGGAAGTGCATTTTGCACAGACTGATTTGACTGAAATGTGGGCGGGATTTAGCATGCATGAGGAAACGGTGATTCAAAACTGGATACCACCCTCCCCTTTCACACCAGGAGGATTAAATCTACTCGATCCCCTCAGCCTCCTCCATGTCCACATGCTCTTTGCAGCCATTTATAAAACAACACAAATAACATTTTACCTTCTCACGCCCGGCACATGACATCACAATGTCTTTTTTTTTTAAGCGCAGTAGTTGTATGTTGCCACATGACCACAGGATGCCACTTTCACACATCATCAGTCTCCACCCTCATGTGGATTCCAGCTGAGGAATGTATTTTTTATTTTTATTTTTTTTAATAGTAACAGAACCTGGAGACTTCGGAAAATTAATGCCACACCCAGGGCGAACCAAATATCAGGTTTAACGTCTCTGTTAAAGGACACCTCAGCATGCAAGTAAATAGGATTAGATCTTTCAGCTGTAAGGGAATCTACTTTTTACACGCCATTATTAACTCAGCATTTATCTGACTGCAGGATTACTCAAAAAGATTTCAGACAACATCTGTGAAATTTCATGGAATGACCGATCTTATCCAGGGGAAGGCCTTGTCAAATTTTGGAGCTGATTAAAATCTGGATTATTTTACTTTATTTCTATCAGAACTACAGCTGTCAGTCATACAAGTGAAGTGACGCATTTTAAAATACAAACATGCAAGATGTGAACTCCTGATGATGCCGAGACACCTTAACATCATGTGATAATGTCAGACTTGTCATATTTCACTGCACTGATGTTAACGGGGGCATTAGTCAATGTGTGTTCTACCTGCGAAGGTAAGTCCTCCAGATCTCGGTAGGTTTTTCCGCCAGCGGCCTCTTCAGCACTCGGTTCAGATACTGCGCCGCCTCGGAGGTGTCGCCGCCTTGCCCCGCGTCCAGCTCCGTCTTCAGGTTCATGGTGCTGAACAGGGCCGGGTTCACCTGTGACATCTAAAAAACACACGGCACAAAATCCCGCTGAGCACGCGCAAACCCCCAGAATTACACGTGTTGTATGTGAAATCATGTTTTGTTTTGTTTTTTTGCTTCAATCCCAGCCAGGTGTGTCTGCCAAACGTCCTCTGGGAGAAACTGTTCTTTATCAAATTAAAACTCCCAACGTGTGCAAGGACGCTGAAGTTAACTTCTCAGAGTCATATCTGTACGAGCGTGGGAAGGGGGTGGGGGGAGGAGCTATCCATCTGTCATGACATCATCAAGGTGACGGAAACCTCCCGTCTCATTTGTAACAGTTAGTTCACTTTAATCTTCCAAAAAAAAAAAAAAAAATACACACATTCAGATTTTCATAGGCTGACATTTACACTTCTTAAAAAATGAAGGTGATGGCTTCTCTCTCCTGTGACTTTTTAATCAAATAATTCACAAACTCTATAAATAAATGGAGAGCGAGGCGGGGGAAAAGGGGGAGAGGAAAAAATGGACGTCGAGTTCAAAACAGCTTATCAAAAAACAAACATCTCTATATATCTGGCATGGCACCCAGCTACTGCTTCATTATATTAATTTGTGAGAGGTGCAGCGAAAATTACACCGTATGAAAAATGGCTGGAAAATTTAAATGATACAAACTCATCTTATTAGCGGTGAAACATTAAAAAACAAACAGGCCCCTCCATGTCTCGCTAATTTGTCTTGGGATGAAAGGCGTTTGATGGATGCATCTTACCTTATTCATAAGCGAGGATAAAAGAGATGTATTCCCCGGTACAGAGTGTCCGTTTGATTCATTACTGGAACAAGGAAAATGAACAATGTTTAGTCAAGATTTGCATGAGAACAGTAAATATTACTATTTATCACGGCGGCCTGTATAATGAAGAAGAAAAATGCTGTCTTCTCCAGAAATAAGATCTACTGTGGTTTGGAGGGAAGACTGGAGTCGAAGGTTTATGTAAACACCCTCACGCAAAAATGGAGAAATATGATGAGGATTTTATAATTGCATGTGTATAAACGAGACATTTTTGATGAATCATTTGCTGCCAAACATGTAGAAATAATGAATCATTCCAGGCATGTTCCTTCTCTTGTTGATTTATGTCATGTGACACTGGATGGCCCGTTGTGCTGCGTACAACCGTTGACAGGATTGGTGAGTCCAGATGACAGGATTCCTTGCATGGAATATAGATTTCATCTGACGTCACACTGCCCCGTTTGTTACGTCTTAAGACATTAGTAAAATGATCGTACCCCCAATTATTCAATGTATAAATCTTCAGTTTGTTGATAGAATTTCAAGTTAGCTCGTACCTGGAGCGGTCGTAGACTCCACTCCTTGCGGTGCACGACTGTTTTCCTCCTTGTGTACCGCAGGGATGGATTAAACAAATGAGGTGAGTTATCATTATATCTTTAATGTATCAATCATCAGTTTGGAGATTGGAATTCAAGGTCGTAGACTCCACTCTATATACTAAGAGCTTCACGCTGGTGTTACGCCGCTACATCAGAGCTTACATTGGACCTGTGCTACTTGTATGTACAGTACATGGTCCTTCATGCACAACCCAGCACCACCAAGCTGTACCAAGGATCGAGACTAGGGCTGCACAACATCGCAGTTTAGCAACCTCATGTGTGCATGTGCAATGGTCACACTGGGGGTGTGCAAAACAAGCACCGTAAATTAAGTCCAACATATCACTTACTGCTGCTTGATTTAAAAAAAACACAAATCATCTTCCATGACTGGTTAATAAGAGAGCTCTGTCTAATACCAAACACAATTTACTCCAGTTTAAGGGTTTTCTGCTAGTAAGCTACATGCTATGTGCTAAACATAGCATGATGTTATAGCACGATGAATTAGGTTTATCTGTTTTGTTTTGTTTTTGGTGCACTGCTGTTTGCATGTTTTGGTTCTGAAATTTTAGTTCAGTGATTAATTTATATTTTGTATTAGTTATCATGGGTATATAATTCAATAATTCATTCATACACTGTCAAGTTAACCCCAATTAGACACACCTGTAGTGCTTGTCTGCACCAGTCAGTACTGAATTGCAGGGAAGGAGGTTCCTGGAAACATGACTTAATAGTTTGGACTTTTATTGTGAAACATCACAACAGATTTGTGTTTGACTGTTAAAGAAGCTCTTCTACAACCCCTGGCAATAATTATGGAATCACTGGCCTCGGAGGATGTTCATTCAGTTGTTTAATTTTGTAGAAAAAAAAGCAGATCACAGACATGACACAAAACTAAAGTCATTTCAAATGGCAACTTTCTGGCTTTAAGAAACACTATAAGAAATCAGGAAAAAAAATTGTGGCAGTCAGTAACGGTTACTTTTTTAGACCAAGCAGAGGGAAAAAAATATGGACTCACTCAATTCTGAGGAATAAATTATGGAATCACCCTGTAAATTTTCATTACCAAACATAACACCTGCATCAAATCAGATCTGCTCATTAGTCTGCATCTAAAAAGGAGTGATCACACCTTGGAGAGCTGTTGCACCAAGTGGACTGACATGAATCATGGCTCCAACACGAGAGATGTCAATTGAAACAAAGGAGAGGATTATCAAACTCTTAAAAGAGGGTAAATCATCACGCAATGTTGCAAAAGATGTTGGTTGTTCACAGTCAGCTGTGTCTAAACTCTGGACCAAATACAAACAACATGGGAAGGTTGTTAAAGGCAAACACACTGGTAGACCAAGGAAGACATCAAAGTGTCAAGGCAGAAAACTTAAAGCAATATGTCTCAAAAATCGAAAATGCACAACAAAACAAATGAGGAACGAATGGGAGGAAACTGGAGTCAATGTCTATGACCCAACTGTAAGAAACCGCCTAAAGGAAATGGGATTTACATACAGAAAAGCTAAACGAAAGCCATCATTAACACCTAAACAGAAAAAAACAATGGGCTAAGGAAAAGCAGTCGTGGACCGTGGATGACTGGATGAAAGTCATATTCAGTGATGAATCTCGAATCTGCATTGGGCAAGGTAATGATGCTGGAACTTTTGTTTGGTGCCGTTCAAATGAGATGAGAACATGTAAATTTCCACAGTCATTGATGATATGGGGCTGCATGTCAGGTAAAGGCACTGGGGAGATGGCTGTCATTACATCATCAATAAATGCACAATTTTACGTTGATATTTTGGACACTTTTCTTATCCCATCAATTGAAAGGATGTTTGGGGATGATGAAATAATTTTTCAAGATGATAATGCATCTTGCCGTACAGCAAAAACTGTGAAAACATTCCTTGCAAAAAGACACATAGGGTCAATGTCATGGCCTGCAAATAGTCCAGATCTTAAGCCAATTGAAAATCTTTGGTGGAAGTTGAAGAAAATGGTCCATGACAATGCTCCAACCTGCAAAGCTGATCTGGCAACAGCAATCAGAGAAAGTTGGAGCCAGATTGATGTACTCTTCATCAATCTGGCTCCAACTTTCTCTGATTTGTCACTCATTATGTCCATGCCTCAGAGACTGCAAGCTGTTATAAAAGCCAGAGGTGGTGCAACAAAATACTAGTGATGTGTTGGAGCGTTCTTTTGTTTTTCATGATTCCATATTTTTTTCCTCAGAATTGAGTGATTCCATATTTTTTTCCCTCTGCTTGGTCTAAAAAAGTAACCGTTACTGACTGCCACAATTTTTTTTCCTGATTTCTTATAGTGTTTCTTAAAGACAGAAAGTTGCCATTTGAAATGACTTTAGTTTTGTGTCATGTCTGTGATCTGCTTTTTTTCTACAAAATTAAACTGAATGAACATCCTCCAAGGCCGGTGATTCCATAATTTTTGCCAGGGGTTGTATGTGTAAGGGCAGACGCATTGGGTTAAACTGTGCAGAAAATGAGCGAAAACAGAATAAAAAAAAAAAGAAATGGCTCCAAAAATAGTATCAGCTGTCTGGAATTAATTCAGGTCCAGAAATGATGACTGACAGTTTACTTGATTAAAAGTTAGTTGAAGAGTCTTTCAACCTTTTTAATCACAATATCATGCAGCTCTAATCTAGACCTTCAACAGCTCTAGTTACATTGCAAAATGGAATGCATACATGTATATATATATATATATATATATATATATATATATATACATACATACATATATATATATGAGGTCTGTTAGAAAAGTATCATACCTTTTTATTTTTTTCAAAAACTATATGGATTTGAGTCATATGTTTTTACGTCAGCCAAGCTTGAACCTTCGTGCGCATGCGTGAGTTTTTCCACGCCTGTTGGTTGCGTCATTCGCCTGTGGGCAGGCTTTGAGTGAGCACTGCTCCACCCCTCTCGTCGTTGTTTCGTGGCGAGGAAATGGCGGAATGATTTGGGCTTTTTTTCCATCAGAATTTTTTCAGAAACTGTTAGAGACAGGCAGCTGGAAACCATTCGAAAAATTTATCTGGCTTTCGGTGAAAATTTTACGGGCTTCACAGAGAATAAGGAGTGTTACTACCGCTTTAAGGACGGCCCACAATGGCGCACAATGCACCGCGCTCCGAGCCGCCATCGAGAGGCAGAAACCACCACATCATTTCTAAACGGATCGCTCTGTGGAGCCGGGACCATCGTGTACAATTTCTCTGGTTATCACAAGAGCTGGACATCAGCCATTTTCCGGCAGATTTCACTTTTAACAAGAGATTTTGTCATGGAAAGCCGCGTGGAGGCTTCATACGTCACGACCAATTCGCTGATGAAGCGAGACAAAGGAACACCTCCGTTTGGGAGTGTTAGAGGACAAGTTGGGACATGCCCTGCTCTCCACAATTTATCTTATACTCACTCGACTGGTAAGCACTGAAAGCCGAGATAGGCATGTCCCAACTCACTCAAAGCCTGCCCACAGGCGAATGACGCAACCGACAGGCGTGGAAAAACTCACGCATGCGCACGAAGATTCAAGCTTGGCTGACGTAAAAACATATTAATCAATTCCATATAGTTTTTGAAAAAAATAAAAAGGTACGATACTTTTCTAACAGACCTCGTGTATATATATATATATATATATATATATATATATATATATATAATTTGCAAAAAAGAAATTGTGCATTCACTATGTGGCTTCATACCTGTGGTCCTTCTTGCTCAGGTCAAGGCTGTGCTCCTGCGTGGGGTCTTGCGGGGCCCCGGACGCGGGGTCTGCCGGCTCCTGCTTCACTTGAACCAGATTGAAGTGGCCGGCTGAAGCCGGCTGCCCATTCCCTGAGGACGCAGGGGAGCAACAACAAAGTTATTGTTGGTCAGCATTATTCCGTTCTGATGAGATCCAATCTGACTTCTGTCCTGGCCTGCAAAGAATACTCCGAGTGATAATTATTGTGAAATTATGTCAGGCTGTCAAGCCTTTTAAATGCTGATTGAGAGGCGGGAGATATGGGCGAAAAAGACTCCTTTTTCTGCAGCACTTGTCACAACTCATTTGCTGAGCTGCCTCTTAAATGGTCATTAAGTGAGATGCTAATGCTGAGGGAAAGTGGCAGTCTCAGACTGCCCACCCCCACTCCCACCCTCCCTTTCCCACCCCTTCCCACCTTCCCGGGCTCCTTGTTGGCCTGACAATGACGGCAGGCAATGCCACCAAGCGTACCCATAAGGAACGCGGGTGTTATGTCGGTCAGATTGGAGATGACAGCCAATCAGATTGGTTCAAATAGTGTGACCTCTCGATCACATTCTCCTCCAAATAGGTATTCAGCGGATGCTGTGAGCGAGGACAGGAGCGCTCAAATGATATAAATAAAGACAAGAGGACAGCGTGTGGTAAAAACGCTGACAGGAAGGTGAATTCTGCACCCCCACCCCCCGAGGGATTGAAATATTAATTTGCCCCGGGGCTACATACACACACATTGATGGGCTTTTTGGTAGGCAATAAGTGCTGTTTGTTTTAAAAATATATATATATAAGGCAGAGGGGTCGCAGCCCTCTCGGTGAGGCTGGAGTGCAACAGCAGTCGTGATGCGTTGGTGAGGAATCTGTTAAGAAATCGGGGCTGGTGCTGAGGGATTGCGACAGCCAAGGTCATTGGCAGCCAAGTGTGTGCCCTTGGCCCTCAGCCTGGTCATGGCCGGCTCCTTTTCATCGCTGCGAGGAACCAAGAGCAGCCTACGTAGCCAGAGTTCCACCCTCCACGACAACATGACCCAGAGACATATCAGGCAGAATCGGAGTGGAAAAGCCCGTCTTGGGCCTTGTCAGCTGAAAACCAGGAGACAGGGAAGTGTCAGTGTCAGTGCCAGTTTAGTCTAACAAAGTTGAGGTTGGAGGGGTTGGAGGTGAAGCTGAGGCGGGGACTAAAGGAACACGGCAAAGGGTTTTTGTGTTTGGTTTGAGGTCGCTGACTGCTTTCCAAGTCGCCAACCCTCCCCCAAACCTGATAAGAGGACACCCAAAATTAACTAACCAGTCAAATCCCGTCTTGTCATTGATGATTAAAATCAACTCATAAACAAAATGAGAGCAGAAAGCATGAAGAGCAGCCGCTCACTCTATGACCAAACTAATGTGGGCACCAGGACCTGCAGTTAGCAACAAGACTCCATCCAACCAGTCTTTTGTCATTACCCATAATACAATGCATCACTACACAGTACATATAAACCTTTGGAAGAGTTCAGTTGTGGTGCTGAGCTCATTCCTCCAGGTTATCTGTGTTCTTTCTTCAAGTATTGGAGGAAAAATGCACCATGCTGACAGAACTCTAAGCCTTGGCAATCTTAGTATAGTATAGCCATACTGGAAGTCTTCCAATAACTTTCCACACATACACCGTTGCAAAGCAACACGTTGCATTACAGGGAATGACAAAGAAACAAATAAATTACATGCATATTGTGCTATGCATATGTATAAAAGAACAACTGCAAACTATGAGGTCTGTTAGAAAAGTATAAAAAGGTCAGATACTTTTCTAACAGACCTCGTATGTCAACATATGGCCCAAAATTACAGGTTCACTGATCCTCACCTGCAGCTATTAGAACCCAAAATTGAGCTGAATATCCTGCATTTTACTGCTGTTACTGATGGAACATTTTCCAGCTATGGGGTTTCCTTCCCCTGCTAATCACAGGGAATTGGCATTTTCACCACACATGACATGAGCTTACGTGACATCTGGTTGGATTTTAAATTTCTTTTTCTACATCTCGGCACATTTCGCTCTTGTCATCATGGGGTGTCGTTTCGCTCGTGTCAGTGACCACCCACAAGTCGCACACCTGAGGTTCACAATAAGAGTGTTCCAGTGGCTGCAAATTCTGCATAACCTTTAAACATCTGAAGGAAGGACAGAGTTTCACTGACAGCAGCTTACTGACCTCATCAATACCATCGGTACTGTCATTCTTTAACATAATTAACTGTAATTCTTCCTCATCCCATACATACTTAACAGCTTCATGACCCATTTTTTATTATACAGCTGCTGCATAAGTGACATATTTGTTGCTCATGGGTGCACACGGGTGTATGGCATCAATTTAACGCCACATATATTGAGAACTAAAACCTAGAATGTCAAATATTAATAATCTGCTAGATTTCCTTCTCATAGGAATGGCAAACCAGCAAGAAGACAGTTATTAATGTGTCTGTTCTCTCTCAAAAAAATACATAAAAAAATAAAGGGTGTGTACTGGGTCAGTCAATCACTTGTTCAGTAGCCAGTAAGTTACTAAATCCTGTCCTCCAGTGTTCAGGAATACATCCCAACCTCCAGCTGCCAAAGTCACGCCAAAACTCAGATGAGAACCTTTTAGGACTGAGAGAGACACTGAGAGAAAAGTAACTGAGAAGGACACCCTGAAGACTAAAGAGGTCAACTTATTACTTATTAAACTCACTTAAAATATTGTGTTTACAAAAGAGTTTTCTAAGCTGTTGACAAAAATTTCCTGGTTACAGATTCTTGATTTTGGATTTTGATATGGTGTTAAATTGACATCATACGAGTGGTCAGAAGATCTGAAAATGCATGTGATCATCGCATTTTCAGCACATTAACCTCCACATTCTACATATATAAAACAAGTTTGTTTATTCAGTTTTATATATACGCGTATAAGCTTGGCCACATTAAACCACTGCTTGCAATTAAGCCTCTGGATGTAGGAGATAAATTCTGTTTTCAAAACTGTCAAAAATAAATATAGTGCCTTTAAAAATTATTTAGGCGTCTGTGTATTAAAATTTCTAAAACTATCCCCTTTAAACCCCCTCCCAAATAAAAATCTCTAGAGCATTATATAAATTAAATAAAAGTATCAAAGACAAAATGATGGCTTTTGTTATGAGAAAGTCAAACTGAGGCCCCAGTCTCCCATGTGACTTCTAGCAAAATGCAGCTGAAGTTTCACGTCTGATATGTTGGTGCATTTTACGATGAACCACAATATATTTCTCATGATATTGTTAGTGTTCCATTTATTGTTATGTCTCCCACTGCAGATGGAATGATGTTAAAACACACACAACCGGCTGTATTTCTTCAGACACTTTGTACCACTAATGTATCAAACATTTAAAAAGTAGCTTGCTACCACTATTTTGTTGCTATTATGAGTGTACAGTGAATTTTTAACTGCTGAGACTGCTGCTTTAACTAATTGATGCAGGTTTTTTTTTTTAAAGGAAGCAATCATCAGCTGAGGGTTGATTGTTAATGATGTTTTAATATGATTACAGTTGTACAAAACTGAAGGTATCCTTTAATTAAGGTGGGTTACAGTTCAAAAAAAATCATTTTGTTGCACTGCACAATGGCTATTTTTTAATTTCTCCTCATTTTTTTTTTTTTTAAAGAAAAGGAGAATAAATGTGCTCGACTTAAAGTGGCTTCTTTCTGGAAATGCTGCAGGAATAATGCAGCACCATGTAATTATTCAGGATAAGATACAGAACTCGTGTAAGATCATTTGTACCATGTGTCTAATTAGTAAACCTTTCAGACACTCGATTCTCTGGGAAAACTTTCGTGTGGAACATTTAAAAAAACTGAAAGCAGAAACAGGAAAAATGAACAATTTGCCACAACAAAGGTGAAGTTTCACAACTGCATGAAAAAAAGCACGGCCAAAAAAACAAAAATGGCCACAAACAGTTTTCTCACACTGTTTTCAGAGACACACAAACCACTTCCTCCTCATTTTAGCCCCAAATGTCCTGTTCACACATTTTATGAAGCAAATAAGAGAATTAAAACCACATCGAGCCCTCAGTTCTGCATCTGCACAACACTTCTTTCAGACAACCCGTGACAGCGCGCTGCCGAGACAGACGAGCTTATTACTGGCTTTGTTATGCTGCGTGGAAATGTGAGCGAGACGGGTGGCAAAGGCACCATCTGTGGAGGCCCCGCCCTCGGTGGGGGTCTTCCCAGAGTTCCGTGTACCTGCTGGAAGCCCAGAGGTGGAGCTCAGCCTGACAGTCGGGGCTCAGCTCGCCTCCCCCGAGCAGCTGCCTGGTCTCTCTCACAGGGCTTGTCGTGCTCCGAGAACACCACCAGGAATTGTAATCCTTCCCCATCCCTGCATCCGGAGATGCTCCCCCCAACTGCCTCCTTACAATCCACACCCCACCTGCTTGGGCTCAGCATGAGAGTCCTCACCACCGGTGAATGCAGGCCTGCACGCTGCAGCACCTCCTCAGTTTAACGCTTTAACTTCATTTTTACACACTTTGTTTGGAGCGATGTGATGAACACAGACGAGCCAATTACCTCCCAAATTTATGTCAACCGTGTTCATGCTTAACAGAAATCAACAGGTTTCTCCGGGAACAGCCAGCTGGTTTCTACAAATTCAGAGTGCGTCTTTGTCGACACACACAAGTGTAAAAAAGAAAGAAAGGAAAAAAAAAAACACCAGCTTTCTCAGCTCTCGGGCTTTGAGTCATTTCTGCCTGAGTGATTTCTTTTCCTTTTTTTTTAATCAGTGTGCATAGACAATACAAAAAAAACCCTCCACATTTATTTATTTATTTATTTGTTTGTTCTCGCAATTTCTGAACTTAATTTCATTCCACCTCCATTTGCTTGGAACGGGCGCAGACAGAGATAAGAGAGCAATGATGAGGAAACATGTTCGACACAAACCCCAGGAGCCCCCACTCGGAACATCATAAGAGACTTTTACAGGCTCCACTCTCCCCTGTCAGCGCATTTATCTCCAAATGGATTGTGGGTATCTAACAAACGATCAACACAATAACAAGCCCTGTGCAGAGGACCATGCCTCTGACGTGTCCCTTTAAGCCTGAAATCACCCGTTTTCTGACTCTTGTTCCACTGTGGGAGAGCGACAGAACTGACCTCTGAGCGACTGCAGTGGACCGAGTTCACACACGAGAAAAAGAACAAGCGCTGTGACCGCTCCACTCACACCGCTGGTTTTTTCCCCCTCACATCCTTTAGGTTTTCACACGTCTATAAAATAGTCATGAACAATGTAAAAAAAACAATGTAAAACAAAAAATGCTCATGTGATTGAACAACAGTATGGAGTAGAACGGCACTCAAAGTGCAGACCTCTGCCAAGGCCCCAGACACCACCTCAGAAACAGAGACTGATTTTAAAAGAAAAACACAAAATTTAACAGCATCTATTCACAATGGGACACAATATTTTCAGCAGGTTTTGTGAACCTTAAAAAAAATGACCAGTTTCCACCCCTGTATGCAAATCTGCTTCAGAGAGGAACGTTTCAAACTAGGCTACATGGTTCCACAAATTTTCATCTGAACTATAACACACCCATAAACACAGAAAACCCAACGCCTTTGCACCGTTGCTGCACTGATATTTCCCGCTATTTAAGTACAAATATGTGCTGAGACATGCCCCAAATGGGTTTGCACCATCTGTGCAATTCATTCATCATACTGACTTGGAATTTTTTTTTCTTATTTATTCTTTTTTTTTTTTAATATAAAGGTAGGGGTGGTGGCCAAGTGGTTAATGCGCTTGATTTCAGTGCAGAAGGTTCCAGGTTCAAATCCTACCCCTGCCACATTTCTCCATGTAATGTGGAGTTGCGTCAGGAAGGGCATCCGGCGTAAAACTTGTGCCAATTCAACATGCAGATCCACCTTGGATTTGCTGTGGCGACCCCGAGTGCAAACAAGGGAGCAGCAGACTTACTTTTTTTAAATATAAAACAGATTGTGTGGGCGTGGCAGTTGTGTGCACTGCACTGGGTTCTACTCTAATGAGATGTAGAATGTTAAATGGACTGCATTTATATAGCGCTTTTCCATCTGCATCAGACGCTCAAAGCTTTACAATTATGCCTCACATTCACCCATTCACACAAACACACTCACACACTGATGTCAGGGTGCTGCCATGCAAGGTACTCACTATGCACCGGGTGCAACTTGGGGATTAAGGACCTTGCCCAAGGGCCCTTAGTGATTTTCCGGTCAGGCTGGGGTTTGACCCATGGATCCTCTGGTCTCAAGCCCAACACTTAACCACTAGACCATCACCTCACCAAAGCTAATTTAGATCTAGATGTAGCTGAGTTTTTGTGAAATGACTGACCTGTGTCTGTGTTGCTGGAGGGTTTGAGGGCAGCAGCTGCCAGTCTAGCCATCATGGGCGATATCAGACCTTTGCTTGCTGAGATCTTCTCCATGATGGACGAGGTAGTGAAGGAGACTGGAGTAGATGCCATGGCTCCTTCTGCCCCTGTTGTAGAGCATCCTTGGGTCATGGAGTCAGTGGGCATGGAGTGAGCACCAGAAGAAACAGCTGATATTAGACTAGCGGCAAGAGGAGGTGGTTGGAGTGGCAGCCTGGACATCAAAGGAAAGAACGGGTTGGATGCAGCCATGGTGCTGTTGGAGAGAGTGAGGGCAACGGGCATGTTGCTGGGTAAAGCCTGGGACAGAAGACTGGACACACGCTGGCCCGCACTGGAGAGCGATGGTGTTGGCTTGAGGCTGTGGCCCAATGGGGAAGTAGAGGAGACTGCAGTGGTAGGTGTGGACAACAGGTGCGACACAGTGGTGGACTGCTGAGTTGTGGGCGAAGCACTCAGGCTGGAGTTCTTGCTGCTGATGGCTGAGAAGTCCATCAGGTCATCATTGCTCGACTCGTCTGGCTCATCCTTTGGTACCAAGAAGGTGGAAGAGAGGCCCATAACACCAGAGGAGCGGATGTGCCGGCGCTCGTGTTTGCGTTTGTGGGAGGTCATCTGGCTGGTAGAGGTAAAGGTGAAACCACAGCCCAAGCGGATGCAGTGGAAGTGGTTGGTGGCTTTACTGTAGACACAGCCCTCATACTTGCACTCTTCATACTTATAGAACTTCTTGAAGCCATCTTTAGCATAGGCATCATCCTTGATGTGGTAGCTCTTGTGCTTCTCAATGTCACACTTGTTCTTGAAGGTGAATGTGCAGCCCGGCCGCCTGAGGAACAAATGGAAAACATGATTAGATATGACGCTCAGCCACAAAGCTTCCTCTGTGCCGTGCTGCTGTCGGTCTTCATGGAGTGGATCCACATGACTCAAATACTTCACAATAGACGAATGATAACAGTGGCGGTAAAACGGCACGGCAGCAGCTCATTGACACGTCACCTCCTTCAGCCTTTGCCAGCAGGAATCATTCCACCAGATCAGTTTGATGGTCCAACAAAGCGTTCCTCAACAATCAATGATAATCAATGCATCTCTAAAATTGCGATTCATTTAATCATTTAAATGAATCGCAAAACATTTAATCATTTAATCATTAGTGATTGATCTCTGCTCCCCTCCACAGCATGTCTTTTTCCTGGTTCTCTCCCTCAGCCCCAACCAGTCCCAGCAGAAGACTGCCCCTCCCTGAGCCTGGTTATGCTGGAGGTTTCTTCCTGTTAAAAGGAAGTTTTTCCTTCCCACTGTTGCCAAGTGCTTGCTCACAGGGGGTCGTTTTGACCGTTGGGGTTTTTTCCGTAATTATTGTATGGCCTTGCCTTACAGTATAAAGCGCCTTGGGGCAACTGTTTGTTGTGATTTGGCGCTATATAAATAAAATTGATTTGATTTGATCATCAAGTCACTTTTAAACAAGTGGGGTTTTTTCCTGTTTCCACTCAATTCTGAAACTGTTATGTTGATTTAATTGAGAAGTTATCCAGGATGGACTTGTATTCTCTGTTTTTTGTTTGTTTTATTTATAGGATTTCAGAGCAGGTAGACTACCAATACATAGATGAAGGTTGGATTTCTGGATCTCCATCGTCCCAATCCATCCGGCTGCAAAATGGGCACCAACATTTGGTTGGGGAAGTAACCTGCAATGGACTAGTGTCCCACCCAGGGGGGTTCAGGTTTTAGATTACTCTTTTCCTCCCACCCTGTAGATATGCTCAAGGCTGCTTTGGACTGATGACCATGCTTCTAACCTCAGCCTGTGTTTTTGAGCCTTCCTCCTGGCTGCTGTTTTGTTGCCAGCTATTTACTGTGAAGCCTAAAACCAGTTCAAACCGCCCTTTGTTGTAATTCTCTGCATTGGGGTCCTTGCCTAGATTCTTCGCATTTATGTTCCTTAAATACTTCATCTGCATCAACCCAGTCCACCAAGTTGTAGACGGGTGCTTGCCTTGGCTGGGGAAGTAACCTGTGATGGACTGGTGTCCAATCCAGGTGGGGTCATAGACTCTCATCTACTTCTTGCCCCCCGTGTCCAGGGATTAGCACCAGGCCAATAGTTCTGAAGGCCTGAAGAGGACTTCTAATCTTTGAGCTAAATTATTCCATTAAAGAAATAATGTTGACATAACATAAATACTTTTGGGTGGGGAAGGGGGGGTGGGGGTGGTGGTGGTTCTGGAGCTCAATGTTCACACACCAGAGTAAAAATCCATCTGGTTAATAAGAGACAGGTCAATGACTGATAGAGGAAGCATAAATCAGTAATTATTACTCTACATTGAGAACCGAAGGCCACACTGATCAACACCTGCAGTGGAAGTGTGTCGTCTTCTGCCCATAAAACTGACACCCAACTGTTCCACAGTCCTCAGTGGCTCGAAACCTCTGGAAGCCATCATTGATCAGCTGGGCGTTCTTTTTATGGAAGTTTTCATGAGTCATGACGTCTGAGGTACTGGTGTACACTTTGCTGCAGCCCACCTGCAAAGAACGGACAGACAGACAGAGTGTGGCAATCACCAACATTTCTGGGTTTGCCACGCGCGCACACACACACACGCACGCACACATCATCTGCAGTTTGCAAGAACGGCTCCAAAGAGCCGCTTGGAGGATGCAGCGCTTACACTAGATGCGATACAGTGCATGAGCAATAGAGAAAGAGCTGAGTGTGGTTAAGAAAATGCTAGTGGCCTAGAAATGAGTAGAAGAAGGATGTTTTCTCACATTCACAACTAAATTTGTGGTAATAAACACCAGAGTGCTACAAGTTTCAAGTCAAGCGAGAGAATTGGAAACAGTGTTGTCACTGTGACAATTGGAAAAAGAAAAAAAAAATTAAAAAAAACCCTGAAAGAGGCAGTGGTCAGAGCGAACAGCGCAAATGACATTATCTTCCTGGCACAGCGGTATTTTACAAAATGGAATTCATATTTGACAATGCACTCACCACAATCTTACTGTAAGTGTGAGAGCAAATTTTAGAGCTGGAGGGGAGCAGACATGAAGTCAGGCAGGAGTTATGATGAACGCCTGTCTTTAGTTTAAAATGTCCTGGTACTCAGGGGCCCTCGGAGAGCAAACAGAAGGGAAAAACCAGGTAATGTTTGAATTAAAAGCAGCAATTGTATATCATCCCTGGCACTTTTCAGGGCCACAAACCAGGCAACTTCTCCATATTGAGTCAAACAATGAAAAAAATGCCACTCTGGTTTTTCCCCATTAAATCAAGAGTGCCGATGCCAACATCTGCAGGTTCTCAGGGACTGTTAAAACAAGGCCTGAAAAGTCTTAATAACAATTACGCCGTTAGAGGGGTTTAAAAAAGAATATATCTGGAGCCCGCCTCTGCTGTGCTGCTGAGAAAGCTCTCGGCACAATGACACTTTGAAAATAAGCAGATGTAAAAAAAAAAATTAAACAAATCCAGAAGGGAGAATAATCTTCAACTGGCTGCTTGGTACTAAAAGATGAAAAATGTATAGTTGATATAAACACCTAAGTGAGTTTTATCCACACCAATTAAGGAGCGAGAGAGAGAGAGGATGGAGAGAATCAATCAATCAATCAATTTTATTTATATAGCGCCAAATCACAACAAACAGTTGCCCCAAGGCGCTTTATATTGTAAGGCAAGATCATACAATAATTACGTAAAAACCCCAACGGTCAAAACGACCCCCTGTGAGCAAGCACTTGGCGACAGTGGGAAGGAAAAACTCCCTTTTAACAGGAAGAAACCTCCAGCAGAACCAGGCTCAGGGAGGGGCAGTCTTCTGCTGGGACTGGTTGGGGCTGAGGGAGAGAACCAGGAAAAAGACATGCTGTGGAGGGGAGCAGAGATCAATCACTAATGATTAAATGCAGAGTGGTGCATACAGAGCAAAAAGAGAAAGAAACACTCAGTGCATCATGGGAACCCCCCAGCAGTCTAAGTCTATAGCAGCATAACTAAGGGATGGTTCAGGGTCACCTGATCCAGCCCTAACTATAAGCTTTAGCAAAAAGGAAAGTTTTAAGCCTAATCTTAAAAGTAGAGAGGGTGTCTGTCTGCCTGATCTGAATTGGGAGCTGGTTCCACAGGAGAGGAGCCTGAAAGCTGAAGGCTCTGCCTCCCATTCTACTCTTACAAACCCTAGGAACTACAAGTACGCCTGCAGTCTGAGAGCGAAGCGCTCTATTGGGGTGATATGGTACTATGAGATCCCTAAGATAAGATGGGACCTGATTATTCAAAACCTTATAAGTAAGAAGAAGAATTTTAAATTCTATTCTAGAATTAACAGGAAGCCAATGAATGATAATAATGAATTACAATAGTCCAGCCTAGAGGAAATAAATGCATGAATTAGTTTTTCAGCATCACTCTGAGACAAGACCTTTCTAATTTTAGAGATATTGTGTAAATGCAAAAAAGCAGTCCTACATATTTGTTTAATATGCGCATTGAATGACATATCCGGATCAAAAATGACTCCAAGATTTCTCACAGTATTACTAGAGGTCAGGGTAATGCCATCCAGAGTAAGGATCTGGTTAGACACCATGTTTCTAAGATTTGTGGGGCCAAGTACAATAACTTCAGTTTTATCTGAGTTTAAAAGCAGGAAATTATAGGTCATCCATGTCTTTATGTCTGTAAGACAATCCTGCAGTTTAGCTAATTGGTGTGTGTCCTCTGGCTTCATGGATAGATAAAGCTGGGTATCATCTGCGTAACAATGAAAATTTAAGCAATGCCGTCTAATAATACTGCCTAAGGGAAGCACGTATAAAGTGAATAAAATTGGTCCTAGCACAGAACCTTGTGGAACTCCATAATTAACCTTAGTCTGTGAAGAAGATTCCCCATTTACATGAACAAATTGTAATCTATTAGATAAATATGATTCAAACCACCGCAGCGCAGTGCCTTTAATACCTATGGCATGCTCTAATCTCTGTAATAAAATTTTATGGTCAACAGTATCAAAAGCAGCACTGAGGTCTAACAGAATAAGCACAGAGATGAGTCCACTGTCTGAGGCCATAAGAAGATCATTTGTAACCTTCACTAATGCTGTTTCTGTACTATGATGAATTCTAAAACCTGACTGAAACTCTTCAAATAGACCATTCCTCTGCAGATGATCAGTTAGCTGTTTTACAACTACCCTTTCAAGAATTTTTGAGAGAAAAGGAAGGTTGGAGATTGGCCTATAATTAGCTAAGATAGCTGGGTCAAGTGATGGCTTTTTAAGTAATGGTTTAATTACTGCCACCTTAAAAGCCTGTGGTACATAGCCAACTAATAAAGATAGATCATATTTAAGATCGAAGCATTAAATAATGGTAGGGCTTCCTTGAGCAGCCTGGTAGGAATGGGGTCTAACAGACATGTTGATGGTTTGGATGAAGTAACTAATGAAAATAACTCAGACAGAACAATCGGAGAGAAAGAGTCTAACCAACTACCGGCATCACTGAAAGCAGCCAAAGATAACGATACGTCTTTGGGATGGTTATGAGTAATTTTTTCTCTAATAGTTAAAATTTTATTAGCAAAGAAAGTCATGAAGTCATTACTAGTTAAAGTTAAAGGAATACTCGGCTCAATAGAGCTCTGACTCTGTCAGCCTGGCTACAGTGCTGAAAAGAAACCTGGGGTTGTTCTTATTTTCTTCAATTACTGATGAGTAGTAAGATGTCCTAGCTTTACGGAGGGCTTTTTTTTTATAGAGCAACAGACTCTTTTTCAGGCTAAGTGAAGATCTTCTAAATTAGTGAGATGCCATTTCCTCTCCAACTTACGGGTTATCTGCTTTAAGCTGCAAGTTTGTGAGTTATACCACGGAGTCAGGCACTTCTGATTTAAAGCTCTCTTTTTCAGAGGAGCTACAGCATCCAAAGTTGTCTTCAATGAGGATGTAAAACTATTGACGAGATACTCTATCTCACTTACAGAGTTTAGGTAGCTACTCTGCACTGTGTTTGTATATGGCATTAGAGAACATAAAGAAGGAATCATATCCTTAAACCTAGTTACAGCGCTTTCTGAAAGACTTCTAGTGTAATGAAACTTATTCCCCACTGCTGGGTAGTCCATCAGAGTAAATGTAAATGTTATTAAGAAATGATCAGACAGAAGGGAGTTTTCAGGGAATACTGTTAAGTCTTCAATTTCCATACCATAAGTCAGAACAAGATCTAAGATATGATTAAAGTGGTGGGTGGACTCATTTACATTTTGAGCAAAGCCAATTGAGTCTAATAATAGATTAAATGCAGTGTTGAGGCTGTCATTCTCAGCATCTGTGTGGATGTTAAAATCGCCCACTATAATTATCTTATCTGAGCTAAGCACTAAGTCAGACAAAAGGTCTGAAAATTCACAGAGAAACTCACAGTAACGACCAGGTGGACGATAGATAATATCAAATAAAACTGATTTTTGGGACTTCCAATTTGGATGGACAAGACTAAGAGTCAAGCTTTCAAATGAATTAAAGCTCTGTCTGGGTTTTTGATTAATTAATAAGCTGGAATGGAAGATTGCTGCTAATCCTCCACCTCGGCCCGTGCTACGAGCATTCTGACAGTTAGTGTGACTCGGGGGTGTTGACTCATTTAAACTAACATATTCATCCTGCTGTAACCAGGTTTCTGTAAGGCAGAATAAATCAATATGTTGATCAATTATTATATCATTTACTAACAGGGACTTAGAAGAGAGAGACCTAATGTTTAATAGACCACATTTAACTGTTTTAGTCTGTGGTGCAGTTGAAGGTGCTATATTATTTTTTCTTTTTGAATTTTTATGCTTAAATAGATTTTTGCTGGTTATTGGTGGTCTGGGAGCAGGCACCGTCTCTACGGGGATGGGGTAATGAGGGGATGGCAGGGGGAGAGAAGCTGCAGAGAGGTGTGTAAGACTACAACTCTGCTTCCTGGTCCCAACCCTGGATAGTCACGGTTTGGAGGATTTAAGAAAATTGGCCAGATTTTTAGAAATGAGAGCTGCTCCATCCAAAGTGGGATGGATGCCGTCTCTCCTAACAAGACCAGGTTTTCCCCAGAAGCTTTGCCAATTATCCATGAAGCCCACCTCATTTTTTGGACACCACTCAGACAGCCAGCAATTCAAGGAGAACGTGCGGCTAAACATGTCACTCCCGGTCCGATTGGGGAGGGGCCCAGAGAAAACTACAGAGTCCGACATTGTTTTTGCAAAGTTACACACCGATTCATTGTTAATTTTAGTGACCTCCGATTGGCGTAATCGGGTGTCATTACTGCCAACGTGAATTACAATCTTACCAAATTTACGCTTAGCCTTAGCCAGCAGTTTCAAATTTCCTTCAATGTCGCCTGCTCTGGCCCCCGGAAGACAATTGACTATGGTTGCTGGTGTCGCTAACTTCACATTTCTCAAAACAGAGTCGCCAATAACCAGAGTTTGATCCTCGGCGGGTGTGTCGTCGAGTGGGGAAAAACGGTTATAAATGTGAATGGGTTGGCGGTGTACACGGGGCTTCTGTTTAGAACTACGCTTCCTCCTCACAGTCACCCAGTCGGCCTGCTTTCCCGGCTGCTCGGGATCTGCCAGAGGGAAACTAACGGCGGCTAAGCTACCTTGGTCCGCACTGACTACAGGGGCCTGGCTAGCTGTAGAATTTTCCACGGTGCGGAGCCGAGTCTCCAATTCGTCCAGCCTGGCCTCCAAAGCTACGAATAAGCTACACTTATTACAAGTACCATTACTGCTAAAGGAGGCCGACGAATAACTAAACATTTCACACCCAGAGCAGAAAAGTGCGGGAGAGACAGGAGAAGCCGCCATGCTAAACCGGCTAAGAGCTAGTAGCTGCGCTAAGCTAGCGGATTCCTAAAAACACACAAAGTGAATAATGTGTAAATAATTTAGAGGTGATTCAGCAGAGGGAGTGCTTTAGTTAAGGCACGTGAAGATTACACTGTGAAATAAATCGTTATCTAGGTAACTAGATAAATCTAACTGCGCAGATTAAACAGCTAACAGATACAGCAAAACACCACTGTGCTCCGGAACAGGAAGTGATACAATACCGCAGTGAGAGCCAACCACCAGTAGAGGCAAGCAAGCAAGAGCTCTTCTCTAATGTGAGAAAAGCACAAACAGCCTCACGCGTGTGTTCCTCCTTTTTGTTTCAATTTCTTTTATTCACGTTGGGGCCACGTTTCACCAAACTCCTCTTTGGAGCCACTTTGGTGTAACTGGAAAAAGGTGTGGAACCATCTGACTGAAGTCTGCAGGGTGTCTCCTGACGCCAAAGTCGTTTTTCCTGAACTGGCCTTTTAGAGTTTGAATATTTGTCCACCAAGGAGGATACGTATCTACCTGGGAAATTCTCCAGTAATGAAATTACAATCAGAGTAAATTTTTAATAAGAAGCTAAAATATGCCCAGATTTTGCTGTCATTGTAATTCCATTACCAGATAATTGTCCACCTGCTTCTGTGGATTTGTCAGCAGGGTCGTTGTGAACTACTGAACCCATTTTCACAAAGGACAATGGCGTTTTTGTTGTTGTTGTTGTTACAAGTGGATTATTTCAGTCCAAATGCATCACATTCAGCCACTATTTTTAACCTGAACCATAACCATAACATTATCCCCCCCACATGCCCATGTCATGTCCCAAATTTTGCGATACCATAATGAAAAAATTTAATGATATGTCACAAAAATGTAACACATTTCATGACAGTATCAGAAACTAATGGATTAAATCACTTTATCGTGACACAATCATGACCTTGGCGTGAAATCAGGTTGATTAGTTTCGAGTGGTGAGGCAGGAAATGGAAAAAAAACTTTTGTTTTCTTACAAAATAAAAAAAAATTCTAACATTACCAGCATTGAGGGGACTGAACGCAATACTGGACAAATCTTGGGCTTGATATGAATTGATAATTTATTTTTTGTACGTGTATATGAATCTGCAAAGAGGGGTGGAGCCAAGAATTTTTTTATTGCAAAACAATCTATTTTGACAAAACATACTCCATATTTTGAGTTACGTCTGGAAGGTGTTCAGTAAATCTGAGGGGCTGCAGATTTTTTTTCTGTTTCCGTGTGTATGCGTACTGTACATGTCTGAGGTTATGTGTGGGAGGGGAAGGCGAGGTGTCATCTACCTGCATGCAGTGGTAATGGGTGCTTTTTCCATTGAGGTGGCAGCCATGATAGTAGACGCTACAGTCATCCAGAGGGCTGAAGCGCATGAAGCCGTGCTGCAGGGAGTTGTCCCTCTTCTTGTGCATGTTGTAGTGCCTGATTACATCCTGCTTACTGGTGAACCTCTGCAAAATTAGAGGGGGGGGGGGGGGTGCAACAGGTTGGCATTTATTTAAACCAGTCACAGAATCAGCAACAAGTCACTTTATCTCAGTGGAAGCAGCAGCAGCTGCAACACGCAGGAGCCAATTGGTGATTTGGGGTGGGGGGGGTGCAGAACATACGGCGCTGTGAAGGAGCAGGAAGGACACGTTGTCTGTGGTTAGTCATTTTCTTAGTACGGTATATTTCAAACCTGCATGTTGACCAAATGCAAAACCACTGCAGGCACGACTGTCAGCAAAGAATCCTTCTGCACCTGGTCCTTACATCACCACCACCCCGGCCCCGCCCCCTCTGCACTGATACATGTTATTTTCATTAAGATGACTCAATTGACTAGCAGGATCACAATTCTGATGCTTTTGGCTCTGGAAAAAAAAACAATGTTCCACGCAGATGGTTTTTCAGACGAGCACATAGAAGAAACAGAAGACAACAGAAAACAACCAAATCAACTGAAAAATAAAAAGAGTTTTGTCTTTCAATTCGCTGAAATATGATTTTGTTTTTAATTAAAGCATTAACACCTGCTTTGGGTGCAGGGTTCACTTATGATGATGAATAAATATGCTGGGAGACCTTCCTTCTGATATTTAAAAACAACAAAAAAAGCTATAAAAATCCCCACGTATGTTGGAAAACAGAAAAGTCCATCCACAGGGACCGTCAGCAACCAAATCTGCTGTAATTGGGCTTAAGCTGATGTTTCAGAAAGTGTAACGAGAGAAGCACAAATCAATGAAACAGTTCTCTCTTCAATCCATATTCATCTCCAGTTGAGGGAAAAAGATCAGAAAGAGCCATTCTCAAACGCAGCTAATTGCTGTATGAAGTAGGGTAATTGCTCTGGGTCATGTGTTCCACTCGTGCTCGAGTAAAACGTAAAAATCCTGTACAGCTGCTCATTCGAGTTTGGCCCGTTTCCCGCTGCATATTTCACCGAGATTTAAATCCTGTTGCAGCAAACAATTTGATGGGATTGTTCATGCAATCACCCTTTGAATATGGTTTTAGTCATTTAAATCACTTTTATACTTCCTGGGACATCACTTTTGAGGAAAACCGGAAGACAAGTTGAATTGCAGGTCAAGATACATTCTATCTATCAGGCTGTCCAAAATAGGCGTTGGAGAGAGCTGACTGGGAAAAAGATCTCATTTTCAGTTGAGTGGCGATGAAGGTTGGGAGCCACTTGCTACATTTATTTTAGGATTCCCACTAGTGTGGCAAGATGCACAAGCTGCCTCACGTACAAGCCCATGAAAGGAGAATGTTCGGACCCAGCCAATCGCCCTGAGGCTGGCAGTGGGATAATATTCCAGGAGTGTGTGTCATGTAACATTTCATGAGTTATCACTTCGAAAGGGGCTCCTCATCACAGCCTGGCTTTTTTTTTTTCCAGGGTATTGACACCCAGAGAGCTCGCTTCCAAAGCATATCTGTGTTTCCCCGCAACATAAAACCAACTGAGAAATGTGGACTTGACCGTGGAAATTGCCCTGATAACCTGAACTAACACTCTAAATAATGACATGGAATGATTTTCCTTTGTATTCCTCCAAGAATATGTCTCATCAAAGCGTGAAGTGGGATTCATGCAGAAAATGAAAGCTTAGATCTGTAATGCTCTTCAGCAGATAAACAATATTTATCAAGCGGTAATCTCTCTTGATCGGGAGCAGACGAAGGAGATTACATCTGAAGATAGCTTAATTCAGAAAAGTGTTAAGAAAGGAAGGAAAAACACAGCTCTAGCTGTGCACGGATTTTTGACATCATTCACAAATCTGCCAGTGTTTGTCTAACTCTCTGTGGCCATATGCTACACCAAACAGTCTGTGCTGTGATCTGCTTTGTGTTTTTTCTCCTTCCTTTGCCATACATGACACCACCAGGGACCAGGGCAAGATTAATACCGTAAAAGGGGATTAAAAGCCGGGATGTGATGCTGGCAGCCGTTACAGGATAAAGAAGAGCCATATTTTGAGTATATTTACAATTAAACTTGGAATAAAAAAAGGCGGTCTGACAAAGAGAGGCTGTATCTGGAAGGAACCTGCAAGATGAACATACGAAACGGTTTTAATCTGTGCACACCTTTAATCCATGAGCCCAAAGCCAATTTAGATCTAATCGGTGCCACTGAAGGGGACTAAACAACTTTTAAAATGCAGCCTCAGTATACCAGAATTTACACAAAAATGTATATATCCAGGTAGGATTACACAGGGGTCAACATTTATAAATGCTCCAGTCATACTGAAAACTACACCACATTGGCTATAAAACAACAAAAATGACAAATTTCAGTTTGTAAAGAGGTCAAAAATTAAAGTTGCTCAAATTTTGATAAGTAAGACAAATAAATGGAAGAGTTTGACTGTGTTGAATACTTCATCTCCAAAGTAATGGCCAAACAAGGTTGACCCGTAATGTGATAACTAAGCATACCAGATGGCGCAAAACACAGTATACCTTTTTAAAACCCTATTAGAAAAGAAAGAACCTTCTTCAAGAACTAGGCAGGCATTTTTCTGACTAGGTCTAATCTGGCCTTCCTGTTCTTGAGTTTTAAGGCCCCATCATACTTAATATGAATCAGCACGAGCCACACTGAATCAGGCCAAATGTAAAAAAAAAAAAAAACTATTCGTGCCACATCTGGGAAGGATTAAGAATTGTGGAGGACAGCTGTCCAAATACCCAGACTACACTCTGACCCACCCCGACTGATATGTGCACTGCACATGTCATGTGCATGGGCCTCTGAACGCAGTACAACCATAGGTGGAACCCTGAACGAGTACCTGAACAGCTGCTAGAATGCAGTAAGGACAATAAGAATGCACTTACAAGCTGTACGATTGCGGTCCCATTGAGGTTCGGCAGAAAATAAGCCTGCTGCACTTGTGATGCATTCAGGGATATTCAGGACATTCGGCCAGGGTTCGACGTGGTGAATACGTCCCCCAAACACGATCTGAATATCACAAATGTCGTTTTTGCACCGTCCGATTGTGTAGACTGCGGTCAGATGGCACTTCGACTGCCGTTTGATATTTTTCCACTTCAACTGCGCCTGACTGTTTTGAACATGAACAAAATATTGGGGGCAGCCGCACGACTGTGCCCGAGTGTTTGGACTGCACTCAGACTGCTGTCCAATGACCATGAATGCACCTCCTAAATGTGGTTCGAGTTTTCATTCGGCGTCTGGTGTGATGGGGGTATTACTAATGGGTTGCACCTTGTCGTAAACCCTCTATATGTATTTATGTATGTTCATGAAGGCATCTCTTAATTGTAGGTATTAACAATGATACACCTGCCCCCTCTGGAGTGTTCTTGACTTGGCTAGATGTTGTAAAAAGTTTTTCTTTACCAGGGAAGGAATTCTACAATCATCCACTTAAGTTCTTAAGTTGTCTTCTAGTCCTCTTAATGTTGTGTAGTTGCATTAGTTCTCTTTATGAATGGACCAAATTGTTGCTAAAGTTTGTGCGATCTGTCTGTTGATTTATTTTGTTTTGTCAGGCCAGTCATGGCCTCCTTTCCCTGCATGTGTTTGGACTTCATATTGAGATTTCCAATGAATAGCTATCAAATACAAATTCAACACTCTGAATCAACTCTTGAATGTACTGTGGAATAATGAGGAAGGAATCCAGACCTGGTCAGGAAACTGTCAGTCAACTGTTCAATTACTTATGACCTCTCGATCTAGGTGTTGAAGGTTTACTATTTTGTTGCTATTACTATTATTATTATTTATTTTATTTTTATCTCACAGTTACTGTGGTCAAGTGAATCTGAATGAAAGCAGACAGTGATGTCACTCTGGAGTTTGCAGCATTCAGAGCAAACACTTTTCATATGTAATTGTGCAAAGCTCAAAAAAGTGATAAAATACTCACGCTCACCTGGTAGTTACACTCAGGGTCCATGCAGTGGTAATGCTCTCGATACTGGTAGGCACAGTGCACATGTCCACAGTGCTGACTTCCAGAAAACCTGAAAACCGTAAATGGGAAACCTTTCACTGATAGACCCAGCACTGCTTCACAGCATGGGGACCTCTCTATTACAGAAAGAAAGAACGACGAGGTGCATTAAGATAAACACTTAAAACATAAGGAATCTGACAAAAATGACAGGTGAGTGGGGGTTTCAAAACCATCACGTTTGTTTCACCTTCAAACTTGACTTCTGCTTTGCACACTGCTTCCACAATTTACCCGTCTGTCACACCAATTTCAGCCAAATTAGCTCCATTTATTTCCAAAGCAGCCGTAAGAGACTCTTATTATATTGGAACCCGTTCTCTTGACAAGTGTGCACACTCACACGTGCACTCACTCTCTGAAGGATTTGGAATCCTTTGACTACTTTTATTGCTCAACACCATGAAAGCCCCTTGTCAAATCAATGCACAGTTCCTGCTGGTTAATCAGAATGTTTTACTGTGTGACAAAACTATCAAGTGTCCAGAGACGTTTCACCAAAAAGAAAAAAAAAAAAACAGACCTCAAAAAAAAAAAAAAAAAAAAAACCTCCCAAAAACGAAGCTTTTGCCATTTCTGGTTAAAAAAAACAAACAAAAAGTGCACTGCTCACTACTGTAGAGCCACTTTTACTGAGGTGATTAGAAGCCTGACGATGATGACTGTTAAAATCCTCCAATTACAACTGAAAACACACAAATAAACATTTACGCTGCCGCTGCCAAGAACTCCATCTGCTCGGAGTGCAGCGGAGAGAGGGACAAGTAATATTTTTTCCATCTCTCTCTCTGTGTTTTTCCTTGTTAGGATTATCCCAGAGCTGCATTTACAGATCACTTTGCTGAGTTCATTAAGCTAATTGAACGGCACATCCACTACTCTTTTTAAGTTGGTTGTGTGTCTGTGTGTGTAAAACACGCTGAAAGAGGCGGAGACTCGGATGACGTCTCTTTCGGAAAATATGAATCCAGAACTGGTGAGTACATGGAAAGAAAAAAAAAAAACAACATATGTCCCAACCCATTAGTGTGCTCTATACTCACACACACACACACACACACATACACACACACACACATACACACACACACAAACATTTATGCACATGCCCCCCCCGAGTCCCCCTGAGGGTTTGGCCCACCCCTCTGCTCATTGCCCAGCTGTATCACTTTGCCTCTGGACAATTCCCACTTGCCGCGTCAGGGGGCCTAATGGGCCGCTGCTATTCAGCAGCAGATTAAATATTAATATCACCACGATACAGAGATTGCAGCGCATCTCCAGTTACAACAGAGATACACAGATCAAAGTGCTGAGGCAATAGCTGCTGCATGAAAGCATTTAAAGAGTGAAAACTGCAACTAAACATTACCAGGGAAGCTCTTTAAAACGTCGAGCTGCAGCACGGCGAGCACGCCAAGTTTGTTTCCACTATTTTCACCAGGTTCGTGTGTAAAAAAAAAAAAAAATTCATTTACAAAAGCTGGTTTTTAGTTTTAGTCTGTACTCATTAGCTCCCCCCCCCCCGTGCTACATTTGCCCTTTTTATGAGCCCTCCATTCCCATTTTTTTCCCTCTCTCCTCTTCTTCCCTTTCTCTTTTTTTTCCATTCCCCAACACGGAAATTGAAACTGTATCTGGGCTTATCTGCAGCCTCCCCGTGCATCAACTGCCGAGATGTTTAGACAAATTTTATGCATTATGCAGCGCAAATATCAAAACAGTTCTTGGCAGTGCCAGCAGAAGCCTCATTAAAAATTCCTTAATTAAATCTTCTTGCAAAATGTAATCAGTCCAAGGAAGGGGTTTTGTGTGCATGTGTGTGTGAGTGTGTGCAGGAGAGGATACGTGTTTGTGTGTGTGTGTGTGTGTGTGTGTGTCTGTCAGTGCCAAGGCTTTGATTTGTGCCCTTCATGTTATGGGCTTGGAGAAGTAATCATTAACGCCAAAGCCACTTTGGCTTTTCAAATGCTGTTCTTCTTTCTTTTTAAACTGAATAAACAAACAAGTGATAATCACCTTTCTTGTGTTGGCTGAAAATTAATCCACAATGTTTCGGGGGGGGGGGGGGGGGGGGGTTATTGTTCTGTGTCCACTGAAACACAATCCACCTCCTCTGCCCTGATGTTTATTTTCTGCTGATGCGAGTCGCTGTCGTTTTAGATTGTTGAGTTTCTCATGTATTCGCGCAGGCATCACCCCCACTTATGATCTCTTGTTTTCCTGCAGGTTCCACCCGTTACAGTCAGGTACCACCAAACCATTACTCTTTCATTACCCGTCATCCTTCTCCATCTCGGCACATAAATTCTTTTCTTAATTCATTTACTGCGCAGAAAACGCTGTCACGCGGCAGCACTGTGTGGTTGCAGCACTTCATAAAACAATGTCAGTGGATAAAAAAGCTCCAGTGTTTTGGGTCCATTTTTTTCATTGGTGCTGCACAATGAGGGATTTGCATACCTGGCGATATATTTCTGGTAGAGGTTGACGTCTTCGCTGGCGGGTTTATCTGGTGGCAGGCCATTCCTAATGCACCAGCAAACACAAAGGAGACAGGATTAATGGTGAGGCCGGGCCGCTTGTTGTTAATAAAAACAAACTGACACAATATTTACTTACAAGCCGCTCCCAAACTTTGGACTATCAATATACATTTTCTCGTGGCATAACGGCGTTTTCATGTGCTCTATGAATCCTGGATGGAAGGCGTGCACGTTGATGCATGGTCTTCCACCCAGTGAAAGGCAAAACGCAGGAGCAACGGGACATTAATCTTTTATGGGGGGTATTTTGGCGAGTGCTCGTATGCAAAACGAGATAATAGGGATGTGGAAGAAAACCTCTGAAACGGTCTTTTCTGCTAATCGCTCGTGGCCTCGGAGCTGACGCTGACGTCAAGTTGTCTCTAAAGCAATAATGCAGCTTAAAAAAACAAAACAAAAAAAAAACTTATTTTAAAATAGCAGCACAGGGACATTTGAGTGACTTGGTACATTAATCAGGGCGTGCTGAGGGCTACTAGGCGTCCCCCGTGATGTCATCAGTCATGAAGCTGCAAGTGGCACGGCTACAGGAAGCCGCTCAGAATCCAGTACGCCCTCTTAGCAGTGGCATTTAGCTCCATGTGAGCAGCTCCACACGGGGGATGACCCCAGGTTAATCTGGCCCAGAAGGGAGGGGCCCCCCCCCCCCCACCTCCTGCAAACAAGGACCAGTCTGGTTCAGTTTTTCAAGCTTGTTGTTCAACTGTGCCCCAACCTGACAAAGGCCAAAGCCGGAGGGAAAGAGGCCTGAGGACTCTTAAGCAGCATCTTTGATTGGCTTTGACGAGAGACGACGTCAAAAACCAATCAAGCGGAGTCTGAGAGCCGCTTGCTACCGGTACTGCGTAAGACTGGAAGCTACTTCCCCAAACCCCTCGTTTGCTTCTTTTAAAGTGCACTCGTCAGGCGGTGTTGAGTCGGCCCCTGTGACTCGCCGGGAGGTTAGTCATGGCTCCAAAGTAATTAAAGGGAGAGTTGTTACACCCCAGCCAAACGAAGGAAGTCAGTCACTTTGCGATGACTGTGCTAAATCAGTCTCCACGGAGTGCTACAGCGAGTAAACACTTCATGTGCCTTCGCAACTCATCATGTCGTGGATCTATTGGGCGCTATGCGGTGTTTCACACTACATTCCTGTTGGCTGCCGTGGAGGTAGCAATTACCTTTGTGCAAGGCTAACCGACTCACAGTAGCAGTTAAGTGTATGTGAGCTCCACGTTAGCTCCAAGGTGCTCCACTGAGAGAACATCAGTGTGAAGAAGACTGACCTCTGAGCACGGAACCGCTTCAGTCCACCAGCAAACTATAAACTCCAATTTTAATAATAGTTTATGTGAGTTTAATAACAGATGCCTAGGTAGCATGCAAATAACAAATACAGTATGTCGCATAGTATTCCTCTGAATAAGCACTAACTATTGTCACCAACAGTGAAAATACTTTAAAAAGTAATTAGACAGGAGGTCGTGATCAAGTTTTGTAAATTCCAGTAACAACCGCTGCTAAATGTTCGCACTTGTGTTTGGTTTATTTGGCTGTTAGCAAGATTACTCAAAGCTAATGAACCAATTGTTGTCAAGCACATTGAATAAAGACATTTTTTATAAATGGAAGAGGCCACCAAAGTCTGATATGATCTGCACCTGAACGTTCATTCGTGTCAAATTGGAAGAGATGTGCAGCACAAATAATTAACTACAAGTACACTTCGGTCCAGATCCAGTAGGTGATTCATATCTAGTTCCTTCTGCTAAGAAGGTGAAATGACATTAAGACTGTCTGTTGTAGGAATAACTCAGAAGAAGCCCTACAAGATTCCACAGTGTGACGTGGATGAGAGTCCACGACTCCCCCTGAACAGGACGTGAGTCCAAAGCAGGTTAAATTCTCCAGCTAAGGCCAATAGTACCCATTTACAGCTGAGTGAAATGGAATGCAGTTGGAGTGTCTTGTAAAGAAGCACAAACAGGAAGCATGACTGCTAATCAAACCCAAATTTAGATATTGGCAGTACAACTCTTTTCTCACTGAACTACTAGAATATCTCAAATATCTGAAATTTTAGGCCATGATCCCAAGAATAACTGTTAGGTGTAGACAGCACCAGCATGGGGCTTGTTGAAATGTATTTTAATCTTACCGCCCCGTAATTTTGACTCTTGGATTCTTTTGGTCCAACAAACATTTACTATACTCTCTTTTTTTTGCCATTTTCTCCAACAAAATGTTTGACACGATTTTGAATCACTCACTAACATTTTTTCAGGATTATCATACAAATTCTACCCTGTTTACAAAAAAACTGTTACATATTTTCACCCTTCCACAAAGCAGTGGTGGGCACAGTTATACATGTCAACCCCTTTGAGGGTCCACCTGTATAACCAAGTGAGAAAATCCATAAAATCAACACAAAATCCTTATAACCTCCAAATCGTACCAAAATCACTTTTATTACAGGACACACAACCGCATAGCGGTGTCACATAACTGGGTTTTTGTCCACAAATTATGAGTTGCCACAATGACATTAAAGTCAGGATCATTAGTATTTCCTCCACAGTTGAATTTCAAACAATAGCGATCTAGTATTCATGCGTCAAGCTGAATTTTATCGAACTGAATGTGTCAAATTTAGTTATTTTTTACAGAAACAAGAACTGTCTGTCACTAATGGAAATACATTAATAAAATCATGAAAAATAAATTGAATAAAGTAAATAAATATGAAAATGGTCACTGGATCCTTAAACTTTGGACATAATAAACTCTACATGGTGGATCCTTGATCTCTAGACATAAATAGAAACAAACAAACTCTGTAGTTTTTGTCAAAAGCATTTCCTTTCAGACATTATTGGCATGAATGTCTTTCCATACATCTGAGCTGAGCTCTTGCAGCTCGCTGTGCTGCACGTCAGGATGTAATTCATAAAGAATGCAGGACGTCTCATTTTGGGAAGAAAAAAAAGTTTTAGTCAACTGTAGTTTCTTGTCTGTATTACAATGTTTTAAAGAGGTGTCATTTTATTTAAAGCGCAATTCGTTTTGAAGTTATTAATTCCGACTGGACTCTGTCTCGGCAGAGAGCCGCGCAGCCTTTGGAGTTGTGCAACGGAACGGAGGACGATTCTCGTTTCTTGACTGCAACAAGACAAGAGTCTCAGTTAGTGACTTTAATCCACACAAAAGTGACTCACGGTATTTTAATGGCTTTGAGAGGAGTTAAGAAGCGGACTTGCAGTTTCTGAAGAGCAGCGAGTCAAAGAACCAACGAGCTAGTGGATCGAAGCATTGCTTCATTTGGTTCACGCATCAAAGTAGAGTCGCGCTGCAGAAACGGTTGATTACAGAACCGCTGCAGACCAAACTCTGAATATCCGTAAGACTTTATTTGTACATCCGCATGATACTGAAACTCGGAAAAATCTGTATAATTTACAGACAAGCCGTATAGGTTGACATGTATGCACCGTTCAGTTAATCCGATAACTGATAATTAGCGAAGCTAATGTTTTTGCTAACAGAAAACTTAGTAATGGTAAAGTGAGCAAAGTTTAACTGTCAAAAATGTTTGTAAACCCTAAAATCAAACATTTTAGTCCATCTGTTGTGTGTTTGTGGCTGTTGCTTGCTGATGACATCATCATTAAGCGCAAAACGTGATTGGCCAGTCAACGCAGGGAGCATTGTGGGTAGTGTAGTTCAGGTTCACTTTGGACGTTACAGTGAGTGTTACCGTCCGCTCAACGCAGAAACAAAATGGACTAATTTTGACATTATTTTACTTTATTTCTTTGTGGCTGATGGCATAATTTAATCACCAAGACTCGGTGGGAGAGAGGAGATCTCACGGCGCAGTTGTGTTACAGAAGGACTTTTCTTAGACACCATTTTGGATTATCAGGACACTTTATGTTGATTATTTCTTCAGAATTTAATGAATCCCACTGAAACTAACGGGTAAGAATTTATATTTACTACGTGTCTTTTACTCTGCCAATCAATGCATTAATGGATGTATTTCGGTTGTTTAAGCCGCAGAGTTCAAAGCATGTGAAAAAAGAAGCAGCTTTTAGTTCGTAAATGAAAGTGTATCTAATACCGAGATAAACTGTGACTTCTAATGCTGTGTTTTACTGCTTTTGAAAGATGATGACAGTGTTTGGGGTTTTATTTTTTATTCATTCATTTTTTTGTGTGTTCTTATGTGTTTGTGATACTTGAGTTTACCCAGGAGCCCCTGCGGCGCTTAAAGTGAAAATGGTTTATCAGAAGCCGACAGTGTAATCTGATGTGGCCGCATCCGAATCAATACTAAAAGTTATCGGTTATCTGTAATAAAGATACATTTTGTAGCAGTTTATTGATTTGGCGTCATAAAAGATAACTTTTCAGTTTTTCGGATTAATGGTTATTGAAGCTAACTTTTTGGTTAGCTGTGCTCACCTCTGCCAAAAAGTCAAATCTTTTTATGGTACAATTTTTTTCCCCAATGTGGAAAAATATTTTCTCCTCTTAAGTATCAAAATTCTTGAATGTATGGCAGAAGTAAAACTAGTCTTTGTTCATATGCAGAATTTAAAATCATGTCTAGTCAGTTCAGGTGTAGGAGCTGGTGATGAGCTAAATCAAAACAATCAAATCCATCTCCTCATGTAACTGTGTCCTGACTGACGACCACCCAGGCAGACCTGTGGTCCAAAGTTATCTGTGTTCTAGGAGTGCTCTAGGCCTTGTCCAGACAAAGGAGTCCAAAATAAAGAGGCACCTGTGTACTGAATCATGCTCAAGAAAATTTGTACAAACGGGACATAGTGCCCGATGTTACTTCACAACATGTGTAATACAACTCAACCAGATCTCTCTAAGTAGGACTGAACATTTTAGGCACATTTATTCATTCCAGGAGGACCTAGTGCCTTTCCAAAGATGCAGTAACAACATAATTCAGGCAGAGGTGCTTCACAAGGGTAAAGTCTAACCTTACCAACTCCCTAGAGCAAAGACATACGGAACAGTGGTTGGGAAAAACTCACTTGTGCATTTTTGCAGAAGAAACCTCAAGCAGACCAGACACAGTGGGGTGACCACCTCCTTTGGCCATACTAACAACAACAAGGATCAAATAAACAAAATACAACAAAGAACTGTCAAACATGCAAAACAGAGATGATGGTAATAAGCATCCATGTAATAAAACACCAAATTATTCAAAATATGATGGGAACATGTTAAATTTAATTGTCCAGAAGTCAGTGGATGGGAACCTGACTCCACTCAAATACGGTATCAGGATTTAGCTGTTCTCTAAAAGTCAACACTGTGTTTCGGTGTGTATTTTGATGAAGATTCAGATTCAAATTTTTAGAAAAGTAAATGTTTAATATCATTGAAATGAAGTTGGGTGTGTAGCCTTGGTGTATTTTTGTGCTTTCCCAGTGTTTTTTTTTTTTTTTTATATGCTGACTTAGTGTTTGCTGACTTACTTTACAGAGGACACGGTGCCTGTGGTAATGGAGTCAGTTTTGGAAAAGCTGGACTTCAAGTAGTCAGATGTGTTGAAGCTTATATGCCCTGCCGGGTCCACTGTAAGTGCAGGGGCAATGCTGGCCCCAGCAGCGCCTACTGTGGGGACACCAGGAGTGCCGGGGTTTCCTGGGGCTGCAGCGAGGACATTGGGCATCAGTGAGCTTTCTGGATTTCCTGGCATAAACTTCTGTATTGTTCTGATGTCATATTTGGAAGGGCGGCCAACTTTGCAAGTCTTAAAGGCAATTGAACCTCCCATGTCAGGACTACCCTCACCAGGCTTAAACAGGTGGAGAAACTTGACATTCTCCAAGTCATACTTGGAGGGTCGCTTGTAAGCGTTACCATTCTGCTGCTGAAGGCTCTCCCCCATCTTCAGTTTCTGAATAAAGAAGTCATACTTAGAGGCTCGGGATGCTATATTTTGTACGTGAGATAGATTTGATGGTTGGGATGTTCCCAGCTGAGGTCCTCCTGCCTGCTTATGGTCCAGGCCGGATGGGTAGATCTGTGCCTCGGATGTTGGAAGGCCCCCGGAGGTCTGCAGCATGGTAGTACTCTTGTCTTGGACCAGTTTTGAGTTGAGGTCTTCTGGTTTGGGTGGGGAAGCATACACCGGCCAGGGGAGGGTCTCACCAGCTTTCAGCTTGCGAATGTACTCTTCATACTTGGAGAAGCGGGCACGCCGTGAGGCTTCTTCACTGCTGAGGGATGAGGGGTCTGAGGTAGCAGCTTTGAGCTTGTCAAAGCTGATCTTCTTGGTCAGATCATCCCTTACTTGCTGATCATCATATCCAAACATTCCTAAAAACTCATTCATGGTGTTGGCTGCATAGTCTCTCAGGGCCAATGCTTCGCCTGCACAGACGAAAATAAAAACACAGAACTGTGAAGTCAGATTCATGGAGTCCTACTGCTGCTTAAACCTTCAAGTTCTTTAGTGGCGCTGTTGGACATTTTTGCAACAAAAGAAAATAACTTGTTAAAATAACAAATGTGTGCATCTATTCATTTATGGGATTAAATTTAATACTGTGAGCTGATATTGGGAGATGCTTTCAGTTGGGCTTGTTTAGTTTGACGTACTATTTTTCCAAATAATCTTAATGTTATTTAAATGTGTTATTTACAGTATGGAGTTGGACCATTTAATAAGAAAACTTTCTCTCAGCTGGTTGTTCTACCAGAAGACTTTAAGCCAAACTGTTAGCAACATTACAATAAACAGACATTCTTCTCAATGCTTCCACATTACTTATTTAAGGGACGCCATTAAATGTTATTTAGCTATAAAATTATTTGCAGTTGTTTGTCTCTTTGTCCGTTTGCTTCAGTCCTGCACAGTTTGCACATGATGATCTACTAAAGGGACACAAAGAAGAAAGAATGTTTTTTTAAAGACATTTTTAAACTCGGTGTTCAATCAAAATGAATTAAAGATGATTTGAAGCAAAACTTTCACTAAGGAAATCGACACCCTTCACTTTTTTCCTTCAGTTTACAAAAATTCTTAGAAATTAAGCTGCACTAACAGTGGAGTTTTTCCCTGTAGATTTCTACATGACTGATGCTGAACAATAACTTTATAATTATAACCATCTTCTAAGAAATTATTGAGGACAGTTCATAAAATCCCCCTTCGAAGCGTGGACGCCAATATCTGACAAGAACTTTATTATTTTTTTAACCTTCAAAAAATGAAAGAATGAATTCTTTCCTCAATCATTTTACACATTTGTGGGCTGCATCATCACTTTTGCTTGAAGAATCCATTAAATTGGACAACTGCCTGAAGGACACAGACGAAATGTAGTCAATGTATAGTTTAATTGCATTACGTGGAGATTAATTCTGGCTCATTAACTTTCATCCAGGTTAGTGCAAGGGGTCAAAGAGTGGGTGGGGAAAAGGGGGGAAATGATTGTGTCTGAAAGCAACGGAGCAGCAAAGCTCTGCATAAAAAAAACTCAGAAATACAGAAAAGCGAGGAAGAACCTTTTAGGTGAATTTTACATTCATGCTCACTAATCAATTCCTAAAAACTCATGTTGTGTAACTTCACATTAACCAGGACACCAGAGTGCAGGCATCAGATGATCATTTCACACCAGGTCACGTCAAACTTCTGCTCTTCTTGGTTCACTTTTGGCACAGTCTCAGGGCCTGAGTCCAAAACCAAAATATAGTTTATTGCTTTTTTTGCCCCACCACAGCACACATGAGCCGGCCTGAAGTAACACAATCCACCACCCAGGTAATTAATACACAAATATTTCTGCTGTTGTCTCACATTTCTATGTTATTGCTAAATCAGTCACTCTCCCCCTGCTTTTCACATCTACTGCGCAGCATGTAAAATAATCCCCAAATTTCCACTCACTGCTACGGGGTTGCTCCTCGCCGCTGCAAATCAGGATGAAAGACGATCCGGCGGATCGAAAGAGCATCAAAAATTTAAGAGAAATGGATCGAGTATTGAGATGAAAATACCAGCGTGTTTGCTACATTTCATTTCTATCAAATCTACCATGTTTTCACATGGACTGAAACCGCAAAGTGACAAACTGCATATGTAAGGAGTCAGTGTGCGGTCCAGTTTTCCCAAATTCTACAACGTGTCCTTTAAGCTGCTAACATGAGAACACATACGACACCGTGTAAAATATTACTCTAAAGAAACCTGAACATGTCATAGCGACGCTCTAATACATATTTAGCTAAACACTGCTGTAACATGTGATTTGATTTAGGTGCTGATAACCTTACTGCTGGGTTGCATTTTCTGCTTCTGTATTTGTAAGAGTATCTCAGGTCACAGTAGATCATATAGCTCTAAATTTAGAGCCGGCGCACCCGCACCAGAATGACACAGAAAATATAAGTACAGTCGAGTCCATAAGCAGTTGGACAGTGGGATAATTTTGTTGTCATTTTGGCAGTGTGCACACCTCCACAATAAAGATGACATGAAATAATCATGATGTGCTTGTAGTGTAGATGTGTAGTACCTTTAATTCAAGGGTTTTAAAAATATTGCATTAATCATTTAGGAATTAGAGCCACTGTTATATAAAGTCTCTACATTTTCAAACTACACTGGACAAACTGAATATGAGGATTATTTTTAAGGCAAATCATCACTTTTACAGCCAGTTTTCTTCAGATAAGTCAGGTGGCGGACAAGTCAATGAATACTTCTGACTATGTAAGCAGACTAGTGAGGGAACCATAGACTGTATGCACAGTGCATCTGTAAAGTATTCACAGCGCTTCACTTTTTTCACATTTTAAGTTATAGCCTTATTCCAAAATGGAGTAAATTCATTTTTCTCACCACAGAATTTTACTCACAACACCCCATAATGACAACATGAACAAAGTTATTTTGAATTTTTTGCAAGTTTATTAAAAATAAAAATGTAATAAATCACACGTACATAAGTATTCACACCTTTTGCTCGATACTTTGTTGATGCACCTTTGGCAGCAGTTACAGCCTCAAGTCTTCTTGAACATGATGCCACAAGCTTGGTGCACCTATCTTTGGGCAGTTTTGCCCATTCCTCTTTGCAGCACCTCTCAAGCTCCATCAGATTGGATGGGAAACATCGGTGCACAGCCATTTTCAGATCTCTCCAGAGACGTTCAATCGGATTCAGGTCTGGGCTCTGACTGGGCCACTCAATTACATTCACAGAGTTGTCCTGATGCCACTCCTTTGATATCTTGGCTGTGTGTTTAGGGTCACTGTCCTGCTGAAAGATGAACCGTCACCCCAGTCTGAGGTCAAGAGCACTCTGGAGCAGGTTTTCATCCAGGATGTCTCTGTACATTTCTGCATTCATCTTTCCCTCAATCCTGACTAGTCTCCCAGTTCCTGCTGCTGAAAAACATCCCCACAGCATGATGCTTCCACCACCATACTTAACTGTAGGGATGGTGCCTGGTTTCCTCCAAACATGACACCTGGCATTCACACCAAAGAGTTCAATCTTTGACTCATCAAACAAGAACATTTTTGTTTCTTATGGTCTGAGAGTCCTTCAGGTGCCTTTTGGCAAATTCCAGGCAGGCTGCCATGTGCCTTTTACTAACGAGTGGCTTCTGTCTGGTCACTCTACCATACAGGCCTGATTGGTGGTTTGCTGCAGAGATGGTTGTCCTTCTGAAAGGTTCTCCTCTCTCTACAGAGGAATGCTGGAGCTCTGACAGAGTGACCATCGGGTTCTTGGTCACCTCTCTGACTAAGGCTGGGCTTACAATGTGCGAGTTTTGGCCCTTTTTCAGCCGATTTTTCACTCGTGCGAGAATTTTTTGGATTGGGCCGAGTTTCAGCTTAATCATGCGTCCTGCATCGTGCAGTCTACATGGAGTAACGAGCTGCGTTTAACATCTTATGACCACCTCCCGATCGGGAATCGTATGGTCGGATGAAAATCAAACCTGTTTGATATTTTGGTCGGCGGTCGTGACTCGTGAGGGTTCTGCGTTGTTGAAGCAGCACTACAAGCGTCTACGTGCTGATTACCTCGCACACTGTGCATGAGCAAACACCGGAGAGAGCAAACAGTGATCTCATGTAAAGTCCTGTTTTTTTGTTCTTTTTTTATTGCGTTCCCTCGCAATAACCTAATATCATATTAAAGTTCATGCCTATCACCGCGCACAGTGAGTGGAATCAGGTGGGGGGGACTGAACGTATATGCGCGCGCGCACACACACACACACAGCAGACAACAACAGGATTTACGACAGATGAGGGAGTAAGTTGCTACACCTTGCACAGCTGTAAGACTGTCTGCTGTCTGTTTTTTTTTATTTCTCTTCAATTTCTTTTTTTACAGAGTGCAATGTGCCCCAAACCTGGGGTCTACAGTTGCATCCTAATCATTAATCATTACTGGCATTGTATCCAAGGGCTCTCTTCAAGATGGTGACTGTTCCTTTAACTGCGGATATCTGCACCTCATGAACACTTGGGTGACCAGGGATTGATCACCCACTGTCTGCTGTGTGTGCGCGCGCATATGCGCGTTCAGTCTCCCCCCCCACCTGATTTCACTCACTGTGCGCGCTGATAGGTATGAGAATGTAAATAAATTTGTTTTAAAAAGGACAAAAAAAAAAGCTTCTGTTTACCTACATTTTACTTCTGGAAACATGAGCCCGACATGTGGTTTTTGAATGTACAATGTGAGCAGTCAGATCGCATCAGAGCATCAGGCTGTACAGTGTGAGAACATGAATCGTGCGCTCTGAACTTTTAAACCCTGCGGTTTTGTTGCACAGTTTGAGCTGGAGCCAAGTACAACGACTGAAAATATCGTACAGTGTTTGCCCAGCGAAAGGCCCTTCTCCCACGGTCGCTCAGTTTAGACGTGTGGCCAGCTCTAGAAAGGGTGCTGGTGGATCTGAACTTCATCCATTTATGAATGATGGAGGCCACTGTGCTCATTGGGACCTTCAAAACAGCAGAAATGTTTCTGTATCCTTCCCCAGATTTGTGCCTTGAGACGACCCTGCCTTGGAGGTCTACAGACAATTCATTTGGCTTCATTCTTGGCTTGTGGTCTGACATGCACTGTCAACTGTGGGACCTTATATGTAGACAGGTGTGTGCTTTTCCAAATCATGTCTAATCAACTGAATTTACCCCAGGTGGACTCCAGTTAAGCTGTAGAAACATCTCAAGGATGATCAGTGGAAACAGGAGGCACCTGAGCTCAATTTTGAGCTTCATGGCAAAGGCTGTGAATACTTACGTACACGTGATTTCTTGGTGTTTTCTTTTATTATTATTTTTTAATAAATTAGCAAAAACTTATTACCTTTTTCCATGTTGTCATTATGGGGTGTTATAAGTAGAATTTTGAGGAAAAAATGAATTTCAACTGTTGTGGAATGGGTGTAACATAATAAAATGTGAGAATAGTGAAGTACTGTGAATACTTTCCGGAGGCACTGCATACTGGATACCTGTATAGAGAAGTGGAACAGCCCATATTAAGCCTGTCACCATGTTGGCAGCGCTGGCTGCACTGATTCAGTCATTAATGGGGTGGCTCCATCTGTGATAAAAGAGGGCTGAAATGCCCTAATCTTCAAGTCTAAACCAGCTAACAGGCTAACTTCAGTTTGGGTGTTTTTAAATCATATTTTTGGGAAGTGGGCAGTAGTTATTCTAACAATTTAATTTGTTATGGACATTAAAAGTTATGAGCTACTTATTTTCTCAGTAACTGTGCATTAATGGGACCTAATGGATCAGGCTACCGATAGTTGCTAAAAGTGTTAACCCTGTTAGTGTACAACATTAAATACCATGAGAATGTCACTCGGTGTGAATATTGCAGCAGGGATGTCTTCTAAGATGATCTGTTAGGACATTTCAACACACCACAAGCCATATTATTCCAGGTTTTTGTAATAAAATACTCCAAACCAAACAGACACAGCCTCCACAACAGCTAGCAGCTCCATCGAGCGGACTCTGAGCTACAGTCAACTGCTGTCACACAAAGTGGCCATGCCCCCAATTATACAGAATTCACTCACTCATACCCACTCATCTTCAACCACTTATCCAGAGTTGGGTCGTGGGGGCAATATCTTCAGCAGGGGACTCCAAACTTCCCTGTTTATACAGAATTCTATTGCTTAAAATATCTTAAACTAAAAAGTTTGAAAAAAAAATTCACCTGCCATACAGGTGTCATGGAGTGGGAAAGTATCACTACAGAAGAAAACCTTTTTTCGTACCAGGCTGTAAACATGTTTATTTCTGCTCTGAAGTTGGACATTTTAACATGGACTCCTATGGGAATGTGCTCTGTTTTGGAGCCAAGCTCAAGTGGCCAGTTAACGAACTGCAACTTTTTCTTCTGGTCAGGTTTCATCTGAGACAACGAGGAGGGAACGCACCTATGACAACTCGAGTTATAGACCTCTGTGGCTGTGATTAGAGAAACTGTGCAAAGTGCAACTTTTGTTGGATGCATCACCAAAGGAAAGGGAAGTTTGGGTTCCCCTGCAGGAGCTGCTGCCCCCGCGACCTGATCCCAGATAAGTGGTTGAAGATGTACGCATGTATGTATCACCAACTGTCACTTAACTGTCACGATGCACCGTGACACTCTGTAAATACTTATGAATCTGGCTGTACATTTTACTGGTTGAAACATTTGTGAACAGAATCATGGTCAATATTTTGAAATAAAAAAAACTATCATGAGAGCTTTAGACTGCTATAGGATTGTAGCATCTCAAAAATACAAGAATACTACAAAGACATCAACAATTTAGTCTAAGAGAGACAGACAGACAGTCTTCTTTCATATTGTATTCTGACTTATCTCCTAAAAGCTCTAATTCACAGGTGGAGCTGTAAGAGACGCGATCATTGAAAGGCAAATGATCTGAAAGGATTAAGACTCAGACTGACACCAGATAACCTTTCTGAAACCCCGTGTAAATGGGTTTTCTCCTCAAGCCTTATCTGGCTGACTCTTAATGAAGCCGTGTGACGCCAGGTGGGAAACTATGGTTTATGGGTTAAGGTGAGACTGGCCCCAGCAGTAATATCACCCACTGCCACTGCCTCAAACACACACAAAACTCTCCTCCCGCTCCGCTGACATTACCCTCTTTACTCTCTCTGCTGTTGTAAAATGTACAAATAAGTGGTTCCTAATCTTGACACTTCATGCTGACAAAATTCAACACGGGACAAAGACAGGCTGCGTCTATATTTGAGGCAATTAGGCCACGTTTTTCCTCCCAGATATGGCACCAGATGGTCATTATATCTCTGCTCAGCTGACCAAACATGGCCATCAGCGTGGCACGGCTCCTGTGCACAGACAGAGGTGTCGCTGATGATAAAGGTGCGTGCTCGTGGCTATATATGGCGTTCAAACAGACTCTAAAGAATGTCAGATTTGAAGCTGAAGTTGGGTTTAAAAAAAAAAGTGTAAAAACCAATTAAATACAGTTTAAAAAAGCAATCTGTGTTCATGTTCATGAATTAGTATAAGTGTGTTTTGTTTAAGTGGACAGTTAGAATAAATGACCTTATGTGAATTTGTTTTTGACTAATTTGATACATGCAGAAAGAAAAAAAATAAATATTCGGAGCTTCAAACTTCCTCGCTGTTTGGCTGGTTAATTAGCAGCCAGTAAATAGTGAGGGGTTTGAAACAGCTTGAAATGAATAATAACCTTTTACATTGAACTCAGAATTGCAAATGGAAGTCATGGTCAAGCCTGTTTGATCTGTCGCCACCAGTGTCTCTGTCATTGCTTTCATACGTTTTATTCATTGCTTCTTTTTTTTTCCTCCCCATCGACTGGCTTACCAGGGCTCTAATGCAACATCTAAATTATCTAGGAAAAGTATTCTGGGGTTTTGCACTGATAGGAAATCCGCACCATGCCTCGATGTGAGAAGTTAAATGTTTTGAAGGTCGCAGTTTCTCTCATTGATCTTGCAATGTTTGTTAATTACATTGTCACTGATGATGTGAGAGATAATTAAGCCACTATGTTTATATGCATAATTATGTGCACTCCGCATCAGGCTTTGAAAGACAGCGGCGACAGAGAGAGAGAGAGAGGGTGAAAAAAAACAGTTTTAATTGTGAGCCGAGCAGAAACATGGCAATATAGATGCCCTAGTTACAATCAACAAAGAGCCACTCCAAAGACAAGATTTGCAACTGATGCAGCGATCGCTCCCTGCAGTCTTCAAACACTCGGGCTTTGTTGTGAGATGTGAAGCAGTAAAGGTGTCGACCTGCTGCACGACACAAATACATATTTACAGTCCTTTTTTTATTATTATTTCTTTTGTTTTGTTTTTATGGCTGTGAAATAAAAAATAAAAAAATAAAATGACTAATTAAACCACAAAACCTTTTTCATTTGTCTTTAATGAAATCTGTTTCATTCTCTGAGAAGCTCCAGTGACCAAAGCTGCTGCTGCTGCTGAAACAAAAATCAAGACCAAAAAAAAAAAAAACAAAAAAAAAAACACAACAATAAACTACGACTGGGGGTAGATACCTAAACTAGGATGAAAGACCCAAAAAGGATAAGTGAGGACAAGCAAACAGAAAACAAAACTTGTTTTGGTGCTGTGCCGAGCACCTGCACACTGTTGTTTTGGCCCTGCTGGTGTCAGTGTGACTGGTTTTATCTGTCGATATTACCAAGCTGTTTTATTCCTCCTTTTACAGCACTGTTTTGGTTTGGTTTTTTAGGCTCGACTATACAGTACTGTGCAAAACTTTTAGGCAAATGTAATGCATCATAAAAGCATTAAAAAGTATGAAAATGTGATAAATATTCAGAAATAAATGAAAAGTGTGATGAATTTCAATTTTAACAATAATTAATATGACAACTGGGTTCTATTTAAGTGTGATTTTTCAGTATTTAAGTTGCAACACAGTATAAGTTGCAGGGCCCCAAAAGTATTTTAAGAATAATGCGACTTAAAGTGTGAGTGACTGAGTTTTACAATCATTATAATACTGCATGATCATTTGTAAGTGGCCTTGTGTGGTATTCCACTGTCCAGTAGGCTTATAAAGAAACAAATTATTATTAGTTGGCCAAGTGGTTCATGTGCTTGGTTTCAGCGTGGGAGGTTCCTGGTTCAAATCCCACCCCTACCACATTTCTCCATGTAATGTGGAGTTGCATCAGGAAGGACAACCAGCATAAAACTTGTGCCAGTTCAACATGCAAATCCACTTCTGATCTGCTGTGGTGACCCCGAGTGGGAAAAAAAAAAAAAAAAGGGAGCAGCCGAAGGGACTTACTTGTTTCACTTTTGCTGGAACTGATTTCATATTGACATGCCAATAAAAAAAAGACACATCAAAAGCTACTTTTATTATAACTCTGCAGTGCCTAAAACTTTTGCACAGCACTGTACAAAGGCCGGGCTCTGCCACACAGGTATGATTCCAGTTTCAAAGTACATACCTATAAACTGCACTTTCTTAAAAGATTATGCTGTTAATGCCTCCGGATAACGTGGCAAAGTTTGTGCTAGCTTTATCTTTTTGATTATCAGTGAATTATACCAAAGGAACATCACGCTACAATTACACAGGGGTTATTTAAAGTCATTTAAAAGAGCACACAGTATGAAGGAATTTATTAAAATGTGTCTGCTAACAATAAATGGAGCAGCGTTTGTTTGTGAGAGGATAATAACATGTACTTGCAATAACATACCGCTATTTTCTGACTGTATTTGACAATTGATCTCTTAGATCGGACGACTGTGTGTGTGTGTGTGAGTGTGTGTGTATGTGTGTGTGTTGGGGGGACGCCACCGTGGCGGACGACATCGGCGTGTAAGAGAGGAGCTTGAAGCCGTGCCTAAGTTTAGTGAGCTTAGGGAAAATCAAAGACTCAATATGTAATCCTGGGTGTAATATGAAGCTTAGCCTGGCCCTACCGTGTGCTCTCGGCCCACAGCTGCTGGGAGACCACATAAACACACTCAGATTTTAAGCTTATGCCATTTCTGAATTTCTTCATACTGTTAACTGCACACGGACAAGTTCCTGTTTCCCTCCGGCCTGCCAGATGAATCTGTCTTTGGGGTAATACTGTCACTGGCTATTCATATTGTAACCCTAGAACGTCTCTCGCCAATAATGGGCACACTTAAGCTTATGTGGGAATGTCAGCGACCCTCTAGCTAAGCCTTTGCCCATTTTGTAGACCAAAGGTAGCGCTCCTTTCCTACGAGCAACTACAAATCTGTGTGGCAGAACCGTTAGAGGACAATGACGGAAAAGAAAGTCAAAATATACCTGGAGAGGAGAAAGGTGGTTGGCGACACTGGGCCTCACTTGGCGGCATGTAGGCCTCCTCTTTCGGAGGCCTCTCTTCCGCTTCTTTGTCATCATGGTAACTGCCATCCTGAGACCCCATCAGAGGTTCAGGATCATCCACGTTATCTTCTTCGTCGCTGCAGCCTTTGGGCTGTACCATGTACACGCCCTCCGGGGGGCCGTCTTCATCATTGCTGACTTTGAGTCCTTGCTCCTGTTCATCCTCATCATCACTAGCTGGCAGCTCGTCGCCATACTCGCCGTTGACCCACTTCTCGATGGCTTCCCGTCTCTTCTGGTCCTCTCCTAGGCTCTGGCTTAGGCTCAGGCTCTCGTGGAAGCTGGCGTCATTGTCGTCGTATTGGGAACTTCCGCGCTCGCTGTTTTCTGCTACACTCTGGTCTCCCTCTGCATTCTGGGAGCTGCTGTCGAACACCACCTGGCGGCTCAGCTTGGCACAGATAGCATTGAGTTTTAGGCCACCTTTCCTTTTGGCGGCCATCTTGGGTTTTCCTGAGGTCTTTTCAGTGCATAAACTCCTTTCAGCTGTTGGACACAAGAGGAAAGACAGAGACAAAATAAGACAAAGCTTCTTTCAATCACAAATAAATCATGATGAACTTTATAGTAATGGTATCACAAATCATAACTGATCTGTGATCCATATGCTCCCCCCACCCCCCACTAAAAGGTTCCACACACTTATGATTTCTTATGATCTGTGGATTAATTGCAAAGTTTACATAATAGCATGAAGTACAGATGTACAGTAGTGTTCAGAATAATAGTAGTGCTATGTAACTAAAAAGATTAATCCAGGTTTTGAGTATATTTCTTATTGTTACATGGGAAACAAGGTACCAGTAGATTCAGTAGATTCTCACAAATCCAACAAGACCAAGCATTCATGATATGCACACTCTTAAGGCTATGAAATTGGGTTATTAGTAAAAAAAAAAAGTAAAAAAAAAGGGGGTGTTCACAATAATAGTAGCATCTGCTGTTGACGCTACAAACTCAAAACTATTATGTTCAAACTGCTTTTTTAGCAATCCTGTGAATCACTAAACTAGTATTTAGTTGTATAACCACAGTTTTTCATGATTTCTTCACATCTGCAAGGCATTCATTTTGTTGGTTTGGAACCAAGATTTTGCTTGTTTACTAGTGTGCTTGGGGTCATTGTCTTGTTGAAACACCCATTTCAAGGGCATGTCCTCTTCAGCATAAGGCAACATGACCTCTTCAGGTATTTTGACATATCCAAACTGATCCATCATACCAGGTATGCGATAGGCCCAACACCATAGTAGGAGAAACACGCCCATATCATGATGCTTGCACCACCATGCTTCACTGTCTTCACTGTGAACTGTGGCTTGAATTCAGAGTTTGGGGGTCGTCTCACAAACTGTCTGCGGCCCTTGGACCCAAAAAGAACAATTTTACTCTCATCAGTCCACAAAATATTCCTCCATTTCTCTTTAGGCCAGTTGATGTGTTCTTTGGCAAATTGTAACCTCTTCTGCACACGTCTTTTATTTAACAGAGGGACTTTGTGGGGGATTCTTGCAAATAAATTAGCTTCACACAGGCGTCTTCTGTCACAGCACTTACAGGTAACTCAAGACTGTCTTTGTTCATCCTGGAGCTGATCAATGGGTGAGCCTTTGCCATTCTGGTTATTCTTCTATCCATTTTGATGGTTGTTTTCTGTTTTCATCCATGCGTCTCTGTTTTTTTTGTCCATTTTAAAGCATTGGAGATCACTGTAGATGAACAGCCTATAATTTTTTGCACCTGCGTATAAGTTTTCCCCTCTCCAATCAACTTTTTAATCAAACTACGCTGTTCTTCTGAACAATGTCTTGAACGTCCCATTTTCCTCAGGCTTTCAAAGAGAAAAGCATGTTCAACAGGTGCTGGCTTCATCCTTAAATAGGGGACACCTGATTCACACCTGTTTGTTCCACAAAATTGATGAACTCACTGACTGAATGCCACACTACTATTACTGTGAACACCCCCTTTTCTACTTTTTTTTTTTTTTTTTTTACTAATAGCCCAATTTCATAGCCTTAAGAGTGTGCATATCATGAATGCTTGGTCTTGTTGGATTTGTGAGAATCTACTGAATCTACTGGTACCTTGTTTCCCATGTAACAATAAGAAATATACTCAAAACCTGAATTAATCTTTTTAGTCATGTAGCACTACTATTGTTCTGAAGACTACTGTACTGTCATTGTGACGTTATTAAATGAATAACTGTATAAATCTCGATGCAGTTGTTGGAGAAATCAAAGTGGTGAGTGGAGGAACAACAGCTGCACGTTCATGTGAAGGGAGCGAGATAAAAGCCGACAGTCTCTGCTGCTCGCGCACCGTTACAGACAGCCTGTGACACCAGACGCACGTCACCGTCAAGCATGGCAATAATTACAAAGAAATATCAGGAAGATGAGGGCAAAGTGTGTGAACTACTCTCGCTGTGATCGATCAGCGAGTGTGTGCCGCACTGTCCTCAGCTGAGGGCTGAAGACCCCCCCCCCCCAAAAAAAACACTTTATCTGAGTGCTAATGAACGTGTCACAGAAATGTAGGCATCCTTATGTTTTAAAAAAAGAACTTGAAGTTATAAGCTCAGGTCTACTTTGTTTTATTTACTTTATGTGATAGTAGAGAAGCTTGAATCTTCAACTGGACTGGGTTGCTTGACGTGAGGACGTTTCGCTTCAAATCACAGAAGCTTCCTCAGCTAAAATTCTTGCTCTGGTAGTCTGACTTCTGTCTTGACTCTTGTAGAGAAGAATAAACCAGAAGCCAACAAAAGCTGGAGTTTTTTAACCTAACCAGACCCCACCTACCGAGAGGCTGACTGCTATAGGCTAGTGACTAAACAATAGCTCTAATTAGCACCTACTGTGCTCTAGTTAGCACTCTCCTAATGACGGAAGCCTCCCCTGATGGCTCCCTTGACGACTCTCTCCTGATGACGGAAATTACCACGAACAAAAGACTGAAACTGCTTTGACCTGAGTACCACATTGTAAACAGGGGACAAAGCATGTCTGAGACCCGCCCCCCGGTTAAGGCTGGGTTTCAGCTGTTTTACAAAGAATGCTTCCTTGACACCTCTCTCAAACCATTTCTTCTCTCTCTGGCTTCTTGTCTCCGTCTCCTGTCTATCTGGTCTCTTTGTTTTCTAGGACTTCTGCACTTTGTCCAGGGACCAACGTGGGTACCCACATACTGTGAGGGCTTTCCGTACAAGTTGTTGCTCTTTAGCCCTTCCCTCTGCAGTTGTGGGCACCTGTAGGGCTCTGTGTTGAAGAGTCCTGATCACCCTGAGCTTGTGTTCAAGGGGGTGGTTTGAGCCAAAGAGCAGATATTGGTCAGTGTGAGTGGGTTTTCTGTAAACCTCTGTCTGGAGCTGCCTGTTCTCTCCAATCGTAACATCACAGTCCAAGAAGGCTAAATGGTTGTTTCTGGCATCCTCACGTGTGAACTTGATATTGGAGTCCACCGAATTGATGTGTTCTGTAAAGTCCTCAACTTGCTGTTGCTTGATTTTAACCCATGTCATCGACATATCTGAACCAGTGACTGGGAGAGATGCCCGTGAATGACGTCAAGGCTGTCTTCTCCACTCGCTCCATGTACAGATTGGCCACAATGGGGGATACCGGAGACCCCATCACACAACCATGGATCTGCCTGTAGTAATTCCCCCTAAACAGGAAATACGTGGTGTTAAGACAGATCTCCAAGAGTTGGCAGATGTGGTCTGGTGTGAGTTTGGTCCTTTCAGGTAGAGACACATCTTCCAGCAGTCTCTGGCCTCACAGCTGAGACGGCCTCAGCAGTGGGGATGCAGGTGAACAACGAAGTCACATCAAATGACACCACAGTTTCATCTGCCTCCAGCTGCAGGTCCTTCATTTTGTTCACAAAATCTTGTGTGTTCTCCACATGGTGGTCTGAGTTACCCACTAGAGGAGCCAAAATCCACTTGGCCAAATTGTATGTGATGGAATCTGTGCTACATACAATAGGCCTGAGTGGCACGTCCTGTTTGTGGATTTTGGGCAGTCCATAGATGCATGGAGTGGCGTCCCCCGGATACAGTCTGTAGTATGTCTGCCTGTCGATGAGTCCCTCTTTCTCCAGGTTTTGGAGGCAGCTAATGATTTTTTTCTTATAGCCACTCATGGGGTCTCTCTTCAGACGTTCGTATGTACTGGAGTCATTGAGCAAGTTGTTGACCTTGGTCTCGTAGTCCGATGTGTTCAGGACCACCGTGCATCTGCCTTTATCTGCTGGCAGGATAAGGATGCTTTGGCCCTTCTGCAGTGCTGCCAAAGCTTTCTGTTCTTCTCCAGTGATGTTGGACGGAGGAGGCTTAGCACTGTTAAGCACTGCTGTGACTCTTAGTCGGAGGTCCCCAGCTTCTGACTCTGACAAACTGTTGTGTTTAATGGCTGACTCTACTGCAGTGATGTAATCTACTGTCGGTATATGTTTAGGGGTCACTGAGAAATTTAGTCCTTTGGTGAGCACATCCTTTTCTGTCTGTGTAAGAACCCTGTCGGACAGATTCTTTACCCAATTTTCCCTGTTGTCATTAATTTGTCTGGGTGTATCTTTAAAACTACTCCCACTGAAAGCACACCTTTTCTGCACTAAAAGGTTGTGAAACTTCCTGATTTGCCTCTCCTTACTTTTTAAATGCTCAGCCATTTGAATTTTAACTATGAACTTTGTGATCTTATTATGGGCCTCTTCCCCTACTAAGGTTTCTAACCTTTTGTAAAGACTATCAAGATTATTTTTGAGGTCTAATATTTTTAAAATGAAGCCTTCTAATTCTAAGACCCAAAATCCTCCTAAGGTAACTGTGCTGGATCTTTTCTGCTGTGTGGCCTGCTTCTAGTGCCTTTTGCTTCATGCATTTGGGAATAACATTGTTTTGTTTGCATCTTAGGTTAAATCTTAAGTGGTTTCTAAAGTTAGCTATCTTTTTAGCAGTCCTTTCCAGCTTACGTACCAGTGCCAGGGCCTCATGCCCACAGTTGGTTGCAATGTTTCTGTGTAGGCTCTCAGTTGTCCAGGTGGTTTCCATAGTCGAGAAGCTTGAATCTTCGACTGGACTGGGTTGCTTGACGTGAGGACGTTTCGCTTCAAATCACAGAAGCAACCCAGTCCAGTTGAAGATTCAAGCTTCTCTACTATGGAAACCACCTGGACAACTGAGAGCCTACAGAGAAACATTACTTTATGTGACATTTTATTCATGATGACTGTTCATACTGCAATTTAATCAAAATGTAATTTCAAAATATCACTTAAACATCGGACACTTTGTTTTCATTGTTGTTTAACTCCTTTTTAAAAATGGAAAGCAAAGTTATATTTGTCTCCACCTGTTCCTTTTTTTTTTTTTTTAGCTGTTCTGATTGGTGACTTAAAACTGTCAGAGCTGTGATTCATGACATCACTATTTTTGAGACACTTCATTCTTCCATTAGTATGCAGCTTATTGTGAAGAGGGCACACCCTCAGCAGCCCAGCTTCACACTTTTTTTTTACTGATAGTGTCAAGAAATGTGTCACATTTTCGTGATTCGGTCAAGTTTCTGTCACTATTTTTTAACCCTAACCCCACTGACCCCCGTATCACCCCATCGGGTTGATTTCAGTGACGTACTGTAGTAGGGGAGCTCAGACCACCCCAAACTAAACCAAACCAACTTTTTTAGGTGCCTCAGGTGACCCCAAAACACAATCATAATGTTCCCAAAAAATGTAAACAAGCACCAAGCCAGACATTGAAGATGGCCGTTATTAGTAATTCAGTTTGTTGCTATGATGCATTTTACTCGTATAGTTAATTAAAAAGAAGAAGAAGAAGAAGAAGAAAATGTAAGCTGGTGTCCATTTTTGATACTATCTTGAATGTTCTAACTCATGAATAAAATTTTCTTGGCAAAAAAAAAAGAAAAAAAAAAAGCATTTATCGTGACCTAAACCTTTTTTAATGAAATATGTCTGAAAATTAAGTCCTTTATATGTTGTTGAATATGTGTTAAAGAAGAAAAATGAAAACAAACAAGGAGAAGAAGAAGATGTTGAGTGGTGGCGATGGGGGGGGGGGGTCGCTTCCCTTACTACTGATTTGAAACATGACAACGGAAAAATAAGCTGACAGCTAAATGGTGACTGCTACTATTAATAACTTTCAAAAGCCCCAACAATAACACCACAAGACTGGAAGGACAAAGAGACACTGAACATATCTTTCAAAGACACACCTCTGTGGTGGGTTCAGGCTCCAACACAGTGGTGGGAAAAAAGTCGGAAAATAAAGCACCGGCAGCTGAAACCACAGACAGATAGGTATCAGACCCCCTACGGTACTACAAGCGGCAAACACACGGCTACATAATCCTTCACATGACAGAGCTATAGAGACACTGAAATGTTATCTTCACTCTCACCTCAAGAGGTTGTGGTCTTGCCACTGAGCGAGGGAGCTGCACAGCATTAAAGCTGTCATGACGTGGAGCGAAAACGCTGAGCACTTTTGGGCCTTTTAGAGGCGCGTTCTCATGTCGGCTATTCTGTGGGATTACACTCAATAACTGTTTCTGTAGAGGTTGCTGGTTTCACTTTATTAAATGGGGAGAACATTTAGGTCATGTTATCTAAGCTCTGCTGTTGATCTGGTGGAGACACTGCAGCGTCTTTGACAGTAACATGAGTGCCTAATAGAAAATATGCCGTAGTTACCATGTTTTAAACATATCCACATTAGACATACCGCATAGGCATTTTTTTCCCTCCTCCCTCCACTGCGGCCTCCCTGAACAATAGCATGATAGTGTGTGCTTTGGGGCAGGAATGGGTGGCATTATTTCAACCCAAGTGGGGGGCTATCTTTATAACATGTCCTCTGATGAGGTCGGAACAGCTGCCTGTGGCATTCCATATCCAGGGCTGCCTTTTTAGGGCAGAAACTGCACTCTGTTACCTTTCACTTTATTTCCGGAGCCACCAAAGTTCACCTTCCACCATCATTTTTCAGACACAAAATCAAGGCCAGATCTTTATCATGTTGTAAACTTTTAGGAGGTGTTCATGAGCAAGGCAACACTTAAAATATCAAAAAGAGGATCAGAGCAAACTGGTTAACTGGTCTTCTAATACTACTAACCCCCCCCGCAAACAAAAATGAGTTGGGTGGGTGAGATTACCCTGTCCCTCTGTCTGTCCGTCCATGAATCTTTAAGTCCAACTCCTTCTTAACTGTTTGGTGGATTTCAATCAAACTGCACATAAAGTTAGCACACCAGATGAGGATGTGCATCAAGGAAAATAAGTCTTCTTTGACATGTTTCTGTGAAGGCTCTCAGTTGTCCAGGTGGTTTCCATAGTAGACTAAGCAACCATTACACAAAAGGCTATACCAGCACCGCAGAGAGGGCGCCAGTGGACCTCAGTCTGCAGTTCATCTCCACCTTAAAGACACTAACCACACGTTTGAGGACAAGGAAGTTAAAATCTTAGCCAGAGAGAAGAAATGGTTTGAGAGAGGGGTGAAGGAGGCATTGTATGTGAAACAGTTAAAACCCAGCCTGGGGTACTCAGGTCAAAGCAGTTTCAGTCTTTTGTTCATGCTAATGAGTCAATGAGTCACGTCATCAGGAGACACGACAGTAGAGGCGTCAGTCCCATCATTAGGAAGGACAGCTACCCTGTTATAAGGAGGGTGCTAACTACAGCACAACAGGTGCTAATTAAAGCAATTGTTTAGTCACTAGCCAATAGCAGTCTGCCTCTTGGTAGGAGGGGTCTGGTTAGGTTTAAAACTCCAGCTTTTGTTTGTTCTTCTCTACAAGGGTCAAGACAGAAGTCAGACGACCAGAGCAAGAATTTTAGCTGAGGAAGCTTCTGCGATTTGAAGCAAAATGTCCTCGCATCAAGCAACCCAGTCCAGTTGAAGATTCAAGCTTCTCTACTCTTCTTTGACATCTTCAAGGGCAGATAATTGGAATTTTGTTTTCCTTATACAACCCCTGGCAATAATTATTAACGAGCAGATCTGATTTGATGCAGGTGTTAGTTTTGGGGATGAAAATTTACAGGGTGATTCCATAATTTATTCCTCATTATTGAGTGATTCCATATTTTTTTTCCCTCTGCTTGGTCTAAAAAAGTAACCGTTACTGACTGCCACAATTTTTTTCCTGATTTCTTATAGTGTTTCTTAAAGCCAGAAAGTTGCCATTTGAAATGACTTTAGTTTTGTGTCATGTCTGTGATCTGCTTTTTTTCTACAAAATTAAACAACTGAATGAACATCCTCCGAGGCCGGTGATTCCATAATTTTTGCCAGGGGTTGTAATACTGACTTTGCGAGCACAACTCCTCATAAGCCACCTCAAGGATTTCAATGAAATGTCACACAGTGGTATCACACCATGTGAATATGTGCATGACAGAAAATAATTCTGGTTTGGCATCTTCAAGGGGAGATGATTGGAATTTTATGTTTAATTAATACATGAAGTGATATTGACATCCTAAGCACAACTCCTCCTAAACTGTTTGGTGGATTTTAATCAAACTGCACAAAAAGGAAGCACACCAAATGAAGATGTGGATCAAGGAAAATAATTATTGTCTGACATCTTCAAGGGAAGATAAATGAAATTTTGTTTTTCTTATTAGTGTATCCCACTTTATATAATACTGAATTTGTGAGCACAACTCCTCATAAGCCACCTCATGGATTTCAATGAAATTTCACACAATGGTATCACATCATGTAAATATGTGCATGACAGAAAATATTTCTGGTCTGATGCCTTCAAGGGGAGATAATTGGAATTTTATGTTTAATTAATACATGATGCGATACTGACCTCATAAGTGCAATTCTTCCTAAAATGTTTGATGGATTTCAATAAAACTCTGTATAACGTTAGCACACCATGTGATGCTGTTCATGAAAGAAAACTATTCTTCTCCTATATCTTCAAATGGAGACAATTGGACTTTTGTGCTGAATTGATAAATCGTACTCTATAATACTGACTTCACAAGTGCAACTCTTCTTAAACCCTTCATACATTTCAGTGAAACTTCTCACAGTTGTAGCACACTCTAAAATGAGCAAGAAACCAGTATGTGCCCAGTACAGATCTTTAGTTTTATTCAGTTGAGGCAGAGTGAAAACAGCTAAATATCTTGCCAAAGCAGATATTTCACATCTTGTGAACTGTATCTCCGTCTGAACTGCAGACACATTTCAGCTGAGAAAAATGTGTGATATGTGAGGTAACAACGTTCTAACTTAGACTCAATCCACTTTCTATAACAATGAGTATGAGCCTCTTCATTTTCCCTCAGCCATAAACCCAAGCACAATCATGTGTGAGCCATTGCTGGCATTATGTAAATCACATTGGCGCAACATAAAATCCTGTTTTCATTTTCTTTTGCAAAGCTGTGGAATGATTAGAGGATATATAATTTGGAGGAGTTTACAGATCACCCCATCGCCAGACAATGCACCCCGTGCGCTCTGCACACATGCTTTCTCAGTTACTGTATTTACATCGCAGGCTTCCTCTCTGAAACAATGACGGGAGAAATTATGTAGTTTTGAGGGAGGTCGTACATCAGCAGCACATTACTGTACAATTTAGTGTTAGACAATTGCAGGCAGGGGTGAAAGGGTCACTTTTTAGAAGACAGCAATTTTGGGAGAAAAAAAAATATCAGCTGGAAAAACTATTAGGAAGTGGAAGGCGTAAATTTTCAAGGCTTTATTTTTTCAGAAGTACTCTCCCAAAGAAGATTGAGGTCATTTGGGTGTTGTGGTGGAGGTAATTTTTTTTCTGTTTACCGTGTTCAGTATTTCATGCTTTAACTACCGATTTCCTTTGCATTGCAATCTCTTGCTCCTTGTAGGAAATGACCCCTACACAGTTGTTTCTTTCCATTAGTGACAATTTATGTGTGATTTTCTGTTAACAATAAGGAGTGTAAGTCGAGCACCGAGTGCCAGCGGTTGAGTATTTAAACAGGCCTCCGGCTGAATTATCAGGCATCTTTCTTTTTCTATTAAAGATATGGTGTGATTTCAAATAAATGTAATATTGTCAGCTACCCTGAGGATGAACATGCTACGGTCGGTTGCTTTGTAGAAGCTGTCTAAACTATTATTTATGCTGAGGTTTTCTGTCCACAGCAGCTTTTTTTTTGTTGCCATTGCTTACAATAGGGATTGCTATGGAAACATGAGGCTGTTTACCTCAAGTCGTTTGTGTGCACGATAGCGTACAGTGAGATAAAATCTACAGGGACCTACATGAAAGAACAACTTTTCCCGGTGGGATCAACTCCCCCACCTCCCCAAGAGTCCAGTAAGCATTCTGCCTTATTAATGAATATCAGAAAGAAAAACAACACTGTCAAATCCATTGGACATTATTTACAGTTTGTTTTAGCATGGTGTGCTAATTGTCAAGGAGGAGACACCTCAGTAAGCACTGGGAGTTGGAAAAAAACAGGCAGGTTTGAATTTGAACACAACAGCTGAAACTAATTTTTCCGACTGCTTATGTTAGCAGTGACACTATTTTTACTAGAAACAGTGCAGGGCCACAACCGAACGCCATATACTGTCTGTATATGGCCAAAACCTGAGGAAAAAGTCAAGAAAACTATTTTGAATGCATTTGGAACAGGGCAGGTTCTTTTTCATCTTCAGTCACTTTAAGAAGTGCGTCAAAGTCATTTTGGACTCTGTTACTTCTCAGAGTTGGACGAGACAGTTTGTGTTAAAGCGAAGCCCTGATCACTGAAAAAGCTACTCTTGCAGGGTATCTAGAAGTACAACAACTGGAGTTCTTGTTGGTATTCAAGACATTTCTGCAATGTCCACTTCAATTAAGAAGGTGTGGTCCATCCTTCATTCGTCTTCAGGGTCCTGCTGCTTCTTGTCTTACTGTATGGTTGTGAGACATGGATGCTAACCAGTGACCTAAGGCAAAAACTAGACATCTCTGGTATTAGGTGTCTTCAGAGGATCCTTGGGGACTGTTGGAGTGACTACATCCAATGAATGGTTACTTCGGGATACTCAGATGAAATGTATCACCTTCATTCTGAGGAAATGTCAGCAAAGACATTTTGGCCATGTGACGTGTTTTTCTGGGCATGATCTAGCACACAGGTGCCTTGGTGTTGAAGACCCAGGCAGCTGGAGAAGGCAACGGGGACGTCTGCTTTTCACCTGGCTGCAACAGGTAGATGACTACTTTCAAGAGGTGGGAATGGACTGTTTATCTCCCTGGATGGTTGCCATCCAAGACCCAAGGCAGTTCCACTAGTGCATGATGTAAATATGGTGTGGTATCAACCAATATATAGCTTTGAAGGAAAGGTCTAAGACACCATCTTTCTACCACTTGCAATGAAGTCTTTTCATCGCTTTCCAAGAATATGAAAGAGACTTCACACATCCATCAGTGACAACATACACTGATGTGAAAAGGTTGCTGCCCCCTTGAGCTTTTAAGTGTTTGTATTTTTTAGGACATCAAAAAACAAAACAAAATACGGACAGGAATATTTTTGGGGGGAATTTTAATATAAAAAGCCTGTATATTTGTTTTTTTTGATGTCCTAACAAAATTTCAAACATGTAAAAGCTCAAGGGGGCAGCAACCTTTTCACAGCACTGGACACAGCAATCCCCCAGAGACAAGTAGACCTGAACAAGTCCGAAAAGAAACAGACCAGAGTGACCTGACTGTTTATATTGGGGATGCCACAGCATCTCACTTTATAATTATGAAAACGTACCTTAGGTGAGCGGCAGAACATCTTGAGGTCCAACAAGAAGTGGAGTTGCTGTTGAATACATTTCTAGACATGTCCTACTACCTGGATGGCTGAGAACTTTCGCCGCCATACTCCTGCAGGGATTTATACTCCACAGGTCTTGTTGAGTTTTTTTTTCTGTAGAGTCTCTGTTTGTGTGCCAGAATGATATCACACCCAATCAAGTGGTGTTTCAAAGCCTAATAACGCTGTTGGAAGTGCATTATTTGTGTGAACGTGCACAGAGTGTAATCAAGGCGGCTATGGCTAAAAGATGTGGGAGTTAACGATAGTGGTGATTGGCAGATTTGTGGCTTCACCTCTTTCTGACATACAAGACCAGCTTCCGAGGCTCCTGATTACTTCTTTAATCAACTTACATCGGTAACATATAGGAAATAGAACTTGACTTGACTCTTTACCCAAATGCGGGTCTGCATTTTAAACGCACCGACCGCCTGCAGTTTGCACGCAGTGAACGCACAGGAGGGTCCGTATATATATATATATAAGTGCAGTAGATATTACCTGTTCTATCTCCTCACCTAATCAAACACATGTACAGAGCTCGCTGTAGATTCCTGCTGTGTTCTGACATGACTGACACAGGTATACCCCCCCCCCACAAAAAAAAAAAAAATGCAATATCCGGAGTTAATTAATACAAACAGGGACTGAGAGGTGTCTGTTCGGCTCAGGATTATTTTACAATATGCAACCAGGAGTTGTTCTTCAAAAGCCTGGCTATAACTTTCTTTAGCAGGTTAAATAACGGCAATCATCGACCTTTTGAGGCCCTCGTGGGAGACGTGTGATTGTGTGCATGGCTGAGTTTTAATGAAATCACGCAGCCACACAGCAAACAAGTACATACTTCATATCATGCTGTTATTTTTGTAAACTTACAGTTTGCAGGTAGAGAATGTCTTCATTCTTCACGCATCACTTATTCCACATTTTGTTATGTTACAGCCTTATTCCAAAATAGATTAAATTAATTTTTCCCCAAAAAATTTTACACACAATACACCATAATGACAATGTGGAAAAAAAGCTCTTTTTTTTTTTTTAGATTTTTGCAAATTTATTTTAAAAAATAATAAGAAGAAACCACATGTACATAAGTATTCACAGCCTTTGCCGTGAAGCTCAAAATTAAGATCAGGTGCCTCCTGTTTCTACTGATCATCCTTGAGATGTTTCTACAGCTTAACTGGAGTCCACCTGTAGTAAATTCAGTTGACTGGACATGATTTGGAAAGACACACGCCTGTCTACATATAAGGTCCCATAGCTGAGTCAGAGCACAAACCAAGCATGAAGTCAAAGGAATTGTCTGCAGACCTCTGAGACAGGATTGTCTGAAGGCACAAATCTGGGGAAGGGTACAGAAATATTTCTGCTGCTTTGAAGGTCCCACACAATGGCCTCAATCATTCATGAATGGAAGAAGAACAGATCCGCCAAGAAAATTCCTAGAGCAGGGCCTTAGTCAGGGAGGTGACACGATGGTCACTCTGTCAGAGCTCCAGCATTCCTCTGTGGAGAGAGGAGAACCTTCCAGAAGGACAACCATCTCTGCAGCAAACCACCAATCAGGCCTGTATGGTAGAGTGGCCAGACGGAAGCCACTCCTTAGTAAAAGGCACATGGCAGCCCACCTGATGAACTCTCAGACCAGAGAGATGAGAAACAAAATTCTCCGGTCTGATGAGACAAAGACTGAACTCACTGGTGTGAATGCCAGGCATCATGTTTGGAGGAAACCAGGCACCATCCCTACAGTGAAGCATGGTGGTGGCAACATCATGCTGTGGGGATGTTTTTTCAGTGGCAAGAACTGGGAGACTAGTCAGGATTGAGGGAAAGATGAATGCAGCAATGTACAGAGACATCCTGGATGAAAACCTGCTCCAGAGTGCTCTTGACCTCCGACTGGGGCGACGGTTCATCTTTCAGTAGGACAATGACCCTAAACACACAGCCAAGATATCAAAGGAGTGGCTTCAGGACAACTCTGTGAATGTCCTTGAGTGGTCCATCCAGAGCCCAGACCTGAATCTGATTGAACATCTCTGGAGAGATCTAAAAATGGCTGTGCACCAACGCTCCCCATCCAACCTGATGGAGCTTGACAGGTGCTGCAAAGAGGAATGGACCAAACTGCCCAAAGATAGGTGCGCCAAGCTTGAGGCGTCATATTCAAAAAGACATGAGGCTGCCTCAACTTAACTGCTGCCAAAGATACATCAAGTATTGAGCAAAGGCTGTGAAAACTTGTGTACATGTGAAAACAAAACCTTTTTCATGTTGTCATTATGGGATGTTGTAAGTAGAATTTTGAGGGAAAATGATTTTACTACATTTTGGAATAAGGCTGTAACATAACAAAATGTGGAAAAGGTGAAGCGCTGTGAATACTTTCCGTATGCACTGTATGCCTTTTTTCCCCATCTCTTTCTTTCTTCTGGCTACATGGTAGAGAAGCTGCGGCAGCCGCAAGGAAGTCAAGCGGAAAGCCACTGATGGACAACTCCGGCATGACACCCAGACCCCAGCATCTGGCCCGTCTCTCATTTTTATTACATGGGAATAACAATAAGCAGGTCGACGACCCCGCAGTGAGATTTTGCCACAGTTTCCTAACAGTCACTGCAGACGAAGCTGAGAAATTTCCATTTTTCTGCATGCATATTTAATTGAGTTTTGTCCCAGTGGTGCGGAAATGATTTGTTTTTTGCTCTCTGTTCACTTGACTCCTCTTCGGAGTCGCTAACCCTGATTAAGACGTTCCCGTTAATTTCCCAGTGCACACCTTTTTTTGTGCATTAATGGTTCTGATCGTCTAATTAAAACTTCTCAGCTCGGCTGCTGATCACCGCTCGTTGTGCCTCTGACCTGAAGTTTTAATTGCCGCATCAGAAGCGATAATAATAATTTTGAGGTTCTGATGATTAAAAACAATGCCATTGCCAACTAGTTGATAGATGGGGGTTTGGGGGGAGCGGGCACATCAGAGGAGAAGTTTATGTAAAGAGGGGAGGGTAGAGACCCTACAAAGGAATCACGCCCCCACCGTCCTAAAGAAACAGGTTTGACTCGGGCTGGGACTTAGATTTCTCCACGTCAAATCTAAATCTGCCACTGCCTGATCCAATTTGGAGCTTTACTCACTTGGCAGGTTCACCGAGTTAGGGAGGAGAGAAAGAGAAGGAGAGAAAGAATGATAAAGGCACATAAAAGATGAACAGTCCAATGTCCTCTGGTTATTTTCGTTTAACCACAATAGCAAGGTAGGTGCAGCACAAAAAAACAAAAAAACCTGCTGTGACTCTCGTCATAAAACACGTTCCTGACAGTATATGACGTGCATGCGAGTGTCAAAAGAGAAGCACATTTTAAACACAACTTTCACACTGTACTTTACAGATGACACAACCTACAGCCCTAATCAGAAATGATTAAAGCAGCAGTAAATCTGTCAGGTTTTTTCCCCCCATTTCCTTTTAAACACTGGAGTTCTAATGGACTCTTTAAGGTTCTGCTGCAGAATCGATGTTCTGACTAAACACATTCACTCAGAACATAACAGTTTCTGTCCTTCTTGCTCACAAATCTCTTTTATTATTAATCAGTCGGCTGCACATCTGCCTGCGTGCTGTTGTGTTTTTTTCTATCAATAACGCACTTATTGCTTTTACTCTTCGGCATGACCTTGCACACTGTTCCTTCTTTCCGGGGCTGTGACCTTGAAGGACCCGTTTGGACTTTCTTGCAGCAGCTCCATCCACGGGCTGTTATCAAACACACGAGCCCTCAGCATCACGCCACATAACACAATCAAGACGCAGCAGCACAAAGGAGGACGCCAAATGGCTGAGTGACACACACCGAGTGCACAGGACAATGAGCCGAGAGAGAGGGAGGAAAAAAAAGTAAATTTCAAAAACAAGCAGAAGAGGAAACACGTTGAACTTTGAGCAGGAAAGTTGAAGTGTAAGGACAAATACGCCCTGCAGCTACATCACAAACACTGTAATTATGGTATTTTCCAGAACAGAACAGAAGACAAGCTGGGGGGGTGTGGGGGGGTGGGGCAACAATGTGACAAGATGGACGAGAATCATTCTGACAGGCACGAACCAAAACAGCCAACTTTTATTCAGTTTGCTGCTTAGGGTAATTGATTAGACATGTCGTTAAAATTGTACATCAAATCTGGACTCACAGCTGGCACCACACGCCATCTGTAACGGGCAGCCAACATTTGTAAGAGAAGGTAACTAAAGTTAAAAAAACACACACACACACACACTTTCGCACACAGTCCCGAGCTTCCACACACTCAAAAAGGGGAAATTTATTCCTGCAGCTTTGTTTTGAAGCTCAGCTCCCATGTTCAGTTTCAAGACACCAGGAGTGCAATTTGATAAGCCAACCGCCAAGGTAAATGAGCAGACGACCCCTGTGTTCTTCCCTCACGGCTGCCACGCTCGGTGCAGCGGCGGCGGCGTGGCGGTGTGGGTAGTACAGTGGAGGGGGTGGGGGCTCAGCGGTGCACCTCTCAAGAGCCCTTGAGCTAATATCTGTACAGATTAACTGCTTCAGTTGTATTTTGGTCACGGGGATCTCTCTCTTCGCCTTTGTGGCTTGTTGGGAGGGTGAAAGTGAGACACGTGTCTGTGTGTGCGGATACTTTAGTGGGAGTTACTTAACCGCGCCCCCCCCCCCCCCAATTCGCAAATCCCAAGAGGTCAAGTGCCGCCAGACTGATGTGTGTCACTCCACGTCATGACTGTTGGGGCCACGTTTAATTCAACAGGATCTGGAGTTTACAATGTTGAGTAAGTCGGTCCCATCCTCTTAGCTTCACCACCACCCCCCACCAAATATCTCCACAAGAAACTCACCCTCTCTCTCTCACACACGCACAGACGCACAGTGTGAATCCTCCAGGGTAAACTCTGCACACGCCGCTCCATTAGTTAACAATTAAGTCTGGAAATCTCCACCTGGCTTACAAACAAATGAAACATCCCCACATAGGCGGAAATTTGGGGCAAGCGAGCCTCCTTTGACTTTGAGTGAGAGAGTGTGTGTGCACGTGTGTGTGTGTGTCCGAGCGGGTGGCACTTTTGTCCATGAGGTTAACCTTGATATGAGGCCCTGTCAGGCCAGATAATGTCAATCAATGACAAGCCCTCACAGATAACTCTAATGTGAAGCCTAAAAAGCAAAGCTGTTTAGATCTTTAGACATGCCGCCTTTCACCAGCATATGAACTGCATTACAAGGAAATGAGCTGTGGCATTTCTTTAATAAGACTCTTAAGACATTTTGACAGCATATAAGGCACTCTGCTGTAAAAAAAAAAAAAGAAAAGAAAAAGAAAGAAAGCCACGGCTGACAAAGGTTCCTCTGACACGGCAGCCTTCTGCGAGTCCCCGTCGAGTGCAGGAAAAGACGTGTAGGTACGGAAAAGGAATAAGAAGGGTGGACCCTTCCTTTCTTTTTTCTACAGCTCCATGGGAATTCTTAATTGATTTCCAAGGTTAAGTTTCAAATTCGATTCACAGATACGAAGTCATTCAAAATGAAAATCAATGTCTTTTTGAACATTCTCCCTAAATGAGGCCTCCAGTGCAGTGACACTCGCTTTAAAGTTTGAATTTCACGTCAAAATTACTTGAAGCTGCTTTTGGTGTTGGATTAATGCTCTGAAAACACACTTTGTGAATGTTCTGTGTTTTTACCTGATTTTTTTTTTTTCCGAGACCTGACAAAATGCTGGCTCTGCTCTTGAATTGAAACCAATAACTTTGGAGGAGATCCAAGTTAATGGGCGGAGCCAGGAGAAAAAAATTGCAACATACCTCTCTTAAACCCGTTGACAGATTACCAGCATCTAAATACATAGTTTCAGCCAATTAGACTCCAACCGCAACACTGCAATAAATAGAAACTACATTTTTGTTAACTGAAATTCAAAACAGGCTTTGAAGCCTTTCTCATAAATCATAAACTGTGAAAACAGAAAAGGTGAAAAACAAGTGCAGTTTTGCCAGTTCCACTTATGTAAAAAAACAACTTTTAAATTACCATTATGAAAGTCCTGTATCACGTCAGATCTCAGAAGCTATGCAGTGCCGGATCTGGTTAGTACTTGGATGGGAGACCTCTTTGGAACACCAGTGGCTGTGTGTGTTTCTCCAGGTAACACTGGAGTTGCATCAGGAAGGGCATCCGGCGTAAACCCACACACCAGTGCGGATCTGGCTGTATCTGCTGTGGTGATCCCGAACAAAAACGGGAGCAGCCGAATTGACAACAACACACACGTATATATAACGCCAGCTTGAACAAACATTAAACCTGTAATTTAAAAAAAAATAAAAATAGTTTTTACTTGTCACCACTATAATTTTGTTTGTTGGTATTCAAATACAGGATTCACAGTCATATATTGCCAATTTGGCCAAAATTCATCTTTGTGCGAAAAATGTAGACTTCTGAACCATGTAGGCAAAAACTGCGACATGCATGTTGTTCAAGAGTCACTGCTCAGCAACACATGCGAGTGTTTGCTTTGTGGAACCAAACAAGCATAACAGGCCATCGGGAGGAAAGCCGGATAAAATCAGGATTATATTTCAGATGAAAGTTTTGCTGGATATCTGCTGGACAGGTACGACAACAATCATAGAGGTCGCATTGTGTCCGTGGAGACTCAACAGGGACTCATAGATAATCTGTCCAGAGATTAGCTCTGGGGACCTCAGGAAGTGATGTTCAAGTGGCTAAAGCGGTGGGCTTGAGACCAGAGAATCCACATCTTGAATCCCCATCAGACATGAAAAATCACATCTCCAATTTGCTGCCAGTTTGCAGTTGGACCATCTTGCATGGCAGCACGCTGACGTGTGAATCTGTAAATGTGAGGCATCATTGTAAAGCACTTTGAGCTTCTGATTCATTATTTATTACAAGTATTTTTCATTGCTGTAAACTGGAAAATGCTGGCTTCCATTAAATGCAGCATGAACTGCAAACCTTGTGCACGTGCTTCCTCCTTCATGCCATCTGAAAAATAACTGTATTTTGCCACAGAAGCACCACTAAATAAATACTTTACCAGCAGTAAAATCAGCTGTAATTCTGTGATAAACAGAAATAAATGTGCTTTTGTCTTTATTTTGTAAAATAAAAAAAATAAAAAAAACTTCATTGCAACTTATTTTTGCATTTGTTTTTTGTTTTTAACATAGTAAGATATGTTTTTCACTATGGTTTGAAACATTTGCATCCGATCTCACTGACCTGGTTTTCCTTTGCTCTTCTCTCTCTCTCTCTCTCTCTCTCTCTCTCTCTCTCTCTCTCTCTCTCTCTCTCTCTCTCTCTCTCTCCTTGTAATGAAAAAAAGGAGGTGACATTAACTTAAAAAAAAAAAAAAAATCATTGCAACTTATTTTTGCATTTGTTTTTTTTAACATAGTAAGATATGTTTTTCACTATGGTTTGAAACATTTGCATCCGATCTCACTGACCTGGTTTTTCTTTGCTCTTCTCTCTCTCTCTTCTCTCTCTCTCTCTCTCTCTCTCTCTCTCTCTCTCTTTCTCCCCCCCCCCCCCCCCTCTCCTTGTAATGAAAAAAAAGGAGGTGACATTAAGTTTAAAAAAAAACAAAAAAAAAAACAAAAGCACATATTTCCAGACAGGATGCCTGTGATCGATCCCTGGCTGCCATTAAAACATTTGCTCTGCCTGACAGACTTTTCCTCTTTTGGACTTTAAACGCGGTACAATGAATCACAGGTGCCTGTTAAAACGCCTTCCTCGACAGGTCGTCTACGTGTTCAGGACACACAACTTTCTTAAAATACAAAATGTCTCATTTCTCTGACACGCTAAACTTTTGATGTCTTCTTATTATGCATAACTAAAGTTTAATCAAAATGCCTCCTTTGTAGTCAAAAAAGGAAGCGATGGGTCTTCCTGCTCGTGGGATTTGAACTTTTTTTTTCCAAGCTCTGGTGGCAATGATTCCCCTTTTGCTATCTTTAGTTTTCTGATAAGGGGAATGCAAGTGGAAATGGTGGGTGAATGATACATTAACCGTTAAACTGTCCGTGTGTCCAGGTGCGGCTTATGTGCACAATCCTGTAAACACGTATGTCAAGTGGCTGGAAGCAGCATTAAGTGTTTGTGTGGGCTGCACGCTTGCTTGCAGGGGTTGTAGCCAGCAGGGCGTTGTGCTCCTTCTGCTCCTCTCTGTCGTGGGGCTGCGGGTCACGTTGCTCGCTCTGAGGCGCACGCTGTCATATACGCATGCTGGCATTTCTACATACTCAGAAAAAAAAAGAAAAGAAGTTGATTCACGGTGAGGATCAACCTCCCGACGCCGCGTCAAAGCCGGAGCGCTTTCCTGCAAACTTCAATGTGCACCAGAGCCGCGACTAAACACGGCTGTTTTCACCTAAATTGGGAACATTCTTGTTTGTGACATCTCTGTAGAAAGTGTTTTTATTCAATTTGAAGGTGTGATGAAGCAACGCTCACAATGATGGGGGGAGGGGGGTTTAGAAATGACGAGGAAACAAGCAAAGCTGCTTTACAGGAAAAAACAATGCTATCTATTTTGGGTCTCAGTATATACAAAAGGAAGTGCTGCAAAGTTGACTCAAACAAATAAATTTGCTTTTGATAAAACCACAGCGACTACTTTTGCATTCTACACCGAACCCACTTTTGTTTCCTGCATCTTTATCTTCAAGACTTGCTGTGTTTTTGAGAACAAACAACCACAAACAAGTCACGGGGTTCAAACGGTGCAGAGTCGATGTCTTAAAGTGTCATTTTGTTGGGAAAGTGGCAGGTTAAAGGAAAGCCTCAGAAGTCAACATGAATGTTGGGCCGCATCCAGCTGCCCGTTTTACATTTCTGCAACATTAATATTCCTCTTATTATTATTTTAAAGTGAAAACGGATACTCTGTTGAAGTGCAAATCTGATGAATTACGTGAGCAGATTGCTGCTATTAATTATTAAAACCTATTTTATAAATATTCAGGTCTGTCATGCATCTAATAATGAACGCTTTAGAGGAGGTTACTTCCCGTGCGCATCCTAATGTGTCAGAAATATCACTTTTAATCACGCTCGTGTCAGCGAGTGCTAGGTTTGAACCTGCCTTAAAAAAAAAAAAAAAAAAAAAGCCAAATCAAGGAATCTCAGCTGGCTAATCACAGCTCTTGTCTTCCTGCTGTTTCTCATGATCCAGGTTGTTCTTCTGTCCCGTCTGCAGAGGTGTTGAACACTCCTGCATTCTTACTCTGGTAATTTGAATGGAGAATAATGCATCTGCAGCGCTTTACCTTCTGGACACACCTAGTCCCAGCGCTACCGCTGCCATATGCTGCATTGATGCATATTCATAACACTTTCTCCTGTGTGGAGTGTCTGCACAATTAGGCTTGAATGAGTGTCTCACAACTTCAGATGGGAAGCGGGGAGGAGAAGAAAAAAGAAAACGAGGTACAAAGAAAGTTGGACTGCTCCCCCCCGTTTCTGCTTTGCTCCTTTCTTCCTCTGTCTTCCATGAAGATGACAAGTCCGGGTGCGGTGAGATGAACGCATCCTTTTTTTTCAAAGACGGGGCAGAAGAGTTTCAGGATTGTCTTTAGGAGGCTGTGCGTGTCAACATGTCTGCAGGGTGGCACCGCACAGTGACCTCGATACACACAGACAGTATGTACAGTACACATGCCACACAGAGTGTATATATATACACACACACACACACACACACACACAGAAGCAGACGCCACCGTGCACACTGTGCAGCACGCCAAGATTAACACTGTCAGAGTACAATGATACCCCTTCATTATGTGCACACAGGGCCTCCTTCGTGCACTCGCTCTCCACTGCTTCTCTATATAGATAGTAATTATTAAAGCTAACATTTTGTGCTCTCTGTGCTTCCACCTACCTTCTACTTCTGCCAAATGGTGACAGAGGCAAATTATTAAACTGAATAAAGTGTACATTTATTTTTGAACAACCCCAGGCATATTAAAACATGAGCAATCAAACGTTTAGAATTTTTTGTGCTTACTTTTGAAGGCTGCATCATTTGTGAGCAATCCTTTAAAAAAGCAAAAGTGGCCACTAGTGGCCACTAGAACCCTGTGATTAGCAACTTCACAGGCTTGTCTGCCTTTATTTTATTTTGCATGTTAAAAAACACCAACCTAGTCCAAAAGAGGAGGATTACTGGTCCTCAAACGTGTCAATCAGCTAAACACCCAGTAGTTTTTACGGAGTTGTAAAGGGCCCACTCACTCACTGACTCCATTAATCCTAGGCATGCCCTGCTAGTCACCAAGTTTGTGTGCACTTATACAACTGTTGGTAAACAATTAGAAAATAACAGTTAATTTCTATGATTTAGTAAATTTCTAGGGTCTCTCAGTTTAACCCTGCTAAACCAGATGCAAATAAAAGGCTGACATTGCATGTGCCAGCCTAAACAAGCATAAACATTCACTTTTATTTAAATGAAAAGAATAACAGAAAATAATTAAGTTAAAAGATGCCAATGTGGCCCAAAATAGGAGGTTCACTGGGCCTCACCTGAATCTTTGAGAATCCAAAATTTCAGAGCTGAATATAGAGTCATTTTTTTTTTTTTTTACAGCGTGACTGATGGCTCTTTATCGGACTCACTCACTAACCGACTCCATTATTCCTAAGCTTGCTCAGGTAATTGCAGGGAAAATCCATTTCGGAAGGAATGAATGGGAACAATTGGGGATGTCTTGCTAAAAATCCATAACACGATATATTTTAATCACTGAGTGGCACTATACCGCCATATACTGTATGTATGGTAAAAGGCAAATGGACTGCATTTATATAGTGCTTTCATAATCAAAGTGATATACAGTGATGCTTCACATTCACCCATTCACAAACACACTCATACACTGACGCCAGGGAGCTGCCATGCAAGGCGCTCAATAGCACCCCAGGAGCTACTTCCCGATTAAGGACCTCGCCCAACTCCCATTTAGATCTCTAAAGTAAGTAAAACTTTGGCAAAAATTGTACACTGGCTATTTCCTTTTGAACAATTAGTGAAAACAGGATTTTTCTCACAATATACAACTGTCAAATGAGAGTAAAAGGTCAATGTTATGATTACTAACATTTGTTTGTATGACTCAGGCTGCACAAAAATGAACTTATCCTTTAGCTAAGACAAACCTTTGAAGGTAACAAAGAGTAATGGGATTAGTACCATACAAATGGTGTAGCACCTAATGTGTATTTCGACCAGAAGGACCAGTTCTGAAATGTTGAATTATCAAGAACGTTTTCCCCATTTTTGCCTAAGGAGCAGGACTTTTTAAGTGGATGCAAAAATGGAGTATATATCACTACTACTATTATTCTTGTATGCATGTTCACTAATGAAACACAAAGCTGTTCTTACTTACAGACAGGCAAAAACAGTTCAGGAGCTCGGCTGGCAGAGTGGGTTGTCCACTAACTGAAGGGCGAGTCAATTCAGTCCCCAAGGGCAGCCGTCAGCGTGTCAGGGAGCAAGACACTAAACCCCTTAACTGCTCAACCTTGACCCCATACAATTGTTGAAAAGGATGTAGAGGAACAATCCTACTGTGCCAGCCTAGTAGCTATCTATGAACTGGATCTCCTATAGCTCATGCCAGTCAATACATCTTCTTCATGTTGTCAAGCTTGTGAGAGAACAGTACTGCACACAGACTATGTTCTTGTTCTACTTCCTCTGAACTATTGTAATTGGTCATAATGGCTTGTGATGCATGAGCGACACCACTTGGATTAGTAAACTGGAGGCCCAAGTACAAGTTGTACTTTCTGCAAACTTTTGGGGCCTGAAACACTGCAGTAGAATGACATGGTGGTGACTGTTTTTAGGTACAGATCAAACAGTCTGGTCAGATGAAAAGTGGGTGTCGCTTTGGCATCTTCCGTTTTCAGAGGAACCCCAGGTGTTAGCTCATGCTCAGAAAAAAGTGCCACAAGGCCAAAATGTTCTAACCAATGTTGATTAAAGATCCAAGTGATACTCCTCATCAGAGTTTCCCTAAGTTGCTGTTTGTTTGACACAAAGTTCTTACAGTGGTACCCAAGGACCCAAACATCCAGTTATTCTCCTTTTTCTCCTGCAGAGGTATCATCATTGCCAAACATCTCTTTTTAGAGACCTCATGACTCCATAAGCTCTTCCAAGGCATCTCTCAATATCAAAGGACCCAAAGACTTGAACTGCCGGGATAAGTGAGTCTCTCAACAAGTTTGACACTTTCACTACATAGACACATTTCTGATGGGTGAGTACAGGAGCTCACTGAAAGCCTGGAGCTTTAGTCTCGATCCAGCACAAATGCAAACTCAGACATTCCGTCTCCCAATTCAGCTTCTCAAGTTCTGCAATCACAATATCCATCGATTCTGCAAAGATTACAGCATTGTCCAAGTCATCAAGGTCAGTAAACCTTTCCATGTTGAGAAAAGCACCTGAGCAACCACTTTCCACAACGTTACCAAAAACCCAGTCCATGCAAGTACGGAACAGTGTTGTGCCAAGACAAGACTGTGAGTCACATGCACTCTCCCACTTATAAGAGGAAAAAAAAAATCTAGCTTCAGTAACAAAAACAAAGTCTACCTACAGTACTGAATGCAATGCTAATAATTCTCCCTATCACATACAGGCAAAAATACACCCAGAATGCATTGTGTCATGAACATCCAGTGGTTTTTGTTGTTACTGGATTTTTTTTCTCGGACAGAAAAAGTTCAGGTCACATTCACATAAATAGCTTTGCTTTGTAGCACCTGGCAATTACGTTTTATTTCTATGCGTCTATGAGAAAGCCCTGAAAGTTTATCCGATTTTGGACGAGCGCGACCATTAAAACTTTGAGGAAATGGTGCGGGCAAGATGTCTGAAGTGAACAGTTCTGTTGGCGATCTCAATGGGACAGCTAACAACAGACAGTACCAACTGTTAATGATGTCTGTGCTTACAATAAAGAAACACAAATGTGATGCTAGCAATCAGATGTGACTGTCATGTGGACCTCATGGAATGTGGGAGTATCGAAGCTTACAAAGCCATATGAAGCCCCAAAGCAGCAACGGGCAGTAGGATGATATTCTGTGTAGCTGCTGTGCACAACTTCAGGACAAGTAAAATTAGTGGGATGTGATTATGTTTCAAAATTTTTGTCCAGATTTGTTTACACTTATCTGTTGTATTTTTACAATGCGTCACTTACAATGAAACTGTAAGTATGACTGGACTTTAAATCTCTAAATCTCCATCTATAGTGCATCCCCTACGGTTACTATATGCGATAGGGAGAACTCCGAGGCTATCAGAAGTAAGTCAGCAGTTTTCAAGCAATGTGTGTTCCATTATGAATGTTAAGGACAAGGGAATAAAAAACCCAACGCATCTAAGCATTAAGTCCCAAGGCTATAGCGCCATCATCAGGTGGCTATACTGAACTACAAAGAACTCGGCACTGATGCTGTTAGCTATGTATGTAACGGGGGTTCATTTATGTCAGTCTTGGAAGATCCACTTCAGACTGTCAGGACCTCTGTGGTTTAACAAATAATGGCAGCGCTGCTTTATTAGTGGTGTTTTATGAGATTATTTGGTGCACAGCTGGTGTGTAATAAAGCCATAGCATGATGCTTCAGGTCCACATGCATCAGTCCTTCGGGTCAAAGATTCATTATGGTACAACAGAGACAGGCTTGATGTACCACTGCAGAATCTCTTGTACTCTACATTGTTGGTTTAACAAGCTGGGATCAGAGAGACGCTCCCACTTGTATGGCATTTTTCATTTCAACAATGCTCTTACTCTTTGGCTTTGTTCTTTCTCTCCCTTGGAACTAATGTTTTATCAAAGGTGATAGATGCTCTTGCGCATTTTCTCAAATGTCTTCTTCAGCCCAGCTATTTCCCAAGATGCTCTCAGGTGAATGTGACTCAGAAAAAAAACCCCAGAGAAGATTTGATGGTGAGATCAAAAAGAAAAGAAGGACAGTAAGGAGAACAGGGAGCTGAGTATGAAACAGAAGAATGATACTCTCCTTTCTCTTTCTGACACCAACGGGTGCTGAGGGTAATTCCTCCGAGCAGAGCCGCTGTTTTCAGAAGCAAATACAACAAAACGCCGGGTGCTGCTGCGAGACATCAAAATGGGTGATTTTGACTTCAGAGGGTCTTCAGATGCTCGAGGAGTTGTCAGTATTGTGCCAAAAGTGCAGAGAACAGAAGGCACCAGCAGGCAGTTAACAACCAATATGGGAACCGCGCCAGAAAGGCTGCCACCTCCCAAAATGCCAATCGGCAACAGATCAGTAAAGGCGTCTGCCTTACTGTAATACCCCACCTGAGCATGTTCATCTGCTGGAAGTGAAGTGGCTTTAACGCTTCTCAGATACAATATATCTGCCAGTTATTGGACCAAAAGGAGAACATGGCAAAAAGTGAAAAAGACAAAAAAAAAAAAACAACCACACACACATACACAAATTTCTAAGTCAATGGAGGGTTTCAACAGGTGCTTTGAAAGCAAGAATTTCCCATCCTTTGCCCACAGAGATTTTCATCAGCAAATCAAAGACCTGCTTCGTTCTTAGGAGACCCAAGTCGAGTTGTGACACGCCAAGAGGGAAGTCCGCATTTTCTCCGCTGTTGTTCTTGCTCATTCTTGGAACATTAGGCTCATTCTAAAATAGCCTCAAGGAGATTAGGCTGGCTCATATTCAAATGTACATTTCTTCTAAAACCCACTCCACCAGTGGGCCAAGGAGATCAGCACAGGAGGCTCGTAAGTCAAAGAGGATTCTGTCACGTATAAATCAGCCGAACAGAAAACAAGAAAGAAAGAAAATGCAAGAGAGAGGAAGACAGACAGACAAAAAGCGAAGGAGAAAGGCCTGATGTAAAGTACAAACAAGCACTGGCTCTGCTGTATGAGTTTAGTTAGCTACAGAGTTAGTGCGTGAGTTATGAGTAGCAAAGGGCTGAGAGACGTTGTATTTATGAGGGGACTGAGTGAGTGTTAAATCCCTGGTAAGAAATAAAGTCGTCCCTGAGCGAACACGGGAAACATTTCACTCAGTCTAAGAGGTGCCTTCAAAAAAAATGAAGCACATCCGTCTTCCAGGAGGAAGCACTATGCTGTATTCCTTAAAATTGCTTTATTCCTTAAAAACGCGATACATCATATGCAAGCGAATTGAATCCTGGGTTTGAATTGAGGAGACACTTCTCCGTGTGCATAATATCAAAATGGGTTCACGAGCCAAAGAAAACAGGAAAGGTTCTGATTCTTTTTAAATTGCATGTGGATTTTCATTGGGATCTTCGGCTAAGGGGGCCTGCCAAAAAACACAGTACACTTGTTGCAGTGCAAAAGGTTCACCCAAGGAACGTTTATCACTGTGGTTAACCCAAGAAAAAAACCCACTTCTTATTACAAATGTATCTGCATTAACACCAACATCTATTATTCAGTCACCAGTACAATTAAATGCAAACAATTTCTTTAAAATCTTTCACGTGGTGCTAATTTGCAATACTGATTAAAGTGATAAAAAGAGCCAGAAATAAGGGAGGATCTGTGCCAATGGAAAAGGAGAAGCTTCACACTGCAGTTTCTGCACAGTTGCCTCAGACCTCCTCCACAGCCCTGCAGTAGTAATAACAATTATTACTGAAAAAGGCTATATTTTTGCATTAACTTAAAAGGCTATATCTTTTTCTTCCCCTGCAGCCTGTGCGGCCTCACTTACCCTAAGTATCTTCATAAATCACCAGTTACTGTTAACATGTACTCCACAATTCAGTCATCAATCTCCTACCAGGTCAGAGTGAAAACAGAGGGGGAAATGTCTGCTTAGTAAAATGTCTCTCTTGTGAATGCTACCACCACCCACTACTCAGACACACACAATATGCATGTGGAGCAGCGACGTGCACACACGCCACTCAAATAACAAACACACACGCACGCACACCCGGTACACAGCAACCAGGGAGCAGTCCTATGGGACACCACAGCGGTTGCCAGATTGCCACGGTAACGCAAGCCAAATTCAATTCTGACTTCACCTTTCACTCGGGAAGTTGGTTCCATTTGTTATAAAAAACAAATGAACAGCAAGCGCGAAGTTGGAGGCAGACAACTTCTACTTCCACCTCGTCTCTTTTTGTTTTTTTTATATTTGTGTTCTATCTTGTGGGCCTCGACAAGCAGCATCAGGCCCAGACACCCACAGGGCCGCATGTAAATCTGTGTTAGTGTTCGCAGACACAGTATTTATTTAACCAAAAGGAGAAAATCTAATTGTACACGAGGAGGATTATTCCTCTCAGAATCACGTCTCCACAGGGGAGGAAAAGGAGTCGTCTTCAAAAGACAATGTTTACATCAGCAGAGTGGAAAATCCCTCCGATGACAAAACCAAAGCAACATCTGTAAACAGCCGAATCAATCGGAAGGACGCCGCGAATCATCTCGCATCAGACCTGAAAACGGCCGCGCTCTACGTTAAGACGCGGAGATTTTAGGTGCTTTTTTTTTTTTTTTTAGCAAAACTACACGTCCTCTGAGATCACGAGTGTAATTATATTTACTGTTGTTTTTGTGGAAATGTGGGATTCACTTGATGTATGAGGATTTTGTCCCATGATTTCTGCTGATGACTAAAGTCTGAGTGCTGGCAAGTAGATAAAAGTTGATTTGTGTGGACCCCCCCCCCATCCATTGTGAAATCAACACAACACTGTGATACATGATTGGTTCAAATGATTTCTCTCAACATTCTGTTAAATCTCCTTGTCAGTTTTTGTCTTGTCTTCTGTCTTTTACATCATATTTTCATATTTTGACTTTATTTTTAAAAGCATCATTTATGAAACCACAATTTTTGACCACACACACACACACACAGGGGAACAACTGGTGTGTGAGGTAACACGTAGCTGTGCACACAAACAACTTCTCAACTATCACTTATTCACTGTAAGTGGAAACGTTTGTGTACCAAATGTGATATAAAGCGAGAAATGTGTTGCAGAGGGGATTGCCGCGGTGCTGAAAACAAGTCAGCAACAGCAGAAAACAAAGAAGAAAAAAAGTGAATTTTAATACATGGACGGGTCCCGTTTAGCTGATACCTGATTCCACTTTACAAGAAGAAGAAAGTGAGCATTGGCACTGAAACAAATTGAGTGTTTCAGATCAGTGCATCTCTGCTGAAAATGGCCAAAATTTAAAATAATTTAAAAAAATAAAAAAAAATATAAAGTGGAAAAGGCTGTAATAAATCTACTGTGCAACATGAAGTGAAACAATGCGAGTCGTAGAAGAAAAAACTTTTGAGGAAGTTAAACATCACTGACATTTATTGCGTTATAGAATCGAATGCGGCCTACAAATAACTGCACCCTATAAATTTTAAGGACAAGCAAACGTTACACCTGCTCTGTTTCTTCCTCCCGCTCACACACGCTCTGTGACACCACCCACCACATCACTACACATGCGTGGCTGACTCATGCCAACTGCAACTAGTAGCAAAGCCTTTCACCTCCAGGCAGCACTCAGCCCCGGTGTGTGGGTGAGAGAGAGAGAGAGAGAGAGAGGGAGAGAGAGAGAGAGAGAGAGAGAGAGAGAGAGAAAGGTGTGAAAGAGTCTTACCTGGCAGCAGACCGCCCTCTGCGCTCTGTCTCACCTCCCTCTCCTGGCCTGGAAGAATTCTCTCCACAAAACAAGGCATTTTCTCCTCAACTGCTCTCTGTCAAGCCCCTGCTCTCTGTCTCTCTCTCTTTCTCTCTTCCACACTCCTTCACTCTCCCTCTTCCTTCTTTCCCGCTCTGTCCTCCCCTCTCACCGTGCGTCTCTCTCCTCCCTCCCGCTACCTTCCCCTCCCTCTTTCTCGCCGAGCACAGATGTCGAGGCTGTGCGAGTTTACCCACTTTACCAGTAGGGGTCCTTCATCGCCCTTCTGCACCCCACAGCCACATGGGAGAGAAAACACACACACACATACATACACACACACATGCACGTACGCGCGCACACTGGCCCCAGGAAGAGAGAGCCACTTAACGGGCGCCCTCCTGTCATTGCTACAATGAGAGCTCTGTGCCGGGCAGCTTGGCTGGACCAGTTGTGTGCACGTGTGGGTGTGTGCACAATAATTACAAATCCTGTGGGGACAGAAATCTGTTCCCACAATCACTTGTGGGGACGCACACGCGCAAGCTGGTGCAATGTTTCCTAACGTAAGGATTTCAACCGCACTGATATGCAACAGGATCATGAAAACAACACACTTTTAAAATAGAGGGTTTTTATGTTTTTTAATGATTATTTACTTACTACTTAGCAATAATGAATGACAATTATATCCACTTATTCCAACGTCAAATTTATTCTGTTATGGAAAAAAGGAAAGACCAACATCAAGGTCAATCAACCCAGGATTTATCAAATCACTCGATATGAACTCACATTTCACTGCAGGTCTGCAGGAAATGACACTTCTTAGTTTTCAGGGGATACGCATAAAAATTTTCATTAAACTCAAGAGTTACTTCCAGAGAAAATGATCATAAGTCTAAAAACAAAAAATATCATATGAAAGTATGTTTAAAATCTATAGAGTCAGGTGTGAGCTTTGATATATTTTAGTGGGTTCTTTATCTTAGTAAGATAAATAATTCCATCAAGTTTGGGGAATAAGTCCTTAAAAACGGTATTGAAGTACATCAAGTCAGTACTTATCCCCAAATGCCATCATGAGAATCTACAACTCCCCAAGGACGGGACATCAGTCCATCACAGTTTACTTCCCCAGCCAACGCTGGTACCCATTTACAAGTAGCAGATGAGGTGTGTGGATCAAGGACACAGACAAGTAACCTGATGTACATCTGGAGTCAAACCCTGGTCCATATATACAACTATCCCACAGAGCCAAATGCTCTACGTTCTACATTTCATGGAGATCAGCTGAGAATGTTTAAAGAAAACACAAGCCAACCAACAAGACGTGGAACGTTACCAGAACGACATTATTTAATTTAACCTTTATTTAACCAGGTTTGTCCCATAGAGATCGAGACCGCTTTTCCAGAGGAGACCTGGACAATTATGAAGTTTCCAATCCACCTAACCTGCATGTCTTAAATGTGGGGGGAAACCGGCGCACACGGAGGAAACCCACGCAAACACGGGGAGAACATGCAAACTCCACACAGAAAGGCCACAGGTGGGAATCGAACTCATGACTTTCTTGCTGTGAAGCAACAGTGCTAAACACTAAGCCAACATAACACCACTACAGGTTGATGGACTAACACAGTCGACTGAAACTGACACATGCACCAACCCAACTAACTGAAGGATTAATTAAAAATATAATAATGACCACACGTAGTAAAATATGTGTGTTTTCATTTACCAAAGAAGTGTCATCTGCACAAGCTTAGTTTTCATAGTGAACTATTTTCAGGAATACAAGTTTCTACAGGCCCTAACGGAACATTTTTCTGAGAAACTGAAGCGTTACCATGGCAATAGCCCAAAACAGCAACATTCAGCCACAGCTTGGATGTGAGTAGCCATTTAGGCTACAGAGCACATTTGGGTCTTAAATTACCACCACCACCACCCCCCAATCCTCTATTTGCACCAATTACAACTTCTTTTTTTTTTTTTTTGAAAATGATACTGAATGCCTGTTTTGACCTTTGACCCCAACAGAGACTCCACTCACCCTTCACTCTAGCTCAGTAAACACTGAGGCTGGAAAACAGATTTTGGGCTGAAATTACTGTCAGACACCATTTCTATTTTACCAAACTCAAATTTTTCACAAATTTTAATTTGGAAATTCATGTTTTGACTGTTGACTCGAATGATGTAATGCAGCAAGGAAACTGTTCTGTGTATGGGGGTAATTTGGCAAAAAAAAAAAATCAAGACTATACATGAATTGGAAAAACATGCCTGGGGGGCCTGCATGCACCGCAGCAGGAAGTAGATCTCTGCAGGAAGAACTTGCCACTCAAGCTGAGTTTGCAAAAAATAAATAAATAAAAAATAAAAATTAAGTTTTTCATTTGGGATGAAAACCCACCAAACTTTAACAAGCTCTGCAAATATATCCTGACATGACCAAATGTGCATGTGCACATATGTGCAAGGCATGCAGAGCAGGCGGTTGTGCACAGGGGAAGCTGGCCCTCTCTGTCTTTCCCACTCGTGTCCGGCTCAGCTCGGTTCTGGCTGCTGGCCCCTGGAGTGTAGTACAGTAGTGGCTCATGCACGCTCAGGCATATGCGTGCATGGATTGACTTACACGCAAGTCCCTCTGAAGCATGAGCCAGAGAGACAGTCAGCAATACTGTGCGCTTGCAGAAGCGCGCACGTCCATTCATACACATCAGAGTGGGAGAAAAAAAAATGCTGCTGTTGACAGTGATAACGTGGTTTGTGGCCTATGTGTGTGTTTGTGTGTGTTGCATGTTTATGCATGCACAAAAACACACAGAGGATCCGCTCTCCTATTTCTATCCTGTTGTTTTTGTTGTTGTTTTTTTTGTCCCCATTTCAAAAAAGAAAACTGTCTTCATTGACACTGGCGTGTTAGATCTGAAGGCTCTTAGCCGGAGCTCAGTGGGGAATTTCTAGTTTCTCTCCTACTTGTGGGGCACTTTTCACATTGCAATATCAATACCGGAGAACATTAGCTGTCTTCTCTGAAGAATGTCAGGTCTCTGCTCCCGTTTGAATAAGGCTACATTCCCCAGAGGTGAAAGAAAGTGAGATCTGACTATAAAAGTCCAAATAAGCTGACAATTAGTTTTTGTCTGCAACGACTGGGTGTATAAATGAGCAACGCAGAATGTTTTAAAATATTCCACCTCAAACAGGAATAATAAGGTGAGTTTGCTGCAAATGTGCTTGTGTCTTTATTGCCCAGACCTTTGATTGATTCCTAATTCCGATCATAAATAGGATTATGACTAACGTTACGTGGAACTTGATCCCAAGTTTTTATCAAATTATTGCCCAACTTTTACTGCAGTTTTTATGTCAGTAAAGCGCTGATCCTGGACAGAATCCTGTTCTATGAAAATATCAGAACGGTAATCATCATTCCTGCGTGGAACAGGATAAGGATAACTACCCTCAAAACTTGATATCCCGGACCTGCTGCTGGTATCATTTGAACAGAGGGTGGATCACGTAATTTTAGTCAAACAAACCAGTCTAATGAGTCAAAAAAATAGCGCTTGTTACGTGACAGCGAGGCTCCAACACCCAATCAGGTTGCCTGCAAAAGGTTGACAAAGAGAGATAAAGAAAATAGGATGTTAACGAGCAGGACACGGATGTTGAATACAGCCAGCAGAAAGTGTACATACTTAAAAGTCGTGATAAGCTAATAAGGGAAACCGTTCTGTGCTTTTGGTCAACTGTTATCACTGTTTGCATCAGTTGCAAAATCTCCCTTGTAACACAGCTGCAATCAAAACGGGTGTTTTTTTCCTCTCTTTTAAGGCAGATGAATGAAAGGCATTTGTATTTACAGGAAATAAAAATGATGCACTCAATCATTATTCCCTCGCTGCGCTAACCAGAGCGCAGCCCCGTCTTAGATGTTGGAGGAGCAGCACAAGGACGAGTAAAACATACCTTAAATAGACTACAAATGAAGTCACTTAACACCCACTCGCTTCCCTCGCCACCCCCTGCTCTCTCTGTCTGTCTTCAGCAGAAAAAGCCTGTGTTTGACTGGCTCTCTCTCAGGTTCATAGTTGTCTTTTGCTTCTTTAAACAGGCACCTCGCCTGTCACGCTGCGGGAAGGGGCGCATTCCCCTTAAATGGCTCCTTTTGACAACTGATCTGTAAATACAGCCGGATCTGCAACCCCCCCAACCCCTTCTCCCGCCACATCAATTTCATTGCGCCCCCCGTGCCCAAACTCTTGACTGACACCCACCACACCATACACACTCTATATGAAGGTCTCCCTATGACATCCACACACACACACACACACACACACACACACACACACACACACACACACACACACACACACACACACACACTTACCCCCACAACCCCTCCCAACTTCCCCAACTCCATTCCCTCTGCCTCTATAAAAACACAAATATGCCATAACTCAGGCAGTGCTGCCACATAGCCTCCATCTTGCCCTGTTCTGGGGAGGGGGAGGCCTCTCAGGAAGGTCACCAACAAATGGTTTTCCGATTCACTGCCCCTGAAATAATTTTGTGTATTAAAACCTGAATCTGCACTTTCTGGCCTGAAAGCTTTTCTAATTATTCCAGTGTCCTTGGGACAGACACAGATCCTTCACACGCCAAGGGAAACAAGCTATAGACCAACCACTACAGCCACAAACACGCCCCCCCAACCCTCGCATAACCTCCCCCCACCCCACACCCCCACCCCCACCTCCTCTCTGCTCTCCTCTCCCCGCTTTACAGCCAAACCCCCCCCCCCCCAATCTGTTTTCAAAGCGTCTGTCCTTTATTAAATTGTTTTCTTTTCCACATTATCAGTTGCCATGGAGACCTCATCTCTCGGATTATTTGAATTTCATTATATCTATTGATTTGGGAGCATTTCATCTTTTTTATTGTTTTTCTGTCAATTTTCGAAACGAATAACCATCTAATTTGCGTCAGCGCTGATTACGTTCGTCCCTCAATAGAGGTCGGCAGCTGCGCCGGGGAAACAAATCAATGGAAAAACATCATAAAACTCGAAAGTACAATCAACCAGGATATGGGTGACATTCCGTGGTTGCTGAAACGAAGTCATCAAAAAATATATACTTTTTTCCCTGCGCCTGTGCATGTGTGGCGGTGCAGAGAGGAGGACACATATGTGTCTGGGCAGATATATGACTATATTTCAGCAGATAATATACGCCGCTGAATTTCCATACTGATAACATCCCCTCCCTTCCTGACCAAAACAAAAAAATGCTTACTGTATCTAAATAATTTATGCAATTTTAGCATTTATATATAAATTTTTTAATAAGCTGCTTGGAGCAAAGTGGCCATTAACAAAACACACAGCTGTCCAATGGGCTAAGCCCAGCAGATCAATTGCGCTTTTTTATGACATGATAAAATGCTTTTAAAGCAATTTACACAAATATGGAAAAAATGACTTCATGGGCTTCATTTATTCATAAGGACGTGTATTAGAAGAAGAAGAAGAAGATGAAGAAAAAAAAGTCTGGGAAAAGCCAGACAGGAGAGATCGTCCTGGTCCTAACTGGAACGGACTCGCTGCCCTCCACAAGGGCATAAAGTTTCATTACTGATGCACGCAGTCAAAGGCAATTTAGCAAACACAGTGTGCAAAAGAAAACATCAGCATATTGCAAGTGTTCCTGTATTAAGCAGACCTTGTGTGTTGTTTTCCAATTTTTATTCACTTTTGCAGAGGCAGGGTGCTGGGGGGGGGGGGGGGGGGGGTGATGGATTTTTTTTTTTCTCCTCTCCCCTTGCCCAGTGTCACCCTGACCTGAAGCCAAGGTGGAAGCAGCCGCAGCAATAGGGACCATGTGACCAACAACAACTGGGGCCTGTACACACATACACACACACACACACACACACACACACACACACACACACACACACACACACACACACACACACACACACACACACACACACACACACACACACACACACACACACACACACACACACATAACTTCACCACATACAGAGATATACAGCGGCGTGACACCCCGGCACACTCCTTCTGGAAGAAAAGAGGAGAGAAATATCCCAGTGGATCCAATCATTTAGCATCATAGCGCAGGTGCACATGCACATGCACGCATTACGTAGGGAGGGGGTGCATGATGGTGGCGGCGGTGGGGTGATGGGGCCATTTGGAGGCTAATCTCGTTTCAAAGCATCCCCTCTTCATGCCGGAGCCACTGTCTGAAACGTTGCAGCTGAAGGCCTTGTGTTTGTAACACATGTCAACATTTGACAAAGCATTTCTTTCCCCCCAACAATATTCTCCTGCTCAGACCTGTGAAATAAGGGCGCTAACAAATTAGCTTTTTATGTTTATATGTGTGTGTGGGTGTGTTTGGGGGGGGGGAGATCTCATTTTCGAAGGCATCGGTTCTCAACCGGGGGGGGAGAGCCTGGAACATTTTGGAGTCACGATTCTTCTCCTGATTTCCTGAGCCATCTCCGTTGTGCAAAAACATGACCCTCCCCTCCCACAGCCATGACAGAAACACGGCCGACTGGATAAACACTATTTTATGCACCGACTAGATGAATCGCCAGACAGTAATTACAGTGTTCCTCTCACCCCAACAAAACTCGACAGTACAGTCTCTTTCTTTGTCACCAAAGTGCAGGAGCGCACACTAAAAGACTGTGCGACATGTTTGTCAGTGCTGCTCACAAGTAGACAAATAGAAATATTAGAGGCTGTGACAACAGTGAAATAGTCTCCACTGCTCTCAGCGATGTGTTAATAATCGCTTGCTGAAAGAGGCCTTGTTGGGTCGGACGGTCGGTGTTTTCATGTGCAGTCAAACGTTGCCGGGCCTCAAAAGTTTGGGGCATTTTTTTTTTTTTTTATCTTTTTTCTCCTCTCACCAACTTTGCATTTTGTGCTTTCCTCTCCGTGGCGCATTAAAAATAACACGGTTGTGTCCCAAACTAAACATTCCCACACGGCAGCTGGTGGCCGGGCAACAACAACATTTAGGTGAGAATGACTCACCTAAACTTCTCGTACTGACAAATTTGCTCAGCAAAAGAGTTAATTTGCTCATTTGGCCCATTCTGGAAATGTCGGCTGTGACGCTCACTCGCTGCTGCATCTGTTCGCCGCAGTGGAACACATACGCCCTCGATTAGTCTATACTGATCCATCCGGTCAGGCCATGCCCCAAACATGGTGCAGTAAACCATACTGTCAACGTCCGAGCATCTAAAAAGCACAATTACAGAGGACCTCGACTGAATTATTTAAAGAGCATAATTATTGACCTCTATCCGAATTCCTCTGAAAGCTACATTAAGATATAGAAAAGCGCTGGAGGTGGAAGTGGAACTGAGGGGAAGAGAGGGAATGTGTCTCCCCAGGCCTCCCTAATGCACTCTCCTGCTGTACTCTAACATCCTGTGGACCCCTAATGTGCCCGCCACTTGCCGGCCTGATGAAGACTACGGTTAATGAGGCCCCTGTTTCTGAAATCTCTGAAACCATCAATGTGCATTAATATCAAGAAGACACACACACATATATACAGACACACACCACCATCACAGTCCCAAACCAACATGCTGCAAACCCCCTCCCCATGCTCCACCCTGGGTTCTGTGGGGCTGGGCCAGACTGTGTGTGTGTGTGTGTGTGTGTGTGTGTGTGTGTGTGTGTGTGTGTGTGTGTGTGTGTGTGTGTGTGTGTGTGTGTGTGTGTGTGTGTGTGTGTGTGTGGAGGGGGGGGTGTATAATATTGGGCGATCAGGCTGTGGGTGTGTTTGAGGGTTAACTTTCCCTTGGGGGGGATATCGGTCACTGCTGGTATCCCCGGTTCCCCCAGAGTGACATCTAGGCCCCCGACAGATTAGCAGCTAGTCAGGAGGAATACGTAGCATGGTGCACAATTAAAATAATCACTTTTCTAAAAAAAAATAAAAATTGGCAGTTGTGAGTGGATGTGAATGGGAGTGTTTTCAAATGAAGCACCACAGGAGTGCATGTTCATGTGTGCATTGCAGTGGGGTGGGCGGGGCAACGAGGGAGGGTGGCGTTGTTGTGAGCTTGGCAGCAGGATTGGGGGAGGATACAGTGAGATGAGGCCTTTTTAATTAAAAGAAAATATTTGTGTTTGCATACTATCACAGTTGGAACCTGGGATGATTCTGAGAGTACTAGTTGTTTAATGGCACGCTCTTTAAAGTGATTTGGGGGTATTTCAGATCCTCATTGCATGCATGCATTTTTAAAATTTCAATTATGCTATTTTTTTAAATGAAGAGTCAGAGCTATATATATATATATATATATATATATACTATGTGTGTGTTTTGAAGATATATCAGAGAAGGTGAAACGAAGTGCTTTTTGTTCCTCCTGTGCTCTAATAACCACTTTTTCCCCTCATTCACCAACAACTTAGGCAGAAATTTAGTGAGGAAGGAGCTGGAGTGCAGGCTGCTGCTGCCTGTGCTGCAGGATAGAGGGCACTGGAATAATTAGGCAACTTCTTCAACATCCTGAAGGCCAAGGACAGGTGGATTAAAGTATTAAAACAATCGCATTTCAGTCTCGAAATAGTCCCATGCACAACTCAGCACCACGAGCCTCTGTTCAAGTTCAGCTGCCACCTCCATAACGCCACTGGAGAGGGATAGAAGAAAAAAAAAGAGCACCCAAATCCTATTAGCTGCACACACACAGGCGTCTCAGCAGACCTGCTGAAAACGTGAGCAAATCTCCATGATGATTATCCCCCAAAGCACTCAAACGATAATACATAATCAAAGAGTACAGAAGATTTTCCTGAAATCGCACAGTCAGCGAGTGCTAGTAATTTGGATTTCCTGAGAAGCTGAAACAGAAGAGGGTGAACCAAATTTGATTCTCTGCACAAGAACGACATTTAAGGTTAAGTCACTCTTCTCCATTATGATTCCTTTAACAGTTATAAACCTATATAAAAAATAAATCAATCTACTTTGCTTTGTTTTCTGAGCATCACATTAATTTTCTTTAACGGTTTTGAAAATAATTAGAAGTTTTCTATGAAAAGAAATGAATGGCAATAAAATCACTCTTCTTCTGCAGAGTTCACAAAATGCCAGCTGTAATATCAGCGCTTAGGACAACGCTACAGTCCAACTTCAACGGATGTTGTTAAGAGTCATCTTAAGAGTATTCGTTAAAAAAAAAAAATCCATTAGCGAGCTCATTACTATCAGGGTTTTTTTTTTTGATCATAGATGGAATGATTTTCTTCAGAGATAGTGGACTTACTGCAGACCAGCTGTCTAAACTTGAGCATCCACTTACGAGGATGTCTCCAAAGACAACCCAAGACTTACAACAAACAGAAGTAATGCTTAAGGTTAGATCTCTGATGAAACCTAAACCTCTCATCTCAATTCTGCCACCATTTGTGGAATTTCAAGCTTCACAATTTGGTCGTATTGGAGGAGCAGGGATGAAAACACCTGAAACTGGAACACGATCTGGACTAAGGTTCATTATTTTGGCACAATTACAGAACTTACTACAGAACTTAACACAACATACTCACATCCTGATGGCATCATCCATGTAGACCACGTGCGTCTCCCTCAACGTCACACTGATTGGTCTGACGTTGGCTTGTTGTTGTTTTGGGGGGTAGTTCTGTTTGAATGGAATTTTTTTATGCATCTTTTCAAGTTTTTACTTCTTCTACTAACCAAACTACAATTAAAAACTTCATCTTCTCCTCTCCCCGTGTGCTCCCACAGCTCCTCAGCTCCTTGTAATTGGTCTACAAGTCTGAACTATACACAAAGTGTTTTCACACTGCAAACACACTGGACTATGGTTCAATTTGACCACCTCTTTCGGACAGACCAAATTTCATCCTTCATTCTGGGGCAGCTTTCACACCTGCTACTTTCATTCTCACCAAGCTGGAAAGTCTGAAGGTCCGGACTGAACAAGTTAGGTGCAAAAGTCAGCGCAGCACGGCTGTGATGCTTTTGCAGTTGCGCCACAGAAAGAACCTTCTGCGTCAGAAAACAAACAAAAGGCTGGAAGAGTTAAAGAGCGTGAGAGAAAACCTGTGCCTTTCCTTCTCTCCGAGTTCAGACACTCTTAACCGGCTCTGACAGCTGACAGCTCCTCGGCAATTGGGGTCAGTTAAAGGAAAAGTAGCTCAAGTTTTGTTGGGGCTTTGGCTGCAGATATGTTCGGGAGCCACTGGCCACCACAGCATCAAAGGGGATTACAGGGACAGGGCCATCTGTTGCCAGAATCAGCGTCAGCCCTTTTATGTCTCTGCCTGCATGTGTGTGTGAGTGTGTGTGAGACACACACACACACACACACACACACACACACACACACACACACACACACACACACACACACACACACACACACACACACACACACACACACACACGTCTCTTTACTTTTAACTTAAAGGGCAGCAGAGGTGACGGGGTGCAGCCTACAGTACAGCAGTGAACTGTTTTAATCTGAATCGAGATTAAAGGTTAAAACGAGGCCAAACAGAGCATCACTCTCACATGGCGCGGCATCTGAAAGGTCAAGAGTGCGATCCGTCTTTGACGCTAAAACACTACAGGCCATATTTCAGTGGAAGTGCAAAGACAAGAACAAACAGCACTTGTTATTAGTTGATTTTGTTTTTGGACACGAAAATCCATTTTGTGCACCTCTTTGGTGTTTTTGCACAGGGCGGAAAAGTGGGTGGAGAATAGCAAATGTGGGAAATTCATTCAAAACAGACAGCACAAAGCAGTTCTTGGAATTTATTTAAATACAAACAACATGGGAAGGTTGTTAAAGGCAAACATACTGGTAGACCAAGGAAGACATCAAAGCGTCAAGACAGAAAACTTAAAGCAATATGTCTCAAAAATCGAAAAATGTACAACAAAACAAATGAGGAACGAATGGGAGGAAACTTGAGTCAACGTCTGTGACCGAACTGTAAGAAACCACCTAAAGGAAATGGGATTTACATACAGAAAAGCTAAACGAAAGGCATCATTAACATCTAAACAGAAAAAAACAAGGTTACAATGGGCTAAGGAAAAGCAATTGTGGACTGTGGATGACTGGATGAAAGTGATGAATCTCGAATCTGCATTGGGCAAGGTGATGATGCTGGAACTTTTGTTTGGTGCCTTTCCAATGAGATTTATAAAGATGACTGCCTGAAGAGAACATGTAAATTTCCACAGTCATTGATGATATGAGGCTGCATGTCAGGTAAAGGCACTGGGGAGATGGCTGTCATTACATCATCAATAAATGCACAAGTTTATGTTGATATTTTGGACAATTGAAAGGATGTTTGGGGATGATGAAATCATTTTTCAAGATGATAATGCATCTTGCCATAGAGCAAAAACTGCAAAAACATTCCTTGCAAAAAGACACATAGGGTCAATGTCATAGCATAGGGCAGTGATTTTCAACCTTTTTTGAGCCGCGGCACCCTTTTTATATTTACAAAATCCTGCGGCACACCACCAACCAAAATAATATTATAATGCTATTACCTCTGGTTTTGCGCAAAACCCAATTATCGCAATAGAAAATCAATACAGAAAACACCGCATTTCGAAAATCCTCAAGCATTTTGCGCTCTGATCTCAAGTAGGGCTGTCACGATTAGGAATTTCTGGAGACGATTAATTGTCAGACAAATAATTGCGATTGACGAATATATTGTCTATTTTTTTTTTCCCTTCTTTATATTCTACTATTGTAGTATAATTACACAACTCTGGAAGAACGTTTGGCTTCTGTGAGTGAAACTGGGAATGGTGCAACATTTTTATTTTTATCTTCATTTTACATACAGTCCCAACTTTTTCTGATTTGTGGTTGTTTCTGTTGCATTTCTGAAATTGTTTCTCCTCATCAGTCACGTTTTGTGCTTAAACACTGCATTAAGCTCAAGATTGAACAAATAAATACCTTTGGAAAATAACAGCTGTTAAAGTTCAGAGTTCTCACCTGCTTTTTGTGATCTCTGCGTCTGAACATTGTTTTTTTTTTTGTGGCTCAGTTCATTCATATATTCTCATTTTTTAAATATGTTTTTAAAGATATTTGACCATTTATTTCATCTCATGATCTCATAAATTCAGCATACGACGCCCAGATGGTGTGAACAGGACGGTAACGGCAGAATCACACCTTTAGAGAAAGTTCAGAAAGAAGTAAAGGCAGCTTCATGTTTCCGTTTTGTTAACGTTCACTTGGGTTAAAATCCTCTCTCTGCTCCGCGCTCGCTGCGCACTGAACGTGTCGCGCCTGCATTCAGGAATCTCCCTCACCCACCCCCTCCCCCTCCCTCGCAGTCTGCAGCCTGTTAACTCTGCGCGCGCGCACACACAGGCACTGACACACACACCAACAGCTCCGCATTTTAGACGGCCTTTGAAGGAGACGGCACTGTTTTAATCGGCCGTCAGCCTCCTTGTTATTGTCCCGCCTTAAGACGAGAGCGAGGCTGCAGCACGTTTGACATCAGATTCTGAGTCGTTTTATGCTTTGTGGATAAAATAAATAATTCACGGTAATCGCGAATATGAAAAATACCCACGGCACCCCTGACGATCGATCACGGCACCCTAGGGTGCTGCGGCACCCCGGTTGAGAATCACTGGCATAGGGTCAATGTCAATGAGCAGATCTGATTTGATGCAGGTGTTAATTTGGGGGAGGAAAATTTACAGGGTGATTCCATAATTTTTTCCTCAGAATTGAGTGATTCCATATTTTTTTCCTCTGCTTGGTCTAAAAAAGTAACCGTTACTGACTGCCACAATCTTTTTTTCTTGATTTCTTATAGTGTTTCTTAAAGCCAGAAAGTTGCCATTTGAAATGACTTTAGTTTTGTGTCATGTCTGTGAGCTGCTTTTTTTCTACAAAATTAAACAACTGAATGAACATCCTCTGAGGCCGGTGATTCCATAATTTTTGCCAGGGGTTGTACCTGTAAAAATGCAGAAATGATAGAATGACAATGAAAAACATTAATGTTTTTAATGTGCATTTAAGATGCTTCATGCCAGAGCAACACAAGTAAAACCACATATATTTGTAAATCTGCAGCCTCCTAGTGGACAGAAGCTACAACAGTGCAGTCGATACATGCACCCACCGCCCAGTGCTAACTGGAAGAACACACCATCAACTAGTACCCGATCGGGTTGGACACTGGCATGTGTGGAATCATTTTTGGGGGGAGCTTAAAAAAGACACTGCACCACACAAAAATCATTTGTGTGGCTCAGTATAGAATAGAGCTTAAACAATGCCTCAGATTTGGTAAAAACCATAAGCATGTGCCCTATGAAAGGCAATGACTGAATGATAAAGTTGAAAAATGAATAGGTCCATTCCCTCCAGCTTTTTAACACAATAACTCAAAAACAATAAATGCTGCCATTTTATAAGTATTCAAAGTACAAGTGCAAATAAAGAAGATAAACTGATTAATATTTAGTTAACTTTGATACATCAGATCAATAAAAAAGCAAGTTTGTAGTTGCTTATTTAGTATACAATATGCCTGTCTGCTGCCGTGTTACGACTGAGCTTATTGTGGTGAATAATTTTATTATTATATGGATGATGGAAATTAGGAGCAGGCACTGCTTTTATCTCAATGACATATGTGTGGTTGAAGGTACATGTAGTGTGAAATGAGATAGTTTGTCAGTTTTTTTTTATTATTTCCAAAGGCTAACTGTGGAGGTGACCAAGGTCACTGCTGCTTATTAATGAAAGACATCATCAAAGACAAAAGTATGAAATCGACTTCAGATTATCGGTTAACCGAGACAGTCACACAACGGCAGTGTTCAACAGCATACTGAATGTTCCATTATTTTTGATGAGAGAGGACACAAACTCTATTGTAGCAAGGACAAAGCAGCCAATTAGCTGAATAATCGCAGACATAAATCTAAGATTAGCTGACAATCAAAACACCTGCTAATTGCAGCCCTCCTGGAAAAGCAAGTAACCCCACAAACCAAGTAGATTTGGTATATTACCAAACTCAGGGATACCTTTTTTGTTTGGCACAAGTGCCATTTTATATTTGTGGCCTCTCCCAGCCCCGGACACCTCATCACGACATACTGTAACATGGTGCACAAAGTCACCAAGGCCTACGGCACAAGTAAACATCATGAATGGTGAAACCCCTCTTTAATGTGCCCCATTTAAAGAAAAGCATTTTCTGCATTTGCAAACAAAAATAAGACTTTTCCAGGTCCAGCTGTGATTGGTAAACTATTTAAAAACACTTGAGAAGAGCGATATAACTGGCCAATACTGGTTGACAGCATATTCCACCCAAGATTAACCAAAATAGCAGGAGTGCCAAGAGCACTCCTGGCTTCATGTGCTCGTGCCACACATCTCCACATCCACCACATCATGGAACCACCCATGCAGACAACTAATCCATCCCTACCTCTCAAAGATAACCATCTATCAATCTACCGCATCCAAGGTAACACACAGGCACCCCATTGACCTTCTCTAGCTGCTGGAGTTTCAGTCAGTGAGCCACTGCTGTGTTGGATAGCCAACACCCAAAGTCATTCCAGTGGTACCCAAGGATCATCCAAAAAGACCTGTTACCAAAGACATCCAGCTGTTACCTGAGGTTACTGCCTGGCATCCAAGTCTCTCAAGCATACACTAAGACAGGAAGCACCCTAAAGACTAAAACCTTTGTTATTTTGCATCTCAAAAAATCTCACCTCATGACTCCATAACCTCTTGCCAATCATCTCCCAACCTCAGATGACAAGTATCAGAGACGTGACTGTCTCTAGTAGTTCAAGACTTTTGGCCGCATAGAGACACACCTCTGACAGCCAAATTCAGGAAGTCAGTGAAAGCCTGGATCTTAGTCTGGATCCAGAACAATTGTAAACTCAAGAGACTCTGATGCTTACATCATTAAAACTGAAATATTAAGACCCACTTAACCATAAACATGAGGACTACACCTGTGTTCAACATAGGCGTACTGAAAATGAGATTATATGCTAATTCTGAATCCTTTATTCACCAACAAGGCAAAACACAGACCTTGTTTTTGTTGTTTACTGTAGCACAATGCCAACCTTGCTCCCCTTCACCTCTCTAATTTGTTTGGGGTCCTGATCTCGGACTCTGCCTGGGAATGTTTCCTCTTCAATACTCTGCTACCTTTGAACCAAACCGCCCAGCACTTGACCTACTGCCGACACTTATTTCCAGCCCTCTAATTGTCATTTAATCACATATCAACCTGTCACTTAAAGCCCCCCCACCACAATTTTTTCCAGGAGAGCACATTTGCATATGTTGTAAAACTAATTCCTATCTAAAGCTCCAGTAGCTGTGAAAGCAGGCGCTCCGTCTCTCTCTTTTACTTCTCACACCTATGCAGACAGCTAAATACAAGCGAGAGGGGGGAAAGAGAAACCCACACTGACAGTGAAGTCTACTTTATCTCACCTTAAGAGACAAAAACACACACAGGCAGACACCGTACCTGATATCCTCAATTTAGGTGGTTTTATCACATTTGTTAACAGTGCGTGGTGACACGCAACGTGTTAGGACAGGGACGGCGACACGAGTGATTCAGAGTTCACGTACCAGTGCAAGCCAAAGCGAAGGTGACAGCGATGGTATAGTGTTATAAAGGAAATCAATTACAGTTAATAATGTATCACTCTTCCAAATGTTACATTCATTTTCCTGCACCCAGATAAAGCTGCTGCAAAACAGGAGGTGCCGGGTTCGTCTCGCAGACTACAGTGCATTTACATTATCACACTTTTACATCGAGGAGCCATGTTCCGCTTGAGTGGCAGCGGCAGAGTGCGCGCGTGGGGGGGTGAGAATCATGTTTTTCGGGCCCAAGGAATGTCGGTCCTCAGGAGATCTCCCCCTCTAATTACAGAGCGGGGGAAAGAAAGCTCTTTGTTCCACCTTTTATTACATTAATTGATAAAACAGAACTCGGGTGGAGCCATCTATAACGGAGGCGGAGGGGATAAGACTGTGGGTGAAGCAAGGGGGAACCTTTAGGCAGATGAGGCTGGGAGAGAGGCTTTCTGAGGTCCTGTTTTCAGTGGGGTCTTAATCCCGTTAGGGGCCCTGATGGTGGTGTAGTCCCGCAGCTCTGCTATCCCAGAGGTGCCGGTGAATGCAGAAATGTGATGGCCAGCGGTAGGTTGGAATCCTTGCAGCGTTGTCTGGGCTGTAATTAACTGGCTCTTCAGGGGGTGCTGAGGGCCACGCTGAGATGCTATGTGAAAAACACCAGCAAGCACTGATGAGCATTATAAGGAAGTGGCATCTTTCCTACTGTGGAAGTGTTTGAAACCCAGTGGACCTTCGATTTAGACCCCACGCAGGTCCTTGCCATATATATGTCATAGGCCATTTGAATAGTTATTTTATGACTGGTTATTGAGAAGAAGAACAACGTTAACCCTATATGAAATGGATAAGAGTCTATGACTGTGACTCACTCTGGAGGGGATGCGAGTCTATTGGAGGTTATTCCCCAGCCACGGCTGGTACCCATTTACAGCTGGGTGGACTGGGAGGATGAAGTGTCTTGTCTAATAACACAAACAGGTAACATGACCAGGAATCAAACCCAGGTCTACACATTTGTAGCCCAACTCCTACTCCACATTTTATGATTATTTTGATATGTTCACAAAGTAGCTCTTGTTGTTCCCCCACAATGTTAGTTAAACAACAGACCCATGTTACACTAGTTTTTGCTGCTCAAACTACAAGGAAAGGTTTTATTTTAATAAAGAGAGCAGCAGAATCACACCATGCCATGCATTTTTTTCCTTTTTTTTTTTTACTTCTGCTTTTCTCCCCCTTGGCCCGGACTATAACAAGGATTGGCGGTTCATGCACCTTATGGGAAAAACTCATTGTCAGAGTTAAAAGTTCAAAGTATTAAAATAAATTAAAACAGTTTCCCCTCACACCTTCATGGGAATCTCTGAGGACCTTTTGGGGATTTAGCCTTCTGACAAGTTGTTGGAGCATGTCACTGATCTTCCCTCATTACGCAAGTAGTGAGCGTGAGCAGAAGGTTCTGCCTGCAGAAAACTGGCTGAGTGACACAATGATCTGAGGAGTCACGTTAAGTGTGTTTTAGCTGCAGACAAAAATATGCCTTGGAAAAAGACTGCTCATCTTATAATCAGGGTGATCCCATATTGGGCGCCAGTATGGTATGTTCCATTTGTGTTTATGCAGGATCGTCAATCTTATTTGTCAGTGGTTAAGTAGTCATAACAGGCTTTGTCATTGCTATAATCTGCTGCTGCTCGTTTAGGCTACCTGCAAACAACACAGGCTGAGAAGCGTCGTTCCAGTCACCAAACGGAGTCTGAATATGTTACAGAGACAATTAAGCATGTTAGTGTTTGTGTGAGTGTGTGTGTTAGCGTCTATGGACACAAACATGTTAGAGGTGCTAAGCCGGCCAAACACGTCTCATTGAAATGTCCATCTTAAAGCCACCCAAGTTCCTCATCTCCCCCCACCGCCCAACGACAACCAAGATGCTTCAAGACTGTCAAAAGCATTTTCCACAAAGCTGAGGAGAAGGCGATGAAAAAAAAAAGACCTGCCACTGTCACACGTACACTTGTGCGTGCACATACACTTGCAAGGCTGTCAGGTAAATTAGATCTGAAAGCTGACAATTTCTGACCATATTTCCTTGATTATTTCGAACAAATGCACACCAGCCGCTCTAAGGAGATTAAAGTGACATAAAAGTCCCGTGTGGGAGGAGGGAGGGCAGAGAATCCAGGTCACCCCCATTTGTCCCCCTGCCTGACAGCAGCTATATCGCTATCCAATCCAATAAAAGTCCCCCCTCCTTTTGCTTTAATTAATTTTACAGCTAGCTTGCTTAATTACTTTCAATCAAAATCCTCTTGCCATCACAAAATTAGAAATGGTTCAACTCCATTAGTCTAAATTCTTCATTTACATACACAAAGACTGTCAGCTCTTGCTAAGCAAACGGCCTCCTGCTTGATGAGATTGTTTTTTTCCACACACTCTATCACTCTCTCACTTACACACACACACAGGACTGCAGTGTTAATTTTTTTTTTCGTGAAAGGAGAAAAGTAGCATAAAATGATTTGGTCTTCTTAAGACATTTGCTGCCTAATCGGGGTTCAGGTAAACTGAGGTGTGCAGCATCCGAGGTAATGGATGTCTGTCAAAATCGATTACATTCACAACTCTGTGTCAAAAGAAAAGTACTTGACCTCATAGTCTCTATATAACGGATACACAGAATTAGTAATTACAATCTAGGCACTGGATATAATCATGTAAATGAAGGTAACTAGTTCTTTCTGAGGAATACTATTCCCACAGCCACAGATGAGCTGCAGCTACCCGGCGTCACACGCTGCTCTATAAATCAGGCTCCTTTGTTGCCAGGTGTCACTTGTCCTGACTAGACTGTTGCAACTATCGGCGGTTGGCTACGACGGGCAAAGCGGCGGGATTTTTCAAGCGGAGGTGAGGACCTGTGCCCTGGCACGCCATCACTTCAACTTGGCACGCACGCGTCCTCTCCATCACACAAACTGCTTCAGGCCTGCACATCATCAAGAATTAAGGACATGCAGATAGGGTGTGTGCACTGACCAAAGTGAAAACCCAGGCACACAAACACACCAGCGCATACACACACTTCACACACACACTACTACTGCCATAATTAGGTCCTGAGATGAGGGCATTAAACTGGTGTAATGCACTCACTACTGCAGCGCACTTCCACACAATATATAGGCACTAAACCTTCACGCTCAGCCGTGACAGTCTCCGATTGCTTTTATTTCCTTCACTCACGTGCATGCTGCTTAGCAGACCCAGCGGAAAAACCTACACAATACAAGGCTTTGATCTGTAGATTCAGATCCGACAGCTGCTGCTCTTTTAGTGAGGTAATGTGGCCAAAAACAAAAAATGGAAACCAGGTACTGTGAGGTGGATTTGCAGTATTTCCTGAATGGATCAGTGTGTGAGAGCAAAGAAAAAAAACAACAACCATAAATTAAGGGTTACCAAGATGGATACAAAGGTTCAAAGCCGGTCTGACCTGCCTTCTTTTACTCCGTGTTTGCAATCCCTGGTTTTTCCTTGCCCTCTTTAACCCGTCCCCATTAACAATGTTAATTATCCAAATCCATCATTCTTGGGGTAAATGAAGACTGCCTCTTTAATTCAATTTAAAGTGATCATTTTCCAACTCACGTTCACTTTACCCCAGCTGCCTGCCCACTCGTTCCACACTGTGCGTCCACCCCTCCACTGGATCTCGACTCCCCCCTGGCCGTATCCTCTGGCTCTCCCCCACTGGTGGAAGAGAGGGTGACGGCGAGGGCTCAGCGTGATGGCAGCAAGGGGTGAACACACTGTTGATCTCCCTCGTCTTGTCTTGGCTCGGCTGGTGGCGAGCAGCAGTTCTGCTGTGCACGGTTCCTGCCACGCGTGCAGGCACACACAGTACCAGCCATGCTCACCGGGGCTTAGCTAATCCTGTCACATCAGGCCACGTTCACTGAGTTGAGGCCTTTAACAGCAACAGCTCCCCCAACAACCACCTCCACGCAACTCTGACTCCGCTCGCTCACTTTCACTCTCCCATGTTCATTTCACAAGGTCACGGGTGGCCGGCGACAGGACACCAGTACTGAGACGGGACGGCCTGCCAACATATCCTTACTAAAAGTGCTTATTTTACGACTAAAGTACAAAATAAGTTAAAACCTCTGCAATAAATTTTATTTATGGGTTTTAAAATTTCTTGGCTTTGCTGCTTTTTTCTTTTTTTTCATCCCCAAATTTATTTGGTTCTGTTCCAAATTAGACCCAACCTTTTCATCAAGTTATTAAATATTAGGGAATAAGTAAGCTGCATCTAAATACAAATATCGCACATTAACTCTTTAATGGCCGACTCAGAACATTTATTCCCATGTCAGCCTCAACACTTTTAACAACGTTCATAAAAATTAGCTACTGTGACCACATTTTGCAGCTTCAAACTTTCTCTAAAATTCCCAATCACCCTCAAAATATATTGTATTTTCAAGAGTATAGGTTGCACTGATGTATAAGTCACAACTTTTTTCTATATTGGGATTTTGTGCATTGTTGTAGTGTACATTTTATTACTGGCATTTAATGTTTTATTGTTATTTGTTTTGATTGCTGGGAAAGTCAGATAGATAGATAGATTAGATAGATAGATAGACAGACAGCTAGATAGTCATTCTTAGTACCAACAAATGTGTGATATTTCAGTATATAAGTTGCACTGGAGTATAAGCTGCAGGGCCTCCCAAACTATTAACACAAACCATGACTTACACACCGAAAAATACGGTAATAGCATCGATGTCTGACTCAGCTAAATACAGGGTGAACCGCCCCTGCCCCCAAAAACATAACCTAAATCCTCCAAAAACCTCAGTCTGTATATGATCATTCCCCAAAGTTTCAGTTATCTTTTTCGCTTTGCACAGAAGTTGCGTTCTTTCCAAATTATGCTCCAAATAGTGGGATTTGTTGGTGAAATCAGCCTCCAACCAGAATGTCTTTTCCTTGGATGACCAAGACATGTTGGGGAAGAAGATTGGAACAATAGTCTTCCCCAACATGTCTTGGTCATCCAAGGAAAAGACATTCTGCCTGGAGGCCTATTTCGCCAACAGAATATAGTTATTAATACTAATTAATTAATTAATACTATTAATACAAATCATTACTTTTGCAGCTTGTTTTCTTTATCAAGTCAGGGGACCAACACGTCACATTTTCCAAGTCACTGAACATGTCTTGGTCTTAATTTCCAGTATGGCACTGTATGCTCAATCTGTCTGCAGTCAGCAGTTATCAAAAACTGACCGTGCAAGGAGGAGAACAGTGAGGGAAGCCTGTATTAACTACAATTCCTATGTTGAGCTTGTCCAGTTGCTTATGGCCTCTGATATGGGAGGGGCTAAGCATAAAAATGGCTGTAATTCAAAAATAGTGAATGTGATATTTTTGTTAAACCCACAAAAATAAACCTGAGTTGAATGTTTCATTTCAACCCCATCGTTGTAGTATACAAAGGCAACCCCCCCACCCCCCCAAAAAGTTTCACTGTCCAAATACTTATGGACCTTACTGTATGTGTCCTGGTTTAATCTGTAAAATTTTGTTACGATACCCGACTGGTCAATATCACTTAAAAAAATTACCTTATGAACTCAACACATCAAAATTACCTTATGAACTCAACACATCATTTTATTTTGCCCTGCATTAGGAGAATAAATGGATATTTTTTCCATGTGACAGCATCTTGTCAACATTTATTCACCTCAATGTGACTTTTTGCACATAACAGATTTTACACATCAAGAATGACATCAGCTCAGCTCAGATCTGCAGCAGTTTATGTTGAAAAAAAAAACAACTATAAAACGTGTGTGCAGAATCCACTCCTGACACTTTCCTTTGACAGTTTAGAGTTAGTTTGAAACTGGCTTTAATGCTCCCATTATTTAGCGTGATGGTAAATACGGCCCCATTTCCACAGCCGGCCCTCACCCATCCCCCGCCGCCACTCGAACCCGCGCAGTTTTTCCCAGACTTTCATTGTATAGCCATTTCAGACAGACTCTGGGAGAGTTTCAAATGATTTTAGCCCTGATTTAATTTGGTTTGTTATCGGGCGATGTCAGCACAATGGAGGACGAGCCACTAAATCCACCACATTCACCCAAAACGCCCAGATGAGATAATCATTGGTGACGTGTACGAAAACACTTATTATATTTGCCCATCGCTTGGCTGAAGCTGTTAAAACTCATCAGCGTTATTGTCCTTTATTTCTCTCTGGGAAAGCGGGGGAGGAAAAAAAAAAGTTCAACTTGTAGTCAAAACTGTCAGGTCTTTTAAAGACACAGTGCAACACTGTCGTGACTGTGGGGAGATGGAAAAAGAAACGGCGAGCGGGATATTGGGTGACAATTCAATACTCGTTTTGTTTGCACCCAATGCTAATTAAATAAAGCCTGCACAACTTTTTAATTGGCTTTACAGCGATGAATAGTTACAGCAGTGTTGGACATGTATGGTATCTGGTGTAGTTCATACAGCCTTTATTTAAATTTGTACTAACAACAGCTGTTTTCACATATGAGAAATAGCGAATAAACGTTTGTTAACAATAAGAAAATGCATGGAGCGAATAAAACATCAGTGGAGGTAAGAAATGGATTAATGTAAACTTTTCACACATTTATTTTAAAAAGAAGTTTGGCTTTTTCCAACCTATAGGCTCTATTTCTGGATTTTATTTATTTATTTAATTTTGTGTGTTTGGGGGGGGGGGGTCATCTTTTTATTCAAAATAAAAATAAATTTCATTTGCACATTATTTATTTAGAATGCAAATACTTCCATAGCAAGTAGAAGCTAACCGGCTAATTAATGTTATTGGACATGGCAATAATAACTCATATGGAAAACGCCTCTTGTTGCCACTGAAAAGGCGAAAACATCATTAGAAGGATTGCGTGAACTGTTTCTATGCAGACCTACATGTTCTACACGTGTGCACATTTCACTAATTGTAAATACACGTTAAATGAACACCGGTACCTTACCTTAGCCTAGCTGCCCTCAGTGTTGGCAGATTGGGCATTTCGGTTATTGGGCAAGCAAATACAATTTGGGTTGGTTTGGCATCACATTTGCTTGTTTGTTTTTAATACATTTTAATGGAAATTTGAAACAACCCCAGTGGGCTGGAGGTGGTTTTTTTTTATGTGTTTATGTAAATAAATGTAAAACAAATGATTACACAGTTACCTTAAGTTGGCCTAGCTGCCCTCAGTGTTGCCAGATTGGGCATTTCAGTAAAAATAGAATTGGGCAGGCATACAAAATCTAGTTTGGTTTGGGACTTTGTTTTTTAAAAACACTTTGTTGCTAATTTGTAACAAAACCTGATTGGCTGAAGGTGGTTTTTGAATGTGTGTATGTAAATGAAGCAGTTTGACTTTGATAAAAATGAATGATTACACACATTGCTTACCTTAACCCAGCTGTCCTCAGTGTTGCCAGATTGAAAATTTGGATACAAACAGGATTGGCCAGGCAAACAAATTTTGGGTTGGTTTGGGATCTGTTTGCATTTGTTTTTAATACATTTTAATGCTAATTTGAAACAAACCCAGCCAGCTGAAGGTGGCTTTTGAACAACTTTTGAGCAGGAAATCCTCAGCTGTATCTGGCCACACTGCCTGTCCTCTTCCATTATGGCTGTCTACTGAGGCATTATAAGTAGAGAGCCGAGGAATAATGGACTAAGTCCCTCATCGGCTCTCGACTTATAATGCCTCAGTAGCAGGGGTAAGCACGGCTAATTGAAAAGTTAGCTTTGATAAACATTAATCTGTTAACTGAAAAGTTCAACTTTATAACGTTAAACCGATACACCACTAAAAAATTTAGCAGACGTTACTGCTAACTGCTAACTTTTAAGCCGCATTCACATCGGGCATGACGCGAGTGACAGCAGCAACAGGTTGCCATGTAATCCCTATGGAAGGAGGCGTTGTGGTGCCAAGCCACACAACGCGACGTGAGTGAAGCAATTTAGAGCAATTGTGGCGCGATATCGGGTCCCGTCACGTTGCCCTCCTCCCCACGTTGAAAAATCGGAACTTTTTCATCTTGTCGCGCTGCGATGACCAATCAGGGACTTAATATGTAGTGACGTGGAGATGTCTGGAGTTTGACTGAGTTGGATGTGAACATGTCCTGTCTCTGGTAACCAGCCTGTGAGCAGGACTTATGTCCCTTTTGTCCTTTATTTCACAATTATGACAGAGTTTTTGGGGGAAGAGCGAGTAGTAGCCCCGCAGTGGACAGTTTTTTTTCATGTGCAGGCGCGAGCAAATCGTCCGTGAAGATTATTTTATTTATTAACTACACAGAAGTATAATAAAACAAATGGTGACTGGTTTATAAACACAATTATGACAGAGTTTGGGGGAAGAGCGAGCAGCAGCCCCGCAGCAGGGGCAGCGGACAGTTTTTTTTTTATTGTTTACATGTGCACGCGTGAACGGGACAGGAGGTGCTCAAACTGGGTCCTGGAGAGATGGAAGGACCACTTGAAGCGGCTGTCATCCAGACACAGCTCCTGCTGCAAATAATGATACTCCCCGAATTGGGAACATCTCATGAGGATGTTGTGAACCCAGGGACGGCACTGCTGGTGACGTTTGTCAGCTTTCCACAACAATTAAGAGCACAGCAACTCGCTCCATGTGATCAAAGTCCGTCATGTTAACTTGACTAACAACCGGAGCCGGCGAGCGGAATGGAAGCTCCTCCTATTTGATGACACACGGGGGCAAATTTTCGCAGCGAAAGCAGAGCGACACACCGGGTGATGGTGGCACATCTATCGCGTGGCAATGGACGCGAATTTGTGGCATCTCGTCGCACCCGGTGTGAACGCGGCATTAGTATCTTGGTTGTGGCCACATCGGATTGCACCATCTGCTACTGATAAGCCAGTTTCAAGTTTAAGCACCGAAGGGCCTGCTGGGTAAATTCAAAGGTCAAGTCACATAAACCGCATTCCCAGGATCACAAACAGAAAACAAATGCATGAAAAATAAATACATAAAAAATGAAACCTAAATAAAAATTAAAAATAAAATAAAAATAAAATCTCTATATTATATGTTTATAAACCGTTAACAGAGCTGTGGCTCAACCATATTGCGTTCACAAACACAAAATAAATGCACAAGAAATTAAACAAAATCCCAAACATGGTCATCGTTTTTATAAAAAGCAGTAAATCGCAATAGTAATAGTCACAGTTTATCTGTACATTATATTTATAAACATTAACGGAACTAACAGCTTCTTTTGGCTCTATGTTGTAACAACAGCAGTGTCTTCTTACCAGCACTTGTGTGCTTTGACCTGTGAACTAGAAGTGTTAGCGAGCTCTCTGCGCATTTACGCTATGTTAACTCATCTCAACAGAACACCAACCTGACTGTTGCAGACATACAACAGACAGGAAATAAAATGCATGATTGTAGGGTTGAAAAAGGTTTTTGACCATTAAACCTTACTCACTTTACCATCAGAAAAAAAAAAAAAAAATGATCGCGGACTCAAATTTAGCGGAAGCTAACTGGTCCGAAGATGGTTTTCAAAGTTATCTGAAAAGCTAATCCGCTAATGAAAAAGTTAGCTTTACTAATTAGCAGTTCGCAGATTAGCAGAACGGTGCCCACCACTAAGTAGCGAGCAGCAACAGAGGACGACAGCTATGCTAATGTAAGCAGCTAACTGCATAAGCTGTCATTTTAACAGTTTTTAACAGTTTATTTACATTTAGTGAGGCGAATGCGCACACGTCATTCTGGAAACAATCCATGCAACCGGACATTTCTAATGATGTTTTCCACCTGTTTAGTGGTGAAAAGACATATTTATTTAAAGTTGTTACTGTTACTGTCCCATACAATAACATTTATTAGCCAGTTAGCTTCTACCTGCTACAGCGGTGTTTGCCTTCCAAAGAAATGACACACCGATTAAATTTTTGTCCTGAGTGAAAAAATGACCCCACAAAACATCTAAAAATAGAGTCTAGGTTAAAAAAAAAGCTCTCCTTTAAATCCAAGTCCTATTTACACACAGTCTACCAGAACAGCTTGTCAGCTCCCACTGGCAGAGATATTTAAAACCATTAATGCTGTACGACGTGAACTGTGTGGGGGGAAAAAACAGGTCTCTAAAGACACTAATGGAGACACCACAGTGACAAATATTACATGTGATTAGTCCAAAAAGAAAAAGTGCACGGGACAGAGGGAGTGCATCCTTGGATGAGGGTTTTAGCTCACCAGGGGCAGGGGGTCATGATATGAAACAAACAGTCTACCCGCCTCCCGAAAGGATATCCTCATGGATCAGCAGTGGCAGCCATGTTGACCCGCCCTGTTATTAAAGAGGCTAATCTGTTCAACATGTCAATGTTAGCACTTTTAGCTGCGATTAATAAAAGAAGACCCCAAGAGTGCTGCGTGTGCTTTTTCAGTGCCCCGGGTTGTTTTCATTTGGTTTGTATTTTAGTGGTTTTTGCTGTTTGGTAATTCAACAGCCTGCCTTTTCTGCTATTAGCATAAACAGCGTAAATTATTAACTTTGTTAAAGAATTATAATCGCCCTGAATCCTCTGCTCTCTTGTAGCTTTGTTTGTGTGTGTGCGTGTGTATGTGTGTTTTTTTCCTTCCTTTCAGCCACCGGCAAAGGGAAGGCATGGCACTGCAGATATCATTAAAGCAAAAATAACTTTATATTTTATAGATATGCGACAACGTAAGACGGCTGACTTTGTGGACATTTATGTGGTGCTTAAAATGTATGGCCTGGTGGCTTTCACAGGCTGGTAGTAATAGAACTGTTCTCTAACAGACTTGATTTCTAAGTGCCTGGTGCTGTGTCTTAATTTGTAATCTAGTCAAACCAATTGTCCGCTAGCTAAAAAGGTCACGCAGACAATAGACTACACAGCCTCCTGCAATGTCGAGAAAGCCCAGGGTGTCTTTTGTAGCTTTTTAACCAAAGATGTAATTAAGACACCTTCATCTTCAGGGGTGAGAAGGGCACCAATGAGAGCCAGCTGGAAACACGAGAAGAACGTCACCTTGCTGCGAGCAGAATCCAGACGTGAACGTTGGAGGTGAAATGCGCCTGCCTCCAAAAACAAAAACGTCATCTCCGAGGACGGCTGCTACCTGCGCGTATGATTATTATAGGTTGTGACTAAAAGACTGTGGCGAAGAACGTTTGTTGGGAAAAACTGAATGATGCAAAGCAACACAGGAGAGGCGGCGGTTTGGCGCGGGGGGGGGGGGTGACTTAAAGGACGTGATTTATCTGGGCTTGATTGCGTGTTAATCGAGGTTACGTGTATTAAGTGGAATCTAATTGGAACAGACACTGGCAGTCTGACAGATCGACATGATGCAGATGGATTGGGGGGGAAAGGGGAGTGAGGGAGAGAGGGAGAGATGGAAAGGAAGAGGGAATGGGAGAGAAGACAAGTAAGTGCAAGAAGAAGAAGAAGAGATGGCTGAGGGAAATGAAACTGTTTTGCTATGATACACAGTGAGGCAGAAAGAGTCGTGTGAAAACAAAAACATCTGAACCTTTCAAGCATTTGAATCAGATTAAGAAAAAGAAGAAGAAGAATCTGCCGTTCACCTCGTGATTGGTGACTGATGAGACATGTAACCCTTCTAGAGGGGGACACACACGGGCGAGATTGTGAGTGACACAGCATGGTGACGGAGTTCGCCCTCCCCCTTACTCGCCATAAACATTCATTTCTGTGAAATCGGAGGTGGGGGGGGGGGCGGAGAAAAAAAACACCCTCAAAAGAAAGAAAAAAATAAATAAATAACACACGAGGTAGCGAGGGCGAATGACAGCTGCCGGAAAATTTCCACCTCAACGAGAGGACAAGCAACTGTTCCACCGGTCCTTCTGACTCCGCTCCTCCTGACAGACGACAACTGTTTCAAAGGCCCTTTCCTCGCCCCAAATCTGAGCTATTTAACTCGTGGGCTCAATGACCCTTTTAAATGTTACCAGAGTAACAGACCGTAAAAGACGGCCACCTGTTACGGCCAAGCAACTGCTAAACTACTGCGATATCCCGCTGCACATAGCAACACAAATCAGTTCTGAAATTTAAAAACCTCATTTTCAACACATGATAATTTTAAGATTGTTTGTAGGGGTATTACCTGATACATCAAGTCACAAGGACATTTGCAAACTGTAAGAAAAAGCAGAGAACCCCCAGCAGCAAAATCACAGTCATTACCGAAATATAATAATCCCCCCACCCCACTGCCAAAAAAAAAAGAAAAAAAAAGAAAAAGAAACAGAGTCCTTTTTATTTAACGATGGCTCAAATATAGATGTGGCCAAAAGGAGAAATAATAAAATAATACATATTCACATTATACATATAATACATAATAATAATGTGTAATATGGGATAAAAAATAATTCATCTTTAATAAAAAAAAAACAACATAATAATGAGTATAATCTATATGAAAGTAAAGCTTCACTCATCAACACAAAATGGACAAATTATTCCTGACAGGAAGCCGTCACAGCACGGAGACAGAGGAACTGCTTTGGTCATCGTTGATTTGATCCACTGTGACTGTTACGCTAATGGCATTAATAAGGGGAAAACCGCTATTTTGAAACACTGAATTTTCACCCTCTTCATCTGGGTAACCTTATCGTCTCACCTTCCTCCATCACAGCCCCGCCCCCCCCCAACCCCGTGTGTGTGCATTCCAGACTTTGAGTATTTTGTGTATATGTGTGCGCGCACACATATACACACATGCCATCCAGTAGCTATAAGGTCATTTCTATTTTGCATGCCTTGTGCACAATGTCGTTGGATTGCAACATTTTGCACAGCCCGAGCTTTGATATCAGAGTCTGTGCTATTTTCAGAGGTTTAACCACAGAACTGCACTCATCAGATGACCGATAAAACCGATAACCTTATTTAAAAGTTTCTCAAATTTACACAAGACCTTGATGCAAATGAATTCAGATTCCAGAGCCCGTTACTGTTTAGAAAATTTGGCACAACTTCACAAACACACAGTGTAATATCAGATACGTTATATAAGCACCTTGCAAATCCAAGTGCGCAAGTACTATGTCCTGACACTGAATGCCTAATGTATTCCACTGGCGGCGCAAGCAAATTTCACAGGGGATGGGTTGGGGGGGGTTGAAATGGTCCAATGCATCACTGTAGTGACACAAGTGAGTGATGCAAGCCGTCAGTGGTGTGATGAGGCTGTGAAAGAGGTGAGAGGTCAGGCAGATTTCCCCCTGTAAAGTTTTTGAATTCGGTGTTGTATAGTGCATTTCCTTTTGTTTTTGTTGTAGGTATGTTTAACTTAAGCATTTTTAATGTAGATATCAACTGCATTGCAACAAAAACAATACCAAATCTGATTTAAATTTATTTATATGGTCCTGTGTTGTCTTTTAGTTTTTTAACTTGTACTTTTATGATGTTTTATTAGGGATTTTATCTATGGCTTGATTTTGTACTTTTCTAATGATATAGTCATTTATTTATTTATTTATGGTTTTAATGCATTTATACAATTTTCATGGTAGGAGCACTGTGCCACATTTTGGTAACATTCTGTTTGTAAAATGTGATATAGAAATAAAGTGGATTGGATTGGATGTATAATATTAAAATGTACACCGTTATATAATTTGATTGGTTGACTTGCATATTCAGATTATTTTCTCCAAATAAAGAGCGATGTGGTATGTATCATACCTGGGGGAGTGGGGGTGGCCCCTCTTGCCCCCCTCCCCTTCTTCTGCCGCCTCTGTATTCTTAATATCATATCAGGACAGTGAACAAAACAAGTTTGCTTGCTGTTTCCAGTGAGCAGTGAGTCTGTGTGTGAATTTTCAGCCTTCATCAGGCTCTAACATTGACAGGAACGACACTGTGATCAAGGACATGAATTGCTCATTGATTTTTAAGAGCCAGCTTAACTATCCATTCCAATTGATTTTTAGCTTTGCTGGGTGTGCGAGTTATGGCAGTTTTAATGTATCATGTGTATGTGTGCTCATCACCCACTGCACAAGGATTTATAATAGTATGCGGAAAACGAACTTACAAAATCAAAGGCAAATATGAGCCTGGACGTTTATTTGTTTCTGATGAAAGCCATAAAATCTGTCATGTTTTATAACGGTTGGAGAAAAAAGTCACCTTTGTATTCCTGTTTTAGATCTTATGATCTTAGTAAATGATCTATTAGTACTAAAATACACCTTTCTTATCTTAATGGAGTTCCTGCATGGGGAAAAATTTAAGCATGCACTAAACCTGATGTTTAGCACTGGTAATAACCAGAAACAAGTCAAAATTTATAGATTGATTCCAGTTGCAAAGATGTTGTTCATTTTATAAAACACACTAAAAGCCCTTTTTATTTTCCAGAATGTGTTGCCATCATAACTCGTATTACCAAACAATTAAGAATTCATATCAGCTGTTAATAATCAATGGTTTGATGATGGGAGAGGTCAAGTCGGAGCAAAGTGATCCAAAAGGCGACCTAAAGTCATCTGTCAGGTAGAAAGTCATTAAAACACAGGCTCGTTTTCCTGTGTGACGCTCAGGTTTCACTCAGGCCGTGACCAGTTTCTATTCTTCTGCAAAAGGCTGCGCACTCGTATGATATCATCTCCTTCAGAGCGCCTTTTTAAGTTGGTCCTCAGTTCAAATTGTGTCTTTTTCAAGCAGTTTTCAGTGAAGCGGCCCTCGCTGTGAGGTGGCAGCCTTTTGCTGGCTGAAAAGAATGGATAAAAAATGCACTTTACTCCATCCCTAAAAAAAAAAAAAAAACATGAGTCTGCTTAATTAATGTTTAACAAGTGCTGCTGTATTCTTACTTTAAAAAAAAAGAGCCTCTATCAAAGCCGGCAGGTTCAGATTACGTTCGCTAATTGAAATTCTGAATTTCTAAGCCAACCCCCCCCCTCCCCAATTTCTCCCTGCACACATAATAAAGCAAAGCGTTTTGTAGTCCACAAATGACATCAAATCATCTCAGTAATGTGGGCTTTTCTTTTTTCCTGTATTCTCATGTTCTGCTAGTGGGTTCATGAGACAGCTTAATAAAGCAGTAAATGCTCGGGGAAGCCTGAGAGCCCACTGTGCACGTGGATGCACATGTGTGCATGCAGGGCACATCGCTGCCTATGTGCACACGCTTGCTCTCGTGTTCTACCTCCACCGGGAACCCGAAAGCAGAAGGCAACGTCTGGTTCTATGCACAGGCAGATTTTTACCCAAAGAAAAACGTCGGCGAACGAGTGAGAAGAACGATCACCAAAAAGACGAGGAGCTGATGGTGACAGTGCCCGTATGAACACATCCAGGTGAGGAGGTGTGTGGAGAGCAGGAAGGAGGCCGAGGCCAAGTTTGGACAACGATCGCCGAGGGGAAAAAGAACAACTACGGTGGCATGTGATAGAAAATGATCTCGTCTCATCGGCACACAAGCACACCTGTTTGTTTCAACCTTTGTTATCATCACCGTTTGACAAAGTGGCTGTAACAGCAATTACATAAATTACAGAGTTGGAAAAAAATGTCATCCCTGATAATCTCTGTTCTGAGTTAATCATTGCAGGGAAAGAAAACTGCTTCTCTCCTCTTTTATGTTTACCCAAACTCCTTCCTTTCAATGGCTATTATTTTATTGGCTTGTTTTGCAAGCATTATAACTTTGCATTCTTCTCGCAAGGTCAGTTTCTAGTGTTCCAGCAGGAGTATTTACACATGGGGCTTTTCAGGTCAGTTCTATTGTATTTACATCAAATAATTTTTGATAAGGGATGTAAAACACCTATAAACCCAACATCATAAACAGGAGAGGTGTAGCTGAAAGAAGGACAAAAGATCAACGGCTGAATTTTTTCTTATCTTGGACACGTTGATATTTTTGAGCACCCACCACCACCACCCGCCTCACCCCACACCCACACCTCCCTCTCTCTCTCTCTCTTTTCTCAGAGTGTTGGTCTTGTTAGATTTAGTCCAATGGCTTCCCAGTGCGGCCAGCAAGCGAGCTCTTGTTTCATGGAGAAGTACCTCCGCTGTTATCTCCCTAGCACTATAATCACTTAACAAAGACTTGGGCATTTGCACAAATTAAAACATCAATAATGCATAAGTGCTTTTCAGTTTTGAGCTATAGTGTCCCTGGATTGGGATGAAATATCCCCTGTACTAGTGGAAAAAACTCCAGCTCACCATCTTCTGTCCCTCAAAAGAAGGTTCAAGAACAAGCCACGGCTCTGCACTGTGTAACGACGATCCCGCCTTCTTTTAAAGTCGAGGGTTCAGCTGCGGTCAACATTGTTTTGATACAGAGGATGTGAAAGTTGTTTTAAAAGGAACGGCGGCGGTGCATCAGTGCAAACACCCAACACCTTTGAGTGTCTCAGTGCACCACCCTTCCATAAACAACGCCACCGCCGTGTCTCCAACGTTTATGATTTGCAGTCAGAACGGCAGCACGGGCCTGATTTTAATAAGAGCCTGCACCTTTGCCCGGTCGTTACACAGCTAACTCTACCCAACCTGTCTCTTACTTTTCCCCGACGCTTCACGTGGCTGTAGGAGAGCATCGATTAAAGACAGCAAGGTGGACAGGAAGACACCCTGAGACACTCTGAGCTTCATCCGGGCTACTGTGAGCATTTGGCTTGAGAATAAACACCTCGATATTTACTGCGGCAGTTGTGAATATGAAGCATTTTGTGCCGACGGTGTCAGAGTTAAGTATTGTTATTGAACTTGTAAATCCATGACCAGCGCCGCTCCAACACCAACCGGGGACGAGCCATTCTGTACAGATGGCCTCAAGGACAATTAGCAGAAATGATTGGTTGCAACATAAATGAGGGAAATTCTATTTGTGACTGCACTTGATAATCACACACCAGTGGCAGTAATATGGATAGCTGCTTTAAACTCGCGCTATACTATGCCGAAATAAGACTTTTTCCACTTGAAAAGATGAATCTTGAGGACTTAAAAGCATGCAACTTCAACATCACAACACTCATGCCACACTATCATGAGGAATAAGTAACGCAACACCCAACGCGGCAATCTAAAATACCATCTTTCGCTCAGATAGTATCTTTATTTATTTTTTTGCCCTCCCTTTCTCTCTCTCCGTCCGTCTGGCAAACAATCCCCTTGTTAGCAAACTGTTAAGACAGCCGCTTGGTACACAAATTGCGCTCGACCAGGCGAATTTGTTTTGCAAGGGTGACCTGTTTAATCATCTCATTTTCTTTAGCGGACATTTATTCATCTGGTTTCCACGGTTACGGAGAACATTAAGGGGCTACAGTAATAAGGCTGGAGAGTCAAACAGGTAATAAAAAAATTAACGCCATTTTCCAGCAGCCGAGGACAGTGGGTGAAATGAATCAAGGGAGAGGGGAGAGGAGCAGGGGAAGGGGTGGGGTGGGGGGGTAACGGAGGGGTGGGGGGGCGCTCCAATATTGTCCAAACAATAAGCCTTAGCAATTATTTTACTCTGTAGATCAGGTGGTGCTGTTATAGACATGACACTTTGGGCACAGAGCAGCAGAGATAAAGCTTCCAAAGTGGCCCTGCTCCTTTTTTTTTATTGTCATTTAGTGATTAGATATCAGAACAATTAAAAGTTAGCCTGAGATATCCATTAACTTTGCTCTCTTTTTATGTCTTCTGTGGTTCAGAATGGAGATAATTTGCACTCCTGGCAAAGCGGCATGCCACATGTGAGGGACAAGATGACATTTAGAAGCCCTGCTGAGAAATGTTTCGCCACGCTCCCAAATCGAACCGTGTTTTCTAATAATGTCGTGTGAGCAGCAGCGTTACACAACACAACCTTGAGGAAGATACGGAGTTTAGAGAAACGGTGACCTTACGCCTGAAAGGCAAGAGCCCGAGTTCCTGCCAAATATAGAAAATTCCGGCACAATAGGGGGAACAGGTGCTGAGGGCCCACAGAAAGTGACGAAGTCGAAGAGCCATGTTGCTGCTGAACGCCAAATAAGGCAGCGAGGGACAGCTCGCAAAAGCACAAAACAACCAACTGCACAGCGATTGTCTGGACACGATGCCCGTCACGATTCAAACCCTGCACACAGGCAACATTCACGGCTGCTTGATAACTACAATAGAAAGCGAACATGAGAAAACAAGCAACAAATTTTATGCATTACTCATTTCTCCACTCCTTTCAGAAGTATTTCTAATTGACAGCAGGGTTTCGGCACTCCTGACATATGCACAAACGTTCTTAACCAAACCCTTAATCATTTAAATCGTCTGGTTTAACCAGTATTTGGGCATTTTACGACTCTGCCAACACCTGTCCCCCACCCTCAGGAAAAACAAATCAAACTGAATTCTTTCTTTGTTTGGCGTCATGTTCCCTCGACATACGATGTTCTGGGGGCGGCTCCGGAGCGACTGAGGTCGCGGGAGGGAAACACGACGGATGGCAGGCGGTGTGTCTCAGGAGAGGGAGGGAAAAAAAAAAAAAGAGATGTCAGGTGACCTGGCCTCACACACACACACACACACACACACACACACAAACACACACACAATGGCAGGATGCAGGCTTGAACATCCAGCGCGAACCGCTCGCATGTCACACGGCGTGCTCTCCCCTCCTCGCCTCTGACTGAGGCTGGGAGAAACAACCTCATCGTACACGCTGGGAGAAATGCCCAAAAGAGGATTTGGAAAGACAGTAGAGTGTGGGGGGGGGGGGGGGGGACTGCCAACTGTTCGCCTAACAGCCTCTTAACAGGTGTGGGTTCTACAGCCATGTAATCCTATCAAGTTACAGAGTTTAAAAAAAGTAAAGAAATCCGGCAAACTGCAGAGTCTTGGTGTGCCCCCCCGCCTCTTTTTCCCTTCACTGGCAGTGACAGAAACGAACAGCTGGGCCTCAGATTTATCGTGTACAGACAGTAATTATTGCTGGTGCTGCCTGCTACTGACACCGAGTGAACAGAATGTCACGCAAAAAAATAAAAAAGCCACACACAGGAGAAGGGGAACCTGAAGTCGGAGGATGCTGCGGTGGAAGGGCGCCGTTTCAGCACCGCAACAAGAGGGCCACCACGTCTGGAACTCACTGTCAAGGGTGGTAAACTTTGTTCTGAATCTCAATTAAAGAAGAAGAAGAAAAAAGCTGTGATGTTTTATCCTGATAGTTTTTGTGGAAGTTCAAAATACTGACCAAGAAAAAAATAAATAAATAAATCAATCAAAGAAACGCCTAAAATAACTGCTTCTGTCATTATCTCCATCCACTCTGACCCCCACCTGCTGCACTGGTTAGACAGATACGCAGGTCAGCAGATAAACTATCAATTTATTGTCCGTCTCAATCACCGTCCTCGCCGTTAAACAAACTGCTGCCTCCTTTTGTTTTTCTTTTATATATACATATATATACTCTTACTTTCCCTGTTGCAACCAAACTTGCGGCGTGTGACTTTCGGCACCCGCTAAGCTACATACAAGCTAGTTCGCACCTTAAAAGACCCCCTGCCACATTTAAAAGGATTAGTCACCACATTTTGTGCCGGTTTAATCTCTCTTTCAGCTGGTCTAATAAGTGCGCTTCGATAAGCCAAGCATGCAAATTCATTCATGGCCAGCGGAGACCATGCTTTCACACAAACGCAACAAAGTCTGCCAGTCTGCTAATTACCTCTTCATCCCCCCTCCCTTTATTCTCCCCCCTCTCTTATAAAGCATATCAACCAGCAGAGATTATTCCTCTCCTTTCCTTTGCATGAAATTATAATTTCATATGTAAGATTAAGAAACGGAGACTGTTCCTGGAAGCATCTCTTTTGGGATCGGCACAGAAGAAGACATGACATGGCAAATTCAGATTTTTTTTTTTTGTTTTTGGGGGGGGGGGGGGGGTGTAAAAAAAAATAAAAATAAGCAGGATTTCTTTCCTTGATACTTTTTGCTCCAACTGGTTACCTAAGAGAGGGGAATAAGAAAAGATGTGCAAAATATGCCAAGTTTCTCCAGAAAAATAATTTCCTAATTAATATTGGAATTCATTATTCATAATCACTATTTTTGAGGCGTATAATTAAAAATGGTATTTCTTTATTTCTTTTTTGCAGAACAGTTTAACAAACACACATTATCTGTGATAATAAAAACTTAGCCTGGTTATATTTTAGATAATAAAGGCAACGAAGGCCCAAGGTGCAACCTGTTTATCATTCTGGAATATTTCCTCGCTGAGTATTAATTAGGCCATTACTCCAAACTGGTGACGGGGAGCATTGAGGTTTTAATTAGGTGCTGGCCACTGCATGAGTGCACAGGAGTGAAGGCAGGGGGTGGTGATGCCACTTGCCTCGCTCCTGGCCCATATCAAGTAGCCATGAAACACTTTGGCTACTGCAGCGTGATGCACGGCAGCCCACGTGCATCTGGAGTTTATTTGATCGTTTGATCTCTGATGTTTCCTCTTTGTGCTGGGGGGGCAGTTGGTGTGATTTGGTTATTAAAAGACGGGGGTTAAGGTAATTATGGTGTTGGGTGGTTTGCGTCTGATGACTGGGCACTTGCTCAATCAGGACTCAGCTGTCTCTCTCTTTCGAGTCTTACACCCCCCCCCCCCCCCCCACACACACACATCCCAACATGCACACACCTCCCTCCCCTTGTCTGCTGTGCCCCCCCGCCTCCCCGCCATCACTCTGTTAAAACCAGTCAAAACACACACACACACACACAGCCTCACGCAGCATCAATCACAGACCGAGAGCCGAGCGGTAAACTGCACGCGGTCTGTAACTGGGGTGTTTAACACAACTTTAAAATTAATTCTGCTCCAGTTTTGGTGTCAAACTATAATTCTGAAATTTAGAGAAACTTCATAAATTTGTCTGTAAAAGAAAAACAATCTGCTGCAGATATATAGATGCTTTTTTAAAATATAGTTAGATAAGTGAATTAAACTGCTTTGCAAAAGGCAAACAGAATAAAACAATTTAAAATTCAAAAAGAGCGATATTATTTAACAAATTATTGCTGGTGATTTTTTTTTTTATTAATTTGGATATAATTACAGATATTTTTTTCTTCGTTTGACGAGGCGATACTAATCACCCCGCTCTTCCCTGACAAGGCGTTCGTCGCACACGAGGATCCCCCAGGAGAACTCGGCATCAAAGAGGTTAAAGACAATGACTCACATTTTCCCCCCTGCAAATGTCTCTCTATTAAATTTATTTCAAAACTCTGTTAATCTGCTGTACACAACATTCCCATTAGCATAGCCCAACCCCCTCATAAAAATTCCAGCTAGTTTAATTAAAAAATGTAAATTTACTGTCATCTGAGGAGCAGCAGAAATAGGAGTGCAACAGCATATTTTATTGCTTAAGACATCAAATTGATTCAGGTTATTGCTAAATTGTGATAAAAGGTTATTGAGGGCCTTCAGACCTCGGCTTGTTTTTTTCTCCTTCATTTCATCCTGGTTTTGTGGAAGGCCGTAAACGATGGAGAGGGCCACCAAAGGGTTAATGACACATCTCACAGAGGGAGAAGACGGCAATCAACATTATGACTCATAAGAGGACAGAAAAACACCGTCAGAGCTGACGAAAAGTTTGAAATTAGGGTGTGTCACCATAACAGATGTACTTGTTTGTTGTTATTTTAAACTGTAATATAGCACGCCTCTGAATGACCAGACATAATAACCGAGCCCTCAAACATACACACACACACACACGGCCTCATTTGTGTGTGTGTGTGTGTGTGTGTGTGAAACCTGTGGGCAAAGCGAGAAAAGTGTTTCTATCCAAAAACATCACATTTACATTTGTTTTACATTAATGCTGACAAATGCAGAGTGTTGGATGATAAGATAAGATTAGACAACTACGGGGGGGGGGGAGAGAATAAAATAAGACACAAACAATATGGAATTGGTCAAATAAAATAAAATAAAAATGAAAAATTATGAACAAAAGCAAGCAAGAGCAAACATGGACTTTAAACACTCCTACCAAAAAAAAAAAAAAAAAAAAGAATAAGGGGGGAAAAAAAGGAATAATCTGCTATAAATATTTGGAGCATCCTTTCCATAATGTCAAACACACGGATTCTAAATATAACATCTGACTCCAAAATATCCCCACAATCGGCACTAAACATTTATACAGTCGTGGGTTTAAAATAAATCTGGACGAAAATAGAGGAGATAACGTTTTCCAGAGTCATCGAAAAGCTATTGTCAAAGTTAGAGTTTAGTTAGAAAGCACTTGTATTTATGTGTATGGTGCAAACAATTAAAAACACACACACACAGACTTCAAAATGTATGATGCCGCACCGCACATGCAAACACAAAAAGTACAGTGAAATGAATGTGAACATGAAAACAAAAGTCCATACAAGTGATCAAAAGAATTTATCTTTATTTATGATGTATATTGCTGACTTGGTGTTTATTCATTTTTAGAGATCTAATCGCCGACGACAACTAAAGATCTTCGAGAAATGATGGTTTCTTGCTATAACTTTACCTGTAAAGCTGCGTTAATTAATGCGATTACACCTGTGCCCTGCACAAACACACACACACACACACACACACATACACACACTCATTACAAAGGTGTCAGCACGGGGCTCCCGCTCCCTTTACATGTGCCACAACATTAGCAACACAAGTTTGTTTGCTTTGTCCCCTTGGCAACAAACCCTTAGGCCATTCCGTGCACCCAGTGGCACTGCCAACCGCTCCGGTGAGTAAAACCAATTCCTGTATTTCTACACTGACAAATGTTGGTTGACTCCAAAAAAAAAAACCCCCCAAAAAAGAGACATGCAACTACACCAGGACAGCAAAACAAGCAAGACAACAACGGATGGAGGAGGAAAATAAACGTCTGGGTCTCCTGTCAGGCAGCAGAAAAACCCGGACGACAGAAAATGAAAGTGGCTTTGTAAACTTTCTTCACACGTGCACAGAGTTATGCATTGTGCGCTGGAGGACCGTGCAGGCACATTTGATATTGCAGTCACCTTTGGGTGCTGTCAAAGAGCTATAAATAAGGGTGTCGCAACACTGGAGTGTACGTCCACGCCGGCACACACAGTTTAATCATGAACAACTTCCCCCCCACCACCACTCTGTACATTTAGTTGGAGATAAAAGGCACACCTTCAACTGTCAGTGAATAAAAAACACAAAGAGAGAAGACGAGTACTCACCATATTCAGGGAAGTCGAAGTTAAATCCTCTCAGACATGTAACTTTCATAATATTACTCAACTCTTTTTAGAAAGTCATTCGAATGTTGGTTGCTGAAGGGGAGGAGGAGGAGGAGGGGGGGGATACAGCGGAAAAGTAACTAGATACAAAAAAGGCTTCCTTCAATCATGCACTAAACTCCTTGACATGTAATCTGTCAATAGTTTGTTGCTGAGATAACGCCGGCTGCCACGAGTGGATTTGATTGGCAGCTCAGAGTCTGGCCCCTCCTCCTCGCGTTTTGACAGGGGGTAGCTGAAAGAATATGGAGCCTCCTCCTTCCCTGCCTACTCTCTCTCTCTCTCGGTCCCTGCCTTGCTCCCGTACACATGCACAGACAGAGCTGTGGGTGATGTTGTCTGAATAGGCTGATAGGAAATTATGGCAGAGGAACCGGAGCAGTTTTTTTTCCCCTCCCTCGGTGGGCTGGCCTTTTCCATCTTTGTGGTCTTCTAGCCTTTCAACTCTCTTGGGGTGGAGCCTCGTCTGCCTCTATTTAAATGAGGGGAGGATAACATAAAAAAAAAATGTTGACAGAGGAAAAGATCGTATGGTTTGTTGAACTAATATTACACTTTTACATACAAAGGTGAATCGGTTTCATCATTATTTAAATGGAACAGCACCTTTTTAAAACACCAGAGGGTTTGTTAGATTTCACAGAAACTATCACTAACTGATATATATATATATATATATATATATATATATATATATATATATATATATATATATATATATATATATATATTGGAGTGAACATCTCTGGGAAAAACATGTCACATTATTTATCTGAAATTTTCTAGCTCCGCCCCATAAAATTCAGTGGCATTTATTTGAAACATTTCCTCCCAACATCTTACAGGAACTGGCCTCAAATTTCTGGCACATTGGAAAACAAATTAATTTCATAAATTTAAAGTTCCACCAGTTTGGGTGAAATCGGGCCTAAAAATTTAACTGCATTTATTTAGAGGCAGAATAACCTTTATAACCAAGTTTTGGTTGTTCTACATTGAAGTACATTGTATCCTGCAATTTTAAAGCTCAAGCTTTTAAAAATTCCTGAGTTTTATTTTTGGGCACAGATTTGCCCCCCCCCCCAAAAAAAAAATAAAACAACATTTTCATCACATTTTGTGAAAATCAGGTGATTAAATTTCAAGCACCGTATATTTCAGAGAATTAAGGCACACATTTTTTTTCTGCAATTATCTGCTCTTTAATTTATTATAGCATAATTTTTTTTATTATGGGCATTTATTCTTTTATTATTTTAGATTCTTGGGAAAGTCCTACAGAAATAGTCATCTGAATTATTATTATTAACAAAAGCATGATTTTTTTTTGGGGGGGGGGGGGGTATATAAGTCGCACCCAAGTATAAGTTGCAGGACCTCCCAAAATACTAAAAAAACAAACAAAATGTGACTTATACTCCAGCAATATGGTAATCAAATTACAACTCAAATAACAAACTAATAAACAGATATAAAACTTCATATATGTGAAAACAACAACAAAACTTTAAACTTCATGTTGCCAAAAACTGTTAAAGATTTTTCCTATCCATATATATCTGACATTTCACCCAAAAAGGAGATCTGCTGGATTTCAGTTCAGTCTCGCATGCCTTCTCTGCCTCTCTACCTCTGAGCGCACCATTTTTTTCCTTCCCTCCCTCTGATAAGATATCAGTTTTCATTGTAATTTCAGGTGAAATGATAAACAACAGCCGTTACCAGGTGACAATGAATACTTTATGAGACAAACCCCTTATTTGCCTGGCAGTTTCTTCCGCAGTGGCATGCAAAGTGCCTCTGGATATAATGCCCAGGTACTGTGCACACGACTCCATGTCAGGAATGTGGAATTTACAATGTGCCAACAAACAACAACACACAAAAAATTTTTCTTAAGGTCACTGGATATACCAGTTTTTCACATCAGTTGTTTTTTTTCCTTTAATGAAAGAGGCGCATACGTAAATATCTCTGGTTACAGAACAAAGGAAATAAAGGTGTTTATGACTGTGAACTATATACTGTAATAATATGTGGTCTTGGCCTCAGTTCCTGAGTGCTGTGAGCAAAGACCAAATTATGTACTTAAAACAGGTTTTAGCTGATTTCAAAAAAATTACAATGACTCATCCTAGTTCATAGACTTGGTGGTTTGTAGTGTTGCGTCAGGGCGAGAAGGCCCCGGTTCGCTGGTCGTTTCTCTGTGGCGTTTGCATGCTGTCCCCATGTTCCTCCCACTTCCAAACACATGCAGGGTACATGAACTGGTGAGTGTGAATGAGTGTGTCTGCAGGTGTTGGCACTGTCTCAGGTGTACCCTGCCTCTCACCCAGTGACTGCTGGGATATAGGCTCCAGCCCTCCCGTGACCCTTAACTGGAATAAGTGGGTTTAGAACATGCATGGATACTAGTCAATGTAAAGTAAGTCCCTTCAGCTGCTCCCTTGTTTGCACTCGGGGTCGCCACAGCAAATCCAAGGTGGATCTGCATGTTGAATTGGCACAGGTTTTACGCCGGATGCCCTTCCTGATGCAACTCCACATTACATGGATACTAGTCAATAATAACAGCAAAAAAAAAAAAGAAAGAAAGAAAAAAGGAAAAAAAAGTATCTCCTCCTTCCTAACTCACAAAAAGGAAACATCCTTAAACGGCTTTCTATCTAAAGGTTCCACCCTTAATCTAACACTGCAGAGTAAATACTACTTCAGTATTTACTTGCTATGAGTTTTTGCTGAAAGTGACTTTTGCATAGCTGAGAAAAAGAGATTTCAATATCAAATATGTCATCAAATGTCACCAGGCTTCATCAATCACATATTATGCAGTAAAGATCACAACAGTTTGTAAACCTATTTTTCATATATTACTTAAAAGAGCCAGGATCACCTGGGTGATCCAGGATCTGCTGATCAATCATATGAGATGATTGTGTGTAGACTCATGCAACTGAATACAGACTACATATCAATCCTGGAAAATGTGATCAGCATCTCTGTGATTAGTGGAACAGAGATTCTGTTACAAGGCTATGAGGTATCCAACAAGTGCCTGAGAAAATAATCTATATTAATGATCCTCCTACTATTAAAATCTCTAAAATCTGGCATAAAGGTCAGACAGGAAAATAAAATGAAGGCCAATATAAACCTGAAGAAAGCTTATTGTCAATGGGTACACTCTCATCCACTTCACGCTACAGAATTCGCATGCACAGTAGGGTCTTGTTCAATGTCACAGGCAGGTTTTGTGATTGGGAAATAGATCACCAGGTCTACAGATTAGTAGCCCAACTTGGAAACTTGGAAGCAGGTTTATTCAATATAAACAATATTAGATGATGAACTTGAACAGCGTCTTTCCAGGAAAACCACCCAACAATGGTTACACCATCCCTGCAGAGATCAGCGATTGCAGAAAGTATTCACAGTGCTTCACTTTTTCCACATGTTGTTATGTTACAGCCTTATTCCTTATTTTTTTCTTCCGCAAAATTGTACACACAATACCCCATAATGACAATGTGAAAAATATTTTTATTTAATTATTTATTTATTTTTTAGATTTTTGCAACTAAGAAATCACATGCACATTAAAAACTCAAAACTGAGCTCAGGTCCTGTTCCACTGATCATCCTTGAGATGTTTCTACAGCTTAATTAGAGTCCATCTGGGGAAAATTCAGTTGATTGGACATGATTTGGAAAAGCACACACCTGTCTACATATAAGGTCCCACAGTTGACAGTGCATGTCAGAGCACAAACAAAGCATGAAATCAAAGGAATTGTCTGTAGATCTCCAGATAGGATTGTCTCAAGGCACAAATCTGGGGAAGGGGACAGAAACATTTCTGCTGGTTTGAAGGTCCCAATGAGCACATTGGCCCCCATCATCTGTAAATGGAAGACGTTCACCAGCACCCTTCCTAGAGCTGGCCGCACGTGTAAACTGAGCAATCAGGGGAGAAAGGCCTTATTCAGGAAGGTGACCAATAATCCAATAGTCACTCCAGCATTCCTCTGTGGAGAGAGCCTTCCAGAAGGACAGCCATCTTTGTGGCAATCTACCAAACAGGCCTGTATGGTAGAGTGGCCTAGACGGAAGCCACTACTTAGTGAAAGGCATATGACAGCCTGTCTGGAGTTTGCCAAAAGGCACCTGAAGGACTCTCAGACCATGAGAAACAAAATTCTCTGGTCTGATGAGAGAAAGATTGAATTCTTTGGTGTGAATGCCAGGCATCATGTTTGGAGGAAACCAGGCACCATCCCTAAAGTGAAGCATGGTGGTGGCAGCATCATGCTGTGGGGATGTTTTTCACCAGCAGGAACTGGGAGACTAGTCAGGACTGAGGGAAAGATGAATGCAGCAATGTACAGAGACATCCTGAATGAAAACCTGCTCCAGAGTGCTCTTGACCTCAGACTTATGTGACAGTTCATCTTTCAACAGGACAATGACCCTAAACACACAGCCAAGATATCAAGGGAGTGGCTTCAGGAAAACTCTGTGAACGTCCTTGAGTGGCCCAGGCAGAGCCCAGACCTGAATCCGATTGAACATCTCTGAAAATGGCTGTGCACCGATGCTACACATCCAACCTGATAGAGCTTGAGAGGTGCTGCAAAGAGGAATGGGCAAAACTGCCCGAAGATAGGTGCACTGAGATTGTGGCATCGTATTCAAGAAGACTTGCGGATGTAATTGCTGCTAAAGGTGCATCAACAAAGTATTAAACAAAGGGTGTGAATACTTATGTACATGTGATTTCTTAGTATTTTATTTTTAATAAATTTGGAAAAATTTCCAAAAAAAAAAAACTTTTTTCATGTTGTCATTATGGGGTGTTGTGAGGAGAATTTTGAGGGTAAAAAAATGAATGCACTCCATTTTGGAATAATGCTGTAACATAAAGTGTGGAAAAAGTGAAACGCCATGAATACTTTCAGGATGCACTGTATTTACATTGTCCCAGTCTAACCCAGCAGTAAATGGTACTGACCTTGGCTAGCAAAGTACTCGTGTCTCATCCAGGGACAGTCATAGACAGACAGCGATACTTCCTTATAACAATCAGAAATTATTTGTTCGCAGTGCACATGGGTTTAAGGTTTGGCTATCATCTGATTCTGAGTAACACAAAAGTAACGAGTAACAAAACAAGTTACTTTCTACAGAGGGTAAAGAAGTCAAATAAGGCATTTCATTTTTTTTTAAATGTAGTGTGTAATGTGTAATATATTGCTTTTTCTGAGCAATGGCACGAAGGGCCCCTTCACACATAGTTTGGACGAAGTGCACACCTAGTGCGCATGACGCAGGAATCGTGTGCAAACCGTGTAATGTTGTCCCTGCGTCCAATGCCTCGTACAGCTGTTGCTACAACTATATGCACACACAAGCGCCTGAAAGAAAGTGTGCACTGTGCGAACCCACCGCACCCTCTTGCGGCAGGTGCCGGCCAAATTCCAGGTGATACGCACAAACATTTAACACCGCTCGCTTGGCACTTAGAAAAAGTGTGACCAGCCGCACTCTTGGCACAACAACAGACTGCAGACAATCACTTTCGTACTCGCAGAGAAATTTGTCTAAGTCCTACACGAGTGTGACTTTGGTGTGTGCGCTGAGATGATAAGAGGTGTGTCCTCCCACTGAAGCAGCTGTGGAAATCTGTGGATCTGGACATTCCAGCTGAACACCACGTACTGCGTTTGGACGGACATGGACAAACAACTGCCCACTGTGACATGCATGTGTCTGTTTGCTGTTATCAAGTGGACATAAATAAAAACACATATCACTGTGGCAACATGCTGCAGCAAGTGAGTGTGCGCACGGCATGCACATGGACAGGCTGCTCCCATGTTGAAACGGACCGTCAGATCAGAACACACAGCAGGCGATCTCAACTGTCACGTCACCCACGTGAGCTCTGTTCCCCATGACGCGATGTCCTACGACGCGTCATCCACAAGACACCCACGCGGTGCCGGTTGGAGATGTGCCAGCAGAGGTGGACATGAATGAGACGACTAAATTGCTTCTCATTCATGTCATTTCATGACTGTATGTCTGTGACCATGGATCTTTTACAGAGGAACAGAACCGATCATATTCGTATTGCTCGCTTGATAAATGCGGTGCTTTTATATGGTGTGTGAGGTTTTTTTTTTCTAATACTTCTATGTCCTTCCTGATATGAGGCAGATTCCCACAGCTGTTGCACTGGAAAGATGTTTCAGACTGACATCTCTTACTGACCACAGCTGGAACCACCACTGACAAGCAAGAGAGTGTCTAGGGATCTTCAATGTGGATGAACACCAGAGTTCTCCACTGACACTCAGGAAGAGCTGCTTTTTTTTCCATGTCCCCTTAGGGGCTATGTACACCTCTCATTCCCTTTAAACTGGAATTTGCCAGGTATGAGGAAATGGATCTCTGGGCACGAAAACACTGTAAACGTGTTGACTGCTATGATAGCTGGAATAAAACCTGTAGCGTCCACTGCTATGTGTGACAACTGCTCACTGACAAACGTGCATTCATGCCATTAATGAAAGGATTAGAAAGGACAAGTCCTCAATGAGATGCATTGCTTGGTACACTGTGAATGGCCACACATAAAACCTGTTGACTTTTACCCTGTGGTGCACTCTTATGCACACGGAAAGAGTGTGTGAATTTTTTCTGTTTTTGCTAAGGTTAGATTATTGTTTGCAATGTGTGTGTGTTTTTTTAAACCAAAGCAAAGGTTTGTTATGAATATTAATCACTGAGTAATATACATTCAGGTCCATAAACATCTGGACATGTATTGATTGTGGTGGTTAGTGTTGCTAAGTAACAGGCCAGTCATCATTTGGACTGAGAGACATTCCTGCCTATACCAGTCTACCATTTTGAAAACTGAATCCCTCGTTTGTCAATCCAATATAAGGGAGAAAAATGGTGTGAAAATGTGGCAACTATATAGGTTCTGACACCCACTGGTGTGGGCACTTATTCTCTGATGCCATAGCAACTTCTCCTTGGAAGGAACGGGTGTCCAAAGCAGGCTACTTCCACAGCCAAAGCTGGTATCAGTTTTCGACCGGGTGGGCCAATGTAAATGAAGTGCCTTGTCCAAGGAAAGAGACACACAGCAATCTAATCCAGGTATACATAGTGGTAGCCCAACACTTTATCCCGCCAAGTCACCTGCTGTGGACTTCAGATCTGGGTTCCCTGCTCCATGGTGCAAATGCTTTTTGTTGTTAGATGATATGAAAATAATATGTAGGGGCCTGCTGAATTTTAAACACTTACACCCACATTAGCACGTGGGCTGGGTCTAAAAAACACAACCGCGCTGGGTGGGCACTAGCAATATAACACATGCACACATGCACTATGTGGCACTTTGTGTCGGTTGGAAAATAGGGCTTAAGTGTCTGAAATGTAACTCAGTTGCCAAATGCGTGTTGTTTCACAGGATCACTGGGCCTCATAACACACCATATCAATGAAGAACAAAAACAACAATCATATGCATCGAATGCATGTGCACATATTTCTACAACACAAACTGAATGGAAAAATCATGAAAGAGTTAACTGCTTTGATCCTTGACTCAAATGTCAGCTCTGACAATATTTTTCACACAAAAAGAACCGCTACAGTGTTTCCATAGTGTTTTAGCAAAATGTCACACTTAAAACACACTGGACAAGAAAGAGGAATCACTGGTACCCCCTCTGTGCACAGTGCACATATTTTGAACGTGTGCACATAATGTGCTCATGCACAGTATGTCTCTGTGGCTGCGTTCACACTACCAACTGAAGTGAACTGAGTCATTTATTCCCTCTACTGTGACACAGGTCAGATCTCACATTTATTTTCTCATTATATTCTGTTCATCTGGCCCCCTTTTTTTCTAAATGTAATAAAATCAGCTTGTACTTGAACAAGTATTATGTTTATTGTGAATACTGAACCATTTGGGGGAAAATAGGTTGCAATTTAAGATAGTTATTTTCATAAAAATATGAATTAATATACACCTACTACTGTATGTGCTGACCACGTTAATTTGGCAATTAAGTGTTACAGTGGCACAGGTGTAGGCATATCCATAAACGTTTTGTATCGTATCAGTTTTGTCCACACAGAAAAGGCGTTTCTGCAGCCCGAAAACACAACGTATCGAAAACCAGTCCCAGAGTGAATAAATCTCAAAATGCTGCTCTTACTGTTGTGTGTTGGGGGGTTTGGCTGGATATTTTGGTGTTGTTTTCTTTTCTTTGCTCTCCAGGTGGTATGCAAACTGGTTTTTGTCTGTGGAGAAGGTGCTGGCAGAAGAGTCCTTCACCCTCATCAGCATTATTGGCTGCACTTGTGGAGGATGTTCACGTGCAGGCCTAATGACTTGCAGCACCTGTGGATGATGCTCACGTGCAAACTTAAAGACTTTCAGCTGAAGCAGATAATGAGATGGCGTTCTGCATTTAAGCCATGAGTGATTCGAGCAGAATTGCCGGGAACTCGACCTTGTGACGTTCGTTTGTGAGACGCTGAGGACCGCGCCAGGGTTTGACACATCGTGCCTGTGAAGGAGGACGGGTGAGGGACACATGCTGTCAGCACACATCAGAGGTAATGATTGTCTGAATAATTTGGTATTTTGTTATGCAGTATATTTGAACATTGATAAGAATTGTGCAGCTCGCTTCTCACTGCCGTGGCGTACGGAATGATGATCCTCCACCTGTTGTGAGAAGCTGCTCATTTACATAAAGCTTAAATTCAGACCTGAATGTGTTGCTGATAGTGTGTGCCTTTGAAGGATATTTGTTGTAGCTGTTGACTTACCTCACCTTTTCCATCCTTCACAGAGTCAGTTTGTCGTATCCACCTGGGGGGTGTTCGGCAGTGAGTCTGGGTCCAGAAGCGTCGGGCTTCGATCCATTTGGGCGATGGAGAGCGCGCCGTCCTTCACCTCGCCAGACAACCGCACATTTATGTTGTACACAAATTATTGCACAGAAGGGAAATAAATTTGTTTTGTTTTTGGAACCGCTTTCTGGTTATTTTAGCGCTGGGTTCAGTCAGACGCTGGTCCGCTCCTCAACTCACGTCTGCACATAACACTTACATTTTCATGTGTACAACCAATACACGACATTTATGAAATGATGACATCATCTAACCCTAACCTCCACCCTGCATTTATTCTCAAGCAATTTCCAAGATAAGGAATCCAGACGGAGTCTTCTAAAATGATGGTGTCTTATGTGGATAACAGCTTTCAGCTGTGAAGAATTTGGTTGAAAGGACGCAACAGGTCAGATTGAAGGACTATATTTGCTTAATGTGCCACTTTGTAAAGTTCTCCCTTCTGCTGCTACATTGTCAAGATAGATTAGCTCCTTAGATTGGTTTGTACACAGTGCATATGTTTTACGTGCATGTTCCACATCCTCTCCATTTTTTTGTGGGAGTGTTACAGCGCCACATACAGGCCTGACATATATACTACAGCATTTTCTGTGGTATCGTGGGTATGCAGATATTTCTTGAAACTGTGTCATGTTTATGGAACACTTTTTTAAAACAGCAAAGAAAAAGACTGTATCCGCTTACGTGTGAACAAGGCCTCTGTGTGGAGTTTGCATGTTCTCACTGTGTTCACATGGGATCGTTCTGGGTGCGCCGACTTCCTCCCACATCCAAAGGCATGCAGGTTAGGTGAACTGATGACTTTAAATTGATTGTAGGTGTGAGTGTGAATGTGTTTGTCTGTTTGCATCTCTGTGACAGACTGGCATCCTGACCAGGGTGTACCCCGCATCTCCCCCAATGACTGCTTGGGTAGGCTCCTGTCTCCCCAACCTTGAAGTGGAATAAGCAGGCACAGAAAATGATTGAATCAATGAATGTGCATTTTTTTTAAAATCACACTATCAATTACATAACACTCAACTCCATGACGCTTCCAGCAATTCATAAAAATTAAGGATTAAACTGTTGCAGTAGGAAACTATCAAACTATTACATAAGTTGAAGAAAATACGTATTTTCTAGCTAATATCACACATTTAATTAGTGGAATTTGAAAGAACAGCTTCAGGTTTCGCTGTTTTTCCACCTGCAGAACCCAAGGCAACTCTACAGTATCCATAAATTATAAAACTGCAGAGCTGTGATTTGCAGGATGGTTTCTATTCATGTGACGATGTCCACAGGAGTGAGAGATCATCATCCATGCATTACAGACCACGGGCCATCGAGCTGCCATCTTTGGGGGCGAAACCATTACTTTTCAAGTGGAGCTGTGGGGATTTTCGTTTGATCTGCTCCGTGTGTATTGTATGGTGCATGCGGGAGAATGTTGAGGGCAAAGTGGAGGGTGTATGCATGCGAGGGTGTGTGCGCGCCGTTGTGCACGTGACATGGCAGGGGTACATCAGTCAAAGGGCCGCCAGGCCAGACATTTGGCTGCCCCTGACAGTGCACTCCAGGAGGGGCTGGTCTGCTGCAGGGCCCACTCCGAGTCCGCCTTTCCCCGGGACAAAAGCTAAGACCCAGTTGAAAGATGTGAATTCAGTGGCTTTTGTGCCCAAAGCCCAGAGACATGCAGAGTGAGAAATCTGACCTTTGCCGAGAGTCAGATTGTGTTTTTGAACCCCTCTTGCTGTCTGTGGCAGTTGGGGTCAAAGAGTGAGTGGAGGAGTGGCGGGAGGGGGGGAGTGGGTGTGGGGAGGGCGGCGGTCGGGACTAACCGGCGGAGGTTACAGGTGTCGCTTCTCCAGGAAGCTCTTCTTCTGACACTAACTTTAAAGACAAATTAAAAGAGTTAGTGTGCTTCGGCAGACAGCGGATCAAGCTTACTATTTTTTATATTCACTGCCATGTTGTTGTCAAATTGGCAGGAAATTGAGTGTGTAAAAGCTTAATTCTGAAGCCCGAGCTTTTAAAATGGGATTCAACAAAAGTTCACGGCGGTGTTATTTCAGGTTGTCTGTGATGTGGGATATTATTCCCTCTCACGTCTGTTTATATTGCATTATATATTTATTTTTAAGCAGAGAAGGAGCAGAATATTAAGCTTACACACAAACCTAGCCGAAACAACAAGGATGATAATGCACCACTTCTGCATGATCATCTGCTGCATTACTCATGGCAATGATTTTTCAGAACCTTGCTGGATTCTCATAATTGCTGCACATCTATACTCAACAAAAATATAAACGCAACACTTTTGGTTTTGCTCCCATTTTGTATGAGATGAACTCAAAGATCTAAAACTTTTTCCACATACACAATATCACCATTTCCCTCAAATATTGTTCACAAACCAGTCTAAATCTGTGATAGTGAGCACTTCTCCTTTGCTGAGATAATCCATCCCACCTCACAGGTGTGCCATATCAAGATGCTGATTAGACACCATGATTAGTGCACAGGTGTGCCTTAGACTGCCCACAATAAAAGGCCACTCTGAAAGGTGCAGTTTTGTTTTATTGGGGGGGATACCAGTCAGTATCTGGTGTGACCACCATTTGCCTCATGCAGTGCAACACATCTCCTTCGCATCATCCGTGAAGAGAACACCTCTCCAACGTGCCAAACGCCAGCGAATGTGAGCATTTGCCCACTCAAGTCGGTTACGACGACGAACTGGAGTCAGGTCGAGACCCCGATGAGGACGACGAGCATGCAGATGAGCTTCCCTGAGATCGTTTCTGACAGTTTGTGCAGAAATTCTTTGGTTATGCAAACCGATTGTTCCAGCAGCTGTCCGAGTGGCTGGTCTCAGACGATCTTGGAGGTGAACATGCTGGATGTGGAGGTCCTGGGCTGGTGTGGTTACACATGGTCTGTGGTTGTGAGGCTGGTTGGATGTACTGCCAAATTCTCTGAAACGCCTTTGGAGACGGCTTATGGTAGAGACATGAACATTCAATACACGAGCAACAGCTCTGGTTGACATTCCTGCTGTCAGCATGCCAATTGCACGCTCCCTCAAATCTTGCGACATCTGTGGCATTGTGCTGTGTGATAAAACTGCACCTTTCAGAGTGGCCTTTTATTGTGGGCAGTCTAAGGCACACCTGTGCACTAATCATGGTGTCTAATCAGCATCTTGATATGGCACACCTGTGAGGTGGGATGGATTATCTCAGCAAAGAAGAAGTGCTCACTATCACAGATTTAGACTGGATTGTGAACAATATTTGAGAGAAATGGTGATATTGTGTATGTGGAAAAAGTTTTAGATCTTTGAGTCCATCTCATACAAAATGGGAGCAAAACCAAAAGTGTTGCGTTTATATTTTTGTTGAGTATATAAGTACACGTGCATACATGTCACACTATAGCTGCACACATGAAAGCAATTATCAAGGAGTGTGCGTGAGTTATACTGTATATTTATACTTGAACAAGCTGCAGCGTCTTTCTTTCATTCGTGCACTCTATGATAGTGCAAGAATTATGATATATTGTGTTGGTCGGCAGCAGTGTGCTGAGAGCAGAGATTTTGGAGATAAAATAGGCCCATGTTTTTGAGTCATACATTTTTCTTGACACTGCTTTCATCCCCCGGCCGTAATCATCATATCTCCCCCATTGCTCTCCCGGATGCAGACATCCATAATGCAATCTTCCTAATTTTGATCCCTCGCAATCTGGTTTTTAAAAAGGGAGGGGAGGGGGGGGAAAGGGACATATTTCTGAGGGCCCGCTCCGTAACCATTTTAGACAGATAGCCTTTCCCATCGCAGATGAGCAAATATTTGTAAACCAGCTATCTAATGGAAAATTATAGTGAAATTAGAGTGAAATTCATGACAGTGAAATCTGATTATGTGTAATTCTATTATGCCATCTTAGCCCACACAGCATATTTTTGTAGAGTTTTTTCCATAAATACCTTTGCCAGGGGTCCCGCTAATCAAATAAAATTGAAATTCATCTTCCCATTAAATTCAATTAGCCGTAATTTCTAAAGCCTAACAAAGATTTTAATTACTAAATTATAAAATTCTCCCTTGCCAAATTGGGGAGAGAAAGAGTGCATCCCCTGCATCTGAAAAACAAGCCATGAAAGGAAATTGTTGATCAAAAAAGATATCCAGGGGAAAATAACATTAGGGAGAGCGCTGGGGCCCTTATTCAGCGCGTCTGGGTGGGGAGTGACGTGTGCCAAGCGCTGGGCTCCTGGGCCGGAGGAAATGAACTTAACAGAGGTTCTCTCTGCCTCTAAATGTCTGCCCTCAGAGTTATTATGCTGTAATTGACTAATTGACACCTTAATTTCATTTATGAGGCTCCTGTGTTCATAAAGCAACCTCTGGGTGGGGCAGTGGTCCTGAGCAGATGTGTGGACGTTCAGGTCCAGGACACCAGGTAGGGCCTTAGGCCTCCACTTTTGTGTTCAGCAGATGATGATTATGCATTTGATAATGAAATAGATGGGAAGAACATACTGAGTTAGCAGAGGCTTAAGCAGCATCTTACTCCTGGGTTTAAATCCCTCTGATGAATGCTGGTGGATAATAATCATGCATGTCCAGTCTTACAAGCTGTCACCGGAAAAGCAAATGACCTCTGTGAGGGTCACGGGGAGCTTAGTTTTCGGAAAGGAAGGCCTTGAGCCAAGTTTTGAACTACTTTGAGGAAATCTGGGAGCATTTAGTTGTGAACTCGCCACTCATAGGACAGCGCTTGAGGTCTCAGGTCAACTGCCAGGTCCATTTCCCAGCCACCCCCTACTCTCCTCCAGCGGGCCACTAAAATAACAGCTCAGCAGCCTGTGCAGACTACAAAGCTCCGTCTGAAAAGGCACCTGCTGCTGTTATTCACTTTTGCCCCTTTGGCAGCTCACTCTGTCTGTTTAAAGGACACGCAGAAGAGAAAGTCTGACTGGGAAATGATGAATTATTTAAGTATGATGTCTAATTGTTTCATGGCAGACATCTTGTTTCTCGAAGGCTTGGGTGTGTGTGTGTGTGGGGGGGGGGGGGGGGTTCTTTGTGATGAGGTCTATCGAACCGTCTAACACTGGCAGTCTTGTACTTGAAGTGATTGAGTAAATATGACCAAACTGAAACTTTAATCTGCTTTTTCCATAACCAAGCTGGCTAGGTATTAAAGATAATCTTTTTTGTGTGTTATATGGTGCGAGATATAGATGGAGCTAATTTTTTTTTAGAGACAAATCTGATATTTGTCAACTGGTTGAAAAAAACATGGGGATTTTCTCCTAATCCTCCCTCGGATGTGAAGGCACGCTAACAGCAAAATGCAGATGGTGTTCTGTGCAGGGAGAGTAGCCAGCACTCAGCGCCGTGCACACCGAAGGACACGGACGAGCGTCGCTAGGGCTCAACGCAACCTGCCGATAGTCAACCCCCCCAATCATCACCACCAGCACACATGCTTTCAATTAACAAACCACTTGTGAAAACAGCAGAATATTAGGCTTATTATAAAGAGCAAACTTTGCAAAATGCATTTCTTGGTTGTTTCTCTTTACTTTCTGTTTCCTTGCTGACATAACATCCTTACGTCTGGGCTCTTCATCAAATATTCAGCTGCAACTCAATTCCAATAAGGATAAGAAAACAAATTACAAATAAAATGGATGGCATAAATCTTTCAGGATCCTAATTCTAACTTTCCCTCGGAGTGTTTATGTTGTGATTTTGTCACATTAAGCAGTTTTGTCTTCCGTTCCCACTGCTAGGCGTGGCTGATTCTACACGGGTAGAAAGGGCCGTTTATTCTTCTCCGCTCTGGTTTTGGAACACTGTGCATTTTGTGGTCTCACAACTTTTATGCACAATTATCACTTGTGTAACTTTTGCTTTAGTTTTTTTATTTTTATGGCTGAGAGGACAATGAAACCTATCTGATGTTCTTTTTATGGTTGCAGTGGGACCAGGGCAAGCCTTCGCTTCTTCCCTTGAAGTGCTTGCTCACAGGGGGTCGTTTTGGCCGTTGGGGTTTTTCTGTAATTATTATATGGCTTTTGCCTTACAATATAAAGCGCCTTGGGGCAACTGTTTGTTGTGATTTGGCACTATATAAATAAAATTGATTTGATTTGATTTGAAGGACAACAAAGACTAAAGCCAATTATACTGTAGGAAAGCTGTCTTGGGTGTATTATCTTGCCTGACGTTTTGGGAAGACGTCTACCAGTGTTTCAGCTTCAGAATTAGACATGACAGAAAACTTCAAATGGTATTTTTAAAGCTGATTTGTGGCTCTCTAAACACATTTGACAATGTACTAATACTTTTATGAATTCCTCAATGGCAGATCAGGCGCAGGAGGTGATGGCTTATAACCAAAGGGCTGTGAAGATGGATGAAGGCTGCAGCAGGTCCTCGTACCTTGACTGTCTGGGATTTCCCAGCCATTGGACCAGGCTAAGGATCTATCAAGGGCCAGGTGATTCTAGATCAACCCTGGATGTAGATGTCCCATCTGAGAATCTATCAAGATGCAATCTTCCTTTTTTTTTATGAACATTTTGTTTGGAAAGGAATAAACCATTTCAAAACATCAACTGTTTGATCCATGTGGTATCTATGACCACGCATAGCACTGCCACATGCAGTTCCCACAGAGCAGGTCGCTGGGTTGAGTTATGTCGACCTGGGTTTGGTCTCCAGTTATGCTATTTGTCGTGTCCTTGGACACAATATCAGTTTGCTACAGGTAACTACAGAATTTAGTCTTAAGCTCCAGTGCTAGTGGGGCTCAGGGCCTAGACAGGACTTCATTCATGTAGTTGGTAAATGTTGATGATACTCAGTGACAAAGGTTTGGAATTAATATTCAAGTTTCTGTAACAAACTTTCTGTCATGACAAATATAATGAATTTAATATCTGAAATCCAGTGATTGTGTTCATGTCAGAACCTTGTGACGCTCTGCACTGTGCAACATTTGTGGTATAGTATAGACTCTTAAATAAATCAAATTATTAAAGAAGAAGCAGGATTGGATGCAGCTGTGTTGCCCGATGAGAGAGTCGCATTGTCTCAAACTGTACACTCTCTTATGGCGCCTTGCGTAACATTTTCCATGTCAATTAGTGTCAAATGATCCCAAAATAGAGGTAAAAATATAAATTGCCATATGTACGGCATTAGTATTAAATAATCTTTCAAATATTTTAGTTTACTCTGGATCCAGAGGATCTGGGAGATAATGAAACCATGGTGACACTTTCCCTAAAATTTTCATATCAGGCACTGATTTTGGATTGTACAGTGAGACACAACAGCCCAGTCTCACATTCTTTTTTTACAATACCGTCAAGAAATGTGTCACATTTTTGTGTCACGGTCAAGTTTCAGTGGCTATTTTTAACCCTGACCCCAACTCTCACCATAACCGCAACACCCCCACCCCAGTGTCACCTCAAATTTCATGATACCGTCATGAAAATGTAACCCATTTCATGAAAGTATAATGTGACATCATTGTGAACTTGTTGTGAGATCAGGTTGGACACAACCACTCGGGATCAATCTTGGTACCTTCACAAAGGTTTTGAGAACTACCTACTTGATATGTATTTACCATACAGTATCATACTGTTTGTATTTGTTAATGACAGATGAAAATGAACCATTCAATGACTTGGAAATGTTCATGTTTCCATTCCATCAGTGATCTAAGAAAACTGGTGATTATTTGTATCAACAATAACACTTATGTTTTGTCTGCCAAATTAGTTTTGAAAATGGGGAGACTATGCATCAATCAACACAGTATTCAGTTAATTTAATTGTACAGCTGGTAGTTCAGTGAGATAAGGAGTTAGGTTTGCAACATACAATTTTGGGTTTGATTCCTGGTCATGCTATCGGTTTGTGAACTTGGACAAAACATTTCATCAGCATTGTGTTGTTCCAACCAGCTGTAAATGGGCAGCGGCCTTGGCTGGGGAAGTCATGTGAATCAGACTGACATCGCATCTGGGCCAAATCATAAATGGTCAACCGCTTCACGCTATGGAATGTAGCGATAAGCATCGGCACCAATGTGCCTCAGAACCTATACTGGACCTATTTCTTCTGCCTTTGTATTAAAGCTGAAAATCTACAATTCACCCACATTCTGATTGTCATTTTATCTTTATAGCTGTTGAGCAAAGTGGCAAAATTACAAAAATTCTGACTTTATGTACTTCCACACAAACATCGATCATGTAAGTAGTCTGCTGTTTTTGCAAAATTACATGCAAAGGAACTACTTTTCTCAAGACATGAAAGAGGAAACCGATTTATTCAACTCAGAAAAAAACCCCCCACCAAAGCAGCATATGTATTTGCTTAGCTTAATCTACTTTTCCCAGAAAATAAACAGGTATTTAAGTATTTACTTAGCATAATAGAACACTGATATTGCAGATATTGGTGTGTTGATTTAACCCGCGAGACAAAATTTAAAAATACTTCATTATACAAGTATTTCCACAGCCAAGTTGGAAAACACTTGGGCATGAAACCGTTCCCTTCTTTTAAAAGCAACAGGCGAGGACAACTGCTACTTTGTATCTTCAGCATTTTAATTTTTTTCCTTCTATTGATTAGGACTGCTGTGGAAAAACTTGACATTATATGTAGAATGAAATTCAGCATTTTTTTTAACCTTCAGCAGTACCTGTCATTTGCCTCTAAAATAAATATATAAATATATAAATATTCACCAGGAGGAAGGGAGAGGAAGCAAAAAAAAAAAAAAAAAAAAATCACTAAAGCTCTTTTGCTGTAATTGGCTGAATAGCAAAGGCAGCAAAAAATTTACAGGCAGACAACAGTGTGAAGGGGACTCGGTCACAGCGCTAAACTAAACCCTCAGCACCAGCAAGGGAGCAAGAAAGCAAGCAAGCACCTATGGGGGGGGCGGGCCTGACTGGTATAATCTCAACTAGCATGAGCCACGACTCTACGCCTGGCTTTGGCTGTAAGCTGCAGATCACAGTCCATTTTCTGGACAAGTTAAGTAAATAACCCAAGCAAGCATACAGAAGATGGTGACAGGCAACGAGAAACCCCCCAAAGTCACAGTGGTGACACTCCACTAAATCCAATCAAACTGAGGAGAGAGGGGACAGACAGATAAAGTGAGAGGCACGGAGGGAGGACGGTATCCTCTTTGCTGCCTGTGTGTGTGTGTGTGTGTGTGTGTGTGTGTGTGTGTGTGTGTGTGTGTGTGTGTGTGTGTGTGTGTGTGTGTGTGTGTGTGTGTGTGTGTGTGTGTGTGTGTGTGTCCAACAGCATTGATGCAATAACACCTCATTCAGTGTTTAGTCCTTCTCAAAGGACAGGCAGGGATAACACTTTAAACCCCGTGGCTTTATCTCCTGCAGATTTTCCATAAAATGCCAAGCCAGGGAACCGGGGCCATGTGACTACCATGTAGGTCAGGTCAGATGGGTGACAGAGAGTGAGGGAGGAGAAGGGAGGGAGAACAAGAGGGGGAGGATGGGAGTTTTCAAAAGGAACTGTTGAAAATAGCAAGCAGTAACAAGATTAGATCAATTAAGATTCTGTCTGAATCTGTTGTGGACTAGATCCAGACTGAGAAACTGAGACTGACAAACAGGAAAACGGGCTGGGGTCACAGTGATCATTTCAGTTTGGAGAGGGAAAGCTTTTGGAAAAAAAGTAACATTTTGATACATCAGTAGTAATTGCAACTGAAATGAAAAGAAATGGCACCTTTTATATATATGGAATACTTTTTATTCTACAACATGTCAGTGATTTATTTAAAAGGACACTTGTTCATATTTGTTGATGCATCTTGGTTTTATTTTGAAAAACTATCTAACTTTACAGTTTCAAAGCAAAATCAATGCACTGGAGATGAATAATAGAGGCTTCATCTTGACGATCTATGGCGCATGCTCTAAAGTGCACAGGGTAAATGCGTAGAGGCCATTTCCAAATCTATCCGTCCACTTTCTGAACCTGATTATTGCAATTAGGGCTGGAACCAATTCCAATGGTCATTGGGCAAGATGTGGGGTACACCACTTTGCCTTTAGCAGGCCACCTAATCTGAGTGCTCACTTGGATGCAGGGTGAAATGGGGTGGGTTATGATTACTCAATAAATCATGGATGTGTTTTGCGCATAACATGAAATACCAATCAGATTGCCATCTGTTATCCCCTTTAACAGCCAGCGTGCACTGGAACCTGGTGCACTGCTATTTAGAAAGTGAACTGAAGAGGTTTTCTGGCAAGTTAACAGATCTACATTCGCAGTCACAGCATGCAAGAGGAGAGCAACCACCAAAGCTCCCTGAGGTGAAAGAGTCAGGGAAAGCTTTTATTGTTTCATCAGTGCTTACTTTTTGATTAATTGTTGTTTTAATTTATTTTCATTGTATGTGCACATGAATGTGTCTGTGCATGTGCTGTGATCCTGCCTACATAAGGTGTATCTGAATACTGCACCACATACAGTAAACAGCAGAAAAAATCTGCACTCAAATTTAGACCAGGTATTTATTGTTGGTGTATGACGATATTGCTTCCTGCTACCTCACGTAAACTGTGACTGACCACACCTCATTTCAAGCCATCACACCGACATATGAAAGTGCACTTATCATTTAGGGCTCATTCACACTACGACGTGAAGCACCTGACATTGGCCAATGTAGAAGATTCTTGAAAAACTCTGAAATGCTGGACAAGGCACGCTCCAGGGTCCCAAATTTCCTGTCTTCAATGTAGGCTGACATAGTCCAGCAGAGGGCACCACTGTAGTGGCAGAGCTCGAGATTTGGGCGCAGTCTACTGTCTCACACAGTCACAGTAACTTTTACCATCAGAAGGCGGGGGCATTAGTAGCACAGTCCATGGAGCAGTCATATACGAGGTCTATTAGAAAAGTATCCGACCTTATTATTTTTTTCAAAAACCATATGGATTTGAATCACGTGTGATTACATCAGACATGCTTGAACCCTCGTGGGCATGCGAGAGTTTTTTCACGCCTGTCGGTTACGTCATTCGCCTGTGAGCAGTCTTTGAGTGAGGAGTCGCCCACCCTCTCGTCGATTTTTTCATTGTTTAGGAATGGCTCAGAGACTGCTGCTTTGTTTGATCAAAATTTTTTCAAAACTGTAAGGCACAACTGAGTGGACACCATTCGATAAATTCAGCTGGTTTTCGGTAAAAATTTTAACGGCTGATGAGAGATTTTGGTCTGGTAGTGTCGCCGTAAGGACGGCCCACGGCGCCTGACGGCGATCTGCGCTTCGAGGCGGCAGCGTCTCGCCGTTTCAAGTTGAAAACTTCCACAGTTCAGGCTCTGTTGACCCAGTAAGTCGTCAGAGAACAGAGAACTTTCAGAAAAAGTCGGCATGAGGAGTTTATTCGGACATTCCATTGTTAACGGACATTTTGTAATGAAAGAACGTGCGGGCAGAGTCGCATGTCGGGCCGGACCCGACCGCGGGGGGTCGCGACAGGAAAAACACCTCCGTTGGAAACCTTAACAGGCAAGTTGGAACATGCCCAAGCTGTTAAACAATTTCTCAGTTACTCACTTGTTGAAAGCCATCAAAAGCCACCTGAATTTTACAAATGGTTTTCAACACGGAGGTGTTTTTCCTGTCGCGGCGCACACAGATTCACTGAGTCGTCACGGAAGCGACTTGGCGAATTTGCGCGCACGTCTTTCATTACAAAATGTCCTTAAACAGTGGAATGTCCGCATAAACTCCTCATGCCGGCCTCTTCTGAATCTTCTCTGTTCTCTCACGATGTCCTGGGTCAACAGAGCCTTAAATTAGGATGATTTCAGCTTGAAACAGGCCGACGACGGCGCCTGGAAGCGCTGCAGGACATCCCGCTCCGTGGGAAGTCCTTACAGCGACAGAAACACCCCATAATCTCTCATCAGCCGTTAAACTTTTCACCGAAAACCAGCTGAATTTCTCGAATAGTGTCCACTCGGATATTCCTCACAGGTCCAGAAAAAAGTTTGATAAAGCAACGCGCGCCGTCTCGAGCAGCGTGTGAAACAAAGGAATTCAGCCGGGAGGGTGGGACCACATCTCACTCAAGGCCTGCCCATAGGGAAATGACGTCACCGACACGCGTGAAAAAAACTCATGCATGCGCACGAGGGTTCAAGCATGATTGGTGTAATCGCATGTCAATCAAATCCATCTAGTTTTTTTTTTTATAAAACTGCCGGTTAGTTTTATAAGCTACCTCGTACTTTGGTGGAGCTGATCGTCGATTAATCTTTTATTCGACGATCAGCTTTATACTGAATGAATTGGTGCCCACTGTCGCCAAGTGCTTGCTCACAGGGGGTCGTTTTGACCGTTGGGGTTTTTCTGTAATTATTGTATGGCTTTTGCCTTGCAATATAAAGCGCCTTGGAGCAACTGTTGTTATGATTTGGTGCTATATAAATAAAATTGATTTGATTTGAAGACATCACGTGACATAGCCTATATAAACAACGTAATTGCGAATGCATAACTTGTTCCCGTTGTATTGTTGAGACAGGTTCTACATGTTCAAATTTCTACATATTGTACATATTTCTTCATGCCCAAGTGATTCAGAGGAGGTAGTGCATCCAGTCAAGCTGCTGACGTTAGCCAGTGGCAAACAAAGCAGTAACAGCATACTGACGGAGGCTACATAGCGGTAGTGGAGCTCAATGCATGCTGACATGTTAGCATAAGCATAGAAGATTTTAGATTTTAAGCATGCTTAAATTTTTTTTCTGGGACCACAATGAACATCGGAGTTGTCTGACTGACATCGACTTAAATCCTGCCGAGCCTGGCGGTCCAACCTCAGCGCTGTTCAACGATTAGCAACTTTTCACTCACCGTCAACAAATGCCGGGCTAATCTTCAGAATGTGAGTGGACCATTAAAGAAAATGGGCACCAAGTGTAAAAATGCCAACTGCACTTGTTGGAAACTAGCAATGAACGCTTCATTGCACGATGCACGGTGCGACTTTGGAGCGTATGCAAGCTTGTTGGTTAGCTAATGTCAACAACATCTGAAACACTTCATTGCTTGGTATCTTCAATGCCATAATGTCTTAAATGTTGTGAGAAGGAATGCCAACATTACAAAGTGATAAAGGCATTAGTGTCGCAACTTTTTTGGAATGGGCTTAAATGCAGGAAATGGGCTTAAATGCAGGAATGGATGTATGAATTGAAGCTTACCACACAAAACATGAAATATCTTGGGACCACAGCATCTGCATTGAAGTAGAAGTCAAAGTAAATGTAAGAATTATTTTTTCTAAAGTTTCATTTTCTGTATTGTCCCACCTTTTTTGATTTGGGATTGTAAACTGTTCAGACAAAGTCTGTTTTACTTTACTTGTTTTCAATGTTTTCAATGATAACCTAAACTCATCAACCACTTTATTGGGTACACATTACTAGTACTGGGTTGGAGCTCCTTTTGCCTTCACAACTTCCTTAAATCTTCATGGCATAGATTCAACAAAGTGTTGGAAACAGCCCCCAGAGATGTTGGTCCATATTGAAATGATGGCATCACACAGTCACCCATTTAACCAGTCTGCCCATTCTCCTCTGACCTCTGACATCAACAAGACATTTTTGTGCACACAACTGCTGCTCACTGAATATCTTCTCTTTTTTGGACATTCTCTGTAAACCCCAGAGATGGTTGTCAGCAGTTTCTGAAACACTTAGACCAGCCCGTCTGGCACTAACAACCATGCCACGTTCAAAGTCACTTAATCCCCCTTTCTTGCCCATTCTGATGCTCAGTTTGTGTATATTAATATGGTGGCCATTCAGCCTTATGCCTAACACCAGTCACACTTTTTATGGCTTCATAAAACACCTGATTTCACACATGATATACATTATTTTGTGAAACATATGTGGTCATGAATGTATGACTGTGACGGACAGAGCAAAAAGTCTTCATATATCAATCGTACATTTAAGCAGTTGAATCCTGACTTTAGCACTCCAACATGCATTCTATACCTAACCTCTATGAAGCACCTTCTAGTGAGCAGTTTGATCATTATCCATGACATTTTGAGAATACAGTGATATGTCAATACTCTACAGCTCAATGGGCTTGTATAAATGAAAGAAGGGGCTTCAGTTTACATATGCTGAGGGCTGAGGGCTTCCCAGTGGAATACTACTGATGGAAGACAAAAGATGGACAGGATTCTGCTTTGTGCCGTTGACTGACCTTGACCTGTTTTTTGACCCACATCCTCACACAATCACATAATTCTATACATTCATCAATAAAACCTTGGTGAACGTGGCAAAAGATGTGTCCAAATGGCGGTGTGTGCCCACTTGCAGTATCTACAGTTTAATGTTTGTGCTGAGCACCACTGGCCAGCCTTCTATAACCTGGCTTCAATCAAACTCAAAGGCAATATCCCTGTGAAAATAGTATTGATCAAAACAAGCATCTATCCATGCATAAAAGCTTGTTTCAATTGATTTTTCCTCTTTGAGCTGAAAAATATAATAGAGTTGATATGAATTACTGGATGTTTTGCCTCAATTCATCAACACAGTCCAGATAATACTTGCTGTTGCCAAGGAAACACAGCAACGCTTTTTGTCTGTTTTCCAACAATCAATTACTTTCATGCATTTCTGCTTGTGTTTACAGAGAAACATGTCAGGCTATGGCGCACAATACTGAAACTAGGTGCCTTATAAAAACAACAGAGTACAGACTGGTTCTTAATTGAACTACAGAGGAACAACATGATTTAAATCCATTCCAAACAGCTCACATCTCATCTTACCACTCCATTATGCATATGCAGCATCACAGTTGGTGTCGATATGGGGTTCACTGCCACAATACGTCATTTCTGTTGTGCTGGTAGGAATGTAGCATTTGACTGTGTTACTTTATGGCCTACCATGGGAAGCAATGGAAGAAAAAGCTCAGGAAAAGTTCTGAAGTCATCCTGTGCACCTCCAAACTATCAAAGTTCTCACCTTACATGGTGGTTTGTTATGACATATTCCAAGTTCAAGACTAATAAGTTTTTTGTTGCATCCCCCCCGCCCCCCACCATCACTTCCCGCCCACAAAAAAAACAACAAAAAAAAAACAATCTGACATTAAGCCTTTATGAAATAGCTATAAGGCTGGCTATTAAAAGTATTTTTCATGCATTTAACTAAAACTGGAGGAACAGAAGATCAACCTCAACATGTCTATAGTCTAAAATGTGTTTTATTAGGAGGCCATTATAGAACAGTCAACTTTAGAGTATCTTCTGGAGATACTGGGATTTCAATGTTTCTGAGATGGCAACAGACCACCAGCACAAAGAAATAAATATTCCAGCAACACCTGCAAGTTATTTCACTGCCTATGCAAAATCAAAATCCATGTTATTTGGTGCCAGTATAACTGGCATCAAGAGTGTTCTGAAAGCACAATATCACCCGCCGGCAAATGTTGCTTTGCTACAAATGCTTGCTACAACCCCTGGCAAAAATTATGGAATCACCGGCCTCGGAGGATGTTCATTCAGTTGTTTAATTTTGTAGAAAAAAAGCAGATCACAGACATGACACAAAACTAAAGTCATTTCAAATGGCAACTTTCTGGCTTTAAGAAACACTATAAGAAATCAAGAAAAAAAGATTGTAGCAGTCAGTAATGGTTACTTTTTAGACCAAGCAGAGGAAAAAAATATGGACTCACTCAATTCTGAGGAATAAATTATGGAATCACCCTGTAAATTTTCATCCCCAAAACTAACACCTGCATCAAATCACATCTGCTTGTTAGTCTGCATCTAAAAGGAGTGATCACACCTTGGAGAGCTGTTGCACCAAGTGGACTGACATGAATCATGGCTCCAACACGAGAGATGTCAGTTGAAACAAAGGAGAGGATTATCAAACTCTTAAAAGAGGGTAAATCATCACGCAATGTTGCAAAAGATGTTGGTTGTTCACAGTCAGCTGTGTCTGAACTCTGGATCAAATACAAAACAACATGGGAAGGTTGTTAAAGGCAAACATACTGGTAGACCAAGGAAGACATCAAAGCATCAAGACAGAAAACTTAAAGCAATATGTCTCAAAAATTGAAAATGCACAACAAAACAAATGAGGAACGAATGGGAGGAAACTGGAGTCAACGTCTGTGACCGAACTGTAAGAAACCGCCTAAAGGAAATGGGATTTACATACAGAAAAGCTAAACGAAAGCCATCATTAACACCTAAACAGAAAAAAACAAGGTTACAATGGGCTAAAGAAAAGCAATCGTGGACTGTGGATGACTGGATGAAAGTCATATTCAGTGATGAATCTCGAATCTGCATTGGGCAAGGTGATGATGCTGGAACTTTTGTTTGGTGCCGTTCCAATGAGATTTATAAAGATGACTGCCTGAAGACAACATTTTTCCACAGTCATTGATGATATGGGGCTGCATGTCATGTAAAGGCACTGGGGAGATGGCTGTCATTACATCATCAATAAATGCACAAGTTTACGTTGATATTTTGGACACTTTTCTGATGTTTAAGGATGATGAAATCATTTTTCAAGAAGATAATGCATCTTGCCATAGAGCAAAAACTGTGAAAACATTTCTTGCAAAAAGACACATAGGGTCAATTTCATGACATAGGGTTAATGTCAACGAGCAGATGTGATTTGATGCAGGTGTTAGTTTTGGGGATGGAAATTTACAAGGTGATTCCATAATTTATTCCTCAGAATTGAGTGAGTCCATATTTTTTTCCTCTGCTTGGTCTAAAAAAGTAACCGTTACTGACTGCCACAATCTTTTTTTCTTGATTTCTTATAGTGTTTCTTAAAGCCAGAAAGTTGCCATTTGAAATGACATTAGTTTTGTGTCATGTCTGTGATCTGCTTTTTTTCTACAAAATTAAACAACAGAATGAACATCCTCCAAGGCCTGTGATTCCATAATTTTTGCCAGGGGTTGTACATTCTGATAACATTTCAAAGAATTGTATTGTTTTCCAAAATTTCTCCTAAAAATGTGAGAGGAGTTCATTTCTGAATGCAGGCACCGAAGAACAAAACTGACAGATTCTAAAGTTATTAATCAAGAGCTATAACTCTGGTAAAATGAGCCCAGCTGGACCGATGTGAAAATATGCAAGTTACCAACCTTTAACAAGGACTTCTACCAAGTTTTATGAAATTCCTTCTAAAAGTGTGAGAGCAGTTGATTTCAGAATGCTTATACCCTTTTTGGGACAGACAGACAGACAGACAGACAGAGGGACAGAAATCACGACATCATCACATAATCCTCCTTTGGGCCTTCAGCCAGCATGGGATAAAAACTAAGGGAAATACATGTACAATACAATAACAATTTACAATGAGCAATTCTCAAAGACAGGGCAGGCCAGTTTTGGGGGCATGCACCCATGCCGCCACATCCACCACACCATGGAACAGCCCCAGGTCCTGGAAGCAGACAACAGGTCCATCCCCAGTTCTCAAGAAGTAGCCCCTTCCCTCAGCTGCTGGCAGGTGAAATGTGGGCATCCCCTTGGCCTTTTCTAGTTGCCGGGGTCTTTAACGCAGGATATCTCTTCCAAGTTTGACACTTTCACCACATGCAGATACACATCTAATGGCATAGGTCCAGGAACTAAGACTATCACAAACCTAGACACTCTCACCCTCATTCATCTTCTCAAGTACTTCAATCAAGGTTTCCACAAAGATGCCATAAAGATCATCCAAGAAATCATCATCCAAGAAATCAAGGTGAGTAAACCTTTCTCTGCCGATGAAAACACCTAAACCACTTTTGTCTACCACCCAACCCAACACCCAGTCCACGCAAGCACGGAAGAGAGTAGGAGGCAGAATACATCCCTGAAAAAAGCAAGAATTGGAAGAAATCAGAGACCCCGCCTCTGCTCCGCACCGCAATCACAGGCCAGCTACGATGTCCAGCAATTTGTTGGAGATTTCCATGCTGTCCCACAGAGCAGCCTGGTCCACTGAGCTTTGCTAAATTCAAGATCAAGTGCAAAGAAGCACAGCCAATAGTCATGTTTCAATCAATGAGTATTCCCAAAGGTAGGATACAGCCAGTGGTTGATTTACTGACTTTTAAAATACACAAACCAGGAAAATCATCTTACATCCCTCAAAACAAACAAACAAACAAAACACTGGAATGTGATAAAAAAAAATAAAAACAAGAATAAATTACACACCACTGAACACTGAGGTCTTATCCTGCTGCTGAAGCTGGTTTGTAGTTCAGAAATAAAAAGATCTCCAAGTGATATTTCTCTGAAAAGGTAAGTCTCATTCACTCACAAACCTCCTGAAAAAGTTAAAATATAATTATTATCTACAGCGTAAAATTATGTGTGCCGCCACCACTGTTCATACTTTGCTTCCTATCATTGAATATTTACTACGAAATGAAAAGCAGCACTTTCTCCAGTGTACAACAAGTCATGAGAACTGAGACAATAAGAAAAATTGCCACAAGCAGGCATACTCATCAAAGTGGTTCACATGAACTGTTAGTATCCGTGAGAAATGTGCACTACAATAAACAATCCAACTCTGGTGCAACCTTCAGCAAACAAGCTAGTCGTAAGTGTAAGTAACCTTTTCCAAATTGGACTCAATGTAACTTGGAAAGTGCAGGATCACTGGGTGTGGTGATGGTTATTTATTTATTTTTTTTCCTTCTTCTTCTTTGTAGATATTTAACTGCAGCAGATGTTCAGGTTTGACCAGATGAAACTGGTGATGGATATATTTATTTTATATATTTAGGCCCTGAATGTTTGTACACCAGTTTATCCAAAACCCAAAGAATTATTGGAATGGATTTTTTTTTTTTTTTTTACATAGGCATAATGCCTTTAATAAATTATTAAAATTTGTTCAAACAGTCTACAAAAAAAGAAGAAGAAAAAACCCTCCCAAAGCACCACTGCTGTTTTATGAAAGTGGCTACAACAAGGAGAGGAAAGGGCAAGGCTGCAAAGCATTTTATTACCAGGCTAAATCTATTTATTGTGTATCAGACAATGAATGTTTCCACCGCAGTTGTTCAATTGCTCCATGGCCATTTTATCCAACAGCCCATTGTGCACCAGCAACAAAAATCTTGTGGCTCTTGTGTGTTGTTCTCTTTTTCTGTAGCTGGTCTCTTTTTGTAAAGACCACTGAGAGGGACCTTCAGCTCTGACACTACAGCCATGTGGCGCCTTCCCTCATTGCAAAGGACCTCAATGACTGGACGACTCCAAGGGGACACCCATGTAACACCTGGCTACAGGGGATAGATGGCTATTTTCAACAGATATTGTATGGACTGACAGCAAGTCTGCCTGGATGGTGGCCAGTTGAGACTTAAATCATGTCGGTGGCCTGATGGATGCAGCAATGTACAGCACATGAGTGCATGCTGCCAAACCAGACCTGATCAGATTTGTCACCACAGTTTGCAGGGCTAAAGCAACAGCGGCATACTGGACTCCACGTAAAAAAAAAAAAAAAGAAAAAGATTTTTTTATTAGACTTTAAGAAAATAAGGAATCATACAGTATGAATACAATAAATAAATAATAAAAATGTATGAATGGCATGAGTATTTAATGTTTGAGAAGTGGGCTTCTGACCAGAGAGTTATAGGTTCAGTCCCTTATCAGACTGGAAAATCACTAAGATAAACTATAAAGTTATGCATAACTCAGGCCTGGATCCAGACCGGTTTGGACCGATGCAGTTGCATTGGTCAAATTTTTTTACGCATCGTTCGTCATCGGTAAAAAAAGATCTTGAATAATCCCGAATAGTGCCGAACGTGTCCCCGCGGTGACCACAGCTTTTCGGTGGTTTTCATGTCAACCTATAGTCCATAAATTATACGGATTTTCTCGAGTTTCAGAGTCATACGGATGTACAAATAAAGTCAGATATTCAGGGTTTGGTCTGCAGCGGGTCTGTGATCAACCCTTTCTGCAGCGCGACTCCATTTTGAAGCCGTGAACCACTGAAACAATGCTTCGATTCAATAGCTCGTGGCTCTTTGATTCGCTGCTCTTCAGAAGTGGTAAGTCCGCTTCTTAACCCCTCTCAAAGCCATTAAAATATCATGAGTCACTTTTGTGTGGATTAAAGTCACTAACTGGGACTCTTGTCTTGTTACAGTGAAGAAATGAAACGCTCCACATGCTGCGCGGCTCTCTGCCGAGACAGAGTCCGGTCGGAATTACTAACTTCAAAATGAATTGCCGCTTTAAATAAAATGACACATCTTTCCAAACGTTGTAATACAGACAAGAAACTACAATCGACTCAAATGTTTTTCCTCCCAAAATGAAACGTGCTGTATTTCTTTACAAATTACACCCTGACGTGCTGTAAGAGTTCAGCTCAGATATATGGAAAGACATTCATGCCAATAATGTCTGAAAGGAAATGCTTTTGACAAAAACTGTAGATTTTGTTTATTCCTATTTATGTCCAGAGATCAAGGATCCACCATGTAGAGTTTATTATGTCCAAAGTTTAAGGATCCAGTGACCAATTTCATATTTATTTACTTTAAGACTCAATAAAACGTTCAATTTCAATTCAATTTCAATTTAATCGGCTTATAAAGTGCCAAATCACAACAAAATCTAAATATACTAAAACAAATACATCACAATTGTACACATATCACAATTGTGATATGTGTACAATTGTGATGTATTTGTTTTAGTATATTTAGTCATGGACATGATGAATATTGTTACCTGCTGGACTGATTGTAATTTTGATTGGTATCAATGGAAAATGTCTTCTGTGAACTGTCTGTATCTCAATATATTATTATTAAAAATATATGCAGTCACATTTTTATTGATTTTATCAATTGAAAAAAAAATCATATATAGAATCAGGTATAATTGAAACATTTTGGAAATAAATTTGATCCTGTTTGCAGTTAATTTCTGTTGTAGTGTTGTTTTTAGGACATCATATTTATACAAATAACAGTTCACTATGGTCCTTGAAGTATAATAAATATATGAAAAGAAGTGTGACAGTGTATGTTCCACACAAATAAAAGAATGAAGATTGTAGTGAATAACAAGACCCATACGATTTTTATTTTATCATTGAGCAAAAATGCATTTGTCAGATTTTCACTCTGGATCCAGCCCTGTAACTAGGGGTGTGATCAAATAAAATTATAGCGAGGTGTATGTGCTGTGTCCAGGTGGAGTGCTAACAGAGGACGCTGGCACACCACAAGCCGTGGACTCCACAGTTTGTGTCCTTTCCAAGCATTTTAAAGGAAACATCCAAGATAACATGTCTTGATGTGTTTTTAATTGTACTAAAGAGCCATCTAAGAGGTCTGTGATGTCTTTAGTATTATTTAATTTGTATGTTCGCACCGTGAGCACTAAATAAATGGTATGGATAGCTAATGCTGAGTCAGTAAGGTTGCTCATCATAGTTTTTAATCCTCACACCCAAGCACACAAAAATACATGCTAAATCAATCACGTGAACTCAGGTTGTATAGCTAGCTCGGTATCTTCTTCATAGCCCACTCAGTCCAATCGTACCCAGGTCACTTCAGTCTTGCCCATGCTGCACCCCTTGACCCATTTACTGGTTGGCCGGAAGTTAGGTGGAGAAGAACAGGGCAAAGATGGTAATAGCCAAAACCACCAACACTTCAGAACCCCTACGGGTGATGTCATAGGAGGTTCCTCCATCATAATAACAGTCTATGGTTTAGACATGACATATACACATCAAGTTATTAGCATGACTATATCTACTCAAAAAAAGAACATTCAATAAATGGTGTAAATTTATCATTTCATCACATCAGGTTTGCTTTTATGTGATGCTTAAGCAGATCAATCTTTCGCTGAGAAACCTAGATAATTTTCCAAGATGATGCACAGTAAATGACTCCACTGATCCCTTAAATAGATGAGAAACAAAAAACAAACAACCCTTCACTTAGTGAAGAGTTTCTCAAAGTTCACCAGTCTTACCCTATCCAGGTCTTTGGACTGAAAATATTATGACGCTCAATCTTGCAAAGATGTACTTTTCCTAAAGCATTGTTGATTGCTCTGTGTCCATTACTTCGAAGGATTATGATAATATTCCACATTGTGCTCGGCGTGATGCACAGGAAATTCAATACTCAAAAGGTTAATGCAATCAATTAGGATGACAAAGGAGTAAAGTAAAACCCTCCTGCTTGTGGAAAAAAGAAACAGGAGAAGAGGGGGAGAAAAGGTACTGAAAGCATGAATGGATCCACAGAAAGAGAAGAGGCACTTGAAACGACAGAAAAATGGTATTTATTAAACGTGTATCATCCAGGGCTAACTGAATGAAACACAAAAAAGTGCGCACACACACACACACACACACACACACACACACACACACACACACACACACACACACACACACACACACACACACACACACACACACACACACACACAGAAAGAAAAGACAGCTCTTAGACGACGAACTACATCATTCAACACTCAAGCAGCTGTAATTGAACAATAAAAGAGCAATATTTTTGCTTGAATGTAATAAGATACCCAAACCAAAGTGCCCAGTGCTACAGTCTTGGTTCATAGTACACATCTTTTATGGACTTTTCCCCTTTTCTGAGTCAAGTTCTGTCTCAGTACTCCAGTCCCATGTGCATTGTTACATGGATTGAATACTAACAGCACTGCAATGGTGTATTGGAGAGATATCTTTTGTTATTTAGATAGATGTTACAATGCTACACAACACAAAGGATTCTCATCATTGCAGATAAATGGATAAATGTGCATGGCGGTATTGAGCGCCACGACCATTGTAATAATGCATATTACCTTTTCAGGCTCAGTCTGTCAAAATGGTGATGTATTAATCACATTTCAGCAATCCTCTGTGGCTAATGATAATGTTATGAGAGTCTGAGTGGCAATATTTCGTTAACGTCTGCAACGCCTATTTTCTGCAGATAAGTTGAGCAAGAAGAAAAGCCTAAAACCTTGTAATCCACTTAGGTAAGGAAGCAGACTTACTTACTTCTGCAAACACACACAACCTCATAAATCTACTGCACCTTTGCATTCTTAAAGACTGCCGAGCTCGAAGCTTGAAATAAAGGCAGCAGATCCCTCAAGCCCAATCAAGACGTGTTTAAGTTTCAAACCATTGCACAAGACGGTTAAATACGCACAAGTCCCAACAACACAAATGCAAAGATCTACATCTACCCTAAAGTCTGGTTTTTATTTAAGAGCAAGAACAAATTTCAAAATGAATAGCTTGAGAGCACATCTTCAGCAACCATGAAGTAAGTATTTGACATTTAACTCTTAACTGGATTGCTAAAAATGAGGGAAAAAGTAGCAAAGAAAGGACAATATTTAAAGCATTGATTTTGTGCCAAGTCGTCTGAACTGCAGCCTTTTTATTCTGCTCCCATTCAGCTCCACTATTACAAAAAACTAAACAAAACAAAAAAAGTATGTGGAACAAGCACAAAAGCAATAGTTAGGCGGTAACCATGGTTTTACGTTTTTTTCACCCCAAGAATTCTACTTTTTCAGGGGCACAACCGCTGTAATTTGACCTACATCACATTTTTCTGTTTGGCATTTTTGGGTGCAGCAGTCACGTCACAGAAACAATGGACCAAAACGGACTTTAAAGTCGGGTCTGAATGAGAACGAAAGGGCTGACATATGAAATGCCCTCACAGCTGGGCTGCCCCCGCTTCAAAGAAAAACAAATACTTTGAATGAGAGGGGGACATGCCGCTCCTGTCTGAGCTTCCTAAGACCCTGAGCCACCACTGGGAGGATGGCTTTCATGATATGCCCGTAATGATGGATGGATTTGGAGGAACGTCTATTCACATGGAGATGTTACATCATAAATATTTACACAGAGCTCCCGTTTCCATGTAGCCTTTGCTTGTTTTGACACAATGGAAAAATTTTAAAGGACAAAAAAATGAGGAGAGCGAGGTGCAGAAAATGAGAAGGCGGCCTCTTGTTTTGGTTATTATTACGATACCGAATGATACAATAATGCTTAATTGAGTTTCTGAGTAGTAGACTGCTTTGGTCGGTAAGACAAATTATCTTTCCTACGGCACACTGTGGCTTTTATTTACCTTCACCCATGACTGAAAAAGCTACTGTTCTATTAATAAAATCCTTGGCATCACACACAGAAACGTACTCTCAGTGTTAGAAAATCAACACTTTACTTAATCACCATCAATCCGCCCAAAAACCTGATCTGGTCCAAAGAGAAGCAAGCGTGAGACGCCACTTTTGTAGGTAAACGGCCCTACAAAATTCTGCTCACTGAGCTCAGTGAAAAGCCTTGAAGTTCCCTGAGAATGTGGCTGGAACCAAGAAAAACAAATTTGGCAGTTTCATTTTCCTCCCACTGACAGGGAGTCAACTCCGGGAGTGTTCCTCAACCACATTCAGCAAAACAGGTAGCAGGAAATGTTGCGCCACCCCCTGTTGGAGTCAGCTGAGCATTATGAATTGTTAGATTATGGTACATTTAAAAAGTCATTTTCAATATACTGCAGGTCTGTTGTTATGTGGTGACACATAACAACAGACAACAATTAGGTAGGATGTTTAATCAGGTGACTCAAGTAATGTGTTCGACTTCAAAATCTACATGCCGGAAGCTAATTTTAAAAGGGAAAAAAATGTGGGAAAAATGTCTTAACTCTCGTTTAGAGTTATCATTGGTATTTCATGTCATAGTGCAACATTTCTCAGTCTGTGCATGTTGAGATTATTCTACAAAAAGCAGAATTTAGTCCTGAAATGGTTCATTTTAGACTTGCATAAGTAATTAAACTCTATATCTGGACCCTCGCTCTGTTAGACCCTCTCATTTAAGGTGCGTTCACATTACTGCGGTGTCACACTCTGTGCACCGCACCGGTCTGTGCAGATCTTTGCCACCCTAGAATTTCTTCTGCCTTGCACATTGGTAGTATTAGCTATGTGATTTGGTCAACTACATTAGCTACTTACGTGGACTTCAATCTAACAAACAGCTGCACTTGAAAGATGAAATATTGGGGAAAAAAAAAATCTAAAAAATTGGACATTTTATTGTATTTTTTTATTGTCATTGCCTTCTCGACCATTACACAAAGGTTTTCACATTCATACTTCAACAAATTTGAACTTTTGATCTTGTGTGTACATGCAACGCGTGTCGCATTCATTCAATCAGAACAGAGACCATGAACTACATACAAAATAATCGAGGATACAAGTCCAAAAGAAGCCTTCCTATGATAATGTGAACACAGCCTGAGATAGTATTTGCTCTGCACAAAGCAACAGCTCCTCTCCATTTAAAGCAACAGACAGAAACAGCTCATTCCTTCAATTTATGGCATTTTATCTCCCACGACTGATTCTGACACGACATCAAATTACTGTCGGATACTAAATAGTGAACTGCTACTCCATTTAAAATCTATCCTACTGTTTGGAATCGGATTCTTTGTAATTGTAAAGTATCTTGAGTTTGTTCCTACATATATTTCACAACTGAGTGGCGACATCAGCATATAAAGTTGTACGCCCATTCCAGCTTTTGTTTCTACCAAAATCCAAGTCTTACATTGTCAGTTTATTTTTGTAACATGTTGCAAAATTACAGCTCATTTTAACATATTTATCTGGGGGAAATCCATGGCATATATCCTCTTTTCCTTCTAACGCTGCCATGCACACTGACTGCAGGAGGAAGTGCATGTGTGCATGCGTGAGGTTTTGAGATTACCTTTGACCTGACCCACTTGAATTATGCATGTTCCTGTGCTGTGCACGCTAACATCCATAAGATTTCTTGTAAATCACTTCAGAGGTGTTATCTGGTTTCAAAAACAGCGTTTTTAGATTTAGAAATGTTTATTTCTCATATAAGAGAAACATATTAGATGTGTGCAGAAATAAGCTGTTTCGGAGCCTTTTCCAACATTTCAGTTTATTTTGTTCAAGCGAGCAGCCAGCTGACATCACGCTGCCTTTCTTTACTCCAACTGGTAGTAGCTGTGTCATTCTCAGAATCCTCGCACAGCTCGGGAGAATCCCCCACGTGATGAATGATGTTGATACCAAACGCAAATCGTTTCCAGACAGCACAAATTTTGATCATGTTGTCAATATCATATTATGAATCCTGTGTATAAATGATAAGGAATAAAATTATAGTGGTACCAAAGAAAATCTATATATAAAAAGCCAAGTGGCCTCTGTGTATGTGAATGTCTGCGTGCATGCGTGCGTACATGTGTATGGCTTCAATCATGGACAAACTGGGGAGAGCTGACATTTGTTGTTTGCTTATGTATTTTGGATCAAGGATAAATGCCACGAAAACGGAAAGTTGATAGGACAGAAATTACAGATATTAGCTAACAAAAGTGAACAATGGATGGACTGGACTGGACATCTGGACATCATTCCAACTCATTGTACAAGCTTTGCTTAATTTATTACCACCCTTGGAAAATGTCAACTACCTATTTTATAAACACTACCCAATCTAGAGCCCATGGATCCCCACGGGCAATGCGCCAGTTTTTTTATGACTTAAATCTTAAAAAACCCAAAGGCCATACAGCTTTAAGGATTGAATAAATGCAAATATTAGTGTTACAGCAGCTTATGAACTCATGTTTGTACCATCATACTATGGCTGAGCTCAGTTTGCATGTACAGTGTGTATTTCTTTGTGTTGTCAACATGAGTTTACGATCTTCACAACACAACAAGAACACAGCCACTGTGAAACAGCCAGTCAGCTGTAGGTAGCTTTAGAGCAGCAGCTCACTATTTTGTTATTCTCCAGATATTTTACTACAAATAACATCCTTCCTTCCTTTTGAGAGGTGGGACCTCTGCCATCTGCTTGAGTGGATGCCATTCAGGCTCCCAGATAGTTGCTTGTTATGTTAGATGTGGTGATGCACAGTGAGGTGCATCATTAGCCTGTACTCGCAAACCTTCATCAGCTTACCAGAAATAACAGTAACTATTGTATGTGTCATTGTAAAGCAAGAAGCGTACTTTATTTTACTGATCATCTATTTCTGGAGGAAAATGATTCAGTTAAAAATGGCTTTAAGATGCTACAAACAAGCTATCTGTTCATGACATGGTTTGATGATGTAATGCACTGGGCTTGAACTATGCTGAATGTGCAAAAACAACTGTTGTTTTCGCAACCGCGGCATAACCAACAATATCATGGCTGCGGTATAACATTACCAACTGTGGTGCCTCCAGAAAACCTCCTGGTGATATTCCAAAGTGTACAGTAATGTTACAGGCTTCATGGAAATACAAAGTATGGGTAAGTTCATGTCAGAAGAAGAGAAGCTTTAAAAGATGCTGAAAATTCAGGAGGTTTAAAACAAAACTACGGCATGATGATGGAATATCCCGGTTTAACACAGACGCTCTCCCAGACCCTCTGAGGCAGGGGTGAGAAACAGTAAGACGAAACAGGTTCTCCTTGCAGCTGATCACCTCAGCAAGTGGTTTTACTGAGGAACTCCTCCCTTCAAATTAAAGTCCTGATCTGCTGTGACATTCATTACCTCCTGAGGTGATTGGCAGCTTAAATCTGCAACGTCTTGGCCCTTCATGCCCGACATTGCGCTAAGGTTTTCCAACAATAGGGGCAGGGACTGAAACTGTCCACGAATGTGAAAAAGGCCCGTAAGTTCTATATAGGCCCATAGTGGGCCCATTGGTTCCTGTGGTACCCATAGCATCAATTGGATCAGGGTCTCTGATTCCCCCTGGATGGGACGCCAGTCCAATGCAGGCTACTTCCGTAGACAAGCCTGGTACCCATTACAGTTAGCTGTACTGAGACAATGCAGATTAAGTGTCTTGTCCAAGGACACAGACAGGTGGCATGAGCAGGAATCGATCCTATGTCTTTATATTGTTGGGCCACCTCCCTATCCACTCATCTACCTGCTCCACTTAAGGACAGCATAGTGAAGAAAATGAATGAAACTCAACAGACACTGGTGGACAATTTTGAGCTGGGTATATCAGTGGCAATGACTGCAGTGTTTAATATGGATCCGTCACGCGTTACCAATCCAGCGTTGTGTCACTATATCACCGGAGTTCCATGAAATCATTCAGCTGTGTATCCAGAAGAGTTCACAAACGAAGCTGATCTTCTATCTTTAATTAACAGCCACTGTTTGTTGCACTACTTGTGACGGGACGTGCATCTGATCTGGAGCTCTTATGCTCCTGTTGCTGTTAGTTATTGGATCTATCTGCACATAATGTCATCATCGCTTTGCAAGGAGGTACACTGGGCATGTATCTGGGGCTTTGATTGATGCAAGGAGTGTGTCCTCTTTCTGGTGTGTGAGTGACACCACCCATAATCAAAGGAGTGTGTTGTTGCCCTCTGCCTCAATTCACGGCCACGCTCCACACCCCCCACCCCCCAGTGATGGTGAGGGTTTCTGATTTGACATAAGACAGCCCACGGTGTCACTTCAGAATGTTTAGATCCCTCTTGACTAGGAGGCCAGGGGCAAGGGCTGTTGTATGCATCCTCATGACAGACTACCACATCAGCATTGTGCTCGTACCAGCTAACATCATTAACGCAGAAGGTTTCATCTCGGGGGGGGGGGCAACCCAGTTTCGTCAAGTCACAAGTCATTAGCGTCCTCTCGAGATTCAAATTGTACAGAGACAGATTTTTCTTATCAGCAACAAAAGGTTTTATACTCTTGTTAATTTGGTGGATGTCATCTACACTCAACAAAAATATAAACGCAACACTTTTGGTTTTGCTCCCATTTTGTATGAGATGAACTCAAAGATCTAAAACTTTTTCCACATACACAATATCACTATTTCCCTCAAATATTGCTCACAAACCAGTCTAAATCTGTGATAGTGAGCACTTCTCCTTTGCTGAGATAATCCATCCCACCTCACAGGTGTGCCATACCAAGATGCTGATTAGACACCATGATTAGTGCACAGGTGTGCCTTAGACTGTCCACAATAAAAGGCCACTCTGAAAGGTGCAGTTTTGTTTTATTGGGGGGGGATACCAGTCAGTATCTGGTGTGACCACCATTTGCCTCATGCAGTGCAACACATCTCCTTCGCATAGAGTTGATCAGGTTGTCAATTGTGGCCTGTGGAATGTTGGTCCACTCCTCTTCAATGGCTGTGCGAAGTTGCTGGATATTGGCAGGAACTGGTACATGCCGTCGTATACGCCGGTCCAGAGCATCCCAAACATGCTCAATGGGTGACATGTCCGGTGAGTATGCCGGCCATGCAAGAACTGGGACATTTTCAGCTTCCAAGAATTGTGTACAGATCCTTGCAACATGGGGCCGTGCATTATCCTGCTGCAACATGAGGTGATGTTCTTGGATGTATGGCACAACAATGGGCCTCAGGATCTCGTCACGGTATCTCTGTGCATTCAAAATGCCATCAATAAAATGCACCTGTGTTCTTCATCCATAACAGACGCCTGCCCATACCATAACCCCACCGCCACCATGGGCCACTCGATCCACAACACTGACATGAGATAACCGCTCACCCACACGACGCCACACACGCTGTCTGCCATCTGCCCTGGACAGTGTGAACCAGGATTCATCCATGAAGAGAACACCTCTCCAATGTGCCAAACGCCAGCAAATGTGAGCATTTGCCCAATCAAGTCGGTTACAACGACGAACATGCTGGATGTGGAGGTCCTGGGCTGGTGTGGTTACACGAGGTCTGCGGTTGTGAGGCTGGTTGGATGTACTGCCAAATTCTCTGAAACGCCTTTGGAGACGGCTTATGGTAGAGAAATGAACATTCAATACATGAGCAACAGCTCTGGTTGACATTCCTGCTGTCAGCATGCCAATTGCACGCTCCCTCAAATCTTGCGACATCTGTGGCATTGTGCTGTGTGATAAAACTTCACCTTTCAGAGTGGCCTTTTATTGTGGACAGTCTAAGGCACACCTGTACACTAATCATGGTGTCTAATCAGCATCTTGATATGGCACACTTGTGAGGTGGGATGGATTATCTCAGCAAAGGAGAAGTGCTCACTACCACAGATTTAGACTGGTTTGTGAACAATATTTGAGGGAAATGGTGATATTGTGTATGTGGAAAAAGTTTTAGATCTTTGAGTTCATCTCATACAAAATGGGAGCAAAACCAAAAGTGTCGCATTTATATTTTTGTTGAGTGTATATTTACCATAGATGTCTGTGCTGACTATATTTGTAACAGTAATAAATGTCACAGAGTTGGGAAAAAAACATATTTTGTCACGCTGACTGTGGAATGATGCAACAGTAACAACCTTTAGGCATAAAGCATTTATTAACGTGCATAATTAACTGATCGGTATAACCTAAATAATGTGGCACACACGGGTACTATGAGTGTGCGTGCCCTTCCTGATAAAACAGTACAGCATGCATCTTGATACATGAGTAATGATATGTTTCAGGATGTGTTTTTTTTTTTTTTTTTATTGTGGACTGATCCAATACAGTTCTATAATACAGATATAAATTTATCATTCTGATAAATTAGAATGAGCCAAAAGTGTATTTGTTTACCTTCAAATACACATCGTATTTTCCAAAGTATGAGTCGTGTTTTTTTTGTTGTTGTTGGTGGTGGTGGTGTCGGTTTTTGTTTTACTAGTTTGGGAGGCTCAGAGACTTGTACTCCGGTGCGATTTATATACTGAAAAATCCCACATGCTTTATTAATCATTATAATGACAATTATAAAATCAATCAAAGCATTAAACAAAACAAACACTAATAATAAACAAATAAATGCTATACAAAAAGAAAGAAAAAACACACACACAATATTGCACAAAAAAATCCCAAATTATAGAGCTGAAAATATAGACAAAAGGTGCAACTTGCATTGCAGTGCGACTTATACTCCAGTGCAACTTATATGTAGGTTTTGTCCTCTTCAAGAGGTATTTTTTAACAGGTGCAACATATACTTAGGAAACTACGGTACTTGATGTAAGACCAGGGGAATTCTAAAGGTTTTTAATACTGTATTAAAAGCACCTTAGCATTGCCTCTGGTCTCCTTTTGTTCACCACTGGGGGCACCATTACATACAGTCACAAAAAAGCACCCAAGAGAAGAAGCCAGCTGGTGCTAGCATAACAAATTTTCCCATTCTGAACCTTTATAACAGTATTATGTTCATAGTTTGACATACTTTTGTAATCCCTGGCACCTCCATAGAGCCTGTAACGATGTTGTATATGATGTAACATCATCAGGAGGTTTTCTGGAGGCACCACAGTTGTGCTAACATTATACCAAGTGCGTGCTATTGTTGTTCTTACACTTTTAGCATGGTACACTCCTGGTGAATAACATCATCAAACTGTGCCCTGGATAACACTTGTGAGCAACCAAGATTTGTTCATAATAATAAAAATAGCAAACTGAATGTAAAGTTCAAACAGGTGCATTTATGCGTTATATCACCTACAACTATCGGACACGTTGATTTTGTTTTTACTTTGCAGACAAAAGCTAGCGTTCCTGTGATCAGTCTCGTGAGACCTCATGCTGACCTGTGAACTTTAACAAGAGCTTGAAGATGTGGAAGTAGCAACAAAAGAAATCAACCAATTTATCACAAGCCATCAATCGGTTTGGGGTATAATTGGGTCGATTCAGGCAGCCGTGTGTCGATGTAATGGTAAATGGACTGCATTTATATAGCGCTTTTCCATCTGCATCAGACACTCAAAGCGCTTTACAATTATGCCTCACATTCACCCCGATGTCAGGGTGCTGCCATACAAGGCGCTCACTACACACTGGGAGCAATAGGGGATTAAGGACCTTGCCCAAGGGCCCTTAGTGATTTTCCAGTCAGGCGGGGATTTGAACCCATGATCTTCTGGACTCAAGCCCAACACCTTAACCACTAGACCATCACCTCCCCTGTGATGTAGTCCTACCGTTGACTTTTAAATCAATTTGCGATTCGTATCGGTTACACGCTGAATGTGTACAAAGCTATATGACAGGACCCTGCTTCATACTGAAATGTATGTTCAGGAATTTCATATTTCCAGTGATTTTTGTTTGCACTATTTAGTCCTGCAAGCCAGCTGAAGTGCTGATCAACAACTGTTTACCAGGAAAGTAATAAAAAGACACTTCTTATATGTCAAAGCGCCGTATTGTTCTTGCATTTTTGAGTCACTGCAGCCTGGCAGGGATTCTAATACACTGTATGGATCTAACAGAGAGAGTGAGAGAAAGAGACGTACAGACAGACAGACAGCAGAGAGACAGGCAGAGACAGCAAGAGACAGAGCGAGAGGGAGGCTGTCTTTGGAAAACAGATACATCAGTGTGCCAGTATAGTGCACGACATTGCTGTGAGTTAATCAGTTGGAAAATAAAACGGTGGGATTCTAATAAGTCATTTGTCAATTTTTACAACCCCCAGACACATTGATCCACAGGGATTAATGAAGATGCCTGATATTGTTGTAGATATGAACAGGGGAGACGGTGGGGACAGTAATCAGTCATGTTGGGGATTTGTCCTACCTCGTTTTCTCTTCCTGGGGAGTCACTCCATCCACACAGGGGCTCACTTCATCTGAGGATGTGAGCAAAAGGAGAAACATTAAAAACCCAAGCACTGATTATTCCGATGTATATGCATTGTGGAGAAATCCATACATTTACATTACTCATCTACAGTGGTTGACATAATGTTGCAAGCCTCTAAGATGAAAGAAGAAAATGTGCATTTTGTCCCCCCGATGCATAAAAATGCAGATACACAGACTCCCCATCAGTTCTGGAGGAAAGTGTGCTGAAGAAGGGATGACAAGCTGCGAGTTCAGTAAACCGCGTCGTGATCCCCCAGTCAAACTCAAACTTTAATTTAATCAATAAATAAGGCAGAATGGGCACTCAGAGAGTTAAACACCCGCGTCGTACAGGTCTGACTTCCATTCGCGCTCATTATTTCTTTGGTATTTGATCAAGTTTGTCCAAACTAACTCACAACCCGCCCACCCTGTTTCATCCATACCGCTTTGACTTAAACAGTGAAGCCCTTGCGTTCTAACCTTTCAGGTTCAACCAAGGTCAAAGGTCATGTGAACAACAGAAAGGCTCATATTAGCTGTATCTTTAATGAGTTCTTTGAAATATAATATTTGTTTTGGATTCTCTGGTTTTGCGCCAGGTCACCCCTGTAGATCTGGTTTGGATGATCGGGTGCTTATACAGATATGGTTGCCTTGCCACGTTTTATAAGTAAATGCACTAACCGCTTGAGCCACCATGCCACATAATTCCGTGAAAAATCTGATCTAAATTATTTGACCTTTCAAGGACACCCAAGATCCAAGGACATGTGAGCAATGGAAAAGCTGCATAAGACTTCCTATTAGTGTCTAACAGCATCTGCAACCAATGATTTGGAAAAATAGTCATGTTGTAAATGGGTGATTTTCAAAAAAATGAAGCCTTTGTGTGACAAGAGGCTTAAAATTCAAACTGATTCATTTCCAATATTTTCTCTATTTCATGAAAGCTGCAATTATATACTTTATGGTGCATTTTGAGTTATACCTCTAAGTGTACACAATGTAAAGATATGTCAATTTGTTCAACCAGAACCTCGCCAAAAATATGACAAAACCTTGTGGACAAGAATGATCATAAAGTTACACTATTTCGAGCAAATAAGAACATTTTATGGTATTAGTTTGTGGGTAATGTGTCGATCCTTCTAAATATATCAGCAGCAGTCGTTAAAATTCTAAAAAGAAAAAAAAAGTTTTAAATTGCTCTTTTAGAGGGGTATTTTCAATGAATCTGGTTCTTTATTTTTAATTTGTATACTTATTAACTAATGCTTAATACAACAACAGTTTTCTGGCCAGTGTAATTGACAACCAAACAACTGGCATCAAGTAAATCTATTTAATCCTTGGCCATTTCGTATTGTTTGCAGAAAAATCTATGCGAGGAAATATTGTTGATTAATTGATTATTGATTGGAAGACATATTAAATGCTGGTTTAAATGGCTTTAGTTCATAAAATGCACTACTAATTATCATTATGGTGTATCATATTTATCATATTTTAACTAGTGGCAAAAAGAGTTACTTCAAATGGAATAATGTATGTGATTTACTCATAAGTTGTGATTGAAATGACCTAAATCTATTACATTTAGGCTCTTTCAACACTGTTTAATGAAGGCTTTCACTGTATATTTCATGTTTTGATGCAGTAATATGAAGTATCACTAAAGCAAAGAAGCATTTGATTGAGAAAGGCATAATTAACTGACTAAGCCAAGTAAAATACATGGTGCCTAAATTGTTACACTCCAGACATAATTGTTTTCTTTGTGTGTAGTCCAGAGATCATGGCTGAAGTTTGTAAATAGGTTGACCCTCCACCAACAGACACCAAGCACCACTGAAATAGATAAGTTAAAATATTAAAGTAGAATACATATTACAATGGTGACGATAACGAGGAAAAATGTTACACTCCAGACAACAGAAAATTACAACTTGTATCGATTATTCTGAATAAACTATATAAATTCAGAGAAAAAACATGCTAATTTAGAAGGAAGAAATATCCAAAGAATCAAAATAAATCTTAAAAGACACAATCAACACATTTACTCTAGTTTTAAAATGTCCACAATCTCAAAGTTTTGATTTCTGGCTGTTATCAAAAATAACATGGTGTAATGAGTTTGCCACACACACACATAATACACAATTGAGCAATATAGAATTTACATGATTTTGAACAAAAGAGTTCATTCCATGGAAAAAACAGTTTCTAATAGAAACATAACTTCCAAATTTGTTTTACCAGTTAGTTTAAGTTATGGATTTGATGAAATGTCACGCTAAAAGCGTTAGCACTCCACACAATTTTAGCTATATAAATAGCATTATTTCAGGAATGAATGATCACATTGTAATGATTTTTTCACACAATATGGCCCTGGTGTCACCTTATAAGATGCAATAAAAATATTATATCTGCTGCCTACATTGTTTTAGTTAGAGCAATGATTCAATCTGGCTTCATTTATTTGAAAATCATCCAAATGAGTGTGACCTTTCCAGTTCACCCAAGGTCTCAGGTCACGTGTCTGACGTAATGGTGATGTATGACTTCTTATTTGTGTTTAATAGTAACCATAATGGTATATTTAGTCATTTCAAATATTCCCTATATATATAAACATTGGGCCAAAATGTAGACCTTGGCGTGTGACCTTAATTTTTAACCAATTTTTCTCTAAATTAAATAACTCTGCACTTGAGTGACCCTTAATCATTCCACCAAGTTTGCTCCAAATAGGATCGTGACTCTATGAATTATAATTGCTCACACATGGATGGACACACAGGACAGAAAACAATATCCTTGCATTTGCTAATTTTGCATGCAGAAGTAATAAAGTGGATGCACATTCTGAGAGTGCAGACCAACAACTAGGCCAGTGCTGTATTCTTCTATGGTATGAGCGAAATAGTTACAGAAAGAAGCCATGTGACCAGCACATTACAGGTTCAATCCTGATCAGACAAGAAATGGAGGTGGGAAGGTGACAGAACAGCGATTTTTACTCGATGGAAAAGCGCTCTATAAATGCAGTCCATTTGCCGTGTGTTTATAGGCCTACATGGTCCGAAACAGTCAGTGAGTGATGAAATGATGAAAGGACCATCATTGGATGGTGGGATGGAGCAAGGGTCATGGGAAGACCTACTAAATTTTCTGATCAAGGTTGTGATCAAGGGGCAAGGGGCAGAGCTACCTGACTCTCTTTAACGTTAAGATTCAAACCAGCAAAACGTTAAACACAACGCTTGTGTTCTGATCACTCCTTTCTAGGCATGATTTCAGGCACTTGTCATAAACTAAGCGTGAGGAGGAAATATGAGCTCTCTCCAATTCTTGTTAAATGAAAGGATCTTAAAAGCATAAAATAACAACATCCAGATGATTCTGAACCCCTTTCTTGGTGCATATCCCAGCACACAGGTGCCTGAGTGACGAGGACCTCAGTAGCTGAAGAAGGCCAAGGGGATGCCCACATTTCACCTGGCAGATAGATGATTACGTTACAGACGTGGGAATGGATTGGTTGTCTGCCATCCAGAACCTAAGGCAGTTCTGTGATGTTGTGGATGAGGCAAAGTGCAACACCTGTGCATGCTTCCAGGATTGACTTGACTTGAAAGTTGGGTAGCATGGTGGCTTAATGGTTAGCGCAGTTACCTCACAGTGTGAAGGTCCCAAGTTTGGTTCTGACTTGGTCCTTTCTGTGCAGGACCCCACTCCCAACAAGGTGACTTAACTGGATTAAGTGGGTTTGAAAAAAAGATGGGCAGATGGATAATACCCAAGTCACAATTATTTGTGAGAGAGATGTAAAGACCGCTGGTTAACATCTGGCATGAAAAAGATCTTGATCTCAAAGTTCATAATCGTGGAAATCTCTTGGTGGCAACGAAGACATTCTCTTGATTGATTCCCCGACGGCATATCTACATCCAGGGTACATATCGTCCACTGATAAATGCATAGTCCTTGAGAGATCCTTAGCCTGGTCCAGTGGACGATTGGGTTCTGTGGACCTGCTGCAACCTTGATCCGCCTTCATGGCCACTGGTTTACAAGCCATTACCTCCTTTGCCTGATATGCTGTTGAGGACTTCCACTTTCACCAGAGCCCTGTTAGCTGTCTCGCCTTCATGGCTACAGTAGCGGCCACGGAGGACACAACGTCCCCACCACATGTCGTGGTAGAGATCTCTTATTAACCTACCCTAAAAATCATCTGTGCAACTCACAGTTACTAATTCATGCTAACAACTTCATGACTTTGTGTTCCATACGGTCAAAGCGAGGTGTCTATATGACATCCTTTAACCCGAACACTGTGAGACATAAGGGCAGAAACTAACTTCCACTGAACCAGTTGAGTCACTCTTAAATCCTCTCAAAAGTTTCTTAACCTTGAGAGCCCGCGCATCCCTGAAAAAGTAATAATAATTCTAACCTGATCTTCCTACTTATTTTATATCTCCCCTCAGCAACCTAACTTCTTCTCAGCAACAGTGCAGTTATTAATTCATGAGGCACTAATTAGTTCTTTGTTTAATTTTGTGTTAAACAGACTGACCGGAATGATAACGACTCACGCTGTAGCACTCGGGTCCCATGCCGCTCCTGTTTGCTACAACAAGGGAGCATCGTGCGACTAGCATGATGAACCCAATTCCCTTCTAAGTTGCACTTCATTAAGTCAAAATGTGACAAGGAGCTTAGAGGAAGAACTGGCAGATCTGATCATACATAACAATGCCGGCCCAGTAAGTTTGAGGGGTGGGGGGGGGGGGGGGGGCATGAGGTGCTGGTGGGGTGGGGTGGTGGATTCCAGCATGCATGTTGATAATTTTCTATTTTTAACCCTTGGGGGCTGTCTTTCATTTTCCTTTAATTGTTTTTGTTCAGAGCTGCAGTGTCCTCTTTTTTAAATTGCAGCTCCTATCAACTCCCCTGATCAACCCCCTGTGCAACACTGCAGACAGACAAGTAAACAACAAGGTTGCCCTTTTCCATGATCCAGTGCAGATGCTCCAGCAAAACGGGCGATGCTTTCCCACTGCACATGGCGTACGCACGCACCTTTCTCAAACGTGTACTGACATGATGTGAGAAAAGCAGTGGCGGCAATCAAAAGGAACCTGAAAAATATCATTTTTGGCCTTGTAGGTTGAAAAACCTGCTGAGTGAAAACAAAGGTAGACTCGTTCATGAGTCAAGAATGCTTCAAGATGGATGGCTCTGCTCATGTTTTACATACTGTACCGTCAAGGAACTTGTGTAATGCTCAGCGTGTGTGCCAAAGATGTACATGTTGTCTCTTAGAGTTGCTGCAAAGGTTTCATTCTGCAGAAGCAGGTGAATTGTTAAAAAAATAAAATAAAAGCTGTACTGCATATACAAGGTTCACAATGTCACATGACATAATGCTGTAAACTCAGAAGAAGAGGTACTACAGGAACCCCTCAATAAAGCACAATGACTGCCCCTACATGTGAAAGACAGCACTTTTCATTCGGCAAATGTGTGGGGGGGTGGGGGGGGGAGAGATTTTTCTCCTCCCCTACCACTGCCAAATCATCAGCTGACAAGCTCCACTAAGATGTTTAGCCTCTCCAAGAATCTTTCCACTGGCTAAAGATATGATAAAATCAAAAAGCAGACAAGTAATTACACTGTATAATAGGCAAGATTGGCATTTTCAAAATCATTTTCATGTGGATGGAAATGACATTGCATAGACTATTCTGTATTCACTGGTGCAGATAAATAAACAAGGCATGGAGAAGAAGGGGGGCATAAAGAACGCACAGTACAATGGCAAGCAGGTCAGTAATTAGAAACTCTGTTTGCACAGTAATAATTTTAATATATTCATCAGGAAACAGAGCATGCCTGGAATGATAAAATCCCATCAAGGAACATATCCCGGCTGCCTTCACCTTTTAAACAGCCTGCAAGTACTTTGTCAGCAACCTCAAAGGACAGAAATACGTAAGTAAATAAATAAATAAGAACCAAGGAAAGAAAAGCTGAAGAATGACATAAATCACTTTTTCAACCACATCGAAATATTATTGATGCCATTTGTATTGCAAATAAATAAATAAGTAAAATACTTGTATTTGAATGTTTTTCCAACAAAAACAGTGTGGCTTTTCTCTTTTTTAATTCCTTAAAGTTATGAAGCTACAAACCTCAATTTCAAATTAATATAAAAACAAACAAAAATTAAGGTAATTTTTAATAGGTGTATTGTTCGACACAAGGGGCCCTGTCTTTCATCTGGTGCAAAACAGTGCAAGTGTAATTGAAAGTCTACAACCAGCACAGTTGTTATTTTCACATCCAGCACCCACATTATGTAAGTAGAGAGCATTATTGTGCTTGTTTGTGTGTCCATGGGTGTGCTGCACTGTGAATAAGGTGTGGTCAAATACAGCGCCTGTGGATTGCTGTCACGTGGCAGCGGAAAACAAATGCACCAGAGACGAGCAAAAACTGAGTATAAAGTGGAGTGCAGAGTTTGACAAGAACAAGTGACAACTGTAAACATGGTTTTCACACACAACGCCCATGTCTGTTTAACCGTAAGTAACCAGAAGTGAGCTCATCAGTGCGTGTTGGTTGATTAAATATGCACAGTTATGTACATTGCTGGTGCATCGGCATTGTTTTAGGGGAACATGACTGTGCCAGAAATAAAATAAAACAAAACAAAACAAAAACTCAGGAAAATACAAAACTCTATCTAACAGCTTCAGCTCAGCAAGCTGTGGTGGTTATCTACTGGTGCGAGCTGACAGGTTGGCACAGATCAGATAACCTACCAGAAAACCTCTCACTTGGGGTTATTTTCTCAATAGCAGAGCCCTGTGTGCCTGACTTTTAAAGCAGATGACAGGCAGCAGTCTTCATTGGTTTGCTTCATGTTACACGCCCACGACTAAATTAGAAGAAGAATTCAAACCTTCTGCGCCCAGATTATATGATGTCTACATAGCAAAAAGAGGATGGACATGCCCCAAATCCATGTACATTTTGCATTTTAGACTGTAGGCCATAGATCATCAAAGTAGGGCCCAAACTCTTTAGCTGATGATGTCTCAATAATGTCATGACTGGGCTTGTAGGGTTGGTTGGTGGTTTTGTTATTGTATTATGTTGCTGTCTTTTTGTTCTTGTTTGGGTTTTGTGTAGGGATTTCTCTCGTCTGGTGTTGGGCGTTCCCTTCCTGTCCTCCATCCTGCTTGCCATGCCCTGTTCCAGATCTTTCCACCATGCCTGTCTTGCATTTCCTCATCACTCCCTCTTTATTAGTGCACCTTTGCACTATGTGTGCAAGACTGTTGTGCTTTGTGCCTCTTTTGAGCGTTTCCTCCCGAGTATCTAGTCCTACCCGTGTTTTTAACCTGCATGCCTGTTTTTGAACCCTGTTTTCTGCCTAAGGCTTTGGATACCTTTCCTTGTAAAGACCAGTGTTGTTGTGTATTGAACCCTGCTCAAACAATTATTAAACCCTGTTGAACTCGCGTCTGAATCCTGCAGTTGTGTCCAACCACTTTGCACCACAGAGTCTGGCAAATAATAACATGACTGTGCAAACATGAACACATTCCTAAAACAAATAAATTGCACTGACGTGGCATATTTTACAGAGTATAAGTCATACCACAGTATATACAGTAGTGTTCAGAATAATAGTAGTGCTATGTGACTAAAAAGATTAATCCAGGGTTTGAGTATATTTCTTATTGTTACATGGGAAACAAGGTACCAGTAGATTCAGTAGATTCTCACAAATCCAACAAGACCAAGCATCCATGATATGCACACTCTTAAGGTTATGAAATTGGGCTATTAGTAAAAAAAAAAAAAGTAGAAAAGGGGGTGATCACAATAATAGTAGCATCTGCTGTTGACGTTACAAACTCAAAACTATTATGTTCAAACTGCTTGTTTAGCAATCCTTTGAATCACTAAACTAGTATTTAGTTGTATAACCACAGTTTTTCATGATTTCTTCACATCTGCAAGGCATTCATTTTGTTGGTTTGGAACCAAGATTTTGCTCGTTTACTAGTGTGCTTGGGGTCATTGTCTTGTTGAAACACCCATTTCGAGGGCATGTCCTCTTCAGCATAAGGCAACATGACCTCTTCAAGTATTCTGACATATCCAAACTGATCCATGATACCTGGTATGCCATATATAGGCCCAACACCATAGTAGGAGAAACATGCGCATATCATGATGCTTGCACCACCATGCTTCACTGTCTTCACTGTGAACTGTGGCTTGAATTCAGAGCTTGGGGGTCGTCTCACAAACTGTCTGCGGCCCTTGGACCCAAAAAGAACAATTTTACTCTCATCAGTCCACAAAATATTCCTCCATTTCTCTTTAGGCCAGTTGATGTGTTCTTTGGCAAATTGTAACCTCTTCTGCACATGTCTTTTATTTAATAGAGGGACTTTGTGGGGAATTCTTGCAAATAAATTAGCTTCACACAGGCATCTTCTAACTGTCACAGCTCTTACAAGTAACTCAAGACTGTCTTTGAACATCCTGAAGCTGATCAATGGGTGAGCCTTTGCCATTCTGGTTATTCTTCCATCCATTTTAATGGTTGTTTTCCATTTTCTTCCATGCCTCTCTGTTTTTTTTGTCCATTTTAAAGCATTGGAGATCATTGTAGATGAACAGCCTATAAATTTTTGCACCTGCATATAAGTTTTCGCCTCTCCAATCAACTTTTTAATCAAACTACGCTGTTCTTCTGAACAATGTCTTGAACGTCCCATTTTCCTCAGGCTTTCAAAGAGAAAAGCATGTTCAACAGGTGCTGGCTTCATCCTTAAATAGGGGACACCTGATTCACACCTGTTTGTTCCACAAAATTGACGAAATCACTGACTGAATGCCACACTACTATTATTGTGAACACCCCCTTTTCTACTTTTTTTTTACTAATAGCCCAATTTCATAGCCTTAAGAGTGTGCATATCATGAATGCTTGTTCTTGTTGGATTTGTGAGAATCTACTGGTACCTTGTTTCCCATGTAACAATAACAAATATACTCAAAACCTGGATTAATCTTTTTAGTCACATAGCACTACTATTATTCTGAACACTACTGTATATTGCATCTTTTCTACCTGAATGTGGAACTCACTTTTTAACACAGCATTGACTTGGGGGCAAGTTTAAAAACAGACAGGGACTCAGTAGCACATGTGCACACCACAGTGGGTGTTAACATAAGGACTTTTAAATTCCAGACATAACCATGATGGAGAAATGTGTTGGACAACATATTGGATGTTATTTGACACAGTCTGGCCAAAAGGAATCATCAGATGTACAAGGATGGAAATGTAGACAGTGGATTTATGCAGGAACGTTTCAGCTTGTGGTGTGTACCATAAGGAATTTTAAATTCTAAAAAATAAGCAAGAGAGACCAATTATCATGCGTTAGACACATATTTAATATTAGTTGGTGCAGTTTGGACACAAAGAATCATAAGATGGACACAAATGGAGAGTTGAATGGTGGATTTATGTTGGAAGGGCTCAGCCTGTGGTGTGTACCACAAGGATTCCAAATAGTAATCAAGGTGGACAAATAGACATGCAATGGATACTGGATGTTATTTAATGCAGATGAATACAGATTACTGAGCCATATCTTGGGAAACACTACATTGAAAACTTGAGTACATTTCAGGTTGTTTTTTTAATTTGGGATTGTTGTGCATTGCTGTAGCATACATTTATTACTGGAGTTTTTTATTAATTTCTGGGAAAACCCTATATAAGTAGTTAATATTATCATTATAATCATTATTTAAAACAATATCAATAAATGGTAAAAATGGACTGCATTTAGATAGCGCTTTTCCATCTGCATCAGACGCTCAAAGCGCATTACAATAATGCCTCACATTCACCCTGATGTCAAGGTGCTGCCATACAAGATGCTCACTACACACCGGGAGCAATAGGGGATGATAATAATAATAATAATAATAATAATAATAATAATAATAATAATAACAGCGGTAGTAGTAGTAACAATCATGATTTTTCAAAACAAGTGAATCCTGTTAACTCGTGCATCTGTAAGTCACGATTTGGCTTTACTCGCAGTTGATTTGCGGACCCTGAAAATTTAGACTACTGTATAATATACTGTATTTTTTGTAAACTTAATTACTCGTGGTTTCAGATAACTCACAACTCGTGCGAGTTAACAGGGCTCACCTGTATATACTACAAGTAACATTGAAATTTAAGACGCAGATAATCCCAAATTAGTTACAAAAATGTGATTTATACTTTAGAAAATATGGTACTATATTATTAATCAATTTCTGCAGATTTGACCAACTTCATCATAGTGTAACAGTAACGGGCTACAAAAGATATTCAGCTTTGACTGTGGGACTGTAAGGAACAATATTTGTGTATAACCTTATTTGTTATTGAAGACGGCAGTGATGATGATATGGAAATTATTGCAAATTGTTTAAATGCCTCCTGACATGCAAAACCCTTGACCTCAAGACTGCTTTTCTCCAAAGAAAAAGAATGCATAATTGTTGGAGGAACAACATTATTTTACACCTTAGAACTAAAGGCAAAAAAAATTAAATAATAATCTGAAAGTGATGACATCACTACATGAGTGCATATTTCTATATGACAAACACAAATGAACCACCATTATCCGTTCTTTTGTTAGAACTTTAAGTAAACATGCAGCGATGACACATTACAGTTTACTGTCTCAATTATGACAAATTCAAATAACAGGAACAAACGGCACTCAACAGAACAGAACTGAATAAAATTATAACCCTGTTTGCTGTAAATGACTGCCAATGTATTGTTTAAGTTTCCTGGTTTCATTTCCCACACATACACTCAGAAACATACAAGTTTACGTGACCTCATTCTGAAAGAAACAGCTTGTAATTACATGAAGTGGAAGCCACAACTGAAATACACTTCTCATCGAACAGGCCTCTACTTTGTGTCTTCTGGGTTTCGCTTTAACTGGCGAAAGTGGCCATTTACTCATGCATATTTGACAGCACCTAACAGGCCCCTTTTTGTGATGTCCTTTCTGGCTCCTATTCTCTCCGTCCCCCAGGAGAGGACAGAGCTGGGGCATGGAGGGCAGCTACCTCCACAGTCCCGCTGTCCCCTCCTCGCCTAATTTTTGTTGTCCAGCCCTTTGAAACTTCAGTCCCATGCAGAATCAAAGAATGGTGATCCATGTGCAACAAGTGCTGGTGCCATGGAAACCCCCGTTTTACCCCCAAAATATTCCTTTTTATCCCTTTTGAAGACCTGTCACCAGGCAGAGCAGGCGTCACACGTCTCTGGGCTGAGCCATGACAAAGCCTATTTTCTGCCTGCTCCTTGATTGATTAAAAAAGACTTTTTAGTAAAACCATATTAAAGGAGGAAAAAAGTGACACACAGAAGAAAGAGCCCTTGGGGATGGTCCAAACAGAAGGGTTCCCAAGTAATTCGGCACAGGGGAAAAGAATATCATAATCACCAAGACAAAGGGTCAAGCCCGGCTTGAAACCTGACAACAATAGTAATTACGGTAACAACAACAACAAAAAAAAATGGTTTGGGATTATCTAAGTAGGTTATGTGCATTCATTTATATATGTGATCATGTCTGATACTGCTCGTAATCTACAAATTGCTGGTGGTCATTGTAAAATGTCTCTTGTCGCGACCTTTGTGCAGCAATTACCTTTCACAGGTTTTTTTTTTTTTTTTAAATGATTGTTAAAAAGAGACAACTTCTTCACAGAGACAGCACTCATGTTTGGTATTATGTGTAATCTGGCAGATTACAACTGTCGATGCAGGAAAATGTGTTTCCCACAATTCCATTCTGCCATCTTGGTATTTTGACCTCAACACAACCAGAGAGCAGCACTTCAGTTCTGGTGCCAGACCGATTCAAAACCATGTTAACGTGTAGTTGGATCTGGTTTTGGATCGGTTACTGCTGCTTTTTAAAAAATCTGTGACGTTCACATTTGCGGAATTGAGAGTCTATGAGTGTATCTACCAAGCTGTGGTGCAACCATCAACAACAATAACACTTGACACAATCAACTTAAAATAAAATAAAATAAAAAAACAAAACAAGTCACAGTGGACTTTGTGGACACCAGGGCCCCGAGATTAACAACCAGACCACAGGCTTGCATGTCTTTATGTGATGTTACGGCCATTTTGCATGATAAAATAGCCAAAACATAAAGTTTACGGGTTCTCACCTCACCCTGAGCCCCAACACAAATTTGACGTAATCGGTGCCACCTAAGATGTCTAAGCAACACCTACAGGGCAGTCTTGGTATAGCATGGCTTACACAAACAGGTACAGTAGTGTTCAGAATAATAGTAGTGCTATGTGACTAAAAAGATTAATCCAGGTTTTGAGTATATTTCTTATTGTTACAGGGGAAACAAGGTACCAGTAGATTCAGTAGATTCTCACAAATCCAACAAGACCAAGCATTCATGATATGCACACTCTTAAGGCTATGAAATTGGGCTATTAGTAAAAAAAGTAGAGAAGGGGGTGTTCACAATAATAGTAGCATCTGCTGTTGACGCTACAAACTCAAAACTATTATGTTCAAACTGCTTTTTTAGCAATCCTGTGAATCACTAAACTAGTATTTAGTTGTATAACCACAGTTTTTCATGATTTCTTCACATCTGTGAGGCATTAATCATCAGTCCACAAAATATTCCTCCATTTCTCTTTAGGCCAGTTGATGTGTTCTTTGGCAAATTGTAACCTCTTCTGCATGTCTTTTATTTAACAGAGGGACTTTGCGGGGGATTCTTGCAAATAAATTAGCTTCACAAAGGCATCTTCTAACTGTCACAGCACTTACAGGTAACTCCAGACTGTCTTTGATCATTCTAGAGCTGATCACTGGGTGAGCCTTTGCCATTCTGGTTATTCTTCTATCCATTTTGATGGTTGTTTTCTGTTTTCTTCCACGCATGTTTTTTTTTTTTTGTTGTCCATTTTAAAGCAATGGAGATCATTGTAGATGAACAGCCTATAATTTTTTGCACCTGCGTGTAAATTTTCCCCTCTCCAATCAACTTTTTAAACAAACTACGCTGTTCTTCTGAACAATGTCTTGAAAGTTCCATTTTCCTCAGGCTTTCAAAGAGAAAAGCATGTTCAACAGGTGCTGGCTTCATCGTTAACTAGGGGACACCTGATTCACACCTGTTTGTTCCACAAAATTGACAAACTCACTGACTGAATGTCACACTACTATTATTGTGAACACCCCCTTTTTTACTTTTTTTACTAATAGCCCAATTTCATAGCCTTAAGAGTGTGCATATCATGAATGCCTGGTCTTGTTGGATTTGTGAGAATCTACTTAATCTACTGGTACCTTGTTTCCCATGTAACAAGAAATATACTCAAAACCTGGATTAATCTTGTTAGTCACATAGCACTACTATTATTCTGAACACTACTGTATGGTCATCATTCCAGAGTGGCAGCTACAGCCAGGAAGGGGTGAAGAAAGGATTACACATGGGTCAAAACTTAAAACTGCTCTAATCACTTCAAAAGGTATGTACACCACATTATTTGTCTGATCATAACTTTGAAAAAAATATATAGTTTGGATGATCTAGTATGACTGGAAGGTATGCAGTTATGCAATTAAAAAACTCAGCATCAAAGGCAAACTTTTCAATTTGTACAGGGATCAAATATTAAAGCTGCTTCAATTCTGGTGCAAGGTGAAACCTCTGGTTGAGCTAATACGCTTAAAAAATGATAGTTTTGATAGTTTTAAATGCTTGGTATCTAAAGCAATGGGATTCTATGACATATGTTAATATTTAATGCAATAATTAAACATAAAAGGAGGTGCAAAATATTTTTAAAATGCTATTAGCTCAACCAATAATTAGCATCACTTTTTTTTCCAAAAACTGGAGCAACTTTCATTTTTTTATACCTGTATGAAATGAAACTGGCCTTTGTTACCATTCTGGCTATTTTTTGCTCCACAACTCCATTACATTCAGTCATAGACCGTCCAAACTAGACATGGGCCGATAACCGGTTTCACGGTATACTGCGGTATGAAAAAGTCACGGTAATAAAACCACTAAAATTTTCCATTGTACCGTCCCTACGGTATAAGTCGGTTATGAGAATTCTTGACAGGCAGAGCAGAGGGGGCCGCTGCCGCCCTTCCCCTGGCGCACACTTTTGTCTCTGTTTACAAACAGGTAGCTAACGTTAGCTATCTCTACATCATGGTCTAAAAGGACCAAGTTGGCTTTTTAATTTTATTTTCTGTGGAACAGCCCTTCAAGCCAAAAATGGTGGCAACAAAGCACTGTAGCTATGGCCTGTGTTGGACGGGGAGAGATTCAAGATACCCGCAAAGTATTATATGGAAGGAGTAAACTTTATCCCATATTGGAAACCACTGAGAAGTACAAGCGGTGGACTCGAGTCATACTTGTGGTCGACCACATTTTTCCCACAAACATGTCAAGAAGGACAAATACATCTATTCCAAGCACTTTGTTGGTGAAGCTGGGCCAAGTATTGAGCATCCAGAGTTACGGACCTTATTCCAGCCACGTTTCTCCCTAAAGCCCCTTTCACACCGGGGCTGCTCCCAGTTGCTCCCAATTGCGTCATGTGTCGTCATGACAATGCCACGTGAAAGCAACTCAGTGCCGAGACAATGCAGCTCGGCGCCACAACAGTGCGAGGGGCGCAAAGGACGAAGCAAATTGGACACCAAAAATTAAACATGTTTAATTTTTGTTTGCGTCCTCTGCTTGATGCAGAATTAAGTGGTTTCAGCACAAGTCAGAGCAACAGGACAGTACTCAACGTGACTGGAAGCCACACACTCACAAGACGTTACCCGACACCAATTTATGATTCCTACTGTGTTCCATTGTTCCCACAGTATAAATCACGCAGGATTGTTTTTATACTGTATACACAATGCAGTAAAACTACACGCTCAAAAAACAGCACAGAAACAAAAAAGTGGACTGCAGCTGCAGTAGCTCCTCGCTTTTCTCTCACAAATATGTTTGTATAACGTCCATAAAAGTCCTGCTCACAGACTGATTGCCAGAGACAAGTATCAAGTATAACTCCAGACATCTCCACATTTACTCACGGATGGTTCGTTCACGCACGCACATGTGAACAATTAAAAGAATGACAAAAAAAAAAACTGTCTGGCTGCAGGCAGTTAGTTCCTTGTTCTCCCCTCAAACTCTCTCATCACTGTGTTAAAAAAGGACAAAAAAGGACATGAGTCCTGCTCACAGACTGATTGCCAGAGACACAACATGTCAACATCAAGTAGAACTCCAGACGTCTCCACATTTGCTCACGGACGGTTCGTTCCTGCGCGTGCATCTCGTGGCCAAAGGAGTAAAGATAAACTATAACAGAACTCAGAGTGCAGACCTGCAGCTCAGCACAAGAACAAATATAAAGTAGAAGAGAAGTCAGAGTGCACAGTCTGTCTGCAGCCAAACTGTGCACTCTGACTTCTCTGTGCAGAGAACCTGCAGGCTGCGTCCTCACCTCCTCTCTGCCCCCTGCTGCGTGCACCTGATGCAGATATTCCTGCATCGTCATGATGCAACAGGAAGCAACTGGGAGCAGCCCCGGTGTGAAAGGGGCTTAAGCAAGTAAGTCGTGTCTCCCACAGGGCAGATGCTACATGTTTAAAAGAGTGACTATTATTTTGTTATTTTCTCTAAATTTATCAGTGGTATAGTGCTCGTAGCCGTAGACATTGCGTCAATTAGTGCGCCTGAATCACGCGCACTTCATATGCAAATAGCCATAATGTTTTAAAGCACATTTTAAAGCTATACATAATACCGTGAAACCCTGAAACTGCGGTATTTTTGCCCATGGTTATTATACCGTCCAAATTTCATACTTGCCCATGCCTAGTCCAAACTATACCTTTTTGGAATCTTTATGATCAGACAAATAATGTGGTATACTGGTCAACATGACTGACGCTTTGGTAAACTTGAACCCCTTTGTAATCCTTCACTGATTCCCCCCACCTGGTTATAGGTGGTACTCTGCGTTGGTTATAACACATTTGTGTGTCAGCCATGGTAAACCAAGTCTTAAACCCAATTTATGCTACTCCATATCCGCAACTCCATGCAGAGCCCTGTCCGTCGTTGCGAACCCTCTCTGAGCCCTTCTCTGTAGCCTGATGTGGACCTCTCACAAATTGTAACTACACGCCGAGAGAGCGGAGATGACATGAGCTGTGATTGTTTCGCAAATGACATCACTTCTGGAATCTCACTTTTCTGGTACAATCAACAACTTTTACGACCATAGACATCATGGGATAGTAGTCCAGTTTTCACAGAAAATGTCGTGCTCCCCCCCTGTTCTGGTGGTGAATTGCACTGCGACACCCACCAACACCTATGGAGAACTTCGAAGGGTTCACGACTGCATTGAAGCAATTGTAGCAGAAGCATCAAAAGGACTTTAATCATAAGTGTTGTTTAGTCACCTTATGTGGTACTGAAAACCTGCTTGGCTCATGGACTACATCTGTCAGAACACAAAATTACACAGCTGAATATGCAGTGCTTTTTACAGAGTTACTTCAGGAGTTTGCAGGTCCATTCACCAACTCACTGACACAGGAACTCTACAGGAAGTAAAACTAATTATTAAACAGTAAAATGTTTGTTCCTCCATCCAAAATATGACACCATGGAAGCAGAATTTGCAGAGCCTCTTGATATTATAATGTTGATTTCTGGAAGAAGGTTCAGACAACAAACAACAAAAAAACTCCATTCTTCCTCTCAATAATTCCCACATCATTAAAACATACTCACGACGCCCGCTCAGCCGCTACACGACACCACATTATCTCAGCATATTCACACTGTAGGATACCTCCTGATTATTATAAATGCTTTTTGGATTAAGTTCCTGCCACACTCGAGAAAAATTATACATGTGCCGTTGTGGTTCGTGTGTGATACGGGATCAATATTCTATGCATCAGACATTTTACTCCTCCAGTTGACCTAAGTGACAGAACATTTAAAACACAGAGAGACCGGCTCAGCTGCTCTGCGTGGCACCGACAGGAAACCACATTATTAATTTATCTGACAAGCACAGGTCGATACGAGAAGCCTATTGCTTACACACTTTGTTTTTGCTGCCAGTTTTTGTGTTTTATATACAGTAGCTTTAAATAGCCGCCCTCCTTGTGCGATTCGATAGCTGAGCTGGAGTTATCAAACAGGATCAAACGTTAAATCCGACGCTACGTCATATAAATGTGTCTTACTACTATTGTAAAAACAGGAACCGCTGCGCAAACATTAAAGCCAGAAAGCCGCTTCTGTCCCTTTGTTACTGTGTAGAGATGTGGAGGAGATATTTACCAAGACGATGGGGAGGGGCGGGGGCTGCGGAGACGAGCAGAGGCATTAGAAGCGTCCGCACACGAGCAATTAGTATTCCAGATCCTGATGGTTCTAAACACAAAAAGGCCTCACCAAATCCCCACGGCGGAGGTGTCAGACGGAAAATGACGAAAATCTGCTCCTTGACAGGGAGTCATTTATATTTTAGCTTCGTTCCATTATCTTAACGAATCCATCATCAGCCAATGCAATATTAACAGCAGAAAATCAACTCATTAGATCCAGGGGGATTTAATCAAGATTGCAATCATGTATGCGGTTCCTGGAGAGTTGCCGGCTTCTTTTTTTTTTTTTTTTTCTTTTTGGTCCTTTCCACGTAATTGCCGCATCTCAGATCTTAATAAATTATTCTCGATCTGAGATTGATGCCTCCCCCCCCCACCCCTTGCCTCTCACGCCAGGCACTCACTGTCTCCAGCTATAATATTTACCATAAACATTATTATGTCATGGGCACACAGTTTAAAATGGCCTTTAGCGAACTCGCAGAAGTAATTGGCTTCTCCATTTCTCCTTCGTTTCTGTGCTAATTGCCCAGCGATATTGCTAACAGTTCCTTCATAAAGAAAGAAAAGGCCTCTTTTACACAAGTAAGGATGTGGCGCTTTATACATGAATGTAGACAGAATTTCCGGTGTTTGATATCGCTCAACACGACACGCGCTGACGTGAAAGAACATTAGACTTTTTACATGTAAAACTTTGCAAAATGTCGGCGTCATAAAGAAAAGAGAAACAGTTCAAATTTCACATGGGGATATTTTGTTCACATTTCTCAGAAACACAAACCAGAAACAGCTGTTCCAGACAAACGTTACAGACAAATCTTTAATCTCTAAACTTGGATGTTAATGATGCACCTGTAACCATACATGTATCCGTGCTGTCATTAACTCCATTTCACATACCACATATTGACCAAATGCCTAATCCAGCAAACATAAATTGGCCTAAATATTATCGGCTTTATGAGCACAAGAGTTGCCAAATTGTAGGATCTGCTTCACTAAGGTGCCAGTTTTTTGTCAAGACGAAGAAGAGTCTTTATTCAACATTGGACTTAGCAGCAAAAGTACTATGTAGGACCTGAGGCTCGCTGGTATCCGTCTTTATCACAGCATACTGTCGTGTGAGGTGCATGAGACACCATCGTAGGTTACTTCCCCAGCCAAGGCTGGAACCCATTAACAGCTAGGTGGACTTGGACAATGCAGATGAAGTGGGTGTCCAAGCTTCAGTGGAACTGAAACACAGTCTTTTGAGTGGCAGTCCAACTGTTTTACCACCGAATTACCAAACATATAATATGTGTCAAAATCCAACCCCTCCTCCACGCCGTGACACCCAGGTAGTGGATCAAGTAGGGGATTGCTTGATGGGGGTGAAATGCGGTGGGGACCTTGTGTGCCCCATGGCCACTAATGGTAACTATGAAGGCCCAACAGGAACCCTGAACATGAGATGGCTAATGGGTCTGTGGTGAAACAAGTAGTCCTCAAAGACAGATCAGGTGGTGATGGCTTGCACTACCACGGCTATGAAGGTGGATGAAGGTTCCGCAGGTCCACAGACCTCGATCACCTTCCTAGCCACAGAGGGATTGATAACCAGCCTTTACTGGGAAAGTAACCTGTGCTGGACTGTCATTCCAACCGAAGGAAGTTGTTGACTCTCATCTGCTTCAATCTTCTGAATCCAGGGATAAGCACGGGCACCAATGATCTCAGGGCCTTTTTAGGACTTAGTTCATTTTCATAGTTACACACAATCCAACCACTAGGACCAGTCGGCAGCCACAGACCAACCCCAGGGTTCAAGACAATACCTTGGTGAAGAGTCAGGAAAGGAACATAACTCTAACATGCATAGTTTGATAGTAGGAAGAAACAGAAGGGCTTGGAGAAACCCCATCCAGATACAGGGAGAACATACAAATTCCATAAAGAGAGGGAGTGGGCACTGGTGGGCTCAAACTCTGAACTATCTTGCTGTGAGGCTAGCACTATTCCACATTACCACCAACTATTTACACAAATCAAGGAAGACTGACAGGTATGTCCACAACTAACAATCTTTGGTAGAACCGGTACAAATAGTGTGTTGTAGCAACAGCGCCACACCAGTACAATGGTTGGCAAGCAAACAAGCTAATACCAAGCAGTGTGACTCCAGGCTAAATCTATCAACACTTACTTGTAAATATTTGCAAATCTTTTTTGCAAAGTCCCAATGTCCAATATATCAAGCTGAAGTGGAATCTCACTGGCCCCACTGCCACATGGAGTCGGTTAAATTCAGACAGGATAGTCGACCCGGCATTAGCAGAGTCTGAGATCTGTATTTGTTTGTTCTCAAATGTTTTTGATGCTATCTGAACTTAGATGAGAAGTACACCGTAAAGCAGGGGTGGGCAACGAGGGCCGAGACACTGCACGTTTTCCTTGCAACCGATCACATTAGCAGGTGGTTTGCTGATGAGCTTCTCCCTTGAACATAAACACCTGCTCATCAATGAAATCACCTGCTGAGGTGACTGGCGGCAAGGAAAACCTGCAGTGTCTTGGCCCTTCATGGCACATGATTGCCCACCCCTGCCGTAAAGCATACATGAGAATGGGAATGAGAGCTCTTCAGATCCACAGAAATCCTATCCCAACCAAACACCAACAAATTTGAAATGAACCTGGTGATAATTCGACCTGATCCAAACAGTAGAACACCAGAATGAGACAGAACAGAATGGGACACATTAGTCAGGATAATGTTTCCCAGTACATCAGAAATCCTTCCAACTAGATTTCTGCATTGGTTTCATATTATAATCTTGATTTTGGTGTCAAATTATTACCAACAAAACTAAACAGAAACAGACTGAGAAGTCATTTAACTGACTTGTACGCACCCCCCACCCCCACCCAAACAAAGACCAACCTGTCAGAACATCACCAATTCTAGACAATTTTCACAAAACCAGGACCCCAAATCCTTTGAAAACTGCTTGCAGAAGCTACAATATCAGTGAATAGGAAACCCTTGCAAAATAACTGCCTGGCTGATTATCATGTTACGCT